>NC_057861.1:340454785-341072118 GCF_019393635.1 Dromiciops gliroides
ATCAATGTCATTTCCACTGATACAATGATATCAGTTTCTGATGCTGAATCATCTGACAGAGCCAAGGACTTTGGTGGCAAGAACTTTCTTTTCTGGCTCTTCATTAACTGTTGGCTGTAGCACCTAGTGGAGTGGTTGCCAGGCTGCATCTCTACATCTTTTGGTATTTTGTGAAAATGAATTCATAATGTACAGACATATGAAACTTGAGTCATTTGCTAGTCAATGGCCTTGTTATTTCTTAATATGAATCATATTTTTTAAAACATTTGTCACAGACCTCCTCTGTGCCCACAGAACATCAATCAATGTATGTGTTGATTTGGTTTGAGAGACCTTTGCAATCTCCAAATAGAATTGCTCTGTCTCTTCATCCTTTGTGACAGATGTTGGTATATAACCTACAGTTATATTATTCAGTGTCATCTTTTTTGCTTATATTCAACCAGTTAAGATGACCAAATGTCCATAAAAGGTTTCTTTTTGTGTTTGTTGCACAATGAGAACAACTCTGCCAACTCTCCCCACCCCTTCACTTTCTTTTTTTTTCTCAAGAAGAATCTGTGAAATATATTCCACTTAGTAGGGTCTTTATTATATTCTTCTGGTTTTACTTTTATGGTAATGCCAATAGTAGTAGACAACTTACTGTTCATTGGGCAAGGATCCCCTATTTAGACTACCAATAATTAAATTAATGTTTAAGGATGTCTCACAAATGTCTCCAGTTCTACCACTCTACCACCATAAAAGTTGTTGTTTGTGCCTCATTCACAAAGAGGACCATGATTTGCAGAGAACTGGATTTAAGTGAGGGAGCAGGGGCTGTACAAAGTCAACAGCCTCACTCTCTTCCAGAGCCATCTGGATCCAGTGTCAAAATTTGTATAAGAACAACTGGAGATGGCCCTGGATGTTTAAGGCAATTGGGGTTGACTTGCCTAGTGTCACACAGTTGGTAAGTGTCTGAGGTCACATTTGAACTCAGATCCTTCCAACTTCAGGGGCAGTGCTTTATCCACTGTGCCACCTAGCAGAGCTGCTCTTCATGAAAGTAGAAGAACACTGCATAGGATTGAGGGCCAACTTGTACTTTTTTTTTGTTTTATTAGAGTAGGACAGTTGTAGAAACACAAAATTTTGCCTTATTTTTCATTTTCCTATTATTGTCTTTATCTCACAACTTAATATTTCACAACTTACTTTTGTCTTTTCTTGTTCTTCTTTCCCCTCACTCTGTTTTATGTTCCTGATTGGATTCTAAGCTCCCTCTGGAAAGAAACTCTTTGTTCTAGTTATTCATATCCTCTAGTATCTAGATGACTAGAGCACATATCAAGTGGTTAGTAAATGCTTGCTGAAACTGTGTAGGAAATATAGTTGTATGGAGGAGAAATGGTGGATTGTTCTCATCAGTCTTGGCAGTCAAATTACAATCATGGCTTCAACTCTCTTTTGTAATTTGGAACAAAGACAGTCCAATTCCCTGTGATTCATTTTCTCCATAGCAAAGAAGAGAGAACACCATCTGCTCTCATGGCCTTCACAGCTGGTGAAGGCGGGGCTGGACAGAGAGCCAAAATGCTTAAGTTGAATACTGGAGGTCTTTGACTGTTGCTTCTGCTGGACTGTCTTGTTAACCACAACGAGGTCATATTTAAGTACTTTGGAAGAATCTAAAATTTATTATCTTGGATTTTGGAAGTTATGGTTCAAAATAGCTGTGGGGAAGGAGTAGACACTGACATTTGATTTCCTCTATAAAAATGAACTAGTTTAACTATCACCATTTCACAAATAATGAAAGTACATCTTAAAGTGGTTAACTAATAGACTCAAGGCTATATCGCTGTTTGGGGGCAGAGCTGAAATTAGAACTCAGGTCTTCTAAATTCCCATTTCTGTGTCACTGCCTGAAGTAATCTTAATTCAATAATCCTACTATTTCATCCTTTCATTCAACCAATTCCATCCAACATACATGTTTTGAGTGCCTACTATGTGCAAAGTACCACCCTAGGTGCCGGAGGAAAAACAAACAATGCCTAGTATCAAGGACCTTGTATTCTCTTGAGGGAAACACTATATGCAACGATAAATGATTATGAGGTTATTTTGAGAGGAGAAAGAACATTAACAACTGAAGGAATAAGGGAAGACTTTATAGAGGAGCTAGACCCAGGTCAAACTTTGAAGTAAATCAAAGGGGTCTCAAAACCAGAAAGTTTTACTGGCCCACTTTGGCGCTTTGGGGGGAGTTTTCTGTGTTCTCCTAATATCCCAAGGTCAAATAGAAATAGGGTTGGGTCAGGTCCTTCAGAGACCACAACTAATATGCTGGTTTTCTTCTTTTGTTCTTCTTTGCTCCCCTTTCTCCTGGGTTAGGGCAGAGAGAGACTGAGCCACAGCCCCAATGGAGTAAGGAGTCTCATTCTCCAAGTGAAGCCCATTCTTGATGACAACAAGCTTGCTCTTCCAAGATGGGGGTTCTTAACTTTTGTGTGGTCATATTTTTAAAAACTAATTCATGAACAACAGTTTAAGAATTTTAATTCTAGTGTTCCTAATGATCCCAAGTTCAACTTTATAGAGTTTGCTTATGGGGAGCTTTATGGAATCATTCAAAAGACTAAACTCTAGATCAATAGCCTTCCCTCTCCCTTCCTAGCTAGAATTGCAAGAATATTCTATCTTATAGGTTCTATGAAACAGAAGAAACTCATCAAGGCCATCTTCACATGCATGCTCTCATTGTGGGTAATGACACACCACAAACTATGGGAACACACTTGTAAAAAAGAATTTGTCTTGTTAGCTATCATCAGTAGGAAGGGATAAGAAAATAGGAAATGTAGAATAGTTTAAAAAATAACAACTTCTCTTTTAATAGATTAAAGGAAGTAGAAGAGAGGGAGAAGTGAAGTCATGGGAGAGTTCTCTATCAAGTCATAGATTCTACAGCTGAAGTGTCCCCCAAGCTTGATGCTTGCCTTCTGGTCCAATCAGTGCTGTTGCTGCTGCTATTTTCAGGAGGTGAAGCTTTTGGCCAATATGTGCATGACACCATAGCATCATTTGTTCTGGGCTACCTTTAAGCCACCTCTCCTGCTCTGCCACCTCCTCTCCTATCAGAGAACATAGCTCCCCCCTATCTTCAAGCTCTTTTTGCAAAACCTCTTTCTGTCCAGTGTTAAGTCATTTGCAATGTTTTCTCCATCTTCTCCCAGGGTAAGAAGGGCAGAACAATTATACCTTCCAGTGGGCATTGTGATAAGCCTCTGGACACATCTCTTTAGACCTTTAGCTCCTTTCTCCTTTCCCCCACATAGAGAAGGCTACATAAAATAAAGGCAGGAGTGGCTAAGTGCTGGTGGGGGGGAAGAGAGGCCACCTCCCCACCTCAAATCCCTTAGCTTTGTTGTTATGTTTCTCCTCCTTACCCCACCCTCCACTCATGTACATGGGAGAACAGAAGTGATTATGGTTTGGGGGATGCTGAACCTCAAAGTCCTTGGAAGTTTATTGAAAAAAAAGTAATGATGGATGATATAGGTCTAATTTTATGTTTGGAGATTAAGATAGAGAGTTCTCACCTAAATTATAATAAGGAGGTGTCAGGCAGGGAGCCCCAAGTCTCTAGAGGAGGAGGTGAAATTCAAAAAAATAGATTAAGTCAAAGTGAAGTAGCAGAGAAAATTTCTACAGCCATGTTCTCAGTGGTCATACCTGGGGGGATCCAGTGAAGTGTGTGTGTCCAGCAGAACAACATCCCATAGAGACTCTTCAGTGGAGTATTCTCTGAGCATCCTGGAGTAACTTCTGGCAGAGACAATTTACACGAAGGATATGGGAGAGGAGAGAGCAGGATAGGTGGGAGCAGAATGTCAATTTCAACAGAAGATAGCTTCCCAGCCCAGTATTAGAAGTATGAGTTTTACCTCTACTTGTGTATTCTGTCCACATGTGTTCTATATATGTATGCCCCTTTCCAGTGATGGTGGGATCTCCATGAGAATGATTAATAGATGTTTGGAAAAAAATATTATTTCTTTCCCCAGTGTGATATGTAGTTTGCCTTTGCTTTGAAATAATTGTGTTCTCTGATTTACAATTAACAGTGTGAGATTTAAAATTGGATACAAGAACATTAAACTCCCCTTTAACCTTTCCCTTATTTATCTCCCAGACCAATAAGTGGAAGAAGCCTCTGATCTTTAGTTAGAGCTTTTATTGTTTGAGAATTGCAAGGTGGTGTTGATTAGAGAGGTAGGAAAGTAGAAGTACAAACAGTCTTAGATCTAAGCTTAGTCTATATTCCGTATAGAACTCACCAAAAACCCATATATAACTCACAAAAAACCCAAGGCCACCTCTGAGGCTGAGAGCCGTGTCAAGCACATGCTGTTACAGAGAACTGGGCCCAGTCGCACTTCAGTCAGCGTCTGTGTGTGCAGCGCAACCAGCAGACGAGGAGAGCCGAAAGAGACCTCACTTCCGTTCTCTCCTCGCATTTTAAGCTCGCACCCCGGAAGTGGAGTGCTCAGTATCAGCAGGCACAACACTGTTCGTCACAGTCTCCTCCCCGAAAGGGTGGTCCTTCAGTTTTTGCTAACTGACAGTTAAAAAACTTTCATTTTTTTTTATCACAACAGGAACACACATTGGTTGGGATATGTGAGCTATGTGTTGAGTGAATAGGAACCCTTTCATTAACAAATTCAGGGCAGTCTTGGAGACTTCCTTAATTCATGACTCAATGAAGCTAGGTTACTGCAGGATTCTAGAAGGTATAGATGAGTGAAAACACATTCCAGGTGTGAGGGACATTTCAAGAAAAAGCACAGAGGTAGCAGATGGAATGCTTAGTTCAGAGAATAGCTAACAGTACGCTTTGGCCAGAACATAGAGTACATGAAAAAGAGTAATATAAAATAAACACTAAAAAGCATTGTGGAGGTATTGCAATACCAGGCTGAAGAAGCTGTATCTCATCCTAAAGATTGTTGAGCAGAGAAGTAACAGTCAGACCTGGGCTATAGTAAATGATTTTGGTAATTTGGTAATAAGAAGCAGGGCTTCTTAAACTTTCCCCACTTGTGACCCCTTTTTTTCCTGAGAAACTTTTACATGACCCTGGGTATATAGGTATATAAAATAAGTATATATAACCTTTTACTCTTGCCAAATTTTTCTTGAAACCCCCCCCCCCCATTCAGTTATGCCACTCCATTTGGGGTTGTGGCCCACAGTTTAAGAAGCTTTGACGTAGAGGATTGATTGGAGAGAAAGGAATAATTTGGAAGCAGTCAATAAACATTTATTAAGCACCTACTATATATATGTCAAGCACTCTGCTAGGCACTGGAAGTGGAAAGAAAGTATAATTAATACCCCAGGGAAAAGGTAGTTATGACCTCTAGGGTGCTGTGTGTTGTCAGTGGATGTAATGGGATGCATGTTAGATGCATCGTGGATATTTTGACAAGGGTTAGCAACCAACTGAATATGGGAACTGAAGGAGAGAAAACAGTCAAGGGTGATTGTGAGGTTATGAATCTAGAGTAATGAGACTGAGCAAAACCAGGAAGGTTTACATGAGGGACACACTAAATGGATTTAAGATAATGAGTTCCATTTTGAACAAACTGATCTGGTGGTGCCACCTGGTTATCCAGTGAAGTTCTAGCAAATCAGAACTGGAATACAGGAGAGGAATTAAGGTTGGGTATACACACTTGGGTGTCATCTGCACAAAGGTAACTATTGTACACATAAAAGCTGATAAGATCCTCAAGGGAGAAATTGCAGACAAGAAAAGGGTCTAGGAGGAAAATTCATGTTCAGGGTGTGTGAAATGAATGACAATCAAGAAAAGGAGACTGAAAAGGAGCCAATAAATTGGCATCAATAGATTCAACATAGAGAAGTGTTATGGAAGCCAAGGGAAGGGAGTTTTCCAAGGGAAGAGATTTTTGAAAGTGTCAAAAGCTACAAAAGTCAGGCAGAATTAGAACTTTCCATTTTACTTTAAATTGTCGAACTCTTCCTATAATTGGGAAGCATACCTATGTTCTCTTTATCTCTGTGACTAAGAGTTGCCATTTGATGAAGTGAAAATCTTTCCTCTGCTGCTTCTCATTTATCCCCACCCTATCCACAAATCATATCCTCTTTTTGCCTCCTATTCCTTTGCACCCCCTACCCATTCTACTAAAGAGAAAGTCTCTGGATCATCTAACAGTTCATCTAACAGTGCTTGTTGACATCATCAGACAACACTTCTAATTCATAAGGTGTTCTATACAAAGTGACAGGTTTAAAAAGAGGGTGGCAAACGTGGAGAGGTAAAAGAGAAGGTGATAACTGGAATAGGTCAGGTGAGCAGTACTGCAGAGGTGAACAGGGGCCCTGCGTAAAAAGGAAATATAGAAGTGGCCCTTACAGAGTGGTATGATGATGGAGTCCGTGAACTTGGGAGTTGGCATCAGAGGTAAGGTGAGAAGTGTCTGCAGTTCACAAAGCCTCCCTAGAGATTTCTTGGGGAGGGGGGGTAGAGGAAAAATTCCAAGAGGGAGGTGGCATAACAATTTAAGTGGGGCTATAAATTCTGGAATAATTTCTCTGACTCCCCCTAATATACTGGGGAGTCAGAGTAATTGAAAGGGAATTTGATTATTATTCCCCTGGAAGTGTTAGAGATGGTCCCTTTGCATATGGGTCTTTTTACTGCTTGATTTATTTTCTAATTAGTTACATTGTTTCATTCTTAAATGCTTTTGATCTTGTATTTATGTGTCTCTTGAATGGTTTAGCAATAGAGACTGAATTAGATTGTTTAGGGGTTTGGACTGTGAGTTTCATTAGAGATTATTTCCGAATAGTCACAACTGCACTTGGTGGTAAAGAGTCCACACTAACAAAATCTCCTTCCTGTCTCTATCACATTCTCTTCCCATTTCAGTGTTCATGGCTCTTTCCAGATGATATTCTATTTAAATGTCCTTGTAATATAAACTTGAGAGAATTACTATTTCATTTTTTTATATCCCCAGGACATGGAACAATACCTGGCACATACTAGGTGCTTAAAAAATGGTTTTCAATTGCTCTAATTCTTACCTCTGACATACTGGTCCAAGAGGAAGAAGTGACTTCCTTGGTTACCATTGCAATGTCCAGAACCACACTTTGCCATTACCACTTTATGATTTCTTATCCTTTCAAGACTGACTATTTGTTTCTCTTACTCTTTCTAGATCTTTTTTTTTTGTTGTTGTTATAATATACCTGTCTCTAGATCACTCTTTTTCTTTCTCTAGGAATTTAATACTTCTTTACCCCAACCATAGCCCTCACACTCAGGGACTTCAACCGACACACATGCTGTCCTTTTCTATAACCACTTGACATCTTACTCCACACGCAGTCTTGGGTTTCACCATCACTCATAAACGTGCCACTTCTGTGAGCTTGCTCTCTGTCTTTTTAGTGATAATATCATATCTGTCCATCTCTCTCCTTGCCTCACTCCTAAAAATAGATTTTTATTCAGCCTCAATATGACTTCCAGTATTTCTCTCTTCCTCTGTTCTCTCAATAAATCATCCCTTCTCTGGCCATATTCTCTTCTTTTTCAAGTCAATATAGCTGATTAAAAGGTTCCCTAGATAAGAGAGTTAAAAAAAATCTCATGTTTGAAACAAGATTTAATATTATTGGTGGGTTTTAATTACCTAGGTTATATTTGTCCAATAACAACATGTGAACAAAACTTGGATAAATGCTACAGACTCAAATTTCATTTCCAGGAATGACAGTGGAACAAAAGTTTAGAACATTTAGATATTTCAATTCCTGAAGAGATAACAAGACAATTAATAACAGCAACAATAAAAATATCTAACATTTGTATAGTGCTTTGAGTCGGGCAAAATACTTTACAAATATTATCTCATCATATTTTCACAACAATCCTGGAAAGTAGGTGTTATTATCCCCATTTTACAATAGTGGAAACTGAGGTAAATCAAAGCAATTTGCCAAACATCCCATAGTAAGTGCCTGAGGCTAGATTGGAACTTGGGTCTTCCCAAGGATTCTAGGTTTAGCACTGTTAACTCCTGTGCCACCTATCTGCATCCAATCAACACTATTAAAACTTCAGTTGAAAATAAACCCAAGCAAGAAGAATGTTCTTCAAGTCACCTAAAGGAGTAGAATTAGCTCAGAAGGAAAATTGGGTAATATTTTGCAGCTAATAATGGGGAGGGCATCTTAAAATCAGTTATTAGCATGAAAGAATAGACAAGGAATACGTTTGAAATCAAAGAAAATTGCCTTTATAGTTTACATACCCTCAGAAGGGAATTACCTATCTCTTTTGCTAGTTCACACTAGCTGGATATTCATTTATTTGCCAGTGAATATGGGGTGTCATGTAGAAGAAAATTGTGCCAACTTCTGTCCTTCAATGACCTAAGCTCTAAAGTTTTCTTCTGTACTTGCCACACTGACCTAGAGAAAGAACACAGTAAGGGAGAGAATCCCTTTACCCTGTAATGAAGGCATCCCTTTGGGTAGTAATGTCCTTCAGCTTTCAGCAAAATGAGTTTATTATAGTCCATTCCAAGAGTTATTCTATGGTATTCTCTTTTCTCAATTCTGGTTTGGCAATATCTACATCCTAACAATTCTCCAATTATCCGAAGTGTTATTATGACATTTTTTTTGAAATCACAAAAATTTAAATTCATGTTTTAACCCAAGCAGCATATTTTAACTAAGCACCCACTTTGTGCATGACATTATTACCAAGAACAATTTACCAAATTCCATCCTAAAATAAGTCCTCAAACCCTGGGATCTAGACAGTGGCAATAGTGCATAAACTTGACCTTAAAAATTTGTTTCATAGGTATCGTATTACCAGCTCCCTCACACTTCTATGGGATGGGGATTGGGTCTGTGATTTCATTGGAACAGATGAAGTTGCTTTGTCTAACAAAGCAGATCAGCACATTCTTTGAAACTTATTGTTTTAGAGAGTAACTAAGAACTAAGATATTAGGTGAATTGCTCAGAATCACACAGCTAGTCAGAGGTGGAGCTTGAATGTAGGTCTTCTTGATTTCAAAGTTAGCTAGTTATCTATTACACTTTGGCACTTATATGGTACGTGTAAATGAACTTTAATTGATTGTCTTTTTTTTTTTTTTTTTTTTTTTTTTTAGTGAGGCAATTGGGGTTAAGTGACTTGCCCAGGGTCACACAGCTAGTAAGTGTTAAGTGTCTGAGACCGGATTTGAACTCAGGTACTCCTGACTCCAGGGCCGGTGCTCTATCCACTGCGCCATCTAGCTGCCCCCAATTGATTGTCTTATGAAGTCCAAGAATGCTAATGTCCAGATGTAAAAATGCTAACTCTCTGCATTATGTGTACACTTTTTTTTTTTAACTCTTTGGATTAATGTAGTCATCTCTTACATCAGGGGGTCAAACTCACAGCTCACAAATCTGTGATTTTCTAAGGTAATATATAGCCTGCAGGGATCCACTTTTATTTGAGTTTGACATCACTATCCTAGGCAGCTTTCCAGCTTCTAGCTCCTCTCCACTATGAGCTCTCTGCTACATAATAGTAAGAAACAGAATCTCCAGGTGTCCTTTCAATCTTCTCAGTGCAGCTTTCCCACTCATAGAGATTCCAAAGTTTTCATGCTAATTTCAAACTCTTATTCCTGTGGTTCAAAATCTTCCAAGTGGTCTATCACAGCTTAAGAATGAAAAGAAAACTTTCCAAAAGCATTCATAAGGGTAAAAATTGCTGATGGATATTGCTTGCACATCTGAAGGTTGATTTTTTTTTCTCTAAGAATTGTTATGTAAACATAGATAATCACTATGTAAATATGATACTTGAGTTTTAAGAATTGTCTAGATTCTTAACCCCATCAAAATAAAGACCATTAGCAATGATTTTCATGAATATATTTAAAAGTAATTAAATGCATTACCAAGCCAAGGCTTAATACAAGCAACATATTTGTATTACCACCTATTATGTTTACATAGTCACCGGGTGGACTGTTAACCCAGACTCTACAACTTATTCAGAGCCTTAGAACCTGGGGAATTGGGACTACTAAAACATTTTTTTCCTGTATTAAAACAACAACAAAGTTCCACCAAAGAACTTAGTCACTATTTTTGTTGCTACTGTGTAGAGATGGGTATATAGGATCACAGAATATCAAGCTAGAATGGGTCTTAGAGATCATCTAGTCAAGCACATGGCCCACAACATTTCTGAGTGTAGTGACAACCAGATTAAAATGTAACGGGGTGGGGGGGCAGCTAGGTGGCACAGTAGAAAGAGCACCAGCCCTGGATTCAGGAGTACCTGAGTTCAAATCCGGCCTCAGACACTTAACACTTACTAGCTGTGTGACCCTGGGCAAGTCACTTAATCCCAATTGCCTCACCCCCCCAAAAAAAATGTAACTGGGGGGGCAGCTAGGTGGCACAGTGGATAGAGCACCAGCCCTGGATTCAGGAGGACCTTAGTTCAAATCCAACTTCAGACACTTGACACTAGCTGTGTGACCCTGTGAAAGTCAATTACCTCACCAAAAAAAAATGTCATTGGGAAATATTTCATAAAATAAATCAGTAAAAGTGACATAGTTATATGTGGGGTTTTATAAATCCATATACAGCACAGGGATCCTTATATATGGTTTCCTGGCCCCCATTTCTATGTGAGTTTGACATCATGGATCTAGTCCATGACTTTGGAAAGTTACAGCAAAAACTGTTCATCCATTTGAGAGCTGTGCACAACTGAAAGAATACAAATAAAATGAAACTGGAGGTGAGAGAGTTTTGAAAGTTGGTAAATTGAGAGAGTCACAAAAAGGGTGAGAAAAGGGAAGTTCAGAAATAAGAAAGGACTTACTTAATATCACATAGTTGCAAGTGACAGAGCTGGGATCTGAACCCGGGTCATCTAGTTTCAATTTTCTTCCAGTTTCCAAACACTGAGATTTGTAGTTTCATGCATACAGAGGTAGGTGGGGTGGGTAAAGAAGGATGATATTAGTTGGAGAAAAGGCTAAAAGATTGAATGGATCCCTTAAATGTAGGAACAAGACTTGGAGAAAGAAGATACTTGAAGTTAATAAGGAAATCCCAGCCAGGAACAGAATGACCTGTTTTGAGGAAACCTTCTCAGAAATAAGTCAACCTGTAGTATGCTTTAGAAGTAGTTTATAGATGAAATTAAGGTGCTCTTCTTGATATCATTATGATGTAGCTAATTTAAAATGTAATAAGGAAAAAGTGATCTATATATGAATAAAATATTGTTTTGGTTTTTAAAAAATCAATATCTTTAAAGTGGATATGAATTATCTTCCCAGAGCCTACTCATCTCTAAGTGATTTGATAAAAGCATTTCTGAACTTGCAATATTCAAACATGAGGCCTTGAACGTCATTGACCCTATCAGAGTAAAGCATCCTGTGTGGTCTGGCTTAACTCTGCTAACCAGCCTTATGCCTTTTTCAACTATATTTAATAGAAGTGTTTTTAGTAACCAGAGGTACGTCATATATAGGGATTCAGTCACTAGATTTATCTCAGGCTAGTTATTGATCCAAAAGCCTCTACAGGTAGGCACAACTTGATGAATATACAGCTCACCATTCGTAATATTTAAAGTTCTTCTATCTCTTTCTCATTGCTAATTAAGCATTCCCACTTTTCACTTATACATTGTTGTTTCCTAAGGTTTCTGCCATCATGTGACTTTTGTATAACAGAGTTTTAAAGTCCAGAGGGAGCATTAAGACCTTTTTTTGATGTGTATGTATACTGCAAGATTAAATGTAGCAAAGACTTTTGAGAATATAAATGAGGCTTTTTTTTAAAGCTAATTTTTTGAGAAAAAGTAGTAAAAAAGAAGGAATATCAAGGTTGGTCCCTGAATTGGATCAGTGAAGTCATCATTCATTGAATATTCACAAGACAAGTAAGGTGATAATAAAAAAAAATAAGGGAGTAAAATAACGAGAGTAATTACCTTACTTTGGTGAGTGAGGTGGTTCAGTTATAGTTGGGCATTTATTAGATTAGGAAAGTTTTAGATTATGAAAGAGGATTTGTTTCTTTACCTGTCCTTTTTAAATACTTCAAATTAGTCCATGATAGCCCAGGGCAAGTATTCCAGAAGATGAATCTTGAGGTATTGCTGAAAAGTTATTAATCAGAGTCATGGAGTATAGCTTATATAAGGTAATAAATAGTGATCATGATTTTAATGATTACTATAATTTGTTATGCTTTAAGATTTGCAAAATGTTTTTGATATGTTGTTACATTTGATCTGTATAACCCTGGGAGATAGGTAGTATTTTTCTCATTTAAGAGATAAGGAAACTGGAGCTGGTAGAGAATCATCAATTTACTCTAGTTCACATGGCCAGTAAATATGTGAGACAAGATTTGACCTTGAATATTCTAGACTTTAAGTTCATTACTATATTCCCTATATGACCAGGGTCCTAAAAAGAAGAGATGTTTCTTAGCTAGAAAAAAAAGAGACCTCACTTAAAGACAGTAAAGTCTGAAGGAGAGAAGGGACAAACAAGGACTATTGATATACTATCAATATACTAAATGACAAGATGAAGGTAAAGAAGAGAATTTTTAAATGGGAAACGAATAGTAATTGTGGGTATAATAGCACAGTCAGAGTGGTAATAGCATATGGAGGAGTAGAACCAGAAGGTTAAGTTCTGCAATACTACAATAAAGAAAATGGTACGCTTAATAGTACCATTGGGAAAAAAAAAAGAAGCAACATTTATCTTTGTTTGATCAACTGATTGACAGAACCTCTCAAATAGAAAGCAGAATAAAGGCTGGGATATAGCTAATGTAGATAAGGTGGAAAGATACCAAAGGAGATGCAGAATTGAGAGGGGGAAATATGCATGGATAATGGATAGAAGCCAGCATATACTCCAATCTTTCTTTTCAGAAATATACAATAGAGCAGGTATAAATGAATAGGATAATGAGAAAGTAATGGATGTTGGTTGTCTAGGCAGGACTCTCATTATTTGTCCCATGCTCAACCAACTTGTAGATAAGTTCATGTCCACATATACTTTCCAGTTGCCTATTCTATTAAAAGAAATACATAGGAAATATAAGAAACAAAACGAATATTGTTAACTATCTTTTCCCCTGAGCAACCAGTTAAAGGAGTTTTTATTAATCTGAGGATCCCCCCCCCCCACCCCTTTTACTTGTGACTCAGTGCTTAGGGTCTATGAGGCATTTTTCATTGTTGTTGTTTTCTTTTTTGTAGGGGCCAAATTTTAAATGGAGAGAGTTAATTGGGTGGCTCGCTGTAATATTGGGGTTCAGAAAATAATGAGGGACCTCTAGGTCCAAAGTTTCCTCCCCTCCAAACTGCCATTTTTAGTTATTTCTCCCTGGCCAATAAGAAAGGGGATTGACAGCCTCTATTCCACAAACAAATCAGGTTTTATTAATGGGAATAAAATAAAGGACAAGAGAATAGGGAAAGAGGAAAATGGATAATCTCCCTGACTCTATCAAAGGCCTATACAATCCCCAAACTCTCTTTCAGCTCAGCTAATTCAAAGAGCTAGATTTTGTTAACTCACCACCAAGGGTCCATCATTTCTATGCAGCCTGTCTCCATTCTGTTCCTTTTTCTACCTTTTTCTCCCTCCCCCAAAGGGGAGGTCCTTCAAGTTGTGTGGCTGAGACTGGTTCCCTGTTGATGAGGCAGTCCATAGCCTCTGAGGATACTCCTTCTCAGGGTTGGTCAAGTTTAAACTAGGTTTAACAGGGCTGGCCAGGTGTGGCTAAAATCGAATCATCTTTAAGTGGGTACTTAGTAGTTTCTCATTCACACCCAATTCAAACACTACTAAATCAATCAAGTTGGACCCCTGGGTGTCAGCCAGATTCCATTATTTTACCACATTTTTAAATGTTTGATTGATGTTTTTTTTCTTTTTATTTCAAATCCCTGAATCTTCTCAATGACACCCTCTCCCCAATAGAATAGTTTTTTGTTTTATATATATATATGTGTGTGTGTGTGTGTGTGTGTATTTCAGTAAAAGAAATAAGTATAATGATTATGATAGTAAATGTCTCATTCTACATCTATACTTTATTATTTTTTTTCACATTTTTTTTTAAATTTTTCGGCGGGGCAATGGGGGTTAAGTGACTTGCCCAGGGTCACACAGCTAGCAAGTGTCAAGTGTATGAGGCCGGATTTGAACTCAGGTACTCCTGAATCCAGGGCCAGTGCTTTATCCACTGCACCATCTAGCTGCCCCCTACATCTATACTTTATTACCTCTATGTCAAGAGATGGGATACATGCCTGATCATCAGCTTTCCATTGTCATGATTAGACACTTTATTGATCAGCCTTTTGAAATGTTTCATTGCTGTTTTCCTTTATGTTATTGTAGTGATTGTACAAAATACTTTTCTTAAGTGGATTTTATTCCTGAATTTTAATTCATTCAAGTTACAGAGTAGTTATTTTAAGACTCTCTCCTCTCAAAATCTTTGAAATACCTTGGCAGAATAAGGAACAACAATTTGAAGTTTAAATGCTTTGAAATATATTTTAGTGAAAAAGGCTTTACAGAGGAATAGAATGATATTGTATTTTTTAAGGTTTTGAAAAGCCTAAATTGAATCCAGAATTTTTCTCTTTGTAATAATATAAACCTTGGTAAAACTTTTTAACTAATTGTGACTCTTTCAATTTACCAACATTCAAAACTCTCTCACCTCCAATTTCATTTTATTTGTATTCTTTCAGTTGTGCACAGCTCTCAAATGGATGAACAGTTTTTGCTGTAACTTTCCAAACAAACTCATCTTTGCATTCAAGTAATTATGGAAAATTTCAATCTCAAGCATATCTTTTGGAAAATCAAAGCCAAATGAAAACATGGTGCATAATGGATCCTGGATGTACTTGAGTACTGTACAGTGCTTGCTACTATAGATTCTATAATGTACAAGATAAGGACTAATTTCACAGCTCGTGTGTTTTCCGCTGACCTGAAACTCAAGTGGAGGAAAAGTTTGTTGAGCAAAGAGCATCAAAGAGATTTTACTAAAATGGTGTGCATGGATTGGTAGATGGAATTCTCTGGACTGGAACCCAGAAATTCCCTTTAAAGTTATGAGCATAAAGAGCCAAATTTCGTAAGGCAGAAGAAAAATCAGTGTAGATCAGCACAGCAAAAAGTATTTCTTTAAAGCACATTTTTTTCTATCCTGAATTCTTTACTTAGAGTTGGCATTTTATACATTTAACTGAGTTGGGTTGGTCTCCTAGCTCAAATAACTTGCTATGGAAAATTCACTTGAACAATCCATATTCCTCAAAGGCACATCCTTTCATCAGTGTGAAAGTTGGCTTTTGCTCAGTGGGTGTTAGAAAAGGAAAAAAACAACTACTTCATTCATGCACAATACTGTTGTATTTTTTCCATTGTGACTTTCTTTAAGTGAAGATCTGAATATGTCACTTCTCTACCCAATAAATTCTAGTCACTCCTTATTCCTTTAGCCTAAAATATAAACTCCTGTTTGGCTTCTAAAACCCTTCATAACCTGCCCTCAATTTACCTTTCCACACTTACACACACACACACACACACACACACACACACACACACACACACACATATCCCCTTTCTGTGCTGTATAATCTAGCCACATTATCTTGCTGTTTCTCACACAATCCTCCATTTCACGTCTCTGTTCCTTTGTTTTGGCTCTCCCGCATTTCTGGAATATGTTTGCTTCCTCCCTTTTGCCTCATAAAATCCATCACTTCCTTTAAGATTCAGCTCAAACTTCATCTTTTACATGAAACCTTTCTGCTGTTTTCAGCAACCTCTCACTCCAACCCCCACCCCAGCTTCATTTCATTAATAGGCATATATGCAGCTAGGTGGCACAGTGGATAGTTCGGCCTGGAACCTAGAAGACTCATCTATATGAGTTCAAATCTAACCTCAGACATTTTCTAGCTATGTGACCCTGGGCAAGTCACTTAACCCTGTTTGCCTCAGTTTTTTCACCTGTAAAATGAGCTAGAGAAGGAAATGGCAAACAATGCCAGTATCTTTGCCAAGAAAACTCCAAAGGTCATAAAGAATAAGATACAACTTAAAATGACTGAACAACAACTTGAGAGTCGGCCTTGAAGCTAAGAATTGAGTTCAAGTCTCACCACTCATACCCACTGTCTGCATTACTCTGGTCAAGTCATTTCATCTTTCAGTGCTCTAGGCACTTCTCTAAGAGATGCAGAGAAGGTGTCAATGTGTAGAGACCAGAAAAGCTGCAGGTCGAATCCCTAACCCTCTTTACACTTATATATGTGCATGTTATTTCCTCCAATAGAATACGATCTCATTCAGAGCAAAGACTGTTGTATTTATGTCTTTGTGTGCTCAGCACCTATCGTTTTCACATGGTAGACAATTAACAAATTTTTGTTGATTGATTGTGGGGTTTCTGAAAACTAATGCTGGAATATCATAATAGAACTTTGTCGAAAAAGCAAAAATGCCTATAGCTTCTAACAGTGAGCCTGTATAGTGCCCTAAGAATACTGTAAGCACTTACGTTTTACCCAAAGGATATGGAAAAGAGGAAGAGAAATAGGAAACTACCTATAACTCTGTCAATCAGGAAAACTAGGAAACAGAGTGAGAACTGTTTTGTTATGTGGAACCAGTACAGAAATACAGTGATTCAGAGATCTCTGTGGAACCAGTACAGAAATACAGTGATGATTGTTTTTGAATCTTCACATAATGCCAAACAGAATTTAATGGAAATGAACTTCACACATGATGATAAGGAAAGATTTGAATTAGACAAGAATTTCAAGAGTGCCAGAGAGTATTTGGACAAATTGTAAGTAGCATTCATTCATTCATTTAACAAATATTTGTTATCTATAGGTAACCCAATGTGAGAGGCATAGATAGAAACACATTAATCTAAAGACACTCAGTAGTCCATCATCTTCATACTTGTCTCTGAAACAGCCCTCAATCCTTATCTTAATTAACAAGTATTATTTATCCCCACTTTGAAAAGGAAATGGAGACAGAAACAAGCAATTTAGCTTGTCCAGGGTGGGGTCATTCAATTAGAAATTAGGGAAATCAGTATTTGAATGTTGGTCTCCTTATTACAAGTCTATCACTCTTCTTTACTATACCATTTTACCTATGATTTCTTTTGTGTTCTTCTATAGTATATTATTTCTGTATTCTTCATACTGGATGGGCTCAAAATATTTTGTTCTGGCTAGGAGCTGAAAATTAAGTTTTGGAATGTAACCCTTGGCTCAGAGGACCAATTGTTGTGTGAGGGTGGAGTTGGAGAGAACAGGAGAGAAGGGAGATTTGAACTCTTCTGGCTTCCAGCTTCTATAGAGAATATATGAAATTCTAACTTATTTTTAAGTCTCTGAAGAGAGAAGAAGACTCTAGGAAGGAATCCACATATAAAATTGATCATTTCACCATCATAGCTTACTTCTCTAGAGATTTCAGGGAATTTCTCTGGTCAGCGATCTGGGACACACACACACACACACACACACACACACACACACACACACACACACACATTCCCTCTCCCTCTCTCTCTCTTTCTTTCCATTTCTCTATCTCTCTCCCTCTCTGTCTCTCTCTCTCTGTCTCCCCCTGTCTTTCTCTGTCTCTGTGTCTCTCTCTTTCTCTCTCTCCCTCTCTGTCTCTCCCTCTCTGTCTCTCCCTCTCTGTCTCTCCCTCTCTGTCTCTCTCCCTCTGTCTCTCTCTCTGTCTCTCTCTCTGTCTCTCTCTCTGTCTCTCTCTCTGTCTCTCTCTCTGTCTCTCTCTGTCTCTCTCTGTCTCTCTCTCTGTCTCTCTCTGTCTCTCTCTCTCTGTGTCTCTCTCTCTCTCTGTGTCTCTCTCTCTCTCTCTCTCCCTCTCTCTCTCTCCCTGTCTTTTTCTGTCTCTATGTCTCTCCCTCTCTGTCTCCCTCCCTCTCTGTCTCTCTCCCTCCCTCTCTGTCTCTCTCGCCCTCTCTCTCTCTCCCTGTCTTTTTCTGTCTCTCTGTCTCTCTCTCCCTCTTCCTCTTCTTCCTTCCCTCTTATCTTACTCTCAAAGGGAGAGCTCATTCAATCTGTATTATCTGGTACATGTTTTCATCTGTAACCTTTCACTGACTAATGTTTTGCTATTGACTTGGATGAATAAGGTGCTTTGCTATTGGTTATGTGTGGTCACTGAGGAATTGGCATTTGGTGGGAAGGGAGTAAAACTCTGGAGATACAGCTTGGTACCCTTCATTCTCATCAAGAAATAGTGATTAGGATTTTAGCTTGAACCTAAAATTTTTTTCCCCTAGACTAACAATATTTGATGGAGCAGATATATATAATTCTATTCCAGGATCCCCTTTCTCGAGCAGAAGAACCTTGGCCCTAACATCCTTGATTTCCTTCCTGGACAAAAACAAACCCTCCCTTGGAGAAGGGTGGGGGATGAAGAAGCTAGAGCTCTTTTCTCTTTTCTCTCTACGAACCACATCTAGACAGACCTACATGGACATACATAACCTTCATTGGCAAACACCACACATGCCATTCCCTTTACATAATAAGTAAAGATAATAAGGAACTCATTGCAGAACACATAGCTAGTGCATATTTTTAGGAAAGGAAAATGTTAGAATAAGGGAGACAGTGTAGTAGAGGCAATGTGGTAGAGTGGATAAAAACCTCATTTCAAGTCTTTCTTGCTAACACATACTGTCTGTGTAATTTTGGGCAACCCACTTAACCTTTTAATACTTCAGACAATGCCTTAAGATGTAAATTGAAGGACAATTGTCTGTCTCTGTTGGTTAAAAAGGTCTTTCCTCTGTGGTAGTTCTTTACACCAATAAAATACAGGTCTGGCCAAGAAAAAACAACAATTCATTAGAATAGTGGGGGAGAAAGATCATTTCAATGAACCTAAATGGCAGGAACAGAAATGACAGAATAAGTTTGTAATAATCATGGAAGTAATTTTCCAGATTAAGAGGAAATTCAAGGCCTGGTTGTAGCAAGTAGAATGAGATAGGATCCAGAGCCTGGATTATTGGGAAGGATGATATTTTTGACTGTTATAAAGTCAAAGAGAAGGATTGCTTGAGGTAAAAATTACACATGTGGAGGGATAATGCAAGGATATGTTAAGGATAAAAGTTAATGAATAATAGAGGACAGGTGTTGGGTGATAGTAGAGAAAAAAGCAAAAGAATCAGTTTTGATTATCTTTGAGAATTAAGACCATTGCAGAGTTAAAATGAGAAAGAAGTAAATAAGATGGTTCCATTCATTTACACTTGGGATGACTATGAAGTAGGGACAGATCAGAGAGGAGTAAGATGGTAGATGGATAACACCAAATATCTAAAGAAATAAAAATCATACTGAAAAATTTTCCATTCAATTTAATCAGGAAGAAAACATTGGTAGGTTTTGTTAATATTTTGTAATAGTAACTGGAAGAAAAAGGATAAAAGAATCTAAATCTGTATTGAAATTAGAAGAAAATGTTGTTCTACAGTTGATTTTTTCATTAGAAAGATGCAAATTGAAACCAGATCAGATATGACACCCTTTGTAACTTCCATCATGTCAGCTGTAAAAATAGTAGTCACTCACATTCCCTATATGAGGGCCCTTGTTGACCCCAGGGGGAAATGTGGTAGAGAAAAAATACGAAGCATAATTTGATTCAAACCTTCTTATTCTCACCCTATGCTTTTTGTGCTCTCTAGCGTTTACTGGATTCAGGCAGCTCTTTTGTGTCCAGTTCCTGCTAAAAGTTGCTTTCGTCCTTCTGTCACTATCAGTAAAGATAATTAAACACAACCCATTCCAACAAAAAGAAAAATGAGGAAAAGGCTAGAGATCCCACTATTGAAACTGGCTGGAAGCCTTACCTGGATGATTTGCCAAGCCCAACTGGAAGTAGGACTACATGGGGACAGTCAGGTAAATCACATATTTTGTTGCTGAAGTTTGTTGCTATTGCCTGAGACTATGTTTTCTTTCAAATGCAATGATATCTCTAACAGTATTGGTGGAGTTGAATGTTGTGAGAAGTGAAGATGTTTGAGAAGAAGAGCCAGGCAAATAATAGAAAAAGAAAAATGTATTATAATAATATTTCATTTGAAGAAAAACAGCAACAAAAAGGGGGCTACATTGTGAAATTTGAGTCAATCCAGTGTAAATTTGTTGGGGCAATGAGGGAAGATGAATCATGTTTCCTACCTTCTGGCACAGAGGTGATAGGCTAGATGTGCAGAACAAGATATACTTTAAAACATGGCCCTGTGTTTGTTTTATTTGCTGATACTTGCTAATTATATGAAAGGGCTTCTATTTGGATAAGGGGCAATGAGTAGAGTTGTGGAGGGTAATAGCAATGAATAAAAACACCAAATGAAAAGAGCATCCATAAAGTATAAAAAATACACAAAATAGGGACAGCTAGGTGGTGCAGTGGATAAAGCATCAGCCCTGGATTCAGAAGGACTGGTGGTCAAATCCGGCCTCAGACACTTGACACTTACTAGCTGTGTGACCCTGGGCAAGTCACTTAACCCTCATTACCCTGCAAAACAAAACAAAACAAAAAACACAAAAAAGCTACACAAAATAGAATGGTTAGAAGTTTGCAAGGGGACACATTTAGGCAGAACTGTTTGGTTACTGTGTAACCTTTAGAAAATGACACCTAACCAAAACCCACAGTTTAGTATGTAATCCTCTTTTCCATTCTTCTTTGTATCCTGCAATGTTCATGTTGGTTAAGTTTATAATAAAAATAAATTTGAAACACCCAACTATATGAGTCCTGAAACTTGGGATCAGAGCTTAGTATTGTGGCTGACTTCCTCTACTTTAAAACCACTGAACTACTAGATCAATTTAAATTAATTCACACTTAATAAAGGCCTACTAAGTTTGAGGCATAGGGCCAGGCACTGAGGATATGGAGATTAATAACAATATAGTCGTCATCCTCAAAAAGCTTATGATTTAATGGGAGAATTTTGTACACAAATAAGAAGAAAAGAAGACAGTGTGGTAAAGGTAAAAGACAATTTGTAGTGTTATAAAAAATTCTGAGATGGAAAATTATTTTTGACAGGAGGATGACAAATGTGTTTCATGGAAGCAGTACCTGAAAAAGGATGAGAAACATTTTAAGAAGTGAAGATGGGGCAGTTAGGTGGTGCATTTGATAGAGCACCAGCCCTCGAATCAGGAGGATCTGTGTTCCAATCTGGCTGACCCCAGACATTTACTGGCTGTGTGATCCTGGGGAAGGAAATTAACCCTGATTGCTTCCCCAGCCCCCCAAAAAGGTAAAGGTAATAAGGGCATTTAGATAGTACTTTAAGGCTTTCAAAGAACTTCACATATGCTATTTTATTTGAGCCTTCTAACAATCTCATGAGCTAGGTACTGTTATTAATCCTATTTTACAGAGGAGGAAACTGAGGCTGAGAGGTTAAGGTTACTACTACTACTACTACTACTACATTACTAGTGTCTGAGAAAGCATCCAAACTTTGGTTTTTCTTACTCAAACTCCAACACTTTAGCTACTGTGATTTCTAGGGTGAGGAAATAAATTTCTGGCATGGTAAATGATGTACATGGATATAGGGAAGTAGATGACTAAAGGATAAGACAGGAAAATAAGTAATAGTACAGTTTGTCTGGCATGTAGAATACATGAAGAGGAACAGAATAAAGTATGTTTGGAAGCAAGAGTATAGCAAGAATGCCAATCTAAGTTTTTTTTTTAATTAACCCTTTAGGCCAATGATGCCCAAAGTGGGATGCCTTGAGGGGATATGGCCTTACCACAGAGTAGTTAAAGATTGATCCCGGGGGTTTGTGATCAAGCATGTGATCTTCAGAATGAGAAGATAGGACACATTCTACTATCCTTGAAAGCCAACACATATAAAATTGGTAACAGCTGCTTGGTACAAAGGGATGGGTCACAAAATGGTACCAGATAAGGCCACTGTAGGGTTAAAAAACTTATACAGCCCCAACTCATTAAATAATAGAACAATACTCTTTTCTTATGTTTACAATAAGTCCAATATTAGCACTGCTGCTAGCCATGAAACTTAACATCAGCAGGAATCAATTAAATTAAATCCACGGATTTCACTGGCACATTTGTTTTTTGAAAATTTACATTTACTTCCCTGATCTATTCCAAGTCAAAAGTCATTAGGAAATCAGGTCTTTAAGTATGTTTAGGGACAGAGGTGACATTCTTGAGGCTGACCTGAAAAATGTCTCACTGTGGCTTGTACCAGATTAAAATGTAACTGAAGGTCAGGAGGACCTGAGTTCAAATCTGTTTCAGATATTTGACACTTAATAGCTGTGTGACCCTGGGCAAGTCACTTAACCCTCATTGCCTCAAAAGAAAAGAAAAGAAAATGTAATTGGGAAATGTTTCCCAAAATAAGTAAAAATGAAGTACAACATAGATAATGCTAATTTGTAGTTTTCTCAGTCAATATGTGGCCCCTAGGGATTTATTTCTATTTGAGTCATACACCATTGCTCTGGAGAATTATCATTGACCACTTTGATAGCAGGCATTAATAGCATTCTGTAAAGAATTGATTGTTATTTGAGGTTTTTATGGCCCCATCTTTTAGCTGGAGTTTGAGGAGACCTCGGAGTGCACATTGGCCTGGGGGCTCCGTGGGCGGCACGGTGCTCCACCCACTGGTTGTAGCCGTCGCCATGGCGCTGGCACCTCACATCATCACCACTTGTCAATGCCTATATGGGCCTGGCAAAATTATAGTGTTTGGAAGCCCAGTGAGGGCAGTCATGTGACTGTCAGAGTGGCCAGCCAGTTGGCTGGGGGCTGTGTGTGGTCAGCCTGGGGTCTGCTGGGAAGAAGGGACGTTTTTCTCCATTCTAGCTAGAAGCTGGAAGGCAACAGGATGCTGCTGTGTGTTCTCAGCTGATTCTTGTGTGGTGGTGCTATTCAGGTTGTGTAATTTCCCTTTCCCCATTTTATTTCCTTTCCCTTGATCCTACTGATCCTGTTTGTGGTTTTTTTTTTTTTTTTAAGTTCTTGTTAAATAAATCCTGCTCTGTTTTGAGGGAGGCTGTTTGTCTCCTTCCTTGCCCCAATGTTGTGGCGAGCTGCCTCGCTAACACTCCCCAATTAAAAATTGATTCCCTACAATTCAACACTTTATTAAAGTTTGGTGAAGGAGTCTCTTCAAATTGTCTGCCATGATGAGCCCCTTCCTGTAGCAGGGGCAATGTCATTAGCTGACTCCTTATGCCTAGGCTAACATAAAACTTAGCTGACTTATCCAAGCTCACATAGGAAGCAATTAGCAGAGCCAGAATTTGAAACTAGGGCTATTGATGTCAGATTTGACATTCTTGTAGCTACACTATAATTATCTCCATTTCATTACGTTCCATTTCCAGCTTTGTATAGATCACCTTACTGGTCCGTGATTGTATATGAACAAATAGAATACAACTTTACAACTCCCAAAATTAGTTAACCTTTTTAGACTTAGCAATATTGAGAGTACAAATGTGAAGTTGCAGAGGAAAGATGGATTTAAATGAAGTATTGGAGTAGATGAATACTAGAACTCATTACTGAGGAACAATGAAAAATGTCCTTCTTGGGAAATTTAAAAGAATAGCATCAATATTAATTTGTTTAGAATAATCTTTCCTTGTTTGAGGCCAAGGGGTGGACTCATAATACTCATTCACCCTTATAAATCAATGATGGACTAAAATATATAAATCTATCTAGCATTTATCTATCTATCTATCTATCTATCTATCTATCTATCTATCTATCTATCTATCTATCTATCTATCTATCTTTCTATATTTTTACACAGTGTGTATATATATATATACACACACATGTGTATCTATGTATATGTCTATATGCTTAACTATGTATGTATTATCAGTGTATATATGCTTTACTTAACAAATGATCTAGCTAGGTGGTACACTAGAGCACTGAACCAGGAGTCAGTTCAAATCTGGATTCAGATACTAGCTATGTAACCCTGGGCAAGTCATTTAACTTCTGTCTGCCTCAGTTTGCTCATTCATAAAATGGGGATAATAATAGCATTTACCTCTCAGGGTTGTTTTGAAGATCAAATAAGGTAATATTTGTACTACCTTGCAAATGTTAAAGTGCTAGAGAAGGGCTAGTTATTGTTATTAACAGCTATATTCTGGTTAAGGTCTCTATGAGAGGAAGAACAAGAGGCAGAGAGGCAATGTCCTAAAGTGACAATAATAGTGGATTTGAAGTAAAGAAGACATCCCCTTGAATCCCTACCCTGTTACTTCCTTGCCTGTTTGACTGACTAATTCACTTAACCTCTTTGCCCCTCAGCTCCTCATTTGTAAAATGAAAGGTTTGGACTAGCTAGTTTCTAAGAGCTCTTGGGGCAATAAATCTATGATATTATATACAGCAGAAATACTGGCCTTTGTATAGTGAGTGCTCTGAGGTTACCAAGTACTTGGTGCACATTATCTTGTTTGATCCTCAAAAAAATCCTTTGAGACAGGCATAATAAATATTATAATCTACATTTTGTAGATAAGGAAACTGCTCATGAGAGAGGTTAAGTGATGGGCCAAACGACCTCGAATGCCCCTTTCAAACATTTCATTCTGTGGTAAAATGAGTAGCCCAAGGTTATAGAACTAGTAGAAGGTAGAAAAAGAGCTCAAACCCAGAGGATGTCTGACTTTGACAAATGCTAACTATATGATAGCAGGCTCCCTTTTACAACAGATCTTGTGGTTTAAGGTAAAGTACACGAAGCTCAAAATCAAAAGCTTCACATCTAAGCCCTTCTTTCCAACCTTTATGAGAGGCTATCATTTGATCATCAGGTCTTGGTTTCTTTGCCAATAAAATGGGAATAGCAATACTTTCACTACCCACCTTACAAGGTGGCTTTGAGTAAAGATTTAATAGTTTATAACTGCACTGAGACTTTAGGGATATACTTTATTTAAACTGCTATAGAAATATGAAGTATTTTTATTATATTGTTCTAGGCACTGTGGCTAGAACAATAGACTTTGATGTCTGATTTGAATCTTGAATGTAGTGCTTAGTCATTGTATGGCTTGGATACATCATTTCCCCTCCCAAAGGCTCAGTTTCCTTATCTCCAAAAGGTGATTAATACTTGAATAATGCTTTGTTCTATATAGGACTGTTTGTGAGGAAAACTCATTGTAAATCTTAAAGTACCATACAGATATGAGTTACTATTATAATATTTCCATTATGAAGTGTTTTTCTATTCAACCTTAGAGCATCTTTTAAAAATATTAAGAGTTATTGGCTTGTTTGAGATCTTTAGTGGCTAAAAGCATGTTTTTCTGAACCTGTCCAACCCAATTATGACAGGAAAATATGATTTCATACACTAATAGACCCTACCCCAGGCAAAAATCCTCATTTAAAACAATTAGGCTTCAGTACAGAAAACTGAGCAAAAACATTAATTTTATGTGTTTTATAGTGTTCTTACCCCACTGTAGATATTGGCTAATGTTGAGACTTCAGTCATAACAGATATAAGAATTTTTAAAAAAATTACTGAGATCATAGGGTTCAGGGGTAGAAGGGACCTTCAAGATCATCCAATTCAGGTTTTCATCTTTATGGAGGGTAAAACGGGCCCATAGAGATTAAGTGATTTATCCAAGGTCACACAGCAAATTGCAGGCCCACAGTCTCTGACTCCCAATTTTTCCTTAATGTACAAGTGGGATACTTCCCTTGAATCTTAGCAAAAGAGACCCTAGGCCACATCTTTATACCCAACTCTTCTACCAGTTCTTGAAGTCTCAGTGGGTGATATCAGAAAGTTAAAGAGCGACAGGTCTGTGGAAATAACTGCGTTTGAAGGACACTCAGTTGTCTTTACGATCCCTCTGCATGTTGTCACTGCTGCTATAAGCAGGGTCACTGGGTACTGTCCAGCCCAACCAGGATCCAGAAGTAACAGAATGCCACTGGTGGCTGCCAATTTGAGAAAAACAGATGTCTTCTCAAGTGGACTCTCTCTAGACCCCACTGTGCCTCCTTTGCTCTTTGCCCCCTCCCTCTCCTAAATAAAAATATTTAAAGAGACATTGGCAGTTTAGAACTCAATGGAGTTTAGTTTTTCTAATGAAAGAAAAATCATCATTACTTGTGTTTGGAGAAGGCCCTCCCAAGGTCAGCTCAAGGATTACCTATTACATAAGGCTTTTCCTGAACACCCCCCCCCCCAACTATTACTGATTCTCTTCCTCCAAATAATATTTTGTATTTACTTCATATACATTTTATATTTACATATATATACATGTGTGTGTGTGTGTGTGTGTGTACTTTTCTTGTTAGAATGTAAGCTCCTAGAGGGCAGAGAATATTTAGTTTACTTTTTGCATTCTCATAACCCAGCACAGTGCCTGATATTCAGTTGGTGCTTAATTAATACCTGTTGATAGGTTTATTGCAAGAGCTCAAATATTTGTAGGACCACATTCCTTTTAAGATCTCTGTAAGGCCTAAAGCAAGGTATAAAAACAAATGTTGAAAACTATTTCTACATGTAACTGGAAAATAATAAAATACTTTTGTGGAAAAAAAAGAAATACATTTTTTAAAAAGACCTAAAGCAAAGGAATACATAACCACCAGTGGAATCAATGATTTGCAATTTGAATGTCCAAGGAATATAATTTGTACAAGATAACAGCCAGCATGGTCACAGGTAAAGCCAAATTTCATATTGGAATAGCTTTGAAAAGTTATTTGTCATCATTTAATAATGTTACAGACAGGATTCCTGTGACCATATCCAAATGCCTTGCGATCTACCTCTAGAGCAGGACTTAAAATTGAGTGAAGCTTGGAGAGATACAAGATTCTTGGCTTACTAAGAAGGCTGAAAAAATTCAGTTGCTCTGATAGTAACAGTTCATGATGCCCTGAAGGCTATTTATGGGCCACAGACCTAGGGTGCATTTCAACTATTCAACACTGAAGGACCCACACTGATCAGTGATAAGGACAGAATCCTGGACAGATGGGCTGAACACTTTCATAATTTTCTCAACAAACTTGTGTCATCAACCAATGTTGAAGCCATTGACCACTTCAGGTGGAAGTCAATTTGTCTCTAGCTGAACTTCTTACTGGAGAAGAGATTTTTGTTACTAGGCTCCTCTCCTATGGCAAAGCACCTGGTACTGATTCCATTTTAGCAGAGATCTATGAGAAATGGGGTAAACCACTCATATAAAAACTTACTAAATTTTCTAGCTTATATGTCTAGAGGAGGTTATCCCCCAAGAAGATCAAGAATGCCTCCATTGTCCATCTTTATAAAACAAAAGGAAATAGCCTGTTCTGTGATAATCACGGAGGGGGGTGGTGTCTCTCTCTTAGTCATTACTGGCAAGATTCTTTTATTCATTCATTCATTCATTCATTCATTCATTCATTCATTCATTCATTCATTCATTTACTTTTGTGGGGCAATGAGGGTTAAGTGACTTGCCCAGGGTCACACAGCTAGTAAGTGTCAAGTGTCTGAGGCCGGATTTGAACTCAGGTCCTCCTGAATCCAGGGCAGGTGCTTTATCCACTGCACCACCTAGCTGCCCCCTACTGACAAAATTCTTGTTAGAGTCATCCTTAAGAAGCTGATCCTTCACCTGGAAGATGATCATCTACCCAAGAGCTAGACCTGAGGAGCAGTCAACATGGTGTTTTGCTACGGAGCAACTCCAAGAGATATGCTGGGAGCAGAATAGAGGTCTGTACCCAACATTCAACGATTTTACCCAGGCCTTTGATACTGTTAGTTGTGAGGGCTTGTGGAAAGAAAACATGTCAAAATTTGGATGCCTAGAGAAGCTCATCACAATTGTACATCAGTTTCATGACTGCATGTTGCACAGGTTTTGGATAATGATGCTCTTAGGCTTTCCCAGTCACCAATAGAATGAAGCAGGTCTGTGTGTTTGCTCCCATGCTTTTTAGCATGATGTTTTCAGTGATGTTGTGAGGATGCCTCCAATGAAGACAAAAACAGCATCAAGTTCATATGTTGATCTGATGGGAAATGATTTAACTTGAAAAGACTATAAGCCAAGACTAAAGTGGAGGGATAGTTAGTGTGTGACTTTTTGCTTGCAGATGATTGTGCACTCAATGTGGAGCTAAAAGGTTTTATACCTATGTCTGAGTATGGTTACAATCTGTATCCTATTAGTAGTACCTTTGAGTTGGAGGGGACATGAGGATTCAAGGGTGATCAATGGGAATCCAGTAAGGGATAATATTTTTGCTTGGAGTGGATGGGACTCTGAAAACTGAAAGCAGAGAGAATGCAGAACTGTTCCATTCTTATGGTAGGTTTTTTGTTGTTTTGTTTATTTTTTATAAAAGAAAATGACCTTTATACTGGTAATTGAAGACCAAAAATATATTAAAAGATTTTCTAGAATTATAAGACAAGTGGTAGAGTGGAAAATATTATCATCACATATCACTGATAAAAGGCTAACATCGGGGCAGCTAGGTGGCACGGTGGATAAAGCACAGGCCTTGGATACAGGAGGACCTGATTTCAAATCTGGCATCAGACACTTGACACTTACTAGCTGTGTGACCCTGGGCAAGTCACTTAACCCTCCTTGCCCCACAAAAATAAAATAAAAGTCTAACATCAAAATATACAGAGAATGTATATAGCTTCCTTGTTCTGGTCACCTTCCTCTGACTGATCTCTAGATTATTAATGTCTTTTTAAAAATGTGGCAATATGAATTGAATACAAGACTCCAGACATAATTTGATTAGGGAAGAGTACAATGTCATCCCTTCCCTATGACTGTATACTGTATGTGTCTTAATGTTACCTACACTTGTCTTAGCTGCTTTATCATATGATTCACTCATATTGTTTGGAATTCATTGAAAAAAATCCAGATCTTTTTTCAGATAAACTTTTTTTGAGTCCTACTTCAGCTGGCATTTGTGAAGCTGAGTTTTTGAACCCAAGTATAAAACTTTACATTTACTCCTATTAAAATTTATCCTCACATTAGACTCCGTCCAGTACTCTGGCTTATCAAGATTTTTTTCTTTTATCTTTTTCTTGCTTTTCTTTTCTTTTTTTTTTTTTTAGACCTCACCCAGGATACTGCCCCCACCACACTTTGTACCATTCACAAATTTGATAAGAAGGACACCTTTGCCTTTCTGCAAATTGTTGATAAAAATGTTAAATAGCAGATGGCTGAATAAAGATACTAGAAATATTCACTGTTCCCTGAATCCAACTAATCATATTATCATCTAGCCTTTTGTGACCTTTTCAGTAAGTACAGCATGAGACACTTTGTCAAATACTTTGATAAAATCTAGAGAAACTCTGTCTACAGCATTCACATGATCTGCCACTCCAATAACCCTGTCAAGAAAGGAAATAGGATGTTTGCCATTACCTGTTCTTGATAAAGCCATACTGGCTCCTTGTGGTCACTGTTCCCTTTTCTGGATGTTCACTAACCATGTCTTTACAAATATATTCTAGAACAGGAGTTGGCAAACTATAGTCTGAGAGCCAAATCCAGCTACATATTGTTTTTGTATGGCTCCCAGGTAAGAATGTTTTTTTATGTTTTAAAATACAATAAAACTTTATTTCAAAATGTTAAAAACAGGTATAAAGCCAGGTAGTAGGCAGGATTTTCCCTGAAGTTTATAGTTTGCTCACCTCTATAATATAAATGAAAACTTAATTCAATCTCATTTAGAAGGTTCCATTCTCTTCCTTTTATGGGGAAATTCTCTTCTCCAATACTTTTGCATTTTTCTATTATTGATCTATCAAAGATCACTGACAATAAGACAGAATCACATTTCCTAATTATTTCTGTACCATAAAATACAGTTCATCAGGGCTTGCCGATTTCAACTCATCAAATCAAATCAATGAATCAGCAAGTATTATATTAAGCACTTACAATGCACAAGGCACTGTGCCAAGTACTGGGAATAAAAAGAAAGGCATAAAATATTCCCTGCTCTCAAGTAGTTCACAATCTAATAAGGGAGACAATATGTAAATAATTACTTACAAGAATGATACCTACACGATAAGCTAAACACGATCTGAGAAAGAAGCCACTAAGATTAGTGAGGAGTTGGCAAGGTAAAAGGTAGAAGGCAGGATTTTAGGTGAGACTTGAAGGAAGCTAGGGAAGCCAGGAGGCATAGATAAAAAGGGAGAAAGTTCCAGGAATTGGGGACAGTTAATGAAAATATACCAAGTAGGGAAATAGCGTGTTGTTTATGAGGAACAAAAAGGAGTCCTTTCCCATTGCATCACAGTACATGGAGGTGTATGAAGACTGAAAAGTAGGGGGGCAGCTAGGTGGTGCAGTGGATAGAGTGCAGGCCCTGGAGTCAGGAGGACCTGAGTTCAAATCTGGCCTCGGGCACTTAACACTTACTTGCTGTGTGACCCTGGGCAAGTCACTTAACCCCAATTGCCTCACACACACACACACACACACACACACACACAAAATAAAAGACTGAAAAATAGGAAGGGATGAGGGTATGAATGACTTTAAAAGACAAACAATGGATTTATATTTAATTTTGGAGAAAATGAGGTACCAATGGAGTTTATTTAATGGGGAAGGGTGATGTTTCTATTAGACATGTACTTTAGGGTGTTAACTTGGATAGTTGAATGGGGGCTGTACTGAAGGGAGATTTTTGGCAGGGAGACCAACCAGCTGGTTATTACTATGGTCTAGACATGAAATGATGAGACATTGCATCAGGGTAGTAACACTGTCAGGTGAGAGGAAGGCATCCAGGAGAGATCTTTTGAAGGTGGAATCTATGACTTTCAAATAGATTGTGAGAGTGAAGCTTGGAGGATGGCACCTAGGTTGAGAGCCTAGGTGACTGGAAGGGTAGTAGTGTCCTTGAAAGTAATAGGAAGAGAAGACAGCTTAGGAGGAAGGATAACATATTCAATTTTAGACATGTTGAATTTAAGTTGTTTGTGACACTACCAGTTCTAGATGTCCAAACAGTAGTTTGAAATGTGAGATTGGAGGGTCAGAGAGAGGTTAATTCTGTATAAATAGATCTGTGAGCCATTCACATAGCCATGATAACTGAGTCCATGAGAACAGATGAGATCACCAGGGAAAATAATGTTGAGAGAGAATGGGAGATATCCTTGGGTGACCCTCACAGTTAGCAGGTGCTACGTACTTCCTTATAATTTCCCTGTTTATCTTGAACCCCAACTCCCCAAAAGTCTTTTTTGTCCTGTCTTTTCCAGTCCAGAGATTTTTCTCCTTGACAAAAAAATACAACCTGGAAGCAAAATGTGTTATGTAGCTGTGATGTATGTGTAGCTGTTGTAATTTTTGATTTGGATGTTTAAAAATGAATGAAAAAGGGGCAGCTAGGTGGCACAGTGGATAGAGCACCGGCCCTGGAGTCCAGGAGTACCTGAGTTCAAATTCGGCCTCAGACACTTAACACTTACTAGCTGTGTGACCCTGGGCAAGTCACTTAACCCCAATTGCCTCACTAAAAAAAAATGAATTAAAAGTCAAAACATAGTGAGTTGAGCTTTTATAAAAGGGAAAAAAGGGAATAGAAAACAAAATCATGGCTTCCTCCAGTATTTTCTTGGTTTTTGTCTTGATATGTGTTGTTTCTGAAGTCATCACATTCCATCACTGACAGCAATATTACTTCACCACTGAAAGAATACTAGTTCTAGCTGCTTTTAGAACAATGAACAATTGATATCATCCAAAAGTGGGATCAATGATTCTATACTCTGCACTGCCACAAAAGACACTTTTATAATACCAAGGGAAGGTTGTACAATTTTCCAAATGTGAGCCAGTTAAATCTTCTCTTTTTAGTTTTTGGATTAGCTCATTACCCATTTGTTATGCCTGTCAGGAAGATCACAGAACCACACAATCTTGGGTTAGAAGAGAATGCATAGGTCACATAAACCAACATGTAGACTTTGACATAGCTGTGTATTGATGCACTAATGATGTGTTTCCAATCACACAGCATGTTGCATTCAGAGTAATATGAGTTTTTTAACCACTTGATTCTTCCTATGAAAATTGCTAGGCTGATCTCTTTTGAGAACTAAGGATTTCTCTAAAGATATCCTATAATGTCTCAGAGCTTGATGTAATTATTACAATAGGGATTGGAATAGGGCTTGCATCTGTAGTTTCAATATTTCAGCAACTTCCAGGTGAGGAAACTCTCTCTACTGTTGGAGATCAGCATCTCCTGACCACAACACATAATCTTACCTCCAGGTAACTGAGAAAGCTAAGTTGCTTAGGGTTGTCTACTCAGTATGTGTCAGAGGCAGGACTTCTTGCACTGAGGTTTTCCTAGCTCCAAAAGCTCATCTCTACCTACCATTCCAAAACATGATCCACAAATGGTATTATTTTAATATTTTCTCTTGCTAGAGAATGCCTCTTTTACTTGAACTTTTCCATGGTTTAACACAGGTGGTATATGTTTCCCTGTTTTGTGCTTTGCTTGCTTTTTTATACCCAGTCATCATTGAAAAAAAATGATCTCCCTGGAGGAATACATAATGGAATATTCTATGAGTTTAGCATATTACTGGTGATGCTTTATTTTAGCAGATGCACTTTACTCTACAGAGTCTCCCTTCTCACCAGGTCTCCTTATTTTACCTAGACTACTAGTACATGGTCTAGTGTTACTACTGATTGCCACAGGACCCTTTATCTGTTCCATTTCCAATCTGGATTAGTTCCCGGTGCTTTAGTAATCTGCTATCCCATATCTTCTCCCCCCTCCCCCAGTGGTTTACCACATTGAAGCTGAACTTAGTGGAGACACTCAGTTGGCATAGCCCATGGCAACTCAGAACTTCTGAGCTCAAGAGATCCACCAACCTCAGTTTCCCTGGTAAGCTGAGATTAAAAGTGTGGTCCAAAAAACCTTATAGGATGAGCTTCTTGAAGAAGATAGAGCTTGGGTAGAACACTGAAAGAAGTTAAGGAATCTGAAGTAAGGAGGGAGTGCATAAAAGGCATGGAAGTGGAATGCTAAATTTAAAGGTGAGTAAGTACATTAATCTGGCAGGTTGCTTTATTTATAATCATTTCATACACCTGTACTATACCCTTATATGTAACCTTTCAAAATAAGGGTAGAGACCAAGGGAAACACACACATAGCCAGGAGAACCAGAACTGGAAGGTAGGACAGAAAGGAATTGATTGGACATATTGGGACTTGGTTCTCTAGAAACACACGACCCTTCCACCAACCTATGTACTCTGGGAACCACATGCAACAGGGCATTATATGGCCCCAAGAAGGACAGTAGGTGAAATTAATGTTGAAATGATGAGTTCCTGATCCAACCATTCTGGAGAGCAGTTTGGAACTATGCCCAAAGGGCTATAAAGCTTTGCATACCCTTTGACCAAGCAATACCACTCTTAGGTCTTTTTTCCCAAAGAGATCATAAAAAAGGGAAAAGAACCCACATGTACAAAAATATTTATAACTACTCTTTTTGTGGTGGCAAGGAATTGGAAATTGAGGGGTTGCCCATCAATTGGGGAATTGCTGAACAAGTTGTGGTACATGAATGTAATGGAATACTATTGTGCTATAAGAAATGATGAGCAGGAGGAGTTCAGAGAAACCTGGAAGGACTTGCATGAACTGATGCTGAATGAGATGAGCAGAACCAGGAGAACATTATATACAGTATTAACAACATTGTGTGTTGATCAACTGTGATAGATTTGACCTAGCAATCCAAGATAGTTCCAAAGGACTCAAGATGGAAAATGCTCTCCAAATCCAGAAAAAAAAAAAAAAACAAAAAACTGTTGAATCTGGATGCAGATTGAACCACACTATTTCTATTGTTTCTGTTGTTGTTGTTTTTCTTTTTTGAGGTTTTTCCTTTTTGCTCCAATTCTTTTCTCATTGCATGACTAATGCAGAAATATGTTTAATGTAATTGTACATATATAACCTATATCAGATTACTTGCTGTCTTTGGGAGAGGGCAGGGAGGGGAGAGATGGAGAAAAATTTGAAACTAGAAATGTTATAAAAACAAATGTTTAAAATTATCTCTAAATGCAACTGGAAAATAATAAAATATTTATATGGGAAAAAAAGAAATGATGAGTTCCTGGACCAAGGCAGGAGATACAGGAACATACACTGTCAACAGTGGAACAGCAGTGGCAGAACAATGGTCAAGTATCCTGGACCAAGCTTCCTGTATAAAGCAAAAGAATTCCAGGTCCAAATGAAGGAGTTTATGGACCAAAAAGTCACTATAACCTAAAAGTAACAGAAGCTTGACCCTCAACAAGTCATTGGGTCATGACAAGAAGAAGTAAACTCAGACTTGATGCTTCACAGGCATTATGAATTATGAGCCTGGTGAAGGTGCGTGACATTCTATTTGGAAACAATTCTTTGCCTTTTGGCAAATATTAACTTCAGGGTTGTACTATAAGCTTGGAGCTATATATTAGTCTCTGGAATGGTAAGACCAATCAGAGAGGGGAAGAGCTGTTGCCTTAACTAGGCAGGGTGGTGGTACAGGAGAAGAGTGTTAGATTTGGAATCAGGAAGACCTCTGTTCAAGTCCCACCTCTGACAACTTACTAGCTATGTAGCCCTCGGCAGGTCATTTAAACTCTTTCACCCTTGCTTATCTCTAATAAGAGCACCTACCTTTGAGTTGTGAAAGGATCAAATGAGATAGTATATATAATATTAATAATAATATTATTAACAAACCTTAAAGTACTATAGAAACAAAAGCTATTATTTTGGTCTGTTTACAAGCTAGGATGTGAGTTTCTTCCTTCTTATAACCTATATTTGGTATTTTCTTAGCTTCAGTACTTGAGTGGGAAATGAGGGTCCTTTTGTTTTGGAGATCTAAATATGAATTTGTTCTGATATTTCCATGGAGATCCCAAACAATGTAACTTAGGACTTTAGATGTCAGAAAAAAGTTATTAAGTAAACCAAAGATACAGTGAAATTTTATATTCTTTATACCTCTCAGTTAATTGTTTGACTATAATGTTGTAGACTGTTAAGAGGCAGCTAGGTAGGCCTGAAGTCAGGAAGATCTGAGTTTGAATTCTGCCCCAGACATTTACTAGTTGTGTATGAATCAGGGCAAGACACAACCTTTATTTGCTTCAGTTTACCTCTCAGGATTGTTAGGATCAAATAAGATAATTTTTTTTTTTAGTGAGGCAATTGGGGTTAAGTGACTTGCCCAGGGTCACACAACTAGTAAGTGTTAAGTGTCTGAGGCTGGATTTGAACTCAGGTACTCCTGACTCCAGGGCCAGTGCTCTATCCACTGTGCCACCCAGCTACCCCAAGATAATATTGTTTTAAAAAAGGCTTAGCACAGTGCCTGGCACATAATGGTACTATATAAATGCTTATTTCCTTCCCTGTGATCCAAACTCATCAGTGAAAGCCTATTGTTCCCTTATAATTAAGGAGTTTGCATAGAGGAAAAAGAATTGCAGGTAAATCAGATGAATCAAAGGAAACTGGAAAGACTATGATGGATGTTAGGCTATAGAACATTATAAATTGTGATTTCCCTGTGAAGTGGCACAGAAGGCCTCATCAAGGACATGTAGGGGACCGGAAAAAGTCTAGTCATACAGCAAGATTGAGGCATAACAGCTGGATACAAGTGTTGCCTTGATATACACAGAATTCTATGAGAAAAATGGGGGTCTTCCAGCATATGGGTAGATTCTTTATGAGGAGTTTAGAGAAAGATATTTGACAGTATTAAAGGTGGGCAGCTCTCTGTACTGGTGGATCAAGTGAGAACCCATACCCTTCAAATCCAGGATATATTAGAATATTGAAGTATAAACCGTCTTTCTGGGGAGATAACGATGGCACCTTTCCTAGGGAGAGGAGAAAAATTAATCATTCAACATTTATTAAGCACCTACTATGTGCTAGACATTGTGCTAGGTGCAGGAAATAAAAAAAAAAAACAAAAAAGACAAACCATTCCCCGATCTCAAGGAATTTATTATCTTAATTAGAAGGGGCGGTATGCACATGTAAAAGTGATAAAAATAGTATGAATAAAGGTGAAACCACTAATTTCATCCAGGACTATCAGGCAACAAATGCAACTACAAACTAACTCTCCCTTTAAACCCTGCCATCCAATATACTGTGTACTAGTTAAGACTCTAATGAGGGTTAACAGTCTTGGGTCCATGCTGACTTATTCTGGGATTTCAAAGAAGCTATGTGGCCTCCCCTGATCTATCCGTGGAGAAGGTATAATGACATTTCATATTTCTACTGAGCATTAATGGAAAGGATTATGGAATTCATGCTTGAGAAGACATTGAATAAGTACTGTTATTAAAAATGATCCTTGGCTCTGTTTGCCTCAATTGATTTCCCACTCGGTTCTTCACAACTGATGTTCTAAATATAATAAATGAAGATATTATTAGACGTGCCCGGCATTGGGCTTTTCTATGTGCCCATGTTGTCTTTTGGACTGATGTTCAATATGCATGTTTCATACATAATCCAGCAGTACTCTCTATTCCCTTTTAACTTGTATCATTTCTAATTCAACTTGTCTCAGCTTATGGATGAAGTGGGCTTTCAAGATAAAGACAAGAAACAGTCTTCTCCTTGCATGAGGTGCCTTGGAGCTTTTGAAGTCCTAGTGAAAATGTGACATTAAGGCGTTAATAGCGGGAATCCAGAGCATCAGGAAACACAGCATGCAGAATTCCCCTTTTCTTTTGCAATTACAGAAGAGTATTTCCTAATCTTGAGCAGTTTTAAACTGCCCTTCCACCACAAGGCAGAATTAGTATGACCCTCTGAAGAAATTCCACTGTGGGTGATACATGTAATGAGCTTAAAGAGATTTGGCTTAGAGTCATCCTTAATTGACAGCATATGACTGCCTGGAATCACACAGCCGCTTTACAAACCATTCGAACAAGTAATTCCAAATTAATACACATCTAATTCATTATTTATGTAGCAAATTATCTTCTTTCACAGCAAGAAGAGACCTTTCCAAATGGTTCATCACTGTAGTTAACTGCAGATTGAGGGCAGGGGGGTTGTCCTTTGTTGGAGACAATGAGACCAAATGCTTACAGAATTGGTTTAGGCCTGTGGGCCATTCTGTTCTCTCCTTTCTATTCAGCCCAACTGCAGAGCTAAGAGGAAGTGAAGCATTGCACATTCCCACTGTTTTATCTATATTTCTCTACTGCTGTCCTGTGTACAGTGCCAACTGTGTCCTCATAGGATGGCAGAGTCAGAATCGACCTTGGGGATTAACTAATCCAATTCCATTTTACAAGTGAAGAAACTGATACCCAGAGAGATCAAATTACTCCATCAAGATTATAGAGATAGTGGCATAGCCATGATTTGAGCCTATGTTTTCTGACTCCAAGTTTACTGTTCTTGCCATCATGCCAGTCTATAAAAATCTGTTTTTCTCATTCTTGCTGGTAATGATTAAAGGTGGCACAGTACATAGAGCACTGACCCTGAAGTTGAGAGGATCTGGGTTCAAATTTGACCTTAGACATTTACTAGCTATGTACCCTGGGCAAGTCACTTGACCCCAATTGCCTTAAACATCTAGGGCCATCTCCAGTTGTCCTGATCTAGATCTTGCTCCTGGACCCAGATGGCTCTGGAGAAGAGAGTGAGGCTGGTGGCCTTGCACAGCCCTCCCTCCCTTAAATCCAATGCACTGCAAGTCATGACATCAACCCTATGTCACGGTCCTCTTTGATAACAAAGGACAAACAACAACTACAAAGAATTACTACTCAGTACTAGGAGAACCTATTTCTCTGATGAACAAAAGAGAAGGCACTGACCATTTGTTATATAATGAGATAATTTTGAATGTCAAAGCTGTAGTGGCTTAGCTGGGGTATGCAATAGTCATGGCTATGGCAATAAGAGAGCTCATGACATTGCCACTCATCTTTTTGCTGGTTTGACTTATGAAGAAACCAGCAGGCAGAACTAAAGTTGATTATGAGTCAGTGTTATTTATCTGTCACAGAAAAGCAGCATGGCATAGTGGAGAGAAAACTGGCCTTGAAGGATTTCCAGGTTTCATTTCTGCTTTTCACACATATTGACTATGTAACTCTGGACAAGTCACTTAAGCTGTTAGTGTTCTAGATGCCTAAAACTATCATTTGAAGAGATGTACTAACCTGTATTAGTGGAGGAACTTTCTTCACTTGGGAGCTCTATAAATCAAGGAAATCATAGATCCACTCTATATCACTGACATTGTTGTTTGTCCTTAATTTTCAAAGAGGACCAATGACATCAGGGAGGCGATGGCATAACTTGAAAGTGAAATGGACTTAAGTGAGACAGGGCTGTGTAAAGTCACCAGCCTCACTCTCTCCTCCAGAGCCATTTCAATTAAGAAAAGACTGGAAGGTGGTTCTCAAGTCTCTGATAGTTGGGGCAGCTAGGTAGCTCAGTAGATAAAGCACTGGCCCCAGAGTCAGGAGGACCTGAGTTCAAATCTGACCTCAGATACTTACTAGCTGTGTGACTCCAGGAACAGTCACTTAGTTGCAATTGCCTCTAAAATGTGTGAAGGTTATCTGAAAGGACTAAATCTCAACAGTTCTTCTGTCACCTATGACATGAATCAGATGTATGATTTCATCAGCAATGATAATTCTCAGCTGTCTTGTTCAGCAAGTCAACACTCAAACATTCCAACCTTACAGCAAAGAGAGAATATCACTAGGCTTCTACATTGGAAGACCCAGTAGACTAGAAGTACTTGATGTGGCATCATTGATGAGATGATGGAGGGCTTAGAAAACAGGTGTGTCTAGCAAGGTAAAGTGAGAGTTTTAAATCATAATTATCCTGTTTCTATTTTGTTATAATCTAGCTAAAGGTGAATATTATTAGAAGACTTTACTTTGTTCAATTGAAAGCTTTTTCCTCTCCTTCATTTTTTTCATTTTTGTCTAAAACTATATAAGTTTTCATGATTTTAGCTGGTAATTTCTCTTTGGTTATTTAATATCTAGCTTAATCCCTTTGAGCTACTTCCTATTTTCTACATAATATTTGTCATACCTAAATTTCTAAGGGGAGTTTCCAAAATTAGTTATGTTTGCAAGTCAGTTGTGTTTTAGTTGTTTTATATTTATGTAATTAAGTTATGCCTATTTCCAGAGACTTAGTAAAAAGCAAAGTGTTCCTTAGTTTAAAAAAAGTAATTAAAATCCCCTATCATATACTCTACAAATATCAATAGAAGGATAGAAAATAGTAAAAAAAATGTGGAAGGAATGACAGATTTGGAGTTAAAAACTTTGATTCAGAATAAAGTTACTATATTTCTCTGAATTTCTATTTCCTAATTTTTATTTAGAATTTTATTTTCCCAAATTACATGTAAAAACAAAATTTGACATCAATTTTTTAAAACTTTGTGTTCCAAATTCTCTTTGTCACTTCTTCCCCACTACACCCCCTCCAAGAACTCAGCAATTCAATATACGTTATACATGAGTAGACATTCGAAACATTTTCACAATAGGTTGTGAAGGAAAACAGACAAAAACAAAACTTCACAAAAGGAACTAACAAAATTATGCTTCAGTTTGAATTCAGATGTCATCAGTTCTTTCTCTGTAGATGGACTATATTTTTCATAAGTCCTTCAGAGTTCTCTTGGATCATTGCATTGCTGAAAATAACCAAGTCATTCACAGCAGATCATCTTACAATATTACTGTTATTTTGTATATAGTACATTTCACTTTGTATCAACTTATGTAAGTCTTTCCAGGTTTTTCTGATAGCATCCTGCTCATCATTTTTTATAGTAAATGACATTTTACAGTACTTTAAAGAGAGATTTCTTTACAATAACCCATGAGGTTGATTATTGCAACAAAAATAATAAATAACATTTGTATAGTACCTTATACCAGACAAAAAATTTTCTTCACAATAGCCCAGCAAAGTAAGTACCATACATTTTATCATAATTATCATCAATCAGTCAGTCATCAATCAATCCTCATCTTTATTCAGTTATCATCAACCCATCCATCCTTCCAGCAATCATTATCATCATCATCTTACATTGCTCTTGCCTCTGCTTCAAAACTTTTTTCAGTTAATATTGCTGTTTCCCTCCATCCTATTCCCTCCTCATGATATTTACTCTATTTTCTCTCTTCTTTCACCCTATCCCTACTCAAAAGTATTTTGCTTCTGACTGCCCCTCCCCCAATCTGCCCTCCCTTTTTTTACTCCTCCCCCCTTATCTCCTTCCCCTCCTACTTTCCTGCATTGTTAAATAGATTATTCTATGCAATTGAGTGTGTATGTATTGCCTCTTTGAGCCAATTCTGATGGGAGTAAGGCTCACTGACTCCCCCACACTTTCCTCATCTTTCCTTCCACTCCATAAGCTTTTTCTTGTTTCTTTTATGTGAGATACTTTACCCCATTCCTCCTCTTCCTTTCTGTTTCTTCCAGTGCATTCCTCTCCCTCTCCTTAATTTTAATTTTTTAAAGATATCATTCCTTCATATTCAACTCACTCCTGTGTCCTCTGTCTAAATATACTCCATCCACCTGCCCTAATAATGGGAAAGTTCTTATGAGTTACAAGTATCATCTTTTCGTGTAGGAATGTAAACAGTTTAACCTTTTAATATCCCTTATGATTTCCTTTTCCTGTTTACCTTTTTATTCTTCTCTTGGGTCTTGTATTTGAAAGTCAAATTTTCTATTCAGCTCAGGTCTTTTCATCATGAATTCCTGAAAGACCTCTCTTTCATTGAATTCTCATTTCCCCCTGAAAAATCATACTCAATTCTTCTGGATAGGTGATTCTTGGTTGTAGTTGAGATTCTTTTCCCTCTGGAATATCATATTCCATGCCCTCTGATCATTTAATATAGAAGCAGCTAGATCTTGGGTTATCTTGACAGTGGCTCCACCATACTTGAATTGTTTCTTTCTGGCTGCTTGCAATATTTGCTCCTTTACTTGTGAGTTCTGGAATTTGGCTATAATATTCCTGGAGGTTTTCCTTTTGGGATCTCTTTCAGGAAGTGATTGGTGGATTCTTTCAATTTCTATTTTACCTTGTTTTTCTAGAATATCTGCAATTTTCTCTGACAATTTTTTTTGGAAGATGAAGTTTTTTTTTTTTGATCATGGCTTTGAGGTAGTCAAATAATTTTCAAGTTATCTCTCCTGCATCTATTTTCCAGGTCAGCTATTTTTCTAAGGAGATATCTCACATTGCCCTCTATTTTTCATTCTTTTGGTTTTGCTTTCTTGTGCCTTGAATCCTCATAAAGTCATTAGCTTCCATTTGCTCAATCCTAATTCTTAAGCCATTATTTTCTTCAGAGGGCTTTTGTATCTCCCTTTCCATTTGGCTTTTCAAGCTGTTGACTTTTTCATGAATTTCCTGCATCACTCTCATTTCTCTTTCCATTTTTCCTTTACCTCTTTTACCTTATCTTCAAAGTTCTTTTTGAGCATCTCTATGGCCTGAGACCAATTTGAAATTTTCTTGGAAGCTTTGGATATAGGAGCTTTGAATTTATCTTCTTCTGAGGGTGTATTTAAATCTTCCTTGTCACCAAAGAAACTTTCTAGTGTCTTTATTTTTTTTTCCATCTGCTCATTTTGCCAGCCAATTTCTTCACTTTTAACTCCTTTTTAAAGTGGGGCACTGCTTCTAGGGTGCACTGTCCCATTCTTCAGGGGGTCCTAGGTGGTAATTTTTTTTTGTGGGGCAGTAGGGGTTAAGTGACTTGCCCAGCATCACACAGCCAGTAAGTGTCAATTGTCTGAGGCCAGATTTGAACTTATGTCCTTCTGAATTCAGGTCTGGTGCTCTATCCATTGTACCACCTAGCTGCCCCACAGGTGGTACAATTTAAAGAGAGGCATGTTCTACACTCCCCTGGCCTATGTTCTGGTCTGTAAGTAACTACATGCATGCTTGCTCTTTAACCTGAGAACAGAATTCTGTTTCACTGTGGTTGCAAACTCTGGTATGCCTGCATCTCTCCTCCACCCGGGCCGCCACTCAAGACTGCTTCCTGGTTCTGCTGCTCAAGACTGCTTCCTGGTTCCAAGAATGGGAAACACAATAGAGTTACACCTCAGCACCAGCGGAGACCTCTGAAATCTCCCCATGGCCAACCACTTGACCCCCTCACCAGTCTATGAGCTGAGTTCCAGAAGTCACAGCTGCCTCAGCTGATTCTAAGACTCTGGAGGCCTGATTCTCTGGTGCTGGGTCTGCACTTCACTCTCACCCTGATACTACAGACCTTTCCTGGTGACCTTCTAAACTGTCATTGACTGGAAAATGATCTTACCCTGTCCTTTTGTGGGTTCTGCTGCTCCAGGAATTGTCTTATGGTGTTATATTTTTAATTTTTTTTTTTTAGTGAGGCAATTGGGGTTAAGTGACTTGCCCAGGGTCACACAACTAGTAAGTGTTAAGTGTCTGAGGCCAGATTTGAACTCAGGTACTCCTGACTCCAGGGCTGATGCTCTATCCACTGCACCATCTAGCTGCCCCTTATGGTGTTATTTGAAGGTATCTGGAGGGATTTGGGGAGAGCTCCAAGGAGTCACTGCCTGTCCTCTACCATCTTGGCTCTGCCCCCATTTCCTAATTTTTAAAAATGAAGGCATTGGGGGCAGCTAGATGGCGCAGTGGATAGAGCACCGACCCTGGAGTCAGGAGTTCCTGAGTTCAGGTCCGGCCTCAGACGCTTGACACTTGCTAGCTGTGTGACCCTGGGCAAGTCACTTGGCCCCAATTGCCTCACTAAAAAAAAAAATAAGATAAGATAAGATAAAATAAAATAAAATAAAATGAAGGCATTGGACTAGGTGGGCTCGTAGGTTTGTAGAGCTCTCTCTATGATCCTGTATTCCTAAGGCTTGATAGTTGTGGAAGTAAGAATGAAAAAAAGAGACTACAGTGAAGCTCAGCTCTATTGTCATCTTTAGAGTCCATTCTATAGGATTGATTTGTTTTTGTTCAGTCATTTCAATCATGTCTGACTCTTTGTGACCCCATGTGGGGTTTTCTTGGCAAAGATACTGGAGTAGTTTATCATTTCCTTCACCATCTCATTTTAGAGATGAGGAAACTAAGGCAAATAGTGTTAAATGACTTGTACAGGCTCACCCAGCTAGTGTCTGAGGCCAGTCTTCCTGACTCCAGGCCCAGTACTCTATCCACTGCACCACCTAGCTGCCCTTGTCATATGTAAAATGGCAAAGTGATGTATTTCAGATAATTATAGAGTGTCTATCTTACTCTTCAGCTCTTTTCTGCTTTGAACCTAGTGTCTCACAAATAGTGGAATGGAGCCCTGGGAACAAGAGAACAAGTATGCAAATGGCTAAGACACTATTCATCAACAAAGGAGTTTTGAAGTCAGAGATAATAGGGCACAATGGTGGCAGGCTCTCCTAGCTAGGATCTATCTATCTTTCAATCCTTTTTCTGAGCAATGAATTAGCTACAGTGAGAAATACTCAAAGGTCCTTGCCTCATCAAGGACAGGATGCTGAATTGAAAAGCATTGGCTATAGATCTTTGTCTGCATCAGGGATTCTCCCGAGTTCATGTCCTTATGTCAAGAGAAGGATCTTAGGCCAAGATCCAGTCATCCAGATTCTTTCATCTAGTGGCTAAGTCAGGCTGTACTGCTGATTCTTCTTCATGGTATCAAAGTTCACTCTATCCCTTGATTGCTTCTCACATTGGAAGTACATATACTCTGATCCTGAGGTCTCACCTTCTGATTGGCTTGTTTCTGCCAGAACCAAGATTTTAAGAAGGAGCCCCAAGTACAAGATATCTTCATTCCTCTCTAGGCTCACTGCTGACTCATCTCTCCAGGGCTTTCTCTACCATGCATCTATGCCAGTAGGTCTCCTCATTCCCCTTTTCATCTTCATATTATATGTTGTATCCGTATATTGGCCTTAAGGGCCAAGACTAACTTTCTTTTTCTGCATTTGTGTTCTCAGGACTTACTACAATGCCTGGAATATAGTAAGAGCTGAATAAATACTTGTTGGAAGACTGACTGAAACTGTTTCATTTCCTATACTTTGCTTATGCACAGAAGGACTAACTGTGGTGGGGCAAAAACAACTGAAGAGTGTCCTTCCTAGAATTTCTGAGTTCAGGACATAGTTTTATCTCTATCTATCTATCTATCTATCTATCTATCTATCTATCTATCTATCTATCTATCTATCTATCTATCTCTATATATCTCCATCCTTTGGGAATGATGTAGGTCTAGGAGAATTTAAAGGTAGTAGATAGTCTATTATGTACTGTTTATACCTTTATACAATCCTATGAAGAATGAAAAAAGGACTATATACTTTTCCTTTTTTTTGTGGTGAGGCAATTGGGGATAAGTGACTTGCCCAGGGTCACACAGTTAGTAAGTGTCAAGTGTCTGAGACTGGATTTGAACTCAGGTCCTCCTGAATCCAGGACCGGTGCTTTATCTACTGTTGCAGCTAGCTACTCCAGGACTATATAGTTTTCAAGCCTGTCTGCCCCTTCTCATGGAAGCTTAACTTCCTTGTGCCAATTCTCATGACTAGGGCTCAATGAAATATACTGGAAACAAGGGGGAAGGTAAGATTTCTGATAGGTAGAACCTCAAGAGCACATTCTGTAAATCCATAATAATTATACTTCCTAGAGTAATAAGAACAAATGTAGATTCTGGGAGAGAATAAGCTGGGGTTCAGGAGGTCACCTGTTCCCTGAGAATTATAGAGATCAAGGAACTTCCCTCTCATTCTCCTCCAGAATAATCACCATGAAGAGTGTGGAACTACCCTCTGGCATGCCCTTTTTGTTGAATATGGTCAAGTTAGTGGTTAACAATTCCACTTGGTGGTTAAATAGCACTATTATCCCCCATCCCCACCCCGACTCCTCTTAAACAGAGTATGAGGCCAACTCACCTTATGTTGCTTTCTGTGATATGTTAAAATAAGCTATAATCAATAACAGCTAATATTTATATAGTCATTTGAAGTTTGCAAAGTCATGTAGATATAGCTATGTATATTTTTACCACACATACACTTGCACATAGAACTATTCAGGAATAAAAAACAATATTCCAGGGAAAGGATGAGAAAACTGCTTCTCACTATTGTAAAAGACTTTTCATTTTCAGAGATTTATGTTGCAAATAGATAACCAAAGGGGATTAAGGAGGACACAAATACCAAACATGTGATTAACAGCTCATAATAACTAGCTCTGAGAATGATAACTTATGATTAAACTCAGCCTACCTTTGAAAGCCTTTTTGTTTTTGTCTCTGAACCTGGTATCCAGCGAGGATTTTTATATTTTTTCTCTACCAAAATAATTTACAGAAATTCACTTGTTCATTTCTAGGATTCTCCCTTTGAATTAACCTTAGATTCCCTCCTTTCTAGGAGGGAATTTCAGAGGCTAATTCTGGAACAGTAGCTCAGCACAAAGCCAGGAGGCTCAAGATCAATCAAAGGTCGCTAACAGTGTGTTCACATAATTTGGCACCATCTCCTGGCAGCTCAACAGAGTTAGAACAATATGGTTCTTACAATCAGAGGTTTAATCCTTGATCTCCTAGATATTTCAATGATTATGACAAATCACTTAAAATCTATACCTTTTCAATTCTTTATCTGCCAAATGAAGAAAAGATCCTCATTCTGGTAACATTGTGTGACAGCCACAGGGCTGAGGGTGGAAAAGTTAGTTGGTTTCTCACCTGTTCAGGTGGCCTTGAGGTCTAGATTATAGATTGTATATTAGGAGACTTTGGAATCCAACACAACTATAGTCCTTAGGTTCCCAGGAGACCACTTTAGGAAGGGGCCCTTTCCTTTCTGTACGTATGCGCAGTGTCTGGATTAATCAAGGATGTCTTAGGGGTATAGTGGGCTATGGAGTCAGAGAACCTAGACTCAGATTCTGGTTCAGCCCCTTACAATTTTCAGTAGGTAATTTAGACCCCTCCTCCTCAGTTTACTTACCTACAAAATTTGGGATTTGGATTAGATGATCTCTAAGATCCTTTCCATCTTTAAATATGTGATTCTTTGTTTTCATGTCAATATATCTTTTATCCTCTTCCTAGCCCTAGACTTAATGCATTACTTTACTCTACTAACTATCTCAGACTAGCTCACATACTAGACAGAAAATTTTAAATTGTCTGAAAGTTACCTTTCAGTCAAATTTTGTTTTTGTTTTTGTTTTTGCAGGGCAAGGAGGGTTAAGTGACTTGCCCAGGGTCACACAGCTAGTGTCTGAGGCTGGATTTGAATGCAAGTCCTTCTGAATCCAGGGCTAATGCTTTTTCCACTGTACCATCTAGCTGCCCCCTGAGTTTAATTTAAATCAGCAAGCTTCCATAGAGAGTATGTTACTTGTGTAATACCTGGAGGTATTTCTACTCCCCTAACTCACATAGTAGGTCCCTCAATCAACATACTCCAGTTCATGGTACTGAATAGACCCACTGATAGGTTTAACTTTTTCGAGTTTACTAGTTAAAATGAAAGGCATTTAAAGAAATAGTACACTAAGAAAAGTAACAATATAGCATTTCTCCCATATGCCTGGGGCACACTTCCATAAATACATACACTCCCTTTGTGAACGTGGGGAACACAAACGGAAAGATGCAAATGTAGAGAGCATCTGTAGCCAAAGCATTCATGTGGAGACATACTTCATGTCTTGGAAGAGCATGATGCTTTTTGGCTTGATCCCTGCTGATCTTGGGCTGTGTGTGGTCTCTGCTGGATGTGTGTGCATAGTGTGTAGCATCTTCTGGCTGTCATTAGTTCCCTGTTGGTCACATCATTGTTGCCAGGCATAATACTGTGACCATGGGGCTATGAGGCTCTTCTCTACTGCTTGTCTCTGCCTTCAGCTGGAGCTTGGATAAGTGAATAAGAGTTGAAGCTGGATTGTAAATATCCTCGATTGCCATTATGAGGAATTTCAGCTTAATTGAGGAGACACTGGGATTCCATTAAAATTTTTTGAGTGCTAGAGTGACAGTCATACTTAGGCATTAAAATTAACATCTCTACCATCAACCTGAATATGAAGGACTGTTGGATAAAGACACTGTCAGGGGAAAGCTAGGTGGCACAATGGATAAAGCACTGGCCCTGGAATCAAGAGGACCTGAGTTCAAATCTAGCCTCAGGCACTTGACACTTACTAGCTGTGTGACCTTGGGCAAGTCACTTAACCCTAATTGCCCCACAAAAAAAGACACTGTCAGGAAGAGACTGGTAAAGAGGCTATTTCTATAGTCTTGATGAGAGACAATGAAGGTCTAAACCAGGGCTTCTTAAATTTTTTCCTCTCATGACCCCTTTTTGCCCAAGAAATTTTTATGCAACTGCAGGTATATAGGCATATAACAAAGCTTTCTAACCTTTTACTGTTGCTGAATTTTTCACAAGCCCCCACATGTTACGTGACCCCATATGGGTAGCTTTAAGAAGCTAGGGTATAAAAACAGTGCTTGTGACAGAAAGGAAAAATAAGGGAGAGAATCCAGAGGTAGGAATTTGGGTTTCCAATCTGATTAAACATGGAAGACAAAGGCAAGGAGATTAAAAATGCCTCAGAGATTTCAAATATGGGTGACTAAAACAATTCAAATGCCATTAACAGAAATGAGGAATTTGGAAAGAATAGATGATTTGGGGTAAGAAACAGTATGGTATATTTTGAACATTTTCAGTTATTTTTCAATTTAATACATTTTAAATAACCACTATTTACAAAGCATTGTGCTGGATATGAGGATAGAAAAACAAAAATGAAATGATTATCATTCTCCAGGAGCTTTCACTCTCCTTGGGGGGGGAGGGGGAAGGATACAGCTTATAATAGAAAAGTAGGTATTAAATATTATGGAGTCATTATAAGAGGGAGCAAGAACTAAAAACTTGTGGATCAGGAAAAGGTCCAATTTAAGAAGCACACCTAAATTGTTCTTTGCAGAAAGCTAAGTGTTCTAACAGGTGGAGGTAAAAAGGGTGGCATTCCAGAAATGAGTCCCAAAAATGGGAAATGGAGTGTTACATACAGGGAATGTAGAGCAATCCAGTCCAACTGCAATGAAGAATGCAGCAGAAGAACCAATATGAAATAAGAACAGAAAAGAGATGAGATCCAGACTACTTAGTACATAGGCCCTTCAATGCCAAGCAAGCTTTTCATAATGCAAAGCTGAAATTAAGGTGAGACATTAGGATTAGACAGGTAAATTTAAGAATCATTTGCATACATGAAATGACAATTGAATACATGAGAGGAGAGAGAGAAGAGGAAAAGTGAAGAGAGGAGAGCATAGAAGAAAAAAGGACAGAGATTTGAGGGATTTGTTAGAGGGAGGGAGAATGATGATCTGTTAAGGAATACTAAGAAGGATTGGTCAGAGAGGGGAAAATCAGAATAAGTAGTGAGTTCAAGGTGTTGGCAAGATCTATCCAGGTAGTTTTGTGGTAGACCATTAGAAATGGGAATTTGTAAATCATGGGAAAGGTTTGTGCAGGAGAAATATATTGAATTTGAAGGTATCTGAATAAACCAGCTAGTTGAAATCATAGAATGAGTGGGTCAAGGAACAAATCATAGAAACAATAAATAATTTCTTTAAAGAGAATGACAATGAGACAATGTACCAAAATTCATGGGATTCAGCCAAAGCAGCGATTAGGAGAAAATGTATATCTCTAAATGCTTACAACACTATAAAGAGAAAGACTAGATCAATTAATTTGGCATGCCACTAAAAAATGAGAAAAGGAACAGGTTAAAAATCTCCAATTAAATAAAATTGGAAATCCTGAAAATCAAAGAAAAGACTCATAAAATTTAAAGTAAGAAAACCATGAACTAATACATAAAAATAAGAGTTGGTTTTATGATAAAACCAACAAAATAGATAAAGTATTGGTTAATTTGATTTAAAAAAAGAAAGAAGAAAAGTGAATTACTGGTATAAAAAATTAAACGGGTAAAGTCATCAGTGAAAATGAATATAAAGCAATTAATAGGAGCTCATTTTGTCCAATTATATGCCAATAAATCTGAAAGTCTAAGTGAAATAGATAAATATTTAGAAAAATATAAATTGCCCAGATAAACAGAAGAGGAAATAGAATACTAAAATAACACTATCTTAGAAAAAGAAACTGAACAAGCCATCAATGAGTGCCCTTAAAAAAATCCCCAGGACCAGATGTCTGCAAAGTGAATTCTACCAAACATTTAAAGAACAATTAATTCTAATACTATATAAACCATTTGGAAATCATGGCAGTCATTTGAAATTACTAAGGGAGTAAATATGGAATAAGGTATGAAAGAAAGTATAGAGCTTTGGGAAATACAAAGAGGCAGAAGGAGATAGTCCAGAATGAGATATTTGGGGACATTGTCAATGTAGGAATTTTTTTTTGCTTGAGTGTGTACATTTGTTACTAAAGTTTTATTTTTCTTTTCTTTTTCAGTGAGGAAGAGGTGTAAGAGATAATGAATAGATTTTCATTCACTAAAAATAAATCTTAAAAAGTAGGCTTAGAAGAATATAGTGTCTCAGAAACAAAGAGAAGAGAGAATATCAAAGAGGAAGTAACCGATCATATCTGGTCCTTCAGGAAGATCAAGGAGAATGAGGACTAGGAAAAAAAAAAGTCCCTTTGATTATGGAGATTAGTAACCTTTGAGAACATAGCTTCTATTGAATGGTAGGGATAGCATCCAGATTGCAAGGGTTGAGAAGTGAGTGGTTATAAATATATGAAGATAAAAACTCTATTCTTTCTAAAGGAAATAATAATGCTGGCTATTATTATAGTTGTTATTAAACTTTGACATTGATGGAGACTGGAAGGATGAATTGATATTATCTTTCACATGTAATGACATCAAGGAAGTCTTCAAGAGGTAAAGATGAGGGTAGAAATCATTCTAGGCACAGGGAGACCTGAACATATTTGCAGAGGGTGGTGATAATCTAGTCAGTGATCAATTGTGAAAGAGAGAGAGGAGATGATGGATGCAGTAAAACCTGGGAAGCAGGCAGGAGGAGATGTAATCAAGAGCACAGGTCAAAGAGTTAGCTTTGGAAAGGAGGAAAGAAACTCTTCCATTAAAACAGAAGAAAGACAGGAATAATGATAATAGCAATATTAGTTAGCATTTCTATGGTTCCTTAGGGCTTTCAAAGTTCTCCTTACATATTATCTCATTTGATCCTTACAACACCCTTACAATATAGGTGCTATCTATTATTATCCCCCCTTTTTTAGAGATGTGGGAACTGAGATTAAGAAAATCAAGGGATTTGCCCAAGATCACACAGCTAGTTTCAAAACTCCAAGTCACCTAGCTGGCTAATAGAGTGTTACACCTAGAGTCAGAAGACCTGAGTTCAAATACAGCCTCAAACACAATAGCTGTATGACCTCTCTCCATTTCAATTTCCTTTCCTGCAAAGTGGGGAAAATAGCACCTATCTCCCAGGTATTTTTTTTTTTGAGGATCCAATGATATCCTATTTCTAAAGCACTTTTCAAAGCTTAAGAGTGCTTCTTCTTCTTCATCATCATCAACAATACCACCACTAGAGAATTTTTTATTGTCTACCATTACTTTATTATTTTTTTTCATAACAGTATTTTATTATTTTCCAGTTACATGTAGAGATAGTTTTCAACATTTGTTTTTATAAGATTTCTTGTTTCAAATTTTTCTCCTTCCCTCCCCTCCCTACTACCCCCCCTCCCTAAGGACAGCAAGCAATCTGATATAGTTATATATGTACAATCACATTAAATATATTTCTGTATTAGTCATGCTGTGTAAGAAGAATCAGAGCAAAAAGGAAAAAACCTCAAAAAAGAAAAAAACAAAAAAATAGAAATAGTACAGTTCAATCTGCATCTAGATTCCATAGTTATTTTTTTCTGGATTTGGAGAGCATTTTCCATCATGAGTTCTTTGGAACTATCTTGGACCATTGTATTGCTGAGAAGAATCAAATCTATCACAGTTGATCAACACATAATGTTGTTGATACTGTGTACAATGTTCTCCTGGTTCTGCTCATCTCACTCAGCATCAGTTCATGTAAGGTTCTTCCAGGTTTGTCTGAACTCCTCCTGCTCATCATTTCTTACAGCACAATAGTATTCCATTACATTCATATACCACAACTTGTTCAGCCCTTCCCCAATTGATGGGCATCCCTTCAATTTACTGGAGAAGTTTTGAGGTATGATGACCTAAATCTTCTAAGTAGGAGAGAATGTTGTTAGATGAGAAGATGGGGGGAGAGAGTAGAAGCTGGAGTCTGAAAAAGAGTTGAAAGGATTAGGAACAGCATTTATGGAGGTCAGCTTTGATATTTTGATGGATCTATGATTACATCATTAATATTACCTTCACCTATGAAGTACACAGATCACAACCTACCTCAACCTTCTCCTGTTGTGGGTGTCTTGTCCATGTCTTCTGTAAGTGCTGCATAGGAGGTCCTCATTCTAGCTCTCTTGACATCAAACATATGAATGGAACACACAGCCATTCCATTGCTCTCCATTTCTTTAGCTATATGACCAGTCCATGTTCTTTTCTGGAATTTCACCCCCTACTTCTTCTGATCAATTCTTCCCTTATAATATTCCTTCCTGCTGAGCTTATCATTGCTGTCCTTTAACTGATGCTCAGTTTAATCCTTTAGACAGTATGCTCTTCTATGACTTGTTGCCACACGCCTATAATATCCATTCCTTTCTTCTATGCTTATCATTTCTGTCCTTTGATTGAAACTCAGTTTTAAGTCTTTGGATGGTGTGATATTCTATGACTTGTTGCCATATGACATCACCAGAAAAATATTAATATTTTAAAGATGGGCCTTTGTTTTCGAAAATCTCATGAATATATGCAATGGATAAGAACAATATTAAAAACCTTTAAAGTTTAGTTAGTTTCCCATGCTTTGACTGTAGACACAATCAGCACAGTTTCATATCTTTTTTTCCATGCAAATAGAGAAAGCAGAATGTGAGGGTAATGCAGGATTAGGTACCAGCAGAGTGGGAATTATGGGAAGTAAAAGGGTTAACCTCCTGGCTGCCCACTTATAAGACACTCCTTCTCAAGACATTTTCACTGGTTGTCTTTCATGCCTGGAATGCTTTCTCTCCTCCACTCTGTTGACATCCCTGACTTCTTTTAAGTCTCAATTAAAACCCCACCTTCTACAGGAAGCCTTTCTCAACTTGTCTTAATTCTAGTGTCTTCCCTCTGTTAATTTTTTCCTATGTATCCTGTATATAACTTTTTTATGTGTATCTGATTGTATATTGTCTCCCTCATTAGATTGTGAGCTCCTTGAGGTCAGGTACTGTTTTTGATTCCTTTTTGTATCACCTGGAGTTTGGCACAGTGCCTGGTATATAGTAAGAGCTTTAATAAATGTTCATTTATTTATTTGTTGAATCTTAGAGTAGTGATAAGCACATTCCTGATGCAGGCAATCATGAGACTTATGAGTAGCCCTAATGATTAGAGAAGCAATTGCATCTAGAAAGGGAGTCTGTGAGGAGTGATAGACTGTGAAAAACAGGAATTGTCAAGAGACTAGAGGTCATTGTGAAGAGGTAGAGACTGATCAATATAAACAACACAGTGGTAAGAAAAGGAAGGGGAGGGGAGAGGAAAGAAAATAAGGCAAACAAGCATTTATATAGTACCTTCTATGTGCTTGGCACTGTGCTAATCTTGAGGGTACAAAAAGAGGCAAAAGATAATCCTTGTCCTCAAGGAGCTTACGATCTAATAGGGGAGACAACATGTAATCAAATATATGAAACAAACTATTTACAGGATGAATAGGAAATAATGGAAAGAAGGCTCTGGAATTAAGAGGGGTGGGGCAAGCTTTCCTGTAGAAAGTGGGATTTTATTTGGGATGTAAAGTCTGGGAGGTTAGTCAATGTAGAGAAGGGAGATTATTCCCTGTTTAATTGCTGTGGATCATAACTATTGATGACAACAGAAAGCCCTTTGACATTTTCAGATGAAATATACTATCAAAAATATCACACACATACATTCACACTCACACACACAGACCTGTGATCTATTTGCCATCCACATATAACACTTCATATTTCTGAGAATGAAAACTCAGAGAAAAAACTCTTTTTCTGAAAAGCTCAAAAGCTTTGTGTTCAAAAGTTGTAGGGAAATAACAATATTGCTTCTAGAATATATTCTTTTTGAAGCAGTATTTTCATTGATATTCAAAGCACAACCATGTACACAAAATAAAATATTTGTGTTTTTTAGAAAACAAATGTTTTAATACTGACTTATCAAATTAATCATAAAATTGCCCAATTGTCGTACAGTACAATAAAAAGCAGTGTTGGATAATAAAACAGTAATAAAGACAACAAATAAAGCAATAAATAATAAACACTAAAACAAATGTAAGTGATATTAACATGCAAAGAGGATAAAACTGTTTTTCAGGAAAGCTTTATTAAAAATGATAGCTAGACATTGTACATATGTTTTACCCATGTCTGGTCTTTCACATTCTCTTCAAGAGTTTGGTTTGAAGCAGTTATTAAGACTGATACTGAAATATCAGTTTGAACTTATAGATATATACTGAAAAGCTCAGTGGTTTCTTTGCCTTGCTGATACAGAGCTAAAAACGAATTTCTGATTAACAGTTAATTCCAGGGAGTTATTTGAGGTGCAGAGAAGTTAGTGATTTGTTCAAGGTCACAAAGCTAGTAAGTGTCTAAGTAGAATCTGAACCAAGGTCTCCTCAACATTCAAATTCAACACTAGTCTGCTTTGAGAAATGCATATATTTAATGCATATGGAAGGACAGCTAGGTGGCACAGTGGATGTAATGGAGAGAGTCTTGGAGCCAGAAAGATTCATCTTCCTGAGTTCAAATCCATTCTCGGACACTTACTAGCTGGGTGATACTGAACAAATAACCTCACCTCATTTGCCTCAGTTTCCTCATCTGTAAAATGAGCTAGAGAAGGAAATGGCAAACTACTATAGTATCTTTGCCAAGAAAACATAACATGTAGTCATAGAGAGTCAGACATGACTAAATAACAGCAATAGTGCATATGGAAACAGCTTAGGGGGTTCAACAGATAGAACCTTGAAACTTGAATCAGAAAGACCTGAATTCAACTCCAGCCTCAGTTATTTACTAGCTATGTGATCCTGGGCAAGTCAGTTAACCTCTTTCTCCTACAGTTTCCTCAAGTGTAAAATGGGAATAACAAATAGCATTTGGTATTGTATGTAGGTGTTGAACAAATGCCTTTCTCCCTTCCCATCCTTAATGACCAAAGTAAAGTGTTACTATATATATATATGTATATGTATGTATATGTATATGTATATGTATATGTATATGTATATGTATATATATATACATAATAGCGATCTTGATTACTTGATACAGTTTTCTGGATTATATTCAAAAATCTTGAAATTGATCCATAATTTGAAGAGATTCTCTTGACTAGGCTTGTGATTTTGTCAATGTAGTGAGTTCCTAGTAAGCAGGTCAGCACCTGATTTATAAATTATCATCTTAGAGAGTTGCCTAGGGCCGAGTTTCTTAAACTGTGGGTTGTGACTCCATATGGTATCCCATAACTGAATGCAGGGGTTCCAAAAAAATTTGGCAACAGTTAAAGTTTATGTATACTTATTTTACATACCTATATACCTGGGGTCATGTAAAAACTTCTTGGGTGAAAAGGGGTTTTGAATGGAAAAAATTTAAGAGGTTAAGTGATTTGTTTAGGGTAAATTGATTACTGTAGTATGTATATTATATAGGACTTGAACCCAGATTCTCCTGGCTCCAAGGATGGCCAGTTACCTATCCGCTGTGCCATGATGCTGCTCAAACATCAATTTTATGTTGTTGTTGTTGTTGTTGTTCAGTTGTGTATAACCCTTAGCGATACCATGCCAGGCCCTTCTATCCTCCGCTAGCCCATTCAGGTTCATGTTCGGTGCTTCCGTGACACTGAATATCCATCTCATCCTCTGATGTCCCCTTTCCCTTTTTCCTTCAACATTTCCTAACAACAGTGTCTTTTCCAATGAGTACTGTCTTCTCATTATGTGGCCAAAGTATTTAAGCTCTTTTTACTGCTCTGAAAGAATCCTTATGGTAATTGCTTCACATTAATTCAATGGATTTCTACCACATTTTCTGAGAGAAAGCATCTTTTTGGCCAGTTATTACAGTTTAAGCTAATTAAGTAACAGAGCCAATATTTGAACTCAGTGTTTCTAACTCCAACCCTGTAAGATAACCCAGCCTTTACTTTCTGCACCTTTCTCTCAGGATCACTTGTCAGGATCCCAGAGGTGATGCATTTTTGAATGACAATGAGCATTTGTAATTGAATGAAATATAGTCCTACTGCTATAGGACATTGATATTAAAATCATGTTTGTGTGTGTATATACATACACATACACTATATATATATATATATATATACACACATAAACATATATATGTATACATATATGTGTGTATGTGATTTCAACTCTAGTAAGATAATTGTGCCTTCTGTATCCCCAGTGCTTATCATAGTACTAGGCACATAGTAGGTGTTTAATAAATGCATGTTAAAGAGGGCAGCTAGGCGGCACAGTAGATAAAACACCGACCCTGGATTCAGGAGGACCAGAGTTCAAATCCGACCTCAAACACTTGACACGTACTAGCTGTGTGACCCTGGGCAGGTCACTTAACCCCAACTGCCTCACTTAAAAAAAATAAATAATAAAAATAATTAGAATTAAAAGGCAAAAAAATGCTTGTTCACTTCACTAGACTAGCAAAAACTGAGGGTTACAATTAATACAGCTACCTAAGTCAATATCCCTCCAACTGACAGGGTAGAAAGGGCAGGCTAGGAGTTTATCTCTGAAATTTACCAAAGTATTCTCCTCATCATAACCCTTCATGTTCATATTATGGATTTTATTATCCCCATTTTATTGATGAAGAAGCTGAAGTTCTGAGAGGTTAAATGATTTAGCTAGAGTTGCACAACTTGTAAGTGTCTAATTTAGGATTAATGACCGGCTCTCTCTCCACTTTGCTAAGCTGCCTTGCAAATGAAAGTCCTTTTTGCCTTTCAAACTGGGGTAAGTCACTTCACAGAAAACCTAAAAGCACTAATATCATCTCACCTAAAATCCAAGGTTAAGAATCATGAAGAGAATGTGTTAGACAACATCAAACTTGAGACCCCCAATAACAGTTGCCTTGTAAAACTCTCAATTTTCCTATCTGTAAAAGAGGCATATGAAATCTAGCCCTTTCCCTCCAAAAAGATTTTAAGTATCAAAGTCATAATATGTTCAAAGCACTTCCTATTTACTGAAACAAGGATTGAACAAGTTTTACCAGGCATTTTAGTACCATTCAGTTTATAATTGGCTCTCCCACAAGTTGTTAAATTCTTTATTTAGGAACTGAGTGGTACTCAAAAAGGTGTGAAATTCCTCCCTGCCTTTGAAAATATTAAAGGCATTTTTGCCACCCTCTTCATTTTGGGCAAGGCCAGACTCAGAAACACCAAATTTTGAGAAGTTTTCACATTAAATATATATATATATATATATATATATATATATATATATGTTTAATATATTCTCATACATAAATGTGTCTATAATTATGTAAACATTATCCACTGCACCACCTAGCTGTCCTGCCTATGTTTTTTTTTAAATTAGTGTAGCATTACTGAGGTGGCAGTTCATGTCTGATTAGGAAAGATGATTGCTTTACTTAACACTCTAGAAATCTTTGCACTTTTATTGGGGGGAGGATAATAGAACACATAGAGGGAGTCCAAGGGTACCATCTGGGGTTTGGGGATGGGGAAGAAGTATGCAATGTACTCAATCAAATCCATTAATACAATTTAGGGTGATGGCAGTATTAGGGATAAAGTTTCCCCCGCCCCTCAGAGAAATCACCACTAGTAAGCTGCTAATTATATGACTTCTTTTAACTAACATAGAATGACCATCTGGGAAAGACAGAACAAAAGATCTTTGAGGATCTGGACAGAAAAAACAATCCCTTAAATGGTTGAAAAAGAATTTTTTTTTTTATAAACCTGGGGAAAATGAATCAATGGGCAAAAGGCACAAAGAAGGGCAAAACATAGATTGATTAATCTAGAGAAATGGTCACAAGGCTCTGAGGGAGCCTTGATCCTATTCAGAGAAAGCTAAAGTTACAATGTAGAGGAGACTATCAAGAATTACATAAGCAATTAGCAAAGTCTTATAGCTGTACTGAGAGAGAAGGACTTTCTCAGAGCTGTCCAGGACTGTGGTGCCTAAACTACCCAGAACCCTTTGCAATAACTCTAAGTTTCTGGAAACACTACAAAAAAATAAGCCTAGTATCTATTGGGCCTAGGCTCCAGATTCCAGACCCTTATATAAGGATAAGTAATTGATCTAGAGGACAGCATTTGGCTGCCAATAGGAAAAACAAAAACAAAAACAAACAAAAAAACCACACACTGAGTTGCTTATATAAGCATTATGCTAGATATCTGCATTTTGGGCCATAGCAAAGTTCACCATTGATTGAATTTGCCTTGCATTCTAGTCACCCTGGATCCTGTCTGCCCTGGGGGACAAAGAGCAAAGCTGTCCTGGTGTAATCCGGGTATGTACAACTCCATTCTCCTCTATTTCCATTGTCAACCTGTTTGTGCATCTATGTCAGCTTGACAGTCAATCAATAAACATTTATTAGGCATCTATTATTTGCCAAGCATGGTGCTAAGTGCAGAGGATACAGAAAAGGCAAAAGACAGCACCAGCCCTTGAGCTCACAATCTAATCTATATCTCTGTCTGTCCCTACTGTATCCCCTTTCAAGTGATTCAAAAGTCTAGTCTGTGGCCAAAACTTCACTCTCCAATCACACGATACACAATCAGCACCTTACCATTTTTCCCTGGGTTGGAGAGAGAATGATGTTCCCACTAGGACTCCGCCTCCCCTAGCCCCTAGTGAGGGTTTCAACCATTTCCTCTGTATGTGGGCTAACTAGCTTGAACCCAAATGAGTATCCCATTACATTCAGAATGAATGAATTATTGCCAAAAATTTGTGGCACCTCACATTTTATTTAAAGGGGCAAGTAAAAAAGACAGACATCATTATTAAAGACTTGTTTCTAATTACTATTTTAAGATAGAGGTTCGTAGGATCTAAAACTTCAAGAGACCTTAAAGTTCACCTATTGACCGAATACTCCACTTAGGCCTGAATTTCCTCATCTCTAAAATGATGAGATTGTGTGTGTGTGTGTGTGTGTGTGTGTGTGTGTGTGTGTGTGAAAATAATAGGTTTGGGGGATCCCAGAGGATGTCCCCTACCACTAGAGGGCCTAACTGCCTGACCTTTTACGACTGTGAATAGAGACAATAGACATTAAAACCACACCTATTTGAAAGCCTTTCCCTGCAGATCATTTATCCTCTGGACACTGATCTCAGCAAGTACTGCTCATGGACCACCCTCAAGTCCAGTAAACCAATAGATTTGAGAGATGTTAGCCAATTAGCTTGGAGCAGTGTGTAAGGGCTGCCTCCCCTTCTGGACCACAGGGAGCTCACTGGTGCTCGGCCTGGGACACCGAAGGAGGAAGGGATGCTGCCACTCTCTCTCCCCTCTATCCTAGCTATGCAGGCCTTCTGAACTTTCAGAGCTGTGTGTTCTCTCTCTTTACTAATATTTAATATGCTTTAATAAATGCTTAATGCCCCAAACTGGTGCTATAGCCTCTAATTTCTAAGTAACAATGTATTAGAAACCCCAGACAAATTCCCTGAAACTTGGGACTGAGATAGGCACCCCCATAAAATTTCAAATGACACTATATATGTGTATAAATATGTATGTATATACACACATGTACACATATGTGTGTATGTATATATGTATGCATATATACATATATAATGCACACACATATATACATATATACACTTGCACACACACACACAGGGAAATAGAAACCATGCCAATGAGCAGTAGGTACAAATCTATCTGTCTGTATCTGTCTGTCTATCCATCCATTCATCTATCCATCTATCCATCTAGAAGGGGAGAGGGAAGGGAGGAGAGACTAACAGAGGGAGGCAAGAGAGGCCCGGGGGAGTAGTTTTCAAATGCTTAGAGGTAGGGAAAGTGAATTAAATCTGGAAAAAGGAATACCCTCTCTTTTCTGCCCTCCTTCAAGTATCAATTCTTTATTTCATTTTAGGGCTATGCTTTCAGGGCCTTACAGAGCCTCAGAGACATGGGTGACACAAAGTCAGCTAATTTCCTCTATTTGTCTTTCCTTGAACCCGTCCAGTTTCTGATTTGCAGTCACACAAGACTCTTTAGAACATCCATTCCTTTCTAGGAGTGACATTGCGCAAAGGCTGTCTCTGTATGTAATTTAGGATTACTTTTCTCCCCAACATATGACAGTCATCCGTATTAAGGCAAACAGCCTATAAAACCAGTTTGACACGAGGCAGCTTGTGATTCAAGGCTGCCCCTGTAACTTGACTGACTTTACTAGTTACTGCTTCAAAGGGCTCCTGAGGAGTAACGGGAGTTACTTACTGAAAGCATGATATCTGAACCAGCAATTTTATGGGTCAGAAGGGAGGCCTTTTGCCTGCTTCTGAGATTTCAGCGTCAGCTCTCTATCGCCAGTTAAGAGAATTGGCGGCGGATTATTCTGACAGCAGCAATTAGATCTCCAGCCAGTGACTTTCCCAGTAAGACAACCCTTCTCAACCTACATTCTTTAGACAGTATAGAGACCAACTTGATGGGCTAGCCTGGATATGTTGTTAGTGGCTATCTATTTGACCATCGATGAAAACTTATGTGGGGTTGTTTGTTTTTTTGAGGGGGTGAGTAGGGATGGAAGAACAATGGTGAAGAAATGGAGAAAGAAGAAATAGAGAGGTAAAGCAGGAGATGATAGTTGAAAGTAGGAGGACTGATATCTTATTGAAGTCTTTGGGATCAATCAATGCGCATTTACTAATTGCTTATTATGTATGAGGTACTATGTTCTGTACTGGGAATACAGACAAAAATGAAAAAAAAGTTTTCAACTACAAGAACATTATGTTTTATCATGGTAAAGAGCCTATACATACATAAAAAGTAGACTCATGTTTCATGTCAATTTGTTTGGGACACCATGGTCCTGGGCAATGGGTACACTGGCATAAGTTACTCCTTTTCATTCAAACACTGTTAGATTTATCCACTTTTCTATGAGCAAAATTTGAACAGCATGAGTCCCTCTAGGATGTTTCAATAGCAAAGTTACTAGGCATTTTCCAGATGTATTTTCAAATATTCATATGAACATGTGATCTTATCCATTTGGAAGGTCCTTTTAATGAGGAAAATAATAATAATAGCTATCACTTATTTAGCACTTGAAGGTTTGCAAAGAGTTTTACAAATATTGTATATTTTCCTGTAAGCCTAAATAATTTCTCTATTTTGATTTTATTATGGTATTTGGTGTGAGATGTTGGTCTGCACCTAGTGTCTCTCAAAATGCTTTGCAGGTTTTCTAGCAATTTTTTTTTTCTGCATGTTGAGTTCTTTCTCCCCAAACTTGGATCTTTGCATTTATCAAACACTAGATTACTATGGTCATTTATTACTTTGAATTGTGTGCCCAATCTATTCCACTGATCCACTACTCTATTTCTTAGCCAGCACCAGGTTTTTTGACTATTACTACTTTGTAATATCATTTGAAATCTGGTACTGCTAGACTGCCATAGTTCATATTTTTTTCATTGATTCCCTTGATATTCTTGATCTTTTGGTTTTCCAGATCAATTTTCTTATTCTTTTTTCTAGCTCTATAAAATAATTCTCTGGTAGTCTGATTAGTATGACATTGAATGAACAAAGTACCTCAGGGTAGAATTGTCATTTTTATTATACTGGCTCAGTCTACTCATGAGCAATGAATATTTCTCTAATTGTTTATATATGTCTTTATTTAAGAAGAAAATTATTTTGTTTTCATATAGTCTCTGGGTTTGTCTTGGCAGGCAGAATCCTAAGTTGTTTTTTTTTTTTTACTTTCTGGAGTTATTTTACAACAAATTTTTATTTTTATTTTTTCCAGTTACATGTAAGGGTAGTTTTCAACATTCATTTTCATAAGATTTGGAGTTCCAAATTTTTCTCCCCCCTGCCCTTTCCTCCCTCCCTCCACAAGACATCAACCACGTTATATATGTACAATCCACAAAAGCTCTTTTTATGCTTTATCATTAGTCATCATTCTTTTTATATTTCATCATTATTCCTTTGGATTTGTCTTGGATCATTGTATTGCTAAGAATAGTTAAGTCATTCACAATTGCTCATCAAACAATACTGCTGTCACTATGCACAATGTCCTCCCAGTTCTGCTCACTTTGTTATACATCAGTTCATATGAGTCTTTCCAGGTTTTTCTGGTGTAATGATTGGAATGATGCTACCTACTGGAGACTTGCTGTGGGAAAGCTCCACCATGAGGAAAATGCCTCAGAGACATTGTGGCTTTTCCTTGGTGTCAGGAAATGACGTTTGCTCATGGGTGTTGTCTATCAAGGCTACCAGCCAATCAACTTGAGGAGCCTCCTATTTTCTGGGAGGAGACAGGAAGGAGGAAAGGGAGCCTGCGCGGAGAGCTCTGGGGCTTTTGGGTTCCTGACTTGGTGGTGGTGGCAGCAGAGAACTTCACAGGAAATTTGAGAAAAAGATAGGAATGCCAGGCTGTTGGAATTCTGTTTCTCAATCTTTTTCTTTCTATTTTCCGATAAACCCTTAAAAACTTAAACTCGTTTTATCAGTGATTTTAGTCAGTTTTCCCCCAAAACTGAGGGAACAGATTAGAATCCACATTTAGAATCTTAAATTACACACTGGCATGATCCTGTTTGTCATTTCCTATAGCACCAATACCATGCCACCACAATCATATACCACAACTTCTTCATTCATTCCTCAATTGATGGATATTCCCTTGATTCCCAATTCTTAGCCACTACAAAGAGTTGTTATAACTATTTTTTGTACAATTTCCCCCCTTTTCTCTTTTTCATGATTACTATTGTTAACTGTTTCCCTCCATTGAGTTATTTTAGATGTAACTTCTCTTTCTATCTTTTTCCATTGAGTTTTGTTGATAATATATAGAAATGCTGATGATTTATGTGGGCTTATTTTATATTCTACAACTTTGCTAAAACTGTTAATTATTTCAACTAGTGTTTTAGTTGATAATCTAGCATTTTCTAAGTATATTAAAATACTTTTATTTCCTCATTGTCAATTTTTATTCCTTCAATTTCTTTTCCTTGTCATTGACATAGCTAGCATTTCTAATACAATATTCAATAATAATGATAATAATGGACATCCTTTCTTCACATCTGATTTTATTGGTAAGGTTGCTAGTTTATCTCTATTACATATAAGGTTTGCTCTTCATTTTAGATAGGTATTATTTATTAAGAAAGGCTCCATTTCCTTCTCCCCTTTCTAATGTTTTAAACTTGGAATGGTGGCATATTTTGTTAAAAGATTTTCTTTCATCTATTGATATAATTTCATGATTTTTGTTGTTTTTTAAATTGGTATAGTCAATTATGCTGATAATTTTCTAATATTGAACCAATGTTTCATTCCTATTATAAATCTTCTTTGGTCATATTGTATGATCTTTGTGATATATTGCTTCATTCTCCTTGCTAGTGTTTTATTTTTAAAATTTACCTTGATATTCATTAGGGAACTTAGTCTAATGTTGGTTTTCTTTGTTTTTACTCTCCATGGTCTAGTTATAAAATCATATTTGTGTCATAAAAATAAGTTTTAGAATTCCTTCTTTACCTGTTTTCTTTCTTCTTCAAATAGTTTATACAGTATTGGGAGGAATCGTTCCTTAAATGTTGGTAAAATTCACTTGTAAATCTGTCACATCCTGGGTATTTTTTTTTTTCTTAGGGACTACATTAATAGCTTGTTCAATTTCCTTTTTTAATTTAGGGTTATTTAAGTATTTTATTTACACTTCTCTTAATCTGTGCAATTTATAATTTTGTCACCCAGGCCCAAGTTCAGACTGGAATCACAGTAGGCCCACCCCCTCATCCTGGGGCTCCTCACCCATACCAGGTGATGCTGCTGCACCCACCCCAGACCCATAGGGGTCCACCTCAGGGGGGTGTGGCCCAGAGTCGTGTGTTTGTTCTTTTTGCTTCCACACCTTCACCCTACATCTACATTGTACATCACCAAGCTCCTTTTCCACTCTTCAGGGAACTGAAGATGGTTCTGGCCTTCATTTGAGAGACTTCTTGAGTGCAGGGAGGAGTGACCTATCTCTCTTTTCCCATCAGCTTGGACCAGTTCTCTAGCCTTCCACTCCCCTCCCCAGCCCACCCCCATTGGGGGAGTAGGGAACTCCTGCCAAGCTCCTTGAATGGGGCAGGAGGCAGGTTAGGGGGTGAGTCTCAAGGTGGGGTCAGGGTCCAGAGGGAGTCGAGGGTTCTTGTTTGGCCCATCCTTCCTCCTAACCCTCCCCTTAATAAAAAACAAAATAACAAAAAATCCCACACACAAAAAAATTAATAAGCATTTTTATTTATAGGTTTGAGTTCCAAATTTTATTTCTCCTTCCCTTTCTCCACTTCCCCCTTCCTGAGGTGGCAAGCAACCATAAATAGGTTATACATGTGCGGTTATCTAAAACATTACCATATTAGTCATTTTGTACAAGAAAACTTGAATAAAAGAAAAAAATGAAAGTAAAAATTAGCATGCTTCAGTCTATGTTCAATCAATATCAGTTCTTTCTCTGGGGGTGGATAGTATACTTCATCATTAGTCCTTTGGAATTTTTTTGGGTCATTGTATTGCTCAGAATAGTTAAGTCTTTCAGAGTTCTTTATCAAATAATATTGCTGGCTTTGTACACAACATTCCCTTGTTTGTATATCAGTTCACACAAGTCTTTCCATGCCTTTCTGAAATCTTTCTGCTTGTCATTTCTTATAGCACAATAATATTCTATCACCATCATATACCACAGATTGTTTAGCCATGCCCCAACTGACAGACATTCCTTTGATTTCCAATTGTAGGGGGCAGCTAGGTAGCATAGTGGATAAAGCACCGGCCCTGGATTCAGGAGTACCTGAGTTCAAATCCAGCCTCAGACACTTGACACTTAACTAGCTGTGTGACCCTGGGCAAGTCACTTAAACCTCATTGCCCTGCCAAAAAAAGAAAGAAAGAAAGAAAAAAGATTTCCAATTGTAAAATAAATTTCTACACCCAATTAATTGTGTGTGTGTGTGTGTGTGTGAAATTTCTCTCTTCAAACCAATTTAGATGACATTGAGATTTGCAAATTGCCTGTCTCCCCCCCACACATGCACACATTTTCCTCTCTACTGTAAAGCTTCTTTTATGTGAGATAATTTCCCCCACTCTTCCTCTCCCTTCCTCCTTCTCCCAGTGTGTTTTAATTTCTTACCTATCCATTTTCATTTTTTTACATCTGCTCAACATAATCTATTCACTCCTGTACCCTCTATTTATGTAGAGTCCTTCTAACTGCCCCAATAATGATAAATTTCTTAGGAGTTACAGATATAATATTCTCATATTAGAATGTAAATAATTTAATTTATTGATTCCCTTATATTTTCTTTTTTCAACTTTACCTTTTTATGCTTCTCTTGTATCTTATTCTTAAAGAAAAAGTTAAATGACTTATAGGAGGAAATAAACAGTAAAACTATACTAGTAGGGGAACTCAATTTTCCCCTCTCAGAACTAGATATAACTAACCGTAAAATAAACAAGAAAGGAGTTAAGAAGATAATTTTAGTAAAGTTAAACATAATAGAGCTCTGGGAAGAAAACCAAATTGTCAGTATTAAAAATGAAAAGGTTGAATACACCACCAATGAAGATGAAATAAAAGCAAGTATTAGGAGCTATTTTGACCACTTATATTACAATAAAGCTAACAATCTAAGTGAAATGGTTGAATATTTATGAAAAAAATATAAACTACTTAGATTATCAGAAGAGGAAATAGAATACTTAAATAACCCTATCCTAGAAAAAGAAATGGAACAAGCCATCAATGAGCTCCAATAAGAAAAAGTTACCAGGGCCAGATGGATTCACAAGTAAATTATATCTAACATTTAAAGAACAATTCATTCCAACACTCTATCAGTCATTTTAAAAAATAGACAAAGGAGTCTTAGCAAATTCCCTTTGTGACATAAATACAATACTAATACCAAAAGCAGGAAGAGCAAAAGCAGAGGAAAAAAACTATAAACTAATTTCCCTTATGAGTACCTATCACAAATAAATAAATGCTTATTGACTGACTGAAGTCCAAGACAAAAAATCAGTGTAGCAACTAAATTCAATTCAATAATATTTTATTAAATGTCTACTTTTTAAAGCATTGTGCCTTAAAAAATTGTCCCTGCCCTGAAGGACTTTACATCATATTATATAAGATTATTACCCCTTAGTTTTGGCAAATGTCAAGGTTCTGTCCTAGGTCCTTTTCTGTTACATTCTATCAACCTTTCCATAGTATATTACCCTGGCCTACAGTAGGAAGGTTAGAGATAAGAACAATGAAGCAAAAGGAGTTAGTTCAGAATCACATATTTATCATACAGTAAATAATTTAAAATTGATATGACTGATGCTTTAAAAATAGGTACTGCCTATTTTATAAGTTGATTAAAACACATAAAAAGAAATATAGAATTTGAGAGTGACAAAAGTTATTAGTAGTTAAACTCCATGTTCTCAAGTTATATCATTCACTATTCCATAGTAAAAGTTTTTACTACCAGTTATAATAAATCCATCAAGAAGGAGGACAAAAGATACTATGCAATCGTCATCATTACTATTGGTTAAATGGTAACAGAAAGTAAAAACTAATAGATGACATATTACAAAAGGTATAATGAAAAGCATAAGAAAGTAGCAACAGGGGCAGCTAGATGGCACAGTGGATAAAGCAGTGGCCCTGGATTCAGGAGGACCTGAGTTCAAATCTGGCCTCGGACACTTGACACTTCCTAGCTGTCTGACCCTGGGCAAGTCACTTAACTCTCATTGCCCCACAAAAACAAAACAAAAAACAAACAAAAAACCCCCCCAACAAAAACAACAAAAACAAACAAGAAAGTAGCAACAGGGCCCCCCACATCTAGTGGCTTCTTCCCCTTGTCTATAAACATGCTTAACTCTCCCTTATTATTGACAAAATACCCTTCCCTTGAATCTGCTCTGGTCTCAAACTTTCATCCTTATCTATTCTCCCCTTTACTGATATTCAGTTATCTATTCTACCTGCCTCAACTTCCTTACAATCATGCATTCTTCTATTCTTTCTTTCCATTACCTCTATTCAAAGGAAGGTTAATAATGGTCTATTACCCACTGGGAAAGACAATGGCCTTCTAAATTTTAATCCTCTATTGTCTCTCTTCAACTTGTAGTACTATTCTTCAATGATTCCAGCTCCATGGCATTTGCCATTAACAACTGCTTTCTAAACAATGTGATAAGAAGTCTTAAAGCATGATAGCATTCTATCACATTCATATATCATGATTCGTTTAGCCATTTTCAATTGATAGTCAATACCTGTTGTTTCCAGTTATTTGTTACTACAAAAAAAAGAGCCACTATGAATGCTTGTACAAATGTATTTCTTTCTTTAATATCTTTGATTCAGGATTTGTAGTGATATTACTTGGTCAAGGGATATGTGTAGTTTAGTAACTTTGGGTGGTGTAATTCCAAATTGCTTCCCAGAACAGCTGGATTATGGATATTATCTTTTATTTTAATCCTTGCCTGAAAGCTGCCATTGGTAGTTACAAAGTTATGCCCACCATTCAGTCCTAATTATTTTAAAAATTATTTTGAGTCCTTGAACTCTGATTTTTCTTGATTTATAATCAAATAATATCCCTGGAAGAAATCCCTTTTCTTGACCAGACCAGTGATTTCCTTAGTCTAAGGAGCCCCTAATGAGGAACTCTTTCTACCAATGCAGATCAGTACCTATTCTGAAACTTAGACTATTTTAAAAAATTATTTTTAATTAATGAAATAAAACAAGCATTTCCATAACATAGTACAATTTTAAAAATAAGATCGCATATGTAACTGCAACTCTATTATGTACAATTTGTTATTCCTTTAAAATATGTAGTAAAGTTATAGTTTAACTATCTTTGACTTCTATAAACTTATACAGAATAAAGTGGACAGGAGTGGGATAGGTGAGAGGGGGAAAATATGTTTTCTAAGTGAAAAAAAAACATAAAATATGTTCAGAAAATGTATCATTGCAAATAAAACAAAGAACAACAGCCTAAATGCTGCTCTGTAATTTATGGAATGCTAAAAACCCTATAGGAAAACATCCAATTCTTATGCTTTATCTCTTCCTCTTCCTCCAAGTTGTTTCATTTCAATTTTTACATAACTAAATATTTACACTGTCTCTCTTTGCTTGAATGAAAACTCCAGGGTCAGAAATTATTTCACTTTTGTCTTTGTATTTTCAGTACCTGGCTCATAGTAGGTGTTTGATAAATTCTTGTTGATTTATTGATGAATGAATGGATGGATGGATGGAAGAGCTTAGACAATGATCACACAGAATGAGGTGTTGATGAGCTATGACCTGTTTGATTAGATTAACTACAATAATGAGATCAGGAATGCATTAAAGCTTTGAAATAAATGTTCTGTCACAAAAATTAGATCATAAGCTCCCTGAAGATAGGAGCTATGCCATTTTCATCTTTGTTTCCTCAACATAGAATTGGAACTATGTAGCACCTCTGATATAAACTGCTTGTATTATTCAATCTAAGTCAGTAACACTTATTATTACAGAAACTTATTACAGGTGAGAAAAATTGAGGCACAGGTTTAACCATTTCCCACTTAATCTCTTAGTGTTTCAAGAAAATTTCCAAGAATATACAAAGAAAGCATTGACAGAAGAAGTTTATCAATACAGTACTTCCCTTTGTCAGTGAAATCACAGATCCATTCCCTAGCACTCTACACAATGAAGAAAATTAATAAATGTTTGGTGAATTGAATTTATGGACTTCTCAGGCCTAATTGTGAGCTAACATTTACTAAGAGAATATTATAGTATCTTTCTAGTTTGCAGTCATAGAAACTTAGAGTAAATCCTCTATTTCATATTCATAAGATAGCCCAGATCAGGTATGACTCTGAACATCATATTCAGACCTTCTTATTATATACACACACATACGTAAATACATATGTATGTATATAGAAGGGAAATTATAATAGTTGAGTGTAAATAAGAGCAATTCTAAGAGTAACTATTTTTGTTCTTCCTCTGAGACATATTGTTCCCCAGTTTGAACAATTCTAGCTCCATGACATCTCCCATTAACAGTCCACTCTAGTAGCAATGCTATATGGTATAAGAAGACCACTTAATTGCCTGCTTAGCACATTGTCTGGCACATTGTAGGCTCTTAATAAATGCTTGTCGACTCACTGACTGAGTCAGGAGATTGCATTTATTCTACTGTCTGCTACTAATTAGTTATATAATTTTGGGCAAGATATACATCTCTGTGCCTCAGTTTCTAACCTGTTAAATGAGGGGGTTATACTACATGCTCTCCAAGAGTCTTTATAGACTAAAAAGTATGCATGTCCCTGAAATACTGCCATAGGAGATTATCATACCTTCTAGAACCTTGAATCAGAGCTTCATGAATCAAGCCTGCAATTCAGGAAGTGCTTATCAGATGGCATAGGCTCTTCATTCTAGAATGTATTTAATAAATCTCTCTTTAATACGCCTATACTTCAATAATCAAGAAAAAAATCATACTACCCATGTTCTCTCTTGGCTATTAAATATTTATTATTAATTGATATTACATATTAGTAAAGTATTGACTATGTGGCAGTTAACGCAAGCAGGAGAAAAACCCCAGAATACCTATGCTATCCCTCAGAGAGACAATACATGGTCTTAAGGACTAAGCATCTACGTACGCCTAAGCTGGATGGCATGAAGAGAGCCAGAGAGGAGAGCAAAAGAGAGGCAAAAAAGACTGACCCTGATGTGCCCAGGGATTTTATACCCCTTAGATAGAGGCAGGTTATGATACATTGATCTAAGCTAATTGGTTATCGCATCATTTACCTCCACTGATTGACATGATTGGGGGGATTGTCTAGGGGTCAAATTCTAACCATCTAAGAGTGTGTCTTCTCCTAGCTAAACAGAAGAATAAATCTGCATTCCTTTTGTTCACCAGAACTCATCCCAGGAAGGGCTTTATCGGTGAGGGGAAGAGAGAGAGAACACCTAAGTTAATGTCTCAATTCTTAGAAATCTATTATTAATAATTATTTTTTCTCAATGCCCCATCTGATTTGTTAAGAAACTATTGTTTCCTTAAGGAATTGCTAACTAACTTCCCCCCTCCAGGGCCACACATCTAGTAAATGTCAAGTGTCTGAGGCCTCAATAACTAACATTACAAATATTTTACAAAGGATTCTTAACTATGATGGGTATGATGGTTAACAATGTGAAGGGGAATAAAAGAAAAAAATGAGTGACACATTGACAAAACTAAAGGGGGCTTTAGAAGGTAGATCTTACAAATAGTGTATGCAACAGGGGAAAGGGAAACAAAAAGGAAAATGTCCATTTAAATCTCTCAAAGTCTCATCTCCTACAGATGATTCTTGAGACATCATCTTGATGCAGCTCTGTATTCTGGGTGTGATATCAAGTGTGATTGCAGAGAAGTCTTTCCCAGGTTCCTTAGATGTTCTTTCTCAGCTGGAAAATCTCCTACAAAATTGATCTTAACACAACTTTAAATAACCAGCCGATTGCTTGAAGATCAAAAGTTTCAGTATTCGAAATGCCCTTTGTGGTTTGCCAAACTCTGTTAGCTGAATTATTGTGGCTAACCTGTACTTTCTAAAATTATTTGTTACTTATAAATTAATGGTTATTTGTATAATAATGGCTATTGCACTGATTTTGGTAGTAAATATTTATTATTAATTAATATTATATATTAGTAAAGTATTGACTGCCTGGCAGTTAGCACAGGCAGGAGAAAAACCCCAGAAGATACACACTATTTCTCAGAGAGACAGCACATGGTTTTAAGGCCTAAGCATCAACATTCTCCTGAGCCAGAGAGGAGCAAAAAAGAGGCAAAAGAGTACTACTTATGCTCTTGATTTGGATTTTTTTAACCAAGCAGATATTTTTTAAAAATAGCACATCATACACTTCTGAAAACCAATGGACCTGTTATCTGTCTCATCAATGTGGTTATTCTTTACAATAATGTTGATTGTAACTTCTCCATGCTAACCCATTTTGTGCAAAATTCATCCATGTGACCTCATAAATTTGCCACAGAAGATCTACATGACATGCTGAGGGCCTTTCTTAAATTCTCTTGATACTATATAGATAGAATTGGAGCTTTAACACTGCTCACTGGTTGTCTCTAGTGAGCTTCATTAACACCCTAAAATAGGCAAACGACCAAAGCATTATAGTTAAGAGCAAGAGAAAAAGAAAACCCTACTTCTTTCTGTCTCTATCCAGTTTTGCTGTCTTTATCATTCGAATGGCAAATGTTTAGACTCCCATTGAAGCTTTCAGGCCTGGGTCAGGATTGAGTCAAAATAAAGACTTCAATGGGTGTTCTGAGCATTAGCAATCAAAAGTATAGTTAAATAGGGATAGATGGACAACTCATTTGCAACATATAGTCTAAGAAAATTGCCAGGGATGCTGAGAATTTGTGACTTGCCTGTGATCTCCTAGATTAGCAAAACGATTTCCAAAATTTAAACACTTCATGTATGTGTAATCATTAATTTGAAAAGCAGTTTATGATAGAGCATTTTTGGCACCCCAGCTCTAACTCTCACCACTTAATATCCCTGGGCCTCAGTCAAATCTCTAGGACCATAATTAAGAGATGGGCTGTGGTCTGCTTGTTAGAGGAAGTGAAAAATCACAGGCCCTTGACATATTGATGCATTCTGAGCATTAAAGAGGTCAAATAAATCAGCATTAAAGTTTGGCCATACTTTAGACAATCATCATATTCCTGAAAAGTTATGCATGGATTTGGATTTTATGAATCAAATTATATTTTAAGATTGGTGTTTAAATACATTCTATAATGATGTATTTGTAAAGTGAAAGGTCATTTTGAAAATTAAAGAATCATTTCCAAATTTATCTTTTTATTGGAAATAAGGATTTTCCATTAGGTTTATTTAAAGTATTTGGGATTTATTTAAAATGAGGTAAGCCTGCACATGTGCCATTATAGAGCTGAAGAAAACAAGATGAAGAAAATAACTCGCCCAAGGCCTTGTTCTCTAATGCCTAGTATTCACGATCCTTTATTTGACTCTTTGATCACAACTAAATTAGTAACAGCACCACTGTAACTGCTATTCAACAGTTAAAGCTCAACCAGGATAACGGGGAGCTCCATTATAACATTATTATTTGGGGGATAAGATGAATGCTAACTTTACAGGCATACTGTGTTTTTAGACTTATGTGGGATGTTTTGATTTAACATGACAACCTGTTGTGTATACAAATTCATGTGTTTATGAGTGATTTTATAGAGCAATTCTCTTCTATAATATGTGGCATCAAAGAGGTTCTAATAAAAGCAATAGTCAGCTCAAATGAGACACTTATTTTGGGAGACAGTATGGCGAAGTGCAAAAGAGCTGAATTTGGAGTTAGAGGCCCTGAATGCAAAATCCTAGCTCTTCTACTTGAGACATTTATATGTGAATGTGTATATAAAATGTGCATGTATGTGTGCATATATATATGTATAGTGTGTATTATGTATATATTGTATGTATACATGCAGATACATATATGACATATATACACATATGCATGCAACTTGTAACTCCTTCACACATCCTGATCAAGTGCAACATTCATCCATGCTCTCCCATAAATTCTTTTTTTTTTTTTTTTTGTGAGGCAATTGGGGTTAAGTGACTTGCCCAGCTAGTAAGTGTTAAGTGTCTGAGGCTGGATTTGAACTCAGGTACTCCTGACTCCAAGGTTGGTGCTCTATCCACTGCGCCACCTAGCTGCCCCTTCCCATAAATTCTTCACAGAACATGCAAATGACATACTGATGACATTCCTTGAGTTCTCTTAATGTCATGTAGATAGAACATGAATGCTGTTCACTGGTTGTCTCTAGTGTTTGTGATTGACACCCTAAAATAAGGAGAAGAACAAAGAGTTATAGTTAAGAATAAGAGAAAAAAGAAAATGCTACTTCTTTCTGTCTCTATTCAGTTTTGCTGCCTCTCTTATTTAGATTACAAATGCTTACAACTTACATACATACATACATGCAAATATACAGGAATATGTATATCTAATTATATAATCAACGCAACACAACACTTGTTCTGCTACAAATTTACCTAAAGGACCTTGGACAAGCCTCCTAACCTCTCTTGGTACTCAGTTTCCTACTTTTAAAAGGATAGTGTTGGAAGACATCTAGCACTAAAGTTTATGAAATAAGATCAGTCAATAAGAATTAGTTTTAAGTTGTAATCAGTAGGGATTACTACTACTACTACTACTACTACTACTACTACTACTACCATCACCACCACCACTACTAACAACTTACTACCATTACTACTATCTTTTCCTTCCCCTCCTCCCCCTCTTCTCCCCTTCTTACCCCTTCTCTCCCTCCTCTCTTCTTCCACCCCCTCTTAAATTTGATTAAAAATGTTTTATACAAAGGGTAAGTCTTTACTTAGTAGAATATATCTATTCAAGATACAAAGGCCAAGGCAATTGTAACAAAGGTATAAAATGGGATTGGGAAGAGACTAGAATTAAGGAAATAAATGGGAACAATTATTTTTCATAATATCATTATGCTTTAAACAGAGGGTGGGAATCAAGAGCTCCAGTTTTTTTTTGTTTTTTTTTTTTGATTAGGAAACAGTGAAAGTTAATGATCTAAATCACCTACTTGTAAGCAGCAAAATTCAATGAATATAATAAGTACCTACTATGTGCAAGCACTAGAGATGAAAGTATAAAGAATGAAAAAAATCCCTATACACAAGGAGTTTATATTGTAATGGCAGAGAAAACAAGTATATATATATATATATATATATATATATATATATATATATATATGTGTGTGTGTGTGTGGGTGGGTGTGGGTGTGTGTGGGTGTATGTACATTTGAGCAAGTCGCTTAACTATGGTTTGCCTCAGTTTCTTCAACTATATCATGGAGCTAATTATAACACTTATTTTTCATGGTTATTAAAAGAATGATATGAGATATTTATAAAAAGCATTTATGCCTGGTAGGTGCTATATAAGTGTTATTCCCTTCTTCCTTTCTTTATATAGCATATATGTAGATATGGACAAAGGAGTGAAACAAAAGGTCACGGAAGTTACTAGCAGTTGAGAGAATGAGGAAAGTCTTCATGTAGAAGAAATTGCTTAATCTGTATTTCAAAAGAAGACAGACTCCATGAGGTAGAGGCCAGGAAGGAATGCATTCTAGACTTGGAGGATGGCTAGTGCCAAAGCAAAGAATAAGACAATGGAATGTCTTGAGTGTGGAACAGAGAGAATGCCAGATTGGCTAGATCACAGAGTATAGTAGTAGGGGTAATATCTAGCGACCCTGGAAAGATAATTTGTAGTTAACTTGTTTAGGCATTAAAAGCTAAACAGAAGAGTCCATGTTTGATCTCAGGGGGAAAAGGAAGTCACTGGAGTTAAGTGGGGGTGTCATGTGTTCATATCTGTACTTAAGGAAAATGACTTTGGTAGTGATCTGTAGTATTGACAGTAGTAAGAGATTAGGGACAGGGAGGCTAGTTTGGAGGCTGTTGAAATAGTTGAGTTGAGAGGTGATTAGTGCCTGAATTAAGATATTAGCTATGTGAGTAGAGAGAAGGGGTAGGATCCAGAAAATGATGTGAAAGTAGAAACAGCAAGATTTGGCAATTGATTGGAAATGTACAAATATATAGGTAGGTAGTCATCTGTATAGAAATGATAGTTAAACCTATGGGAGTAAATTAAGTTACCAAGAGAGTCAATTCCATAGGCAATATGAACAAGTAGAAGGCATGATAGAAATGATAAGCCAGTAGAGGGGATCAAGGAGGGTAAGAGATGAATCAGCAGAGAGCAGGGTCATGCATACCCAGAGAGGAAAGAATATCCAAGAGCAGAGTGTAGTCAACTGCGCCAAATGCAGCATGTAGCTTGAGAGCAATCAGGACAGAGAAAAGACCATCAGATTTGGCAATTAAGAAATTCTTGATAACTTCAGAGAAAATGGTTTCAGTTGTTCTGTTGAGGTTGAAAGCTAGATTACAAAAGATTTCAGAGTGAGTAATAAAAGAGACAATAGAGGTGGTGAGTATAAAAAAAACTTTTTTAAGGGTTTTCACTGAGAGAGAGGAGTGAGATAGAAAAATAGCTTGAAGGAATGGTAGATTGTAGTGAATCTTCTTTAAAGATGGGGGGAAAACTTGGGCATATTTGAAAACAGTAGAGAAGAAGCCAATTAATAGGGAAGGTTGGAGAAGGAGTCAATTGATGAGGGAGTTTAAACATTTGATAGAGGGGGCCTGATTGGGAATCCAATATGCTGGAAAAGATAGCAGAGGGTGGAATCAAGTACATATTTTAAAAAGTTAATCTGGGCAAGAAAAAATTTCTTCATTAGGGACTAGAGGAAATGAAGAAAGTTGGGGATAAGAGGAAACTAATATTGAATGGCCTATTTTTTTTTGTGAGGCAATTGGGGTTAAGCGACTTGCCCAGGGTCACACAGCTAGTAAGTGTTAAGTGTCTGAGGCCTGATTTGAACTCAGGTCCTCCAGACTCCAGGGCTGGTGCTCTATCCACTGTGCCACCTAGCTGCCCTGTCCTCACTTTTTTAATAGGCAAGGTCATTGACTGAGAAAGAGGACAAAGGAAGTAGCTTTGTGAAGTTAAAGAGGGAAGAGAAGCTCTGGAATAGCTTTCATGGGGATTGAGATTAGGAATCAGAGAGGAATAATAGGTCTACCTTTGCTTTAGTGAAGGTCCAGTTGAGGTAGTACAACCTGAATTTGTGAAGTTTACAAGTAAGTATGGTTGTTGCACTTCCTCCTTCACCTTTGTTGAACCATGAATGGTTTGGAGCAAAGGAGACAAATGGTGTGAGTAATTTAGAGCTGAGCAAGATATTAGCAATAGTACAAGGGGGTAATAGAAACTATGCTTCCCAATTATTGTTGAATATTTTCTTCAATTCATTTTTTCTATCAGATAGTCCCATTGTGTTAGATTATGATGCATTCACATCCCACCCCCATTCCAATCATTGATGTTGTCAAGAAATAATGAGGTTATTTCAAATCTTATCTTCCCTCTTCAAGCTCCTCACAAAACTTCCTACCCTTTCACATGAAACAGATGAATTTATCTTATGTTAAAAAGACTATAAGCTAAAAAATAAATAAGAGCAGTACACAGTGCAATGCATTGAAAGCTGCATTGTAATAGAAATCTTAATTGAGAATCATGGATTCTTTTTTCTGGTCAGAGATGTTTGAGTTTACCCAAGGTGAAACATTTCATTTCAACCTTTACATCTTTCTCAATGTCCATACACATTTATTTTCTCCTCTCCTTTCTCACAGGAAGAAGTAGTCATCCTTCTTGCCAAAATAAATGTTTCCACCCATACCCTTAATCTTACCCCTTTTCAATTCCTTCCTTACCTTGTTACACTAATGAATCTTTATTCTCCTCAACTTTACTGGTCTTTTCCTTTGGCTTACAAGCATGCTCAGGTCTTCCCTATCACTAAAACAAAGTGGAAAAAAAACAAAAGGAAAAAATACAAACCAAAAATAATCCATTGACACTGCCATACCCTCAAGCTTTCATTCTATAGGTCTCCTTCTTTTCTACTGCTAACTTCAAAAAATAATTTCCATTCACTATCTCTACTTTTTTACCACACAGATTAGTAACTAGGGTAAACAACTGAGGCTTTAGGCCACTAATACATTTCAAAGAAGTGCTGCCAACACTTTCAGTTCTTCAGTAGCACAAAATAACTGAGTTTAGCATTTAGCTAACAAGAACAATCAGTTAAAACAGAAATCAACCAGATGCCAGCTTCCACCTACCTGGTGGTTGTATCCCAGATAAGACTGACTGAGAACACTTATGGTGTCCTAGCAGTGAACTGGAGTATCTGAGACCCTCTTATCTGGATTGATGACATATTTTATTCTACTCGTCTTGGATCTAAAAGCTTCTACTCATGTCTCTGCTACCACCCATTTATTCTTCTTTGAACAATCATTTTTTTCAGAAACTTTTCTGTTTATTCTTCATCCCTTGATCCTAAAATTGCCCCCTTCACTGATCTCCTTATCACCAAGACCAAGATGCATAGAGGTGATCTGATAATTCAGAATCTTGTTGATTATAGAATTACCTGGGTTTGTCTGCCTTGACCAGAGAGCCAATCAGAGAAACTTTGCAGTTTTCTGGTTTAAGCAAACTAGTTGTCACTATAATAGCTTAATATTATCAATACCTTTTTAATGGTGACTGTGAGTTGAAAGAGTACCAATGCCTCATAAATTTGATAAAACAAGTGGATTTACTTAGCAGTAGAATGGTGAGGACTAGAAGGAGTAGAGAAGTGGTTTCATGTGAGATATATAATTTCTGAAATAATTAAGGCCTATAGACTCAAGTTGTGAATTGATGCAAGCATGAGTTTTCCTTATCTGCCTCCTTGCTAGGGTCCTCTAAGGTTGTTCTCATTCTCAGTATATATAGGCAGAATAACATGACCTAAATTTTTATGTGCAGTTATACTTTGATTATTCTTGCGTTTGCTTTATATAAAGTCATTGTGAACTTATTATCATTTTTGCTTTTGCCTCATTAAGTATATTTTATGTTTGGGTTAATGGTGTTATTGTGATTGATTTTTATGTAAATGGGAAGCACACAAGTGGGAGCTCAATAGAAAAACTGGTGAGTAGTTGGAATATATCTTTCCTGAAGTAAAATTGGCCTTAAGACCCTGAGAGAAGGGGCAGCTAGGTGGCGCAGTGGATAAAGCACCAGCCCTGAATTCAGGAGGATCTGAGTTCAAATCCACCCTCAGATACTTGATACTTACTAGCTGTGTGACCCTGGGCAAGTCACTTAGCCCTCATTGCCTTGGGGAAAAAAAAGACCCTGAGAGAATATGAATCCTAAACACATGGATGAGGTCCATTTCTGAGAATTCTAAGCTTGCTGGTATGAAAACAGGTTGGGGTGAGCAAGCTAGCCCATAAAGAGAGGAAGTGGCTAGGGCATATATATTCAGATACTTGTATACACAAATATACTTAATATACACTTAAACATACATATCCATGAATAAACACATACAAATATATACTATCCACATATTCATAAGCAATAAGAAATTCAATGTATCTGGTTTATATTCAGCTGTCTGACAAACTGGTGTTTACTCTTGCCTTTGTAAATGTCTATATGCCTAGGGAAAAATTTGTTTCACGTTTAGCAAACTTCCTGGTCTTAATGCTTTCAACACCTTTAACTCCCTACCTGGAAGTTCTTCAGATTCACCTAGACACCTCAAGGGTGGGCAGAATATACAGTAAATGTGGAGAAAAAGAAGTTGGCCCAAGAAAAGAAACATTCCTGACTAATAAGAAGCAACTTGTATGTATTCCTAATAACAAAACAAAAAAACCAACCAAAAAAAACCCCCTTTGAACATCTTCCAGCACTACAAATATATGGAGGCATGAATCCAGCTATGAGGAGTATTATTATTTCCAGTCTTCCTCCTTAACCCTGTTTTACTGCATCTGGATGCATAAGGCCCATGCTCATGTAGTAGGGGGAGGGGTAACTGATTTTGGAAAAAAAAATCATATATATAGAATTGCAAGTGGAAAAAAATTACTCCTCAAGAAGAAACACCCAATAACATTATGCTAACAATGTATTATAGGGTATAAATGAAATCTTTTCTACTTGGGCCAGAAGATTCTAAGATTTAGAGCTAGAAGTGATCTAAAAGATAATAAAGTTCAACTCCATTGTGTTAATGAAACAAAACCCAACAGTTTCAGAGAGGGAAAGTGACTTGTCCAAGTTCATATAGGTAGTATAAAAGCAGAGCTGAAATTTGACCCATGTCCTCTGACTCCAAACATTTTATCACACATTTTAACCCTAGTTTAAAAATTGCCAATGACTTTCAATTAATTTAGCATATTAAAATACTGAGATGTACAATGAATTTGGAAGAGAACTTCCCTGGAAGTCAGGAGACCTAAATTTGAATTCTGCTCATCATTCAATCAGAATGTATATCAACCCCTAATCTCTCTCTCCTGTGCTCTAATCCCACATCACCAGTGGACATTTCCTTTTCTATTTAAACCAGTGGACATTTCTAACCATATGTCATGGTACCCATGTCAAACTTAATGTGTACAAAGTAGAATTCATTATATTTTTCTCAAGATCCATTCCTTTTCCTAACTACTCTATTTCCATTGAGGGTATAATCATATTTCTAGTTACTTATTTTGGTAATTCAAGAATTAACCTCAATTACCCCTCTCTCCCCATTACATCCCCTTATCCAATTATTTGCTAAGGTTTTTCAACACCTTTCACATCCATCCTGTATTCTCTATTCACTTAGCCACCACTGAAATTCAAGCCATTCTCACTTCTCACAAAGACTGTTGTACTATTGTCTCAATTAACTGTTCTCCTTTACTTTAAATACCTCTACTGACTCTCTTTTGCCTCTGGAGTAAAATACAGACTCCTATATTTGACATTTAAAACACTTTCCAATCTGGCTCCTATCTAACTTTTCAAACATATTACATACTAATCCACTGTAAAATTATGGTCCAGCATCAGCAAAAAATTGCCTACTTTCTGATCCTCACACAGGTCACTGAATCTATGATCTCTGGGCCTTTGCTGCATGCTTGGAGTGTTCTCCTTCCTCATCCCCACCTCTTAGAATCTCAAATTTCTTTACAGATCTGCTCAAGCACCTCTACTTATATGAGGCTTTTCCTGATTCCAGGATTAGCTGCCAACCCCAAATTACCTTGGTCTTGCTTTATATGTGTTTTGCATATTTATCCTATAGAATGTAAGCTTTTTTAAGGATAGAGTGCTTCATTTTCATCTTTGTGTCCTTAGTGCCTAGAAAATCTTTAAAAATATAGTAGACAATCAATGTTTATTGAGAGTTTAAGGAAAGCTAGTGTCTTCATTTGTAAAATGAAGTGTGTGGATTAGATGATCATTTAATTTATTTCTATTTTTAAAAGTCGGTGGCAAATACTGACCTGTGAAAAACATTTATTCTCCTTGAGTTTACCATGCTGTTAAAATGCTTAAAAAGCCAATGTGTAGGGGCAGCTAGGTGGCACAGTGGATAGAGCACTGGCCCTGGAATCAGGAGTACCTGAGTTCAAATCCAGCCTCAGACACTTAACACTTACTAGCTGTGTGACCCTGGACAAGTCACTTAACCCAAATTGACTCACTAAAAAATAAAAAAACCCAAAAAAACCATATAAAAAAAAGCCAATATGTGTGTATGTATATATATATGTGTGTGTGTGTGTGTGTGTGTGTGTATTTTTTTTTTGCGGGCCAATGAGGGTTAAGTGACTTGCCCAGAGTCACACAGCTAGTATGTTTCAAGTGTATGAGGCTAGATTTGAACTCAGGTCCTCCTGAATCCAGGGCCAGTGCTTTATCCACTGTACCACGTAGATGCCCCTCATTTAAAAATATTTTAACAATACTTCTCCAGTGTAAGTAAATAAAAAACAGAATATGGCTTTCAGGTTTTTCTTTCTGTCTTTTAAAAAAAATAGTTTTCATTTAATTGACAGCCTTGTAACATAAGGATAAAAGATACTTATCTGCTATTATAGCTCCTTTGGTCACATATCTAACTTGGTTTTAATTAACCTTTGACTATGGAAGTTCAAATTTACACTAAAGACACATGTAAGGAGGGTGGTATTCACCTTATCAAAGAATACTTTGCTTAACTGGAGGATTCATAAAAGCAATATTTTAAATAGTTTTCTATCCTAGTATCTTTTAAAGATATGATCTAATTTATTAAAATTTGTTTATATACAACTTTCCTTTTTTTCTTCTTTTTATGGGGCAATGAGGGTTAAGTGACTTGCCCAGGGTTACATAGCTAGTAAGTGTCAAGTGTCTGAGGCCAGATTTGAAGTCAGGTCTTCCTGAATCTAGGGCTGGTGCTTTATCCACTGTGCACCTAGATGCCCCATACATACAACTTTCCAGAAGAAAATTTATTACACACAGAGGAATACACTGGTATCTTGTTTATTTGAAAGTGTTATTTGCTTTAGAATGGTATGACTTGCACAAAATTTTAAACAAATTTATGAAACTTGCTAATTCATTTTCCTTCCCCAAATTAGAATTTTGTACAAGAAAATTTTAACAAGTATTATATTTTGCAGAACAGATTAAGAATATCTCTATGGAATGGACAGGGTTGGACTGATCCAATCATTTGAATTAACTGAAATAAATTACTAGGCCTCTATGGTTGAAATTGCTATGGGATACTTCTAACTGACTATTAAAATCACTGAAATGAAAGATAGGAACAAAATATAGTCCAAAGATAAAACAGATCTATGAAGAAAGAACTTGCTAAAGAAAAATGTCATAACTTAAAATAATTTAAACTGGAGGAGGCATGTGGGGAAAGGGGATAATCTACTATGTGCCAAGAACTGTATTAAATGATTTTACAAATATTACCTCATTTGATCTCATATGTAACCTACTTAAAAGAATACCATATTTTAAGGAGTTTGACTCATTCATTAAATGCAAATAGTTTACGTTATACATTACTCTTATACAACATGGATACAAACCAATTTTTTTAAAAGAAAGAAATCAGTTTCTTTTGTTTTTAAAATTTTTATAATAATAACTTTAATAAAATCACTTTAATGTGGCATATGTTAAAGCCAAAAGATAGCATCACCAGCAGAGAATAACCTCCAACTAAATAACATGTGATGGTCATTTTTAGAAGCAAAGTGAAACCTTAATTATTTAAGAAGAGTTGGCCATGATTTAGGCATCTAGCAATCATTCCTCTGTAGTATGCCAAGTAGGCCAAGTTTTTAGAAATAAGGATTTATAGAAATGACTTCTACTTTGAATTCATCAAACACTTACCAAAAAGCTCATTTAGTAGTAGCACTGACTCTGAATACAGAAAGGATATTTGTTTTCTTGTGACTCATTCATTCTAAATTGAGAAACATTTGTCAATTGGAAGAATAAAACAGAAAATTTGATTTCTTTCTGGTAAGTCAAAAAGAGGAAGTTTATAAAGTTTGAAATTTAAGTTTTTATATTGACCTGGATACCACTTATAAACAAAAGAGTGACTTATGTTAACATTTGTTAAACATATGTTTGTTTTGTGAAAATAATTGTTCTTAAACAGAAACAATCAGAATACCTAAGCTTGCTTGTTGATTAAGTCAAAAAACTACAATATGATACTCAATGGAACTTCTGTTGTTTTGGTAATACTCACTCTTTTCTTAATTCAGAAGATCAAAGATTCCATCCCTCGCAACCAATATATCTGTGTGTAATCTATTTTAAAAGATTATTTGCTAAGGTTATTTACTCCAGAATGGTTTCAAAATTCAATTTCATTTAATTTTGGTAAGCAATATTAGTCATTTCAATCTTTCAGTTACATCAGAGAACTGAATATTAAAATTATGAAAATAATCATTTAAAATATCTGGTGTTTTTTTTAAAGAAGCAACTTTCATCTGTCTCTGGACTCTTAGAAATATTTATGTTCAAACAACAATCTTGTCCTTTGGTAGAAAAAAATTGAATAAAGAAAGACTTCCCATCCTTAAAAAAAGGAGTTAAAAATTTTTTTTGTATATGAAAAGGTCATTGTGTCAAAAAGAAAGTTTGTTTTTAATCTGAAAGTTTTCACCCATTCCAGGATTAAGTCTAGCCTTTATAAAAGGGTGTACTTATTTGAAAATAGACATTCTCATTAACGAACCTTTGTGCCCCTGGAGTGAAGCCTAAGAAATAAGCATTGCATAACTACGCTGCACTCAAAAAATCTGAGGAAAGTCAACTAAAGAGACCTATGTTTGCCTACCATAGGAGGATGAATGATTGATTCAATTTTTCAAACTCTCAACCTGTAGTTCCTGAGAATGGAATTGTACAAAACTTTGGATTTCAACAATAAATTATGCAGTTGGCATACAAATGATTAAACGCATGGAGTGTATTACCTGTAGGCAAATTCAGCAGTCATTGAATACACAGCAGTAGCTCTCCAAGAGAAGGAATGTTCACTGAGACACTGAGGTCATCCTGTTTCGAAAAACTGCCATGGGATTCTTAATGCATAACTTGAGAATGCCAGAGATGGGTGATAAGAACTTGAGTTTGATGTCCTGTTTCCAGGGCAACGCTTCTAATAATGCTACATTCTCCTGGAAATAAAAATGATACCTGGGGAACATGGGGACACTGACAGCGTTGTACTTTCAATATATCTTGGTACTTTAAAACTCCAAATCATGTTTCCAGTAGGTCTTGGATAGAATGCCATGACATAGAGCAGTACAATCAGAAAGCTATAAAGTGTTAGTGAATAAACAATACATAAATCAATGTTTCACCTGTCTCATTGCTATAGTAATGGAAGTAATGAATGGCAATCAAAGGAACCTAATAAAACAACTTTTTAAAGGAATGTGTGCGTGTGTGTGTGTGTGTGTGTGTGTGTGTGTGTATGTGTTTTCCTCTTGCATTTCCATGCTTGATATACCTCCTTTTGAAACAAAGGGAGAGAAAGATTAGGGAGAAGGAAAATTGCATATAACAATGAGGTGGGGGAAAATAGAAGTTTAGAACTATAGGCTTGCTCTGACACAGATCAAATAATTTCCTTTTGGGGTTCATGAAGATTAATGGATGAATGAAAAAATTCAATAAGTATATGTTATGTGCAAAAGATTGACAAGTTTTAGGGATACAAATAGAAAAGCAAGTGGTGTGTTGGTGAATATTTAACAACTGGCTCTCCCCCCAAAATTATGTAGATCACACTTTTAAATCTAATCTACATTATTAATATTTTCTCCATCTCTTTCTTAAGTTTAGACAATCAACAAAATAATAATTCAAACTCAAGTTTATAACATTTGCTTATTTTTGAGGCTTAAATGTTCACACTGAAAATGGAGCTGGCTCCAGCACAACCTTGGTTGTTGGGTTATAGAAGTAGAGAGACCAGAATGTGATTTATTGTTGGGGCAAGTCAGGAAAATATCATTATTCTTTTCTAATCAAGCCTGCCATTGTTGTCTTAATAGAACAGGGTAATAGGAAAGGGGAGTGTAAAAGAAATTTTCTCACTGGTTTCTCACCATTGCTCTATCTGTTTAAGGAAGTAGAGCCCTGGTAATATTTCTCCCATCCAGGGAATATGGTAAGGACCAAAATGAATGTATGATCATATCAGGTAAGAATTACATCAAGGGACTCAGAAGATATTAAACGAAAGGTTATTCAAATATAAGTTAAGGTTTCATTCTGGGCATATGCTAAAATCTGTGAATAGCCTGGCTAATGGGAAGAACTTTATTGTAATCTATTGAAGGAATGAAGAAGAGCTGTTGTACTCCATTTCAAAGGAGAGGCTTGCTTACCACAGCAACCCTCATTGGATGGACAAGACAGCAAGTGGCCTTGAAAGTAACTTTTGACCTGAAGACTATAGCTGACACTCATTGTCCTTGGTGCTATGGCGAATAAGAGACAAAATACCAGGAAGTTAAGACCTCACTCAGGAGACAAGAATAAACAACCCCACACTATTTATGATACAAATATAATTAAGGTAGAAAGCAACATGGTACGATGAAAAGACCACAAGCTTTGTACTTGATAGACCTGCCTTGAAATCATAGCTTGGACACTTGATTATAATATCTTTGACCCTGAAAAGTTACCTAACCTCTCTGAACTTCAGTTTTCTCAATTATGAAATGAGAACATTGTACTAGAAGTTCTCTGCTGTTCCTTCTAGCTTTAAACCTATGAGTCTATCCTAATTTGCATGATACAGAATGTTGTAGAAGAAATTTAAGAAGGAGATAAAACAATAGGTACTGGAGCATGTAGGGAAGTGTTCCTAACATATAGGAGGTGGTAGTTGAGCTGAAGCTAGAAGTATAGGCAGGGTTGAGTTAGTACTAGAGAGAGGGAAAGGCATTTTAAACTGAGTCAACAACATAAGCACAATTTCAGAGGTGGAAATGAGCAGGGTTTATTGGTGGAAGAGTGAGCTATGGGATGTGTGCTGAAGAGTGAGGCTACAACATGGTATAGTGATGTGAAGCTCTAGATTTGAAGCCAGACACTGTCTCCCACACACCTTAGTAGAAGATCCTATGAGTTTTTGTGGTTGAAACAATTCATTGCCTTTTAACCAAAGCCCTGGTGATGAGTGTATCTGAACTTGACTAATTTAGTCTGTGCTTGTCAAGGATTGAGTGCATTGCCAGGCCCATGCTCAAAGCCTTTTCAGTTTTGCAGAACCTGCCAGAGCTTGAACTCTACTGGCACAGCCTTTAAGAATCCATGGTCACCTCGGGGCCATGCTGAGGCATCATAGAAGGACTTTAGTGGAGACATATATGACTGCCAAATAATCATTGCAAAATGTTGTATTGAACAGATTATGAAAGTTTGCCTAATACCTACTCAATGTCAACTTGCCATTTAAGCTTAACATACCAACAGGAAGGAGAATAAAAATATTATTATTCCCTGGGGGTGGGGGGGAATGGATGTGCTGAATTACTTCTGCTTATCATTAGGGGTAAGAAGCTGAACCATTAGGATGCCTAGTGATGATTTAAATTCTCTTGCCATTTATGTTGAGGATTAATGAGATACTTTGAGCTCTTTGGGAAACAAGTGCTATGCAAATACATAGAATGATTCTACTGCTGTTATTATAGCCTTTTGCCCTTCCCCTGATTACCCTCAGGTGCCAGGTCAGGTGGAAAATGAGCTCAGGGCAAGCATCGCAGTTTTAGGTGGTGGCCAATAAAAGCAGGTATACATTATGACTGAACCCGAGTGAATCACCCGCTGCTGCTGGTGCATTGAAACATAAACCTTACAAGACTAATCTGCTGAAGCTGGCAGAGAGAGTGCTTTCCAGCTAATTGTCCAGAAAGTCCTGGAATGATTCTGCCCTCATTACCCCGAGAATTCTCCCACCAACTATACCCTAGTCCAGTCGAGTTGTACTAACTGAAATGATAATGGCAACTCAATGAGGGCCATAAACTGCCAGATCTACTTGTTGACTGATGTCACCATTGGGGCAAAACAGGACACGCTCCCATTGGCCTGATTTGCATTTGAACGGCTCCATTTCAAATACTAAATCTGCCCTTGTATTTTCACAGTCAACAGCAATTGATTTAAATGAAAGATTGGTGCTCAATTCCAAGGACAAAATTTGACCCCGAGGGTCAGTGCTAAGTAATCAGCTTAACCAGACCCCCCTCACCACCACCACAATATGCATTCCCTGACATTTAGAAAACTCTGGACTCTGCCAATGTGTCAATCAATAGCTTGTGGCTGATGAGTCATGAAACAGATATTCTAGAGCATGGAGGAAAAATCTGAAGTCTGCCAAAGTGCCAGTAAGTCAGTCAGAGTTTGCTTGATGACTCGTAAAACACAAAACACTCTCAGAGACATATGAAACCTCTCTAGGTTCTGCCAGCACAATGGGTCAATCAACTGAGGGGTGCCTGATGAATGATGAAATGCCCTCTTTGACATGTCAGGGCACATTCACAGTTGGAACTACTACTCTCATCATCTGGAGTTTGTGTTGCTATTAGGTAGGCTGAAGGAAAGTTGAAGAAATGTCATTTCCTTCACCTGCTGAACCTTCCTATCTTAGTCTGTCATTGGTTAGAGAATAAGATTATAGACAAGGAGTTAGGAGAATTTGAGCATACATAGTTACCTATGTCCAACAGGTAGTTTTGCTAGCAATGCAATTGCTGAATGAAGGTATTAAAATAGATTCTGTGGGGATAATTCTTAAAATTTCCTTCACCTTGATCAACAGAAATTTATTAATTGGAGTCAAGAGATACATGAGGCTTCTTTAGCACCTCCTTAAGGATACCTACTCATTTAGCTTTTCAATTCATTCATTGCAATTTTTCTGTTTCCTTGGTTTGAAGAGAGATGTCACTTAGCTTGAAACCACAAGGTGTCTCCTTTCCCTTAAACAACCTTCAGGTTATACTTATGCTATAATGATATCAGTTAACAATGATTGTTGATTGATCGATTATGGTACAATGAAATCAATCAATCAACTATGTGCCAGTCTCTTTGCTGATTCCAGGGATATAAGTACAATGAATGAAGTACTCCCTACTTATGATGAGAAATACTCTCTACTAATGATGAAGATAAGTACATATATAAATATACACAACATAAATATAAATAGAATAAATACAAATATATAAACAGCAGTTATATACAAGTGAGTTGGGAGTGAGGGTAGTAGTAGCTGAAGGATCAGGAAAGACTTCATGTAGAAGATATTGCCTAAGCTGAAACTTAAAAGAAGACAGTAATGCTCTGTAGCAGAGGTAAGGAAGAAGTTCATTCCAGGCTTGGAGTATGGCTAGTATAAAGGCATGGAGCTGAGAAATAGAGTGACCTGTGAAAGAAAGAAAAAGGCCAGTTTATTAGATGCCGTGTGTGTGTGTGTGTGTGTGTGTGTGTGTGTGTGTGTGTGTGTGTGTGTGTGTGTGTGTGAGAGAGAGAGAGAGAGAGAAATGAGATAGTTTGAGGTGAAATTGTATAATGTTTCAAAAACAAAGTAGAATTTTATCCTAGAGGTAACTGGAAGTCATTGAAATTTGTTGAGTAGGGAAATCACATAGTCAGATCTTCACTTAATAAATGTTACTTAAGCAAAAGTGTGTAGGATGGACTATAGTGGAATCATAAATGAGAGGTGTTGTAAAGGTATAAACATCAAGATTTGATAACAGATTAGATATGGGAATATTGAATGTTTATTGGAATGATCAAGGCTACAGATGGTGTCATAGGTGTGAAGTTTATTTCATCTTTGCTTCTTCTGAAGGTACTCCTTCTTATATACACATCCCTGGTTCCGACTCTAAGCTACTTATTCAAGAGTTATCCATTCCATGACCCTCATTCCTATCTCTTTCCCCTTAAAAGTTTCTTGTCAGATCTTATCCACTAATATTTGCACTTGACAGTTAATCAGATAATCTAATTCATGTCAAAGTGTTATAGAAAAAGGCCCAAAAGAGAAACTGAGAATCCTACTCTCCCCATATAAATTATATTTTATAAGATAGTGTGAAGATGATGACTTTTCTTTTGTTATTTATTCCAACTTAATGACTGTCATGGTGGTTATTTCAAACTAGGTAGAAAAAAAAGGCAAATTTTGATCCTAGTTTACTGATTATTAATTTGGCCTTTGTTATATATTATTAGTATAAACTTGGGAAAGTCACATAAGGTTTCTAGGCCTCAAGTTCATCATTTGTAAAATGAAGATGTTTGTCTACATAACTTCTGAGGTCCCAAAGTCTAACATTCTTAATGAATACGTTTCTGATATTGAGAGAGAGAGAGAGAGAGAGAGAGAGAGAGAGAGAGAGAGAGAGAGAGAGAGAGAGAGAGAGAGAGAGGCCTACTTTCTCAAATCTATGCTTTCAGAAGTACTTTTTAGTTTTATTCACCAATTTTAAATATATTTTATTTTGAAATTCAATAGATACATTGTGAAAATGAAATGTTATGTCTGATAGACTTTCTAAGTTGTAGGGGTATAAGCATAGCCTTCTAAGGGTCTTGTCCAAAATCACATAGCTAGTTTGTATAAGAGGCAGGTGTAAGGGGCTAAAATTCTAGCTAGTCTGTCTAAAATATCTAATGAGTGGTCACCAATAAATTATAAACTCTTTAGCAAGAGTTTAGACTTTTAAGCATTTATTAAGGAGAATAAGAATTTGGTGAAGAGAAAGAGGCCTATATTCTGCTATCTCAGGGAGCACTCATTTTAGTTCTGCTCTCCATGAGAGTACTCAGGAAAGAGAGTGAGAGAACCAGCTTTTCCCCCTCTTCCTCCCGCAATTAAATGTCACTTCCTGACGCCAAAGAAGAGCCACAGATGCCTTCTCCTCATGGTGGAGCTTTCCTACAGTAAGTCTTCAGCAGGTGGCATCATTCCAATCATTACACAGGAGTTGAATCTAGGTCATCAGCTATAGTGCAATTATCCCCTGTTACCCCAGTGGAGTTTAAAGCTGGCTAATTAAGACTTTTTAAAAGCCTGAGCCTTAAAGTTCACAGGATTATAGCATGATGTGTAATTTATATGTTGGATTCTACTTTCACCTTTTGGTTGTGTGATGATAATGCTTACTACATAATAATACATTTAGTGAACATTTGCTGCTAAATGTAGGGAGAAATGATCAAATTGCTAGCCTCTGCATTAGGCTCTTGAGAATAAGACACTAAAGTTTAGCACACCATCTATCAGGAACCCTACCTAGGAAAATGAGGATCAAAAAAGGGCTCAGGGAACTAGCATTAAGGATGAATATTGATATTACATCAAAGGCCTGAGACCAGAATTTGTTTCAAAGTAAGGGTTGGCTTAATAATGAAGGTAGAGCAGGTATACGGTCTGGAGTGAGGGAGGAGTAGAAAGTAATTCCTAACATTAAGAGTGATGTCATTTTTCTCCTAACAATTTAGCCTAATTGAAAGAAAGAGTCCAGAGGTAGTAATAGCACATTAGCAAATGATATCCTCTCTTGTAAGTCAGGTACCAGCCAACACCCCAACAGGATACCAGTAGAGATTATTTGGCTGGAAGTTCTTTTGAAGGGCTATTGATCCTGATGTTGGTATACTTCACAATCACCTTCTAGCCAGTAATCTGGAAGAAGGTATATTTTTTATAAGAGTGACATAGCCAGGTACTATGAAAAGGATTCTGAGCTAGGCCTTTAATGATAAAAGAATAAGTACTAGAGGCTGCTTCTCGCAAGACAAACAAATAAATAAAGCGAGTTTTCCAGTCTCTCTCCTTCTCAGATGATTATTATATAGAACCATGCATCACTAAAAAGTACTCAGATAATCCTAATTGATGAAGAGAAGAAAATGAGAACAGAATTAATTTCAGATTGATTTATGATATATTTCAAACACATTTTTAGAATTGTACATAGAAGTATACTAATTGTGTAGCAGTGAGGCACTCATCACCCATCACTGTTCAATTTGATGAATCAGATCTCTGGAGTTATCTCAAAGTACAACTTCTTGTCTTCTCTGCCTCTTTTTGAAATGTGTTTTTTCCTCATTATGACTTCTCTACTTTCTTAATCTATCACACAACTGTTCCGGGCTTATTTCCCTTCGGATCCTCGATCCTATAGTTAACCATTTCAGCCTATGCTCAGCCCTCTGTCATTATATCCTTTTAAAAAATATTTTCTTATCAACACCCATTCCTTTCCAAACTCCAGGCATCATTTGCCCTCATCATCTACCTTCTTTATTCTCATTCTTACAATGCTCAATGCGGTTGAAAGAAGTTATAAAACCTGCTGTTTCTACTATAATTTTGTTATCTAGTCTCAACCAATCCCTTACAACTGATAATGTTGTTCAACCCTCATCCTTTATACTGAGTTTTTATGACACTGCTCTCCCATGGTCTCTCTCCTATCTGTCTGATTGCTCCTTCTCAGTCTGTTTTGCCAAATTATGTTATACCCAATGTATAGTCAACCTCTTCTCCCCCATATTTTCTTATGGCCCCTCTTTTCTTTAGATATTCTTTTTCTTGATGATCTCACTAGGTCCCAATGGGTTCAACTATCAGCTCTATGCAGAAGACTCTTAAATGTACATCCTCATCACCAGCTGTACTCTAGACATCTGCACCTCCATGTTCCAGAGGCATTGCAAATTCAACACATCTAAAATTGAGTTCATTAGCTATCTCCTAAACCCACCTCTATTCTTAAATCATTTCAATTGAAGGTCATAAGACAAGTTAGAAACTCAGAGTCATTCCTTATTATCTACTTTATCTCACCCCTTATATTCAATCTGCAGACGAATATGGTCAATTCGTACCTCCTTTCTATCTCTCTCTCACTCTGTCTCTGTCTCTGTATCTTTCATCACTTGGCCATCACTTTAATTACTGGCCTTACTACCTTTCATTTCATCTATTACAATCATCTCCTAATTATCAGTCAACAATCCAGTCAACAAGAATTTATTAAATGTGTAAATATATTTTAGTCTCTGTGCTAAGTATTAGGGATACAAAATGTGCAAAAGCATGATTCCTGTCTTTGAGGAATTCCCATTCTAATATTCTCCCTGACATTAATCTCTTCTCTCTCCAACCTATATATACCACACAGTTGGCAAAGTAATATTTCTAAATCACAGATCTAAACACATTGCAGTCCTGTGGTTTCAAAGATAAAATACAAACTCTTTTATTTGTCATTTAAGCCCCTTCATAATCAGTCCCCACCCTATTTTCGAGACTAATTTTATTACATTCATACACTTGACATTCCATTTAAACTGGCCGCCACACAGTTCCCCAAGCATGACATTCCCTATTTCACCTCGATGCCTTTGAATAGGCCATCCCCACTGCCTAAAATGATCTCTCTCCTCACCTCCCATTTAGAATCGGCTAAAATTCAACCAGGCTTCTACCCAATTCCTTTTCTGATCTCTCTAGTTTGAAGTCATTACTCTGCCCTCCCCACCAAAACCCCAACAAAATAAAACATATCGTAATTTTGTATTTGCTGATTTTGTGCCAGTTGTGTTCCTCCCCCGGGAATGTAAATCCCTTGAGGGCAAGGAATGTTTTGTCTTTCTCTTGGCATCCTCTGTACCTAACAAGGTGTCTTGTACATAAGTTCTTGATAAATGTTTGCTGAATTGAATTAGATTGGATTGAATTGAAGGAGAGACTAGAGATATTACAGATCAGGAGCTAGAAGATCAATCCAGAGGCCATGAGATTGATGGTGAGGAACCAGAGTCATCACTATGCATGTAGAAAGAAGGGCATGTATATGAGAAATATTGTAGAGGTACAATTAACAAGATTCGATAGGACCTAAATATAAGCAATGATGTAGAGGTAAAAGATGACTATGAGGTAAGACTGAATAACAGGCTGAAAGAAAGGATGATGATACTTTGAAATAAAATAAATAAGTTTTTTGTTTGTTTTTTGCAGGGCAATGAGGGTTAAGTGACTTGCCCAGGGTCACACAGCTAGTTAAGTGTCAAGTGTCTGAGGCTGGATTTGAACTCAGGTCCTCCTGAATCCAAGGCCAGTGCTTTATCCACTGCACCACTTAGCTTCCCCTAAAATAAATAAGTTTTGAGGAAGGATAGATTTTGGCAGGAAATATGAGTTCCAGTTAGGGCATGTTTATTTTCGAGTATGGACCATCCAGAAATTATATTTAGCAGGCAGTTGGTTATGTAGCACTAAATTTCAGAAGAAATAATCAGAATAGATATCTAGGTGTGGTAGTCATCTCCATAGAGATTATAATTCAAACCACGTGAGCCAATGAGGCCACTGTGAGTAAGTAGAAAAATAGGAGAGAAGAGGGCCCAGGGTTTGGAGGCCTCTCATATTTAATGGATGGTGATCCAGCAAAGGAGAATGGATGTGATATGTAGTTTACCTAGGCCAGGTGACTTGAATTCACCGAGGTCAAAATGGTGTTCTTTTGATTATCTTTACATATTCTAACTTATTTTGGGTATCAGCTCTGTGGCAGTCATTTTTTGTTCCATTATTTATAGTATAAAGGTCATTCCCCTTGATGCAGAATTTTTTTTTTATAAGCTAATGGTTAGGCTAGGCCTGATTTGGGCCAGTCTGGAACTTTTGGTTCATAATTGGAACAAAATAAGACACTCATAGAAAGCATCTACCAGTCAACATAAAGAGAGTTAATTAGTTATACTATAGAATGGCTACTCAGCAATTATACATCACTTATTTTAGGAAGGCAATATAAGGAGTGGTAAATAGTTAAGAAGAGAACCCCAAGAAGAGTGTTGCAGAAGCCAAGAAACTGGCATGTTCTATTATACAGTTTTGATATAAAATGTCCTGGCAGCATGAACACAGAGCAATCAATGACCTTGTATGGCTAGGCTCCAGAAAATTCTTCCTCCTCTTTTCAGGTTATTAAAATAAGTTCTTAAAAACTCTGAAAAACTTTCTCCCTTACCCAACAAGTAGGCAAAAATTTCAATCCCACTCTAACATTCAAAGTGCCTTCTCCAAATTTCATATTTATATTAATATGTCTCCTTTCTTTTTTTTATTTCCATGATCATTCAAATATCACTGACAGTGACTCAGTAATCTCACCTGCCCCTTCTTTCAGTATCTAGGATATCTAAAACAAGGCATTTGAATTCATCAAGGGTAATTAATTGCATTTTCCTTAACTTTCCTTATATTTAGCTTGGGAGTCAGCCAGGTGGTAGTCATTTTTGATTTGTATTTGCACTAGAGTACAAAGGTCATTTTCTTTGGCAGAGAAGAAACTTTTTTTTTTTAAACCAACTTGGTGCTTTGTGCTCGGCCTGATATTTAGGCCAACCTGGTACTTGGCTCAAAATTGGAACAAAATAATACATTCATTGAATAGATAACAGTTAACAGAAGGAGGTTTGCTTAGTTTCATAATAGAATGGATACTGATAAGGAGTCACTACTCAGTCCAGGTAGAGGCCTTCCTTACCTCTATAAAGAAACACCATTGGTTAGTGGTAACATGGGTGATTCGTGTGACATCTGCCAGGTTCATCTGAGTCCATGATATAGTCCATAAGGCCTTCAGTAAACAAGAAGCCACTAATCAATGCTTGAGTCTTCATTCTCTGAGCCAATCAAATTTTGAGGACAGTTTCAATAGCTTTTTTTTTTCATAAAAGTATTATATTATTTTCCATTTACATGTAGAGATAATTTTCAACATTTGTTTTTATAAGATTTCTAGTTTCAAATTTTTCCCTCTCTCCCCTCCACCCCCCCTCCCCAAGACAGCAAGCAATACAATATAGGTTATATATGTATAATCACATTAAACATATTTCTGCATTAGTCATGCTGTGAAAGAAGAATTAGAGCAAAAGGGAAAAAACCTCAAAAAAACCCCTCCAAAATAGAAATAGTATGGTTCAATCTGCATCTAGATGCCACAGTTCCTTTTTTCTGGATTTGGAGAGCATTTTCTGTATTTCTGAGAATATTCAAGTCTATCACAGTTGATCAACACAGTGTTGTTGATACTGCGTACAATGTCCTCCTGGTTCTGCTCATCTCACTCAGCATCAGTTCATGTAAGATAATGGGCTCACCTTAACTAGAAGTTTTCAAATGAATGCTAGAAATGAGGCCTCTATCAGAAATTGTTTTTAGAGCATACCCAACAATAGCTGCATTCTCCTTTTCCAAATTTTTGTACAAACAACCTCCCAGAAATTCAGTTTCATGTCATACTGATTCCTCACTTTCACTCTTACCACACATGTTGTTGTTCAGTTGATTTTCAGTATGGTCCAACTATTTATGACCTCATTTGGGGTTTGCTTGGCAAATATGATAAATTGGTTTGCCCTTCTCTTCTCCAGCTCATTTTATAGATTAGGAAACTGAGGCAATTGGGGTTAAGTTACTTGCACAGGGTCATATTGCTAGTTAAGTGTCTGAGGCCAAAGTTGAATTGAGGAAAATGAATTTTCCTAACTCCAGCCACCTAGCTGCCCTCACTGGACACAAACAATTTGAATGTCTATCTATATATTTTATATACTTAGGTATTTACATATTTACATACCTCTCCCATTATAATATGAGTTCTAGGAGGGTAGGGACCATATTTATTGTTTTTCTTTTTTCCTTTCTTTGTCTCAGCATTTAAAAGTACTTGGCAAATTTTAGTGTTTGACAAATACTTGTTGACATTACCAACCTCATGATACTTCTCTGGCTTGCCATAACTCAAAGATCACTGCCAATAGCTTCATTAATCACAACTATAAGTTCTTTCAGTATTTTGGTATATGGTTAGTGCAGGCCTGGGGATTTAACTCACTTTATATTTCACTTATTTGGGTTTCAGTTTGCTATAAGCCACTTTTCATTCTGAAGATTTTTTTTTCTGGGTAGAGAAAATGAGAGCAAGAGAGCAGTTGAGTTAGTAGTTCTGCCATTTCTCTTCCTGTTATCTTGACTCATGCATCCAGCCATGAAGAGGGGGCAGCAGAGAGACATTATAATTGCATGCGTTTCTAATCACATGCCCCCAGGGCATTAAACACACAAGAGCAAGTAATAGGATCTAGAAGCATGTAGGTGGCACATGTGATAGAATGCTGGATCTGGAATCAGGAAGACCTGAATTCAAATATGATCTCAGATACCAGATGTAGAACCCTGGGCAAACTGCTTAATCGCTGTCTTCCTCAGTTTCTCACATCTAAAATAAAAATAACAGTAATAGCTATTACATCTTAGGGTTGTTGTAAGGATCAAATGAGATAATATTTTAAAAGTGCTTGGCATGGTGCCTGACACATATTAGTTCATTATTATTATTAATTATTATTATTATTATTATTTTGTGGGGCAATGAGGGTTAAGTGACTTACCTAGGGTCATACAGCTAGTGAGTGTCAAGTGTCTGAGGCCAGATTTGAACTCGGGTACTCCTGAATCCAAGACTGGTGCTTTATCCACTGAGCCACCTGGCTGCCCCCCACATATTAGTTCTTAACTTAATTAGTGCTTGTTTCTATTCTTCCTTCCTTCCTTTCTTCCTCCCTTCCTTCCCTCCCTCCCTCCCTCCTTCCTTCCCTCCCTTCCTTCCTTCTTTCCATCTTTTTTTCCTTCTTATAAGCTCAGCTTCCTCTATAGGAAGTAGAAGAAAAAACAAGGGTAAAGAAAGTTTGCATTGAAGATATCCTTAACTAAAACATGAATTGTGTTCAGATATTTAGAGCAATGGCAAACATTAGATAGCATCTAATCCAACCCCCTTATTTTATGGAGGAGGAAACTGAGACCATAGAAAGACGATGTGACTTTCCAAGGTCACAAATGAAGTATGTAGTAGAACCAGGATTTGAATCCAGATCCATATAACCCTGAATTCAGAATTCATTCCATGATAGCATGCTTCCCCAAAGGAACAATTGATATTTTAATTAAGCCTTTAAAAATAATAGTACCTATCTCCCTTGGTTATAGGGAGGATAAAATGAGATAATACTTGGAAAATGCTTTGCCACACTTGAAATTCTATAGAAATGCTAGATGTTAGTATTATGGTGGTTGTTGTTTTACAATTTTCTATGTTATTCCACATTTCTACAGTCTTACTGGCATAGAGAATTCAAGGTCTTATTGTGTTAATGTATTGTTATACATTTGACTATGTAGAACAAAAGAAAAGCTTGAAGGTTCTCCCCTTAACTAAGAATCACTTGTGTGTGTGTGTGTGTGTGTATAATATTTGATAGGGCAATGAGGGTTAAGTGGGTTAAGTGACTTGCCCAAGGTCACACAAAGTCAGTAAGTGTCAAGTGTCTGAGACTGGACCTAAACCCAAAGCCCTCTGAATCCAGGCCAGTGCCCTATCCACTGTACTACCCAACTGCCCCTACTTGTATATATGTATATTAATATAATACAATATTCCTTGCTAAATATAACCATTAAAATAACTTTGTTCACTGACCTTAGGATTATTAACATAACTCAAGGAATAACATCCCATCAATGATATTCAACACTGTCATGGGAGATGTCTTCAAAGCTGGAATAGAAGAAGGATTCTTTATAGATTTCAAGATAGTCCAGATGGTTCTGATTTTGAATGATATCATCTTGATGGAATCAATCCTCAGAAACATACTGGTCCTCTGCTGTTGGATTCATGATTACTCAAATCTACTAGCCTCATTATCCATACAGGAACAAATTAATGGATAAAAATATCTACTCTACGAATGGTCTCCTGAAACTGACTGACCAGTCCATTGAACTTGTACAGCAGGATATATATTTGCAAATCCATAATGAGTCAGATCTAGAATTGAATCAGAGAAAGAGATTAGGGATGGATTGAATTTGGATACTTCTGTAATACTCTTGATGATCCCAAGCTGCTCCCTGGTCCAATCTCTCCCCTCTATCCCTTAAAAAATATAAATGCTTCCACTGATGCTGTGTGCTTCCAAGTCCTAAAACATCACAATATCTGAGCAATTAAAGTTGTAGATGAGCCAAAGGGATGATGGAGAGGTGGTTCTTTTAAATTCCTTTTCATGTGGGAAAATTTGGTACTTTTAAAAGGCAGAAAATAATAGTTTTGTGTAAAGGAAAATATATACATTAACTCTTTTTAAAATAAAAGTATTTTATTATTTTCCAGTTACATGTAAGGATAGTTTTCAGCATTTTTTATATGATTTTTAGTTCCAAATTTTTCTACCACCCTCCTTTTCCTCCCTCCTCCCCAAGACGGGATACAATCTGATATAGCTTATATATGTAGAATCACATTACCCATATATCAGCATTAGTCATATTGTAAAAAAAGGATCAGAGCATAAGGGGAAAACTTCCAAAAAAGGGGGAAAAAGACCCCCAAAGTAGAAACAGTATGGTTCAGTCTGCATTTGTAATCCACAGTTCTTTTATCTGGATGTTGAGAACATTTTCTATCATGAGTTCTTTGAACTTGTTTTGGATCATTGCATTGCTGAGAAGAGCCAAATCTATCACCATCGTTCATCACACAATGTCAGTCAGCATCAGTTTATGTAAGTCCTTCCAGATTTCTCTGAACTCCTCCTGCTCATTCTTTCTTACAGCACAATAGTATTCCATTAGATTCATATACCACAACTTGTTTAGGCATTCCCCAATTGATGGGTATTCCTTCAATTTCCAATTTTTTGACACCACAAGGAGAGCTGCTATGAATATTTTTGTACATGTGGGTTCTTTTCCCTCTACTTTTGGATACAGATCCAGCAGTGGCATCATTGGGTCAAAGGGTATGTACAGTCCCATAGCCCTTTGGCCATAGTTCTAAATTGTTCTCCAGAATGGTTGGATCAGTTCACCAACAATGCATTAGTATTCCATTTTTCCACAGCTTCCCCAACATTTATTATTTTCTATTTTTGTCATATTAGCCAATCTGATATTTGTGAGGTAGTACCTCAGAGTTGTTTTAATTTGCATTTCTCTAAACAATAGTGATTTAGAGCATTTTTTCATGTGGCAATAGATAGCTTTGATTTCTTCAGCAGAAAACTGCCTGTTCATATCCTTTGACCATTCCTCAGTTGGGGAATGACTTATATTCTTATAAATTTGATTTAATTCCCTATATATTTTAGAAATGAGGCCTGTATCAGAAATACTGGTTGTAAAAATTGTTTCCCAGGTTTCTGCCTCTCTTCTAATTTTGGCTGCATTGCTTCTGTTTGTACAAAACCTTTTTAATTTAATGTAATAAAAGTCATCTATCTTGCATTTTATAATATATATTAACTCTTAAAGGATTCAAAATATTGCTGTTGACATATATGTATATGCATATGTATGTATCTGTTTTAAATACACAAAATCAAAATGAATTTCTTTCTATCCCCCTTCCCTCCCTCAATCCTTCTTTCAGATATAAAAATTCATATATAAAATATATATGTATATATATACACATACACACATATGTATATACATATATATGTGCATGTGTAAGTATGACATTTTGATGTGTAAAAGGAGTAGGAAAGCAGTATCAGTTTAATGAAAACTGTGAAAATATGAATTTGAAGAATAAGAGGTTTCAGGTGAGATATGAGCAGTTAGGGCCAGAAAAACTATAGTATAAATATAAAGACTTAAATCACCTTGTAAAAGATGTATAATGATACCTTATTTGTATAGACAATTTTTGATGGTTTAAATGGAACAGGGAAAGAGAAATGGAAGTGATGCAGGAGGGTGTAGTAATCTATCTTACCCTGCAGGAAAGTAGGAGGGGATAAGGGATAAGGGTGGTGGTTGAAAGAAGGGAGGACAGATTGGGGGAGAGGACAGTCAGAAGCAAAACACTTTTGAGGAGGGATAGGGTGAAAGAAGACAGAAAATAGAGTAAATATCATGGGGAGGGAATAAGATGGAGGGAAACACAGTTAACAATAGTAACTATAAAAAAATGGTGAGCAGGATGCTATCAGAAACCTTGAAAGATTTACTTGAGCTGATGCAAAATGCAATGTACTGTGTACAAGATAACAGCAATATTGTAAGATGATCTGCTGTGAATGACTTAGTTATTTTCAGCAATATGATCCAAGACAACTATGAAGGACTTATGAAAAATGCAATACATCTACAGAGAAAGAACTGATGTTATCTGAATACAGATTGAAGCATAATTTTTTTGTTAGTTCCTTTTTCTACCTTTTTCTGGTCTGTTTTCTTTCACAACCTGACTAACGTGGAAATGTTTTGCATGACTACATGTGTATAACTTATATTGAATTTCTTGAGTTCCTCAGGGGTTTGGGGAGTGAGTTAGGAAGAGAATTTGGAACACAAAGTTTTAAAAATTGATGTTAAAATTTGTTTTTACATGTAATTTGGGAAAATATAATTCTAAATAAAAAATAAGAGTATACATTTTCCCTCAACAGTTAGCCCTAATATTCTTTGAGAATTTGTGTATAACCACTTGGTGATGGTCCTTCTCTGGCAAGCCATACCTCTCGATATGAGCTCAAGTTGGTAAAAGCAAACCATCCCAGAGAAGTCCACATAATCCAAATGAAAAGTGTATTAAAGAGACACCCTATCAGTGTTACAGAGAGATGCATGATGAATACAGACTGTAGCATATGTCCAGTGATTTCCTTTGTTAAAAAAATTGGCACAAATAACCCTTCTGAGAAAATATATTGTAAGAAAAGAAGGTGGTTTCATCAAGAGGCAAGATCAAAGATTAATAAGGATGAATTAGTAAGGATTAATAGGACAGCCTGAATACTGGTATCCACTATATATATATATACACACACATACATACATACATATATACACACACATATATACATACATACAATATATATGTGTGTGTATGTGTGTGTGTGTGTATATATATATATATGTGTGTATATATATATATGTGTATATATATATATATATATATATATATATGAGTTAGAATAATGCCCCAACATTGTACTACTGTCCACAAAATATATTAATACATAGAGAAAAGCTTCTAATGTTGAGAAGAACCTCTGTGGTAGATCTATAACAGAACAGAACCCACACTAGAGGAGTAGGTATAGATAGTTTGCAATCCCAACCAATGGAATTAGTTAACATATCAAAGAACATCATGGGTCTGTTAAGTAACAGAATGAATGTTGTTATCTTATCACCACTACATTTCCATCTACTTTCAATTTAATTTCTTCTTTTTAGTGGGCTGCAACCCAAAGATTCTCCTCTGATATTTAAGCCTTCTATATGAAGACATTATCTCATATTCACATCAGTCTTGTTAGATGATCTTATCATTTTTTTCCCCAACTCTGTATAAAAACTTCCATGGCCACATAATGTAAATATCCTTTTCTAGCTTGGCTAAAAAAGAAATTCATTCCCTGAGGCCAAGGGCTGTTTTTTACTTTTGACTTTGTATAGTAGGAACTTAATAAATGTTTGGTGATTAATTCATTGGGCAAAGAAAACCTCTTCTCATTGCTGGAAGCAGCATTGGAACTGGGGGTTTATTGACCATTTGGAGAAGAAGAGGCTCTACTCCTACCAAATTAGTAATTTTCATTTTTTGAGTCTCATAACTAATTCTATGTTGCCTATGAATAAAATTCCAACATGTAACCTTGGTTTGAGCTAAATATTGAAACCTTTATTTTCATATTCCTTTATTTTTCCTTTGGTCACTTAAGCCAAGGTACTGTCTGCTAATTCCCTATTTTCTAGTCCTTATAGCATGTAGCAGTCCTTAATGTATGAAGAAAACTTTGTTCTTTTTTTGTCTCCTATTTGTCTTCTTTCTTTCTTTCTTTCTTTCTTTCTTTCTTTCTTTCTTTCTTTCTTTCTTTCTTTCTTTCTTTCTTTCTTTCTTTCTTTCTTTCTTTCTTTCTTCCTTCCTTCCTTCCTTCCTTCCTTCCTTCCTTCCTTCCTTCCTTCCTTCCTTCCTTCCTTCCTTCCTTCCTTCCTTCCTTCCTTCCTTCCTTCCTTTTGGGGGGAAGGGCTGAGCAGTGAGGGTTAAATGACTTGCCCAGGGTCACACAGCTAGTTAGTGTCAAGTGTCTGAGGCTGGATTTGAGCTCAGGTCCTCCTGAATGCAGGGCCAGTGTTTTATCCAATGTGCCAACTATTTGTCCAGCAATTTTTGTCCCTTTAACTCAGCACTCAAAATATTTGTAGCATCTCACATATTAAGTGATTTGAAATGGAGCAAAACCATGATCTTTCCTAAAATTACTGAACCAGATAGACCACAAGAAACTGTAGTACCTCAAGAAATCAGTGATATCATCATCAATACTAATTTCATTGACAAATGACAACCTGTAGTGTAGTAGATGGTCTTTATATGTTATTGCACCTGAAAAAGAAATTATAATCCACCTCTCTGAACTTCATGTGATTGGCCTTAGATAAGAGACAGACATTCAGTCACTAGGTTCCCATTGAAAGCCTTTCCAGCTTGGTAGACCCTCCCAGAACTTGTGTTTATTAGCATAACTTCATATACACATATGTGTACACACATATACACACATGTACACATATATACATACATATGTATAAATAAAATTTATCCCCCCATTGTATGTAGAAACAATTTTTAACATTAATTTTTTAAAAAGCTTGAGTTTCAAATTCTCTCTCTCCCTTCCATGCACCAACCCCCCCCATTGAGAAAGCAAGCAATTTGATATATGGTATACATGTTCAGTCAGGTTAAATATATTTTGTATGTCATGTTATAAAAGAAAACACAGGTCAACCCCCCCCCCCCAAGAAAAATAAATCTTTTAAAAGTATACTTTAATCTGCATTCAGACTCCATTAGTTCTTTCTCTAGCATTTTCCATCATAAGTCCTTCACAATTGCCTTGGATCAATGTAGTGTTGAGAATAACTAAGTCATTCACAGTTGATCATCATACAATATTGCTGTTACTCTGTACAATGTTCTGCTGGTTGTGTTAATTTAATTTTGCATCAGTTCACATGAGTCTTTCCAGGTTTTTCTGAGAGCATTCTGCTCATCATTTCTCATAGGGCATAATTTTGGAAAACCCAGAAATATCTCTATTTCTTGATACATTGGAGCAGTACTTTAGTAGAAGTTAGGAACATTTAAACACACATACACACACACATACATACACACACACTTAGTGCAGCATGGTACAATTAAAAGGGCATCAAAAAGGGAACCAGAGTACCATGGTGCAATTCTCATTCCTGATCCTTGTTCTTTGTGTGATTCTGAGCAAATCACTTAAACTTTCTGTGGCTCAGTTTCCTCACCTCTAAAATGAGAGTGGACCCGACTGATGATAAGGTCCCTTTCAGCTCTAAATCTATAATCTCATGACATTGTGTAATATTAACTTTGTATAACTCATTATAGTTTTGTTTAACACATCCAGCTTAGTTCTGTAGAAAATACTTGAAATTGTTTGTGTGATAAAAACCAGTGTGGTGTTAGGAAAGGACTGGACTGGGAATCAAGAGCCCTAAATTTGAGCCTTGGCCTTCCCAATAACTAACTATATGACTTTACATGCTTTAGGTTCCTTATTTGTAAAATAAGGATATGATCTCTATATGATATATGACTATATGATCTCTATGGAATTTTCTACTATAAAATTCTATGACCATATGACCTCGGAGAAAGCACATATAATAAAGTCACATAATACAAAAGTATAATAAGAGACCTATGTCCTTGTATTATGGATAACATTTTTTCCTTCAATGTGAAAACACTGAATCCTTTTCAAAAGTTGTCATCAGAAAAATCACTAGTTAATTTTGAATATCAAAGCTCTTGTGACAATTACTTGTATACAAAGCTTGTAAATATCTGCTAATTAATATTATTGACTGAGCGATTTCTTATTTATGGATGGAAGGAAATAAGGCATACTGTTGGTAGCTAGCTGAAAACCAGGTACCAGAAACCTGATACACATTGGTAGCTCTTGCTTTGGTTCATTTGGGTATCAAGACCTTCCCATTTCTTCTTTTTCCTCCAGAGATTAAGTTCACATGATAGCAAATGTTTCATCCCACAGTATCTGAAAGAATGGAGCCCTCAGCCATGTCTAAGAAGGCAGCAGTCGGCCATCAATCAATCAAACAATCAATTTCTCTCTCTCTCTCTCTCTCTCTCTCTCTCTCTCTCTCTCTCTCTCATCATATGGATTATGGATGTCAGGAAGTACATGACCATGCAAAGCCTTCACTTATCAATGAAACAAAGAAAACTTCACATTCTAGCTGCCTAAGCAGCAAGGCCTACTATTTATCAGAATTTCTCCCAAATCCCAGTCCTATAGACATCTCCTTAGCATCTTATCTGCTCTCTAGGATCTGGTTTTTCCTTAGAATGTTTGTACAAATCCAGCCAAAGGGTACCAAAGATGTTTTATAGGCACCTGAAGCAATATCGGATCTTTCATTTTACTGGTATAGGGAACATGCTTTACCAAAGTAAGTCATCTCCTTCTTTGTAATTATAGATTTAGAGAGTTGCTAACAGCATTCAGAGATGAAATGACTTGTTCAGGGTCACACACAACGAATGTGAGAAGTGGAATTTTAGCATAGGCATTTCTGGTTCCAAACCTGGGGCTTTTATTTCATGATGCTGCTTCTCAGTGAGAGGTGCTTATATTTTACAAAAATGAACTGTTTTTTCCAAGTTTCATTCCTCTCACTTCTTGAGAAGCATTGCAATTTGGATTAGAAACCGCTATTTCTTCAAATTTTCTGCTTTTGATTTCTGAATATTCCTGGCTTTGCTGGGAATATTTTAAAACTTATTTTGAAAACTCTTATTTTCACTTTTGGGAAGAAGCCAGTTCTATGGTATATACATTCACTTTCTGTATGTCTTTCTGTTATGCTATCCTTTATCAACATGAGTCCAATTTATTTTAAAGCCAGAAGACCTATTCAATTTTCCTGCCCTCTTGGGAACTGAAAATTCACTGTGGTTTTCCTCTCTGGGTGATTATTTAATTAACATGCCACTCCAGCCTAGTGCTGGACCTCAATTATATTGCAACAAGTTTAAAATAAATTAACCTTCATGCCACTTTACCTGGGTCTTTCTGAGGCGAGTTGCATCTAATGTCAAGGAGGAGGGGGCAAAAACCACCTCAAATCCGAATGCAATGTCTTTTATCTGTGCTCAAAACATTCAAAATTCTAGAAACATTTCAGAAACTCACTCCCTGTAAGTACTGAGCCTTTCCCCTTAGCTATGTGTAATTAGTGACAAAATCCAACAGGTGGCACAAATGTATTTGAATTTTATATTGATTCATAGTGTGTGCCTGGAAATTACTGTAATGTCAGGGATGTCAGTAAAGATCCACTGTGGCTGTTAAATGCAGAGGGAATGCCTGCTTTCCCAAGGACCTGGGGAAAGTTGGGAATGTCTGTCACAGACTCAGACCAAGGGTTAAATATTTGAAAGCCTCTGTACTCATGTTCTAATGGAAACACTGATCTTTCCCTTGGGCCATCTTCTGCTGGAAAAGGGGGAAAAATAACAATTGAAAACAAAGGAAAACCAAAAGGGACACACACACACACACACACACACACACACACACACACACACACACAGAGGCATACATAGAGACTCACACAAGCCTTGAATTTTTGTGGCTACATGATCTCTGCCATAGGACTTCTCAACTATGATCTGCCAGAGGGCGAATCAGGAAAGGCTTGCAGCAGACGGACCCAAAGTCTGCAAACCTTTAACATCCAGGCTCCCAGCACATCCCGAAGCCAGATTGGCAGGTGGGCAGTGGAGACAGGTAGAGGTACCTGGGTTGCCTACCGTATTTCCTGAGCTGCCAGGGTCGGAATAACGGAGCAGCGAGGTAGGCGCCCTCTGCTGGCAACTCTACAGATTTCATCAGGGTTCTTGGAGAGTATTTAGCAGACCTATCTTCTGCAGATGCTAATTTTTGTTCTAAGAAGATCTGGTTCCTGGAGCTCCCAGGCAACTGCAGCAGCTGCATCATTGTTTCACCCTGGTGTCTCAGAGCCTGCTCTGACACTGCAGCTCTCACACACTATCCCTATCTATGAGCTGGTTAAGATGATTTTTACCATAAAGATAGCTGACATTTATATTATGCTTTAAACTTTGCAAAGCTCTTGACATGCACTAGCTCATTTCACAGAGGGCAAGGTTTCACCCCAGCCCCACCCCATTCTTTTCTTTCTTATATAGAGGAATTCCCGCAAAAGATCCAAGAAGGCTAACTCTTCCCCAGAGTGAGAAAGCAAGGAAACCTGACAAATCAATAAAATATGGGAAAATACGCAAATGCCTTACCCCTTCTCCTCCAGCAAGTGTGAAAGAGATGGGAGTGAGGTGGGTGGGAAGAGTATCTGTCAGCTCAGTAGTTTAAATTCACTGGAGATGTGCTCCCATGAACTGGTTTTTAATGTGTCATATCACCAAGTCATTTCCCTCAGTAAGGTGTTACAGCTTCCCAGAGGCCCTTGGAGGGGCCTTAGAAGGGAACTTGTTTTCCTTTTATACCTTGAAGAGTTACATGTCTTTTTCTACATTGAACCAGATACCTAAACCCAGTAATATTTTTAAACATCATCAATAAGTCAGCAATTATTGAGTACTACCTATTTGCCCAGTACTGTGCTGTGTTCTGTGAAGGTTACACAGAAAAAGCAGAGCCTAAATCATAAAATATCAGAGATAGAATGCATCTTAGAGATTATTCTGTCCAGCTGCTTCATTTTACAGATCAGGAAACTGAACCCCAGGTAGGGAAAATGACTTGCCCAAAGTCACAAGGATTTTAAGTGGCAAAGCCAGAAGTCTAACCCAGGCTCTCTGTCTCCACATTTAGTGCTTATTCCACCATAACAAGGCCCTACCTTCTAAGCTCCCTTCTTCTCTCCACATAAACATTTCCATTTGTTTTTAGCAGCAGAAAACCTGAGGAAGGAAAATATATTTTAATGGACTTTTCATGAGTTATATGACAGAGTACATCTTAGACTCATGGGACTCAGGATTTTTTTTTATTGTTCTTATGGCCTGAAGGCCAGCTCAGGTTTGTTTTACACTGGAAAGTACTAGCAAAAATCATTCTGTGTATGTGGACATGGCATCCTGGGAGAGAAATAGGTCTTTGTTGGTATTTTTTAATTCTCTGGAAAAAAGAAAAGCAATAGTGGGTTTTTGTTCTCTAGATTGGGCATCAAAACTATGAGAACAGTCATTAACCATACATCAGGAAACACAGTATTCAGGATGATTTAATACAGTTTTGTAGTTAAGAACAGAGCAAGAAATATGCAGTTAAGTATTGTGGAGATGGTGCTCAGGGCTATTCCTGGCTGCCTTTTCTGCCTCAGTCTCTTTAACATCAAAGTATAGACAGATTTCAATGGTATTTGAAACTTTGTGGTAATAGAGACAGAAGGATACAAAAAGATTTCAGATTGGGAGTTATTTTTATGGCCTCAGAATTCAAGAAACAGAGTTTCATTCTTTCAAGAAGAATAACTTATTCTGAACATGACTAATGTAAACTACCAGGTATTAAAAATAAATGGTGTTTGTAATCAGTTTCCATGTTGTAAATGCTGTACAGATGTAGGAAAGTAACTATATCCTGTAGTTCATATATTTGGTTATGAAATCATTTAGATGAATACGATGAAAAGTGACAAGTCGTAGTGAATAAAGTAATAGATTGTCAGAAAAACTCAATATGTCTCAGATCTTCCACTAATTTAGCCCTGTGACTCTAAGGAAGTCGCTCAAAACTTTCTGAGCCTCAGTTTTCTCATCTGTAAAATAAGAATAGTACTTGTGCTGACTACTCCACAGGACTATTTTAAGAAAAGCATTTTGTTAAGCTTTAAAGTATTACATAATGTATACCATCATTGTCATTGTCATCATTGTCATCATTATCATCAGTGGTAGTAGTAGTAATCTTAGCCTTTCTAGCTAGATTATATGCTATATGAGAGCATACCCCCTTATAGAAAGTTTTACAAGGTCATGCAATGCCAGTGATTCAAGCAATATTTTAAACTTTTTTTTTTTTTTAGTGAGGCAATTGGGGTTAAGTGACTTGCCCAGGGTCACACAGCTAGTAAGTGTTAAGTGTCTGAGGCTGGATTTGAACTCAGATACTCCTGACTCCAGGGCTAGTGCTCTATCCACTGCGCCACCTAGCTGCCCCATATTTTATACTTTTTAATTAATACTTCTTATTTTTGTATCTTCTGTTTCCAATCTACACCTCTCTTGTCTCCCTCCCAAATAGCCAATTTATAACAAAGAATATAAAAATGTCATATAAAATATAATAACATATGAAAAAAGAGAAGGAGAATTTTAGTAAAATTAACAAACATATTTATGCAGCATTCCATATCCATAATCCTCCCACATATACCACAAAGGGCTTTGGGTTGCATATCTTTACTCTTCTATAGGTCAAGTTTAGTTTATAAAATTTCATAGCATTCAGGGGCAGCTAGGTGGCACAGTGGATAGAGCACCTGCCCTGGATTCAGGAGTACCTGAGTTCAAATCCGACCTCAGACACTTAACACTTACTAGCTGTGTGACCCTGGGCAAGTCACTTAACCCCAATTGCCTCACTTTAAAAAGTTTTTTAAAAATTCATAGAATTCAATTTTTTTGTTTGTTTTTCTTTCCACTTTTATCCTCTTCATGATGTTTTATGTTTCCCTGGTCCTGCTTAATTTACTTTGCATCCATTCATACAATTCTTCCCATGCTTCTCTGTATTTACGATATTCATTGATACTTATAGCAATATTCCTCAATGAATATATTTTACGTACTCAATGTAAAAATAATTTTATTAGTGGTGATAGAGTTTATATTATTTTAAAACCAAAATTATTTTATTGGGGCTTGCTTTTATAATATATTATCTGAACTATAAGCAAATGCCTAAACCACTGGAAGCTTTGGACTGTACTTTGTCTGACTTTGTGAGAAGTATTGGTCCTTTGTTTTTTGCGGGGCAATGAGGGTTAAGTGACTTGCTCAGGGTCACACAGTAAGTATCAAGTATCTGAGAGTATTGGTCTTTTTGAATGTTTTATATGATGATAGTTTTAGGTTCCTTCAATAAGCACCTAACCAAAACCATTTATCTTTAATTTACAGTATTTAAAACAAATTAATAAGTAAGGACTTCTTATGCACCTGCTACTTGCCAGATTCAGTGATAGAAGCTGGAGATATGCTCACAAAAGTGAGCTAGGCCCTCTCCTAAAGGAACTTACAATCTACTAGAATCCTAAATAAGAATCATGTAATCCTATGCAAATGCAGCAAAATTTGCTCAAATTCATGGTGACTTCTGGAAAAGAAATAGTTTGAATGTGATGGCTGCATAATATGTTTATACTTCTTGATGAAATCTCTAAGTCTTTTCTTTTGTGTGGTTCACCCAAATCACTCCACATACGAGCAAACAAACTTGAAGGACTTCAGTGTCTGAGGTTGCCTTTCTCCAAAGTTGTACTTGGTACAGAGGTGATTTAAAGGTTCCTGCCAATATGCCAAGTTTAATAACATGCTACTGCATAGTACAAGAACACGTTGTAATTAACTGGGATCAATCATTTAGCTAAAGTCATACATAGCATATTGGAGAGTACCAACCTCAGGAAAAGAAAATAAAAATAATACTTGAACTGCTAGTCACTGTTTGGCTGCATTGTGTTGAAATGCTGACAAAGAGGTCACCTTTCCAGGGAAAAGAAGCAAATCCATTTATTTACCTAATTTGTATGTTTTTTTTCAGCTGAAAAAAAAAGCGAGCAAGGGAAAATATATTTACAATCAAGCTAGCTTAGCTATGTCTTCATCCTAGAGTCACAGAATTTGAGAGGCAAAAGGGAGTCTAAGAGAGATCATTTAGTCCAGTCTCAAACATAATTCAGGAATTCTTCTGTAATATTCTTGACAGATGGCCCCCAAGCTCTTGCTTGAACACTTTTGTAATCAAAAGTTAACTACTTTGTAAGCAGTCCGTTCTATTTTTGGACAAGCCAGATTTATAGAAAATTCATTGTTATAGAAAGTCCTGGTTCTGCTTTTTGAGTTCTAAGGCTGCCACATGCACTTACTGCATGATCTCAAGCAAGTAGCTTAATCTCCCTCAGACTCAGTTTCTTCCTCTGTCAAATAGAGAGATAACACAATAGGGTTGTATTGAAGATCAAATGACAATGCATGTAAAGTGCTTTACAAATCATGGAGCTCTAAATGTGTCAGATTTTTTTTTTTTGGACTGAACCTGTGATTCCAGAGATTATTTTTTTAACCTTGCTTTGTATTCACGGTGCTTAGCATAGTGGAAGACACAGAGGAAATGCTTAATAAATGCTTGCTGTCTAACTGAGGTGTCAGAAACTTTAAGTTAGGAAATTTCCTCTGCACACTGGCAATAGCTCAACTTAAAGACCTAGATAGCTGTCTAAGGTACTGAGAGGTGAAGTTGACTTGCTTAGGGTCAGGTGACCATTGTCGGTCAAAGGTTTGACTTACACTAAAGTCTTCCTGATGCACAGGCTGGTTCTCTGTCCTCTGTTGTGTTTTTCTTACAGATAGTATTATTATTGTTGTTGTTATTTAGGCTACAAACCAAGACTAAAATGGAAGGAAAGTTGGTTTGGGACTTTTTGTTCAGAAATGATTGTGCTCTCAGGGCAGCCTCTGAGGCCAAGCTGCAACAAAGTATGGATTGATGCTTTGCTGTTTCTGCTAATTTGGGACTAACAATTAGCAACAGGAAAACTGAGTTTCTCTACCAAACAGCACCAAATGATCCAGTGGTGGAAGCATTGATTACAGCAAATGGAGAAATTTTGAATTCTGGGAATAAGTTCACTTACCTTGGCAGTATATTTTCTAGGCATGTACACATAGATGATGAAGTTAAAGATGAATTGCCAGGGCTAGTTCTGCGTTTGAGAGGCTCTGAAGGAAAGTGTGGGAGAGAGGAGGTATCAGGTGGCCTACCAAACTAAAGGTCAACAGAGTTGTTATGCTGACCTCACTGTTGTATGACTGGGAAACCCAGATAATATACAATTGCCATGACAGGAAACTGAATTGTTTCCATTTGAACTGTCTTAGAAAATTTCTGAAGATAAGCTGGAAAGATAAGGTACTGTTCTCCAGACAAACTGCTAAGCATTCAAACTTTACTGCAGAGAGCCCAGCCCCAATGGGTTTGAATGCCAAATGTATGTTTGCCTAAAACATTATTTTATGGACAACTCACAAGGCAAGTGCTCACATGGAGGTCAGAAGAAACACTACAAGGACACTCTCAGGGTCTCTCTGAAGGACTTTTTTTCATTTACAGATTGTATTCAATCTTCTAAACATTGTATCTTCCCATTCCACAAATCCCACTGCTGTACTTTTATAGCCCACCCATCATTGAGGGGACAGCTACTTTCCTATATCTAATCAAATTCTTATTTCCTCCCAAAATCCACCTGAAAATCTCTTTGAAGAACTTTGAAATTGATTGTGAGACATGGGAGACACTGGCACAGGACCACCTAACATGGTATACCCACATCAAAGAAGGTGCTGTGCTCTATGAATAAAGCAGAATTGCAGAAGCTCAAAAGAAACGTGAAATGCACAAATTTAGAGACATCTCTCCTCCACATATCCATATAAATTATTTATTCCTGATCTGTGGTTGTGTGTTCCAAGCTAGTATTGGTCTGATTAGCTACAGTTGGACTCACTTTACCTTGACCCCAACATAGTGATGTCATTTTGGTCCTCAACAACCAGTTATCACTGATATTTATTATTAATAATTACATGCAGGGCCAACCAGGTAGAACAGACGATGAAGCACTGGCCCTGGATTCAGGAGGACCTGAGTTCAAATCTGGCCTCAGGCACTTGATGGTTACTAGCTGTGTGACCTTGGGCAAGTCACTTAACCCTCATTGCCATGCCCCACCCCCAAATACATGCAATACTTTTGTTCTAATCTTTGCACCAACTCTTCAGATATTGGAAGATAAACTAAAATATATTCCTTTATCTTCTTCTCTATAGGCCTAACACTTCCTGTCATACTTCTTGATGTGACATGATTTCAAGTCCCACAATCATCCTAATTATCTTCAGCTGAACATACTGGAGTGTGTCTATGTCCTGCTACAAATGAGATGCCCTTCATTAGAGTGACTCTAATATACCTTGGAGAGCAGCTGACTGTGTTGGATAAAGATGTATCCCCATAGTTATTGGTACTTATCAGTCAATTAATAAACAATAAAAGTGTCAACTTTGTGTCAGGCACTGTGCTAAGCACTGTGGATACAAAACAGAGGCAAATGACAGCCCCACCCCTCAAGAAACTCACAATCTAATGGACTATGAATTGCCCATGGAAAGTTCTCAAAACAGTTATTGATGAGTTTTAAACATCATGGTGAACTAGGAGAAGAAATCATTTGGAACAGGAGTGTGTCTTTTTTACACCTTAAAAACATAACTTCATAGGTAACTGTCTAATCTACTTATATGTAATTCAAGCCATGAGGAAAAGTTACAGGAAATACTATTTCCTCAAAGCCAGGCTTATCTTTTCCGCTGTTTTCTCAGTAGTGAAATAGTGGCTTTTTTGGGAAAGGGCACTGGGAGGAGATGGTGTTGTTATTGTCTTTGTATCCACAGCGCTAGTACGGTTCCTGGTAATTATTAGCCATTTAATAGATGCATGTTCAGTTGAATGCTATTTTAGAATGATTAATGACATAGTCATATGCACTGTGTCTTAGAGTGATACAAAACCTAGAGGCAGAGTGAACAGTCAGATTTTTCATTTGTTTGGCTGGAATTGAGTTAACTTCCCAAGTCTCAAATACATTGGGGAATTCTTGGCCAAAAAACATAGGTCTTTTACCACTTTTTTTTCCTATGGATCTATGCAAACTTTCTTTTTCTACACACCTACATGGGCCATCCATTTCAGCCATACTACTGAAGCCTCATTACTTTTCAAAATATGTGCATTGGTGCCTTTAAGTTCTTTCTTATAACATTCCTAAAATGTCTTCCATAGTCTTCTCCATTTATTTAAAACCTATCAATCCCTGGAAGCCCATCCCTATTTGTACTCACTCTGTAAATTTCCCTAATTACTTTAGTCCTTAGTAATTGTTGCATCCTCTAAACTCCTTAAACACTTCTCATCCATACTTAGCATATGCTACCTTATGATGTTATTTTTTTCATTAGCTATATATGTTCTCTCCTTCCAACTAGGTTGTAAATCACTTGAGAGTAGGGATCGTGACTTGCTTAGTTCTAATAAGATCATAAGATCACAAATTTAAAGGCAAAAGGAATTTTAAAGATCATTTGGTTTAACTCTCTGTTGTAGTGCCTACACAGTGCCCAGAACATAGCACATGGTCAGTATTGAGGGGACAATGACAATGTACAAGTTGTGACAAGTTGTACTTGTAGGAATGCAGAGAAAAAGTCAACAACTTCAACCTTCTTCACTATTGTTTCTAAGAGAAGTTCCAGGGCCATTTTTATGTCCTCGAATACTTAAAGAATGTTGATAGTTTAAAGGAAGTTTTTCTTGTGGTTATCGTTATTCAATTGTGTCCAACTATTTATGACCCCAATTTATGTTTTCGTGGCAAAAACACTGGAGTTTGGGACTTTCATTTCCAGCTCTTTTTTACAGATGGGAAAACTAAGACAAACAGGATTAAGTGACTTGTCCAAGGTCACACCACTAGTAAGTGTCTGAGACCAGATTTAAACTCTGGAAGATGTATCTTCCTGACTTCCCGGCCAGGTATTCCATCCATTACATCACCAAGCTGCCCTTATGTAAATATCAGGTGAGTCTTAGGCAATTCCTCCTAAGGAGTAATGGTGATGTCAGAAATAAAAATATTTGAGCTGAGGAATTCTTTTCACTGCTGGCTGGGTACAAGTGTTGGGCTGACTAACAAAAGAATATATAGTCTACAGACAAAGGCAGGTTTCTAAAAGAGTAAACAAAACTTCATCTTTTATAAGAAGAAATCTTAAAAGATTAAAAAATAAAGCTTCAACAGAGAGCAGCATCTCAATACAAAATAAGCTTAGTAATATACGGCAGGAGAAGCAGCCCAGCAAGAAATGACAGCAACACACCCTTGGAGAAAGAGAAAAAAGCTTTAGGAAAATTAGCTATGATTATTATCATTATCTCATTCTAGTCTTTTTTGGTTGTTGTGTAGGTAGAAATGGTAAAGGGATGATAATGTTTATGATGATGATAGCAATAATACTACTAACAGCTAATATTTATATAGTTTTTTTTTTCCTTTGGTGAGGCAATTGGTGTTAGTGACTTGATCAGGGTCACACAGCCAGAAAGTGTCAAGTGTCTGAGGTCGGATTTGAACTCAGGTACTTCTGAATCTAGTGCTCTATCCACTGCGCCACCTAGCTGCCCCTATACAGCATTTTAAGGTTTGCAAAATGGCTTACAGATTCTATCTCATTTGTGGCCATCACTATCCTGCCATTATTATATTTTTATCTATTAATTATTATTTTACATTTAATGTTCCATAGACACCTGAACAGGTAGCTAAAATGAATACTTTTGAGAGTTGGTTAAATGTATCTGGATGTAAGCTTATCCTAGCAAGGTGTTGTATTAGAGAGAATTCCATACTTTGAATCAGGAATAACTAAGTTTGAATCCTGCCTTGGACTTGTAATACCTTGTTCAAGTCATTTAGTTTTTTATGCCTCACCTATAAATGTTACCTCATCTATAAAATGAAGATAAGAGTGTCTACATCATAGAATAGTTGTAGTATTAAATAAGGTACTATATAAAGATTTTTTTGTAAACCTTAAAATACTACATAAATGTTAACTATTGTTACCCTCTTTGGTTCAATTATAGTAATAAACAAGACAGCAGATAATTTTTGTCTCCTGTTAGACCCATGTATCTTTTTGTTTTATGTAGTTTGGAGATTATGAATATTTGTAATAGAAAAACATTTTTTGTTGTTGTTTATATGTAATGATGGTATGTTTGGGAAATTATGGGCAAGAGTTTGGTTTGTAAAAAATGGTTTGTTTCTCATATGGATAGTTTGAGTTTTTCAAGGTATTCTGAGGTTGGTCTTTGTGGAATTGTGAAAATTTGTTGTCTGTTCATATAGCTAGCTTCTGATGTATAATTTTAGCCACTAGGTATTACATATGTGTTAAGTTTTTAGAGCCTGCAGTGATATGTCAACATTTCTGCTTTTTCTTGAATAATCTACATTGATCACTAAGTCTATATTTCATAAGGATAACCATTCTGTAATTTTTGGTAGAAATGACTTGTTGTTGAATTGCCATCATAAACCCTTTTCTTATGCAAAATGACTAATATGGTAATGCTTTTTAATTTTTATTTATTTATTTTAGTGAGGTATTTGGGGTTAAGTGACTTGCCCAGGGTCACACAGCTAGTAAGTGTTAAGTGTCTGAAGCCGGATTTGAACTCAGGTACGCCTGACTCCAGGGCTGGTGCTCTATCCACTGTGCCACCTAGCTGCCCCATATGGTAATGCTTTACCTAATCGTACATGTATAACCTATATCTGATTACTTACTAACTCAGGGATGGGGGAGGTGAAGGAGGGAAGGAAGGATAAAAATTGGAATCCATAACTATAAATAAAAATGTTTATTACTTTAAAAAAGTATTCTGTTTCATGCAAGAGGCTTGTTTTCACAGGTTTATCCCTTTAGCATATTTGTATTAAAACCTCTTGGCATTTAAGTTGGTTAAAAAAAAAAAAAAGAAGTTGCTTACCTCAATAATGGCAGTGAAGGTTGAATTTGACCAAGGCTGGTGTTATGGGGGACACTGTCCCCCTTAGGGGGTCCTTTGGCTTACCTGCCCATAGATAGAAGTTCCTTCATGGTAGAGAGAAGAGATTAACCTTGTTCACCATGGTTATTCCTCTCATTGTGGATTTTAAACTTTCATCAGCATACACTTAGAACATTACATATGTAGAAGCCAATTGAGATTTTATATGACTAAAGAAAGATATATGATGATGAAGCTATTTAATGTGTTTGTTTGCAACCATATAGCTTGATGACATATGTATACATCAAGGAATTAATGAGATATTTTGATTAAATGCCCTCTTAGTTTGAAAGCCTTATTTAATTCTATTTAGGAGAGATAATGTAATGGACTTTAGGATTGGTAGGACCATAACAGGCTTTAATTGGTTCCCTGAAAAAAGGTCCAGTTTTTGGAAGAATTATTTGTGATATTATTATGATGGTGGTATATTTTAAATAGAAAACAATTTTCTAACTGGGCATCAAAAATCTAATATTCTTACAATATTTATATCTAATTTCTGTAATTGTATCACCACAAATATGGCTTACTATTAGTAATATATATGGACTTATAATTTCTTTGTTGTAGATCTGTGTGTGTGTGTGTGTGTGTGTGTGTGTGTGTGTGTGTGTGTGTGTGTGTAGGCGGAATAAGAAATAAATACAACTCTTCACTAATGAAAATTGATATCTCATCTATAACTTATCAGTTTTAGAGATTGGCCCAGGGCACTAAGAGGTTATGTAACTTGCCTGAAATCATAGAACTAGTATGTTTCACTAGAACATTTTGAATCCGTATACTTGTGATTCCAAGGCCTATCCACTATACCACACTGCCTCTCACTGTTATTTTTATTATTTATGATTATTAGGGTCTCTAACTTGGTCCTGAGCTTCCAGTTAGTGCATAAATACATGCAGCAAAATTATAAAAGTATTGCAAAGTTTACACATACACATTTTAATTTTTGGTAGTTTGGGGGTAACACGATCCCTCCTCCCAGTGTAAATTTGAGGACTGGTTCTATATATTTCTTGACTATGTAGACCACATTAAATGATGAATTAGTGGAAAGCCACCACTAATTTGTGCCTGAAATAACTGTCCTTAAAGTGAACTAGACCAGGCCATCTCTCGGCAGCTAATTTTCTATCTGGAATATTTTTATGGAGAAATTGGCTATTTTGACACCTGCTTTTCAAAGACAGTGAAGTATTTTAAAAGGAAGTAAATGGCTAATGGCATAGTTGGTGACATGTTTTACACTCGATCCTGTCATTGAAAAGCCCTCTGTAATAATACATCGCCTGATTTATGGCCCCTGCCTCTTCACTCCACAACGTTACATAATTAAACCTGATTATAATTACTCTCATTATAACCACATCTCCTGATAAAATCCAAACTCCTTGGTTCCCCAGGATAATGTTATAACAAGGATGTTCAATTCTATATTTGGTTTCTAACAAATGAGTTGCTTTTCCCAAACTACAGAATTAGACCCAGTGAAACATCGTGGCACAAATCTGTCTCAAAGCCAAAGATAGAAATCAGCATTCAGCAAAGCCCTGTATGCTCAGTTAGGGGACACAGAGCTTGGTGGCATATTACAGCAAATAGATAAACTTGTCATTTTAGTGAACATTCAGTAGTCCTTCAAGGTAATTAGGCAGTCGGGAAATTGGTTACTCCATCATTAGCAGTAAAATTTTGAAATTAAACATTTTGTTACTGGACAACAATACTAGCACTTCTTGTGGGTTAATGTGATGGACTTTAAAAACAAATCTTTTACATTCCAAATGTTTTTATAGTTTAAGATTTCTTTTGACAAGCTAAATTTAAAGAGATTCATTGAGGTTATTTTGTTGGCTATTTGCTATTTTGTATACCAATTCTCATTGGGGAGTTTGGTGGAGGAATGGATAGAGCATAACAAAGCTGCTGCTGCTTCTTCTTCTTCTTTTTCTTCTTTCCTCCTTCTCCTTCTTTTTCTCCTCCTCCTCCTTTGCCTTCTCCTCCTCCTCCTCCTTCTCTTTCTCCTCCTTCTCCTTCTCCTTATTTTTTTTTTTTTTGGTGAGGCAATTGGAGTTAAGTGACTTGTCCAGGGTCACACAGCTAGTAAGTGTTAAGTGTCTGAGGCCAGATCTGAACTCAGGTCCTCTTGACTCCAGGGTCAGTGCTCTATCCACTGTGCCACCTAGCTGCCCCAACAAAGCTTCTTAAACTGGAGATTGTTACTCCATATGGGGTCATGTAACTGAATGTAGGGGTCATAAAAAATTTGACAACAGTATACATACTTATTTTATATATTATATATCTGGAGTCTTGTAAAAATTTCTCAGATGAAAAGGGGTTGTGAGTAGAAAAAGTTTAAGAAGTCCTGGAGTATAGAACTTGGAGTCAGGAAGATCTGAGTTCACATCCAGTCTCAAACAATGCTTACTTTCTGTGTGACTACAGGCAAATCACTTAACCTTTCTGTGCCTTAGTTTTTCCATTTGTAAGATGGAAATAAGAATAGCTCCTACTCATAGGAGTGGTGTGAGGATCAAATGAAATAGCATGTCTATTCTTTACAAACCCTAAAGTTCTATCTAAAAGTTTTTATTATTAGCAGGTATGTAAAATGACAGCAAAAGCTAACATAAAACTTTGAGTTTCATAATGTTCCACTTGGTGAACCTGAGATAGATATTTATGATGATGTTTATATATGGTAATAGCTGGTGGTTAATCAGAAATGTGTCAAGAAGCTAGTGTAAACCAAGGCTTTGTGCTAGCTTTTGACAATACAATCCTAAAAAGGAAATATGGCTGCCCTCAAAGAGCTTACACTGATAAACTAGGGTGTGTTTGGGTACCGCCATTGTCCTCAAACTCTGGGGGTGAGGACTGAAATGTGTTGGTCATTACCCCAATCTTAAGCCAGCCCCACCCAACCACTCTTGAACTGAGGGGTTTTTTTTTGTACTCCAAAGGAGGGTCAGCTGGAGAAGTATTTGCAGAAAGCTCCTCATTGTTGTGTTAAATTTCTATCAATTGATACAATACCAAGTGAACAGAGCCAGGAGAAACATTTATGCCAGAACAACAGCTAGGTAAAGCCAAACAACTGTGAAAGCATTAAGAACTTATAACAACTCAGTGACCAGAGGACCAGTGCTGAAAAACGCTACCCATCTCGTCACAGGATGGACTAAATATTCAAACCAAGACACACATTTGAGATGTGGCCAGTATGGACATTTCTTTATTTGATCATACATATATTTACTTATTGGGGGGCAGGGCAATGAGGGTTAAGGGATTTGCCCAGGGTAAAACACCTAGTAAATGTCAAGTGTCTGAGACCAAATTTGAACTCAGTTCCTCCTGAATCTAGGGCTGGTGCTTTATCTACTGTGCCCCCAACCATACATATTTTTTACAAGAATTATTCTCCCTTCTCCTATCCTCTTCCCAATAGGGGTGGTAGGACAGAAAACAAATGCTTGTTAATTTGAAAAAAAATTCATTAAAATAAGAGGTACCTTGGAAAGACAGGAGCTGCAAACAAACAAACAAACAAATAAAAAAACAAACAAAATTAATCACACCCCTTACCTTGAGTTATCACTTAATTTCACTATGCCCTACATATCCTCTAAAGTCCCTCCCAGCTCCAAATCTATGATCCTATCTCTGGGATCAGAATGCAAGAGTTGAGGACAAACCATGCAGCCTTCTCATTTTGTGGTTATACAATCAGATCTTTTGAATCAGTCTATGGTCTACCTGTTCTGTTAGCTCCATGATCTTAGTTCATCTCTTCTCTAAGTTAAAAAAAAAACAAACACCCTATCCTTCAATCAATTTTCAAATTAAATGGACACAACATAATTTTGAATTCCCTTACCATATGGGGTGCCCTCTTTTGGATACACTGCGGTTATTAAGGACTAGCACCTTACTGAATGAATGGATGTATGAATGAATGAGTATTTGAGGCTCAGTATTTAGTTATGGAATTAAAATTCTGGATCTGAAAGTGTGACTTGAAAAAATAAAAATATTCTAAGCTTTATAAGTTACAACATTTCCTCCTTAAACTCACCCTTTTACAACTTTACAAAACCAGGTAGCAAAACTGTTTTAAAAGAGATACCACTGGGGGCAGCTAGGTGGTGCAGTGGATAAAGCACTTGCCCTGGATTCAGGAGGACCTGAGTTCAAATATGGCCGCAGACAGTTGATACTTACTAGCTGTTAGACCTTGGGCAAGTCATTTAATCCTCACTGTCGAGAGACAGAGAGAGAGAGAGGAAGGGAGGGAGGGAGGGAGGGAGGGGGGAGGGAAGGAGAGAGAGAGAGAGAGAGAGAGGAAGGGAGAGAGGAGAGAGATCGAGAGAGGGAGGGAGGAAGGGAGGGAGAGAGAGGGAGAGAGGAGAGAGATCACTGCATCTTACCTTTTTGCTAAACATGGACCCATGGAAACTCTCTCTCTCTCTCTCTCTCTCTCTTTCTTTTTATATATATATATTTTATATCCCACAGAAACTTTAACACCTTTGCTGGTGGTGTAAATTGGATTTATGACTTCTAGTATTCAAATCTGGCAGATTGTATTTTAAAATAGCCTGAGTGTGCATATTCTTCCAATTCATAGGAAAATTAATTTTTTTAAATGAAAATGTATTATATGTCATTCAGTGTGGAAAGGGCCATGTATGTGTGTATGTGTGGGGGGAGTAGGGGGTGGGAGAAAGAGAGAGAGAGGGGGGTGGGGGAAAAGAAGAGAGACACCGGGGGACACAGAGAGATAGACAGAAACAGAGGTAGAGGTGGAGAGACAGGCCAACAGAGACACACCAAGAACAGTAGGTAATGACCTGCTTTGTTTCATCTGATTGCTTTAGTACCTCACAATTTCCTTCACCTCCAGCCATCCTGTGGAGCTCAGTTCTGAAAATCAGAAAAAGCTGGTGAAGTAATTTGATGCTGTCTGTTTTCCTATGTGCTTTGGCAGCAGACTGTGAAAATGTTCAAGAATGTTTGCAAGTGGTCAGAATGAATATGTGGAAAGATGTGGATCTGAAGTTCTCTTTTAAAATAAAATTTAAAAAAATCTCTTAACATGGGAAGAGCTTTTTATGTTTCCCTGATGTGAAAATTATTAGCAGCTAGTCCTAGTCCCCAAATGGGAATTCAGAGCCTACTGCCTAGCTTTCGAATTTGATTAGTGGAAGATTTTAAGATGAACTGTGTTTAATTTTTACTAGTAAAAATCAGAATCTGAGCACTGTGTGATTCAAAGAAGGAAGGACTTGATTTAAACCTGCTTTTCTCACACTTTCTGCTTTGATTATTTTGACATTTCCCTTCTAGTTTTTGTTATTACAAATATATGTATATTATATATACACTATTTTTAAAAATCTATCTTGTTTTATCTTAATAAGATTTTTATCAGTTTTTTATTTCCTAGAAATTGTTTGGGAAATAATAGGTTAAACAGGAAAAGTAACAATGAAATTTATCTTTAAAAATCTAGGAAGAGAAAGGTTTGGAAGAAATTACTTTATTTGTCTCATTCAGTGATTGATTTAGCAGAGAGCATCAGTGACTTCATAATGATATTAAAGTACAATTTTCACAAAAAACAACCAGTTTCAAAATGTTATCTTCTTTAACTCAAAATGTTAACTTCTTTAACTTTCCTTGGTTATATTTATATCCATTTATTATAACAAAGATGACAAAGAAATTGTCATTCCTTTCTGAAATTCTGTGGTATATAGTAAGAACATTTCTCAAGGAGAGGAGAAAGTCAAGTCTTGTGATTTCATTCATGAGAGGAACTCTCAATGTGAAAAAAAAAAATCCCTCCACTGATCAGTAAAGTATCTGTAAGTATAGGCCTAGGGAGTTACTTGGGGCACTAATAGGTCAGTGACTTGCCTAGTGTCAAAGAGCTAGTTAGTATAAGAAGTAATACTTGAACCCAATCCTTCTATATTCTAAAGCTGGACAAATATTCAGTCAGCCAAGATATAATGGTCACAGATATGCTGTTAGCTCAAATTGTTATTATTAGAACTCTTGTTTATTTTTTTCACTTCTTAATTAACAAAGTACTTGAATATATATATATATATATATATATATATATATATATTTATATATATGTATATGTATATATGTGTTATTTCATGTGATTTTCATAGCAAGTCTGCGAAGACAAATATGTAAAGAGTATATTCTCCATTTTATGGATAAAGAAATTGAGTATCAGAAACATTAAATAATTTGCCCAAGATATTCAAATTAGAACCCACTGGAACAAATCAAGTAGTAGCCTAAGATATAAATAGTTTATTCTCAGTATCAAAACAGAGTTTTCTGATGAAATCTAGATTTTTCATTTATTGGGGAGTAGACAGGAAAACTGTAAGAAAATAATATTGAAAAAAGTTTGACATTTCAACAATATAAATCATACAGATTCTTAAAAGGTATATCTTTCTTGTCTAGTATTAGTTAATACTTACTACAGGAATAATGAATCAGAGTCTTGTTTTTATTACTATTTTGAGGGATAAGTAATTGTCTTCCCTGATAGTCTCTCTTGAATAAAATAGTAATTAGTGTAGAATTTTTTAAAAAGTGATTAAACCTAGACTCCTCCTTTAATATACAGTTTAGGCAAAATTCATATATACTCAGTTAAGGATATTTAAATTTAAGTTTGCTAACAAAAATTGTTGAAAAAAGTAAAAAAAAAAAAAGCTAAAATCAATATAGAGTGTTGCTAACATAAGTATGCATTAGATCCAAATGACTGAACTCTCTCACTGTTCTCCTGAGTTATATCTATTAGTAGTATTGAACTCATTACCATATTACAATAGGGAGATGAGTTGCTTTGGGGTGGTAAATTTGGTTTTGGAAGAACAGGGTGACCTATTAGCTATTGGCCTGGAATGGGGTTAGTAAAAAGAGTTGAACCTTTGTGTGGGAGGGCAAGCCAAGTACCCTCTTGGGTTGTAAGAGAAGTGGATTTTATGAAAGGAGTTGCCAGGTCATAAAGAAGGGAAATAATATCCAAAAGTATGATAAAGCCTTGTACAGAAAGAAAAACTGTGGGTCTTAAATGTAATTAAAAACAGTCGTAGAGCTAGAGTTGGAAGTAGACAGAAAACCAGAGAGTAAACCAACAAGATATCAAAGTGAGAATCTAGAATGTAGACAGCTAAAGGGTAACTTGCTTAAGGAAGCATGCCTAAGACTCTAAAGAGAGGGAAAGTAAAGGGTTATCACAACTCCCCTTTTTCTCTAATCTGTGGTGGTACCGGCAGCCTGGGTGGAGGAGAAATCCAATCCTAGAGTGAATACATGCCTTCAGCGGGACTAGTTGCTTGTGGAATCATCCATCAGTGAATTCACAGATGAATGTTGACAACTCTAGTTATTTTTCTCTTTCTTCTTAAGCTATGTGAAAGTTTGCTTCCTGTAAAAGGAAAATAATGTGATCTGTTTCTGTAACTCACCCCACACCCCACACACTAAGTTTCTCTCCAGTGACAGAAGAAGAGAAGCTTTACTAAAATACTAGCCTTTGCTTGGTATGCTACATAGTAGTTTTCTGTAAAAAGCTAAAATTCGGAGTCACTGTCATTGAAGAAAGTCAATATCAAAGGGCAGCTTTTCTCCACTCTAACATTTTGTGAACTTACTATTGATCCTGTCAAATGGAGGGAAGCAGAGAAAGAAGATATCAGAGTAAGACCTGAAACAAGAACTATTTTTTAAAATAAGGATAGATTTCCCCCTCTGCTACAAAATGAAAATGAAGAGAAATGAGAATAGTATGGCAACAAGAGCACCAATTAGAAGTCATGTTTCTTGTGGAAATGATAGATAGAAATGAAATAGTTTCATTCCTTGCCTTCCCTTGCCTTCCACCCCTTGCCCTCCTCCTCCCCTCCCTTCCCCTCCCTTCCCTTGCCTTTTTTTTTTAGGGAGTTGCCCCTAAGGCACTGAGAGATTAAGTGATTTAGCTAGGATCATATATATACTGAATGTTAGAGACAGGATTTGAACCCTGGTTTTTTGTATTCAGAAGTCTGCTCTTTACTATGTCAGGTTGCCTTTTAAAGCAAAATACTGAAAAAAATTTCCTATATATTAGCAATTTAGAGGAACTCAAAACATAAGAGGGATAAGAGGGAATATTCAGAAATCAAGATAAGATTAAAAAAATCAATAAACCTTTAAAAACGCCCACAAAAACCAAATAGGCAAAACAAACAAACAAAACCCCAAAGCCTACAACAAAGAATGTAGGAATCAGGTTTTTTCAGTCTGAATTTACTTCTTCAAAAGTACTATCCTTGTGGCATTTAAAAAAAACGCATATTCATAGCTTAACATTATTTTAAACTTCCATTCCTATAATAGCTTCTGTTCATTAGCCATCCTGACCTAACTTGCTATTTGTTACTGTAACTGCTACTCCAAAGTCTAGATTTCTTTGTGTAAACTCTCTACTAACTTGACTCTGACTACAACCTTTCCTACTGTTTTAGGAAATAATTTCTTTCCAATGAGACAGTCACTGAAAGCCCCTACTGAACAATGATCCTCAGGATGACCTTTAGTGGCCAACTCTGCTTGGTGGCAGTGGTCCTTTTTCTTGGATCAAATATCTTCTATGAGTGCTGATTAGTGTAGTCATATATATATATATGTGTGTGTGTGTGTGTGTGTGTGTGTGTGTGTGTGTGTGTGTATATATATATATATATATATATATATATATATATATATATATATGGGGGGTGGGGTTTGGTTAATGCTTTTTTAAAAACAACAACATGTTTTGGTGAACCTCCAGGTTAATTATTCATAATAATATTTAAGATTTATTCACTCAGTATAAAAACTACAAAGATAACTTTTAACTCTAAATCAACATTTACATTACATAATTATAAATATAAAAGTTTGTTCTATTTATGTATATGTAAACCTTTAAATTTTAAATTATGAAATTATGAAATATATGCAAATATTTTGTATAGGATATTTTGTAATAAAAAATAAAAGAAATATTCCAGAAAGACCACATTTCACTATTATCTACAAAATATTGTATAAAATTTCATTATTTTGAAATTTTTCAATATCAATAATGCTTTAATGAAGTAAGTTACAATTTGGAAGATATTTACAGTAATATAATAATATGTAAAGTTAATTTTGATGTTGAATTTTTTTTATTTGAACAGTGGTTTGCTATATTTGGTTTACTAAAAGAAAAACACTGTCAAATCTAGTTTTACTACTTTATTTCTGAATTTTGATTTAAAACAAGAATAAAATGGAAATGCTCATTCACAGAAATATGTGGTGGGAAAATGAAAGGAAAATTTTACAAGCTCTCTTGCTGAGAGATGGCAATTTATTTCTCAATTTTTTGAGTCACTTAACCAATTAAAAAAAAGAATAGTTATGATATGAAATATTTACTTGCATGGTGGCTACTAACAGCCACTTTACTAAATGAAAAAATTTAGAGTTCAGTAACATATAGTTTCATTTTATACATAAACTGACATTTGAAAGGAAAGAATCTCTTAATATATGACTTTGTTTTTGTCTTCAACCATTAGCACACTGTCTATACTCTTATAGAAACTGAAAAACTGCTCAGTGTTGCTAACAATTTCCTTTGAATATCAACCAGGATAAGTTTAAATTAGAAAACTGCCTTAATACTACAATGAGAGGCAATACATGTTGTAATGCACATCACAAGTCATCTGGAAATCACCACAGGCTATCATAAACATTCTGTAGAAATAATACTAATATTGCTTCTCAGTGATCATGGCTTTCAAAGTAGTATTTATTTTGAAAGAAGTTAAATGTTCAGAATATTTTGATCACATGATTACACAGCTAATGAGGTATGATTAAAGGGACATAAGGGAACTGCTTTGTCTCTGTGTACACAACACAAAGAAGAATATGTACCTGACCATCCATTTGAAATCTGTTTGAAATGGAATGTTTTACATAGGTGGTTTGAAAACTTTTTGATCATAGATTGATAAAGCAAAAGAATATTGTGTGCTTAGTCAGAAGTACTCGGAGTTTGATGTAATTACTACAGACACAGACACCTGAATCATGGCCCCATTGACTCAACTCTTAGCATAGCTTGTCTATCTATTATTGTAATCCTAGAAAAGTTCTAGGGTTTTCTTTTGCTTTGGTGTTTAAAAGAAGTTTACAAAAGAATCAGATATATCTCTACATATTTAAAACAAATGGTTTGGAAGGGGATGATGTGAGCAATGATATGCAGGTAAGACTAAAACTTACTAAAGATGAGACACACAGAGACAGAGTGACAGAGACAGTCAAATAGAAAAGAGAAAAAGACAGACATACAGAAAAACAGACAGGTAATGTAGTAGAAAGAAAATTGACACTGGAGTCATAGGACTTAGGTTTATATCTCACCTGCATTAGTTACTACTACTATGTGACCTTTGACAAGTTACTTAAACGTCCTAAAAACAGTTTCCTCATTTGTAGAATGAGGAAGTTGGAATGGATGTCCTCCCAGCTACCTTTCAGTTCTAAATCAGTCAGTTCGTATTTATTTATCAAGTATTTACTATGTGCCAGGCACTGTGCTCAGTATTCAAGATACACAGAAAGACAAAAAACCCAGTTTCTGCTATCAAGGAGCTCACAGTCTAAAAGAAGACACTATGCAAAGCAAGCTATATACAAGATAAATTGGAAATAATCAATGGAGAAAGGCATTGGAATTAAAGGGGTTTTGGAGAGGTATTCTGTAGAAAGTTGGATTTTGGCTAGGACTTGAAGAAAACCAGGAAAATCAGGAGACAGAGATGAGGAGAAAGAATATTTCTGACATGGAGAATAGACTGTGAAAAATGAACTGAGTCAGGAGATGGAGTTTCTTGTTCTATATTCAGTGTCACTGGATTCCAGAGTATGTTGGGTTTGGGGTGGGGGCAATGGAAAGATCAGTTTGAAAAGGCCTTTGTATGCCAAACAGAAGATTTTATATTTGATCCTTGACCAGATCAGGAGTCACTGCATTAGCCAAATCTTTATATGAAAGCAAGAGTGAGAGTGACTTGAACATTGTGAGTCTGTGTAACCAGATGACTAATGATAGAGAAATATACATATTTTGAGGGGGGAAGGATTTGAGATAAATATAATGAGTTCTGCTTGGAACATTTGGTATTTTAAAAGTTAACATAGGTATAAATAGTATATTAACCCCAAAGTAGCAGGATTTAGTAGTCACACACTACTCCACTGAACTAACATAAAGGTTTGGTCTATCTGAATAGAGCTATCCTATATTAAATTTCAGCAGAGGAATAATATATACCATGGATTGTCAATGAGAAGAAACTAAAGAAAGGGGCTTGAGCTTGCTTAATATCAATCTATGTTTTCCAGTTTTTTTACCTGTATGTATAGGAAGATTTTGCTTATAGAGAGTAAGGGAAGGATCATGACACTTGTGTCCATTCTGATGTCTGAGACTATTCAAGACTCATGAGGCTAATTATTTCTTCCTATTTACTTGATCAGTGATCAGAGCAAATTGCTTGTAGGTGTACAGCACCGGTTTGCTTATGGATTTCTGAGTCAAAAAAACCTAGTATTTCCATTTACAAAGTTAGTTTAGATGCATAGATTTGTTTTGGCATGCACATTGTTATTGAAATTTAAATTCAAATATGATTTTATATCAAAATATAACATATTAGTACCAAAATAAAGAATAAAGACTAACCATGCTATGTAGATATAAATTCTGGACAAAATGTCTGCTAGTGGAAGTGCTAGCTTTTATACAACTACTAGAGCAAAAATACGAAGATCATACCAAGTTGAATAATGTTACACTACAATCAGTGATTTCTTTTAACTTAGAATTATATTTAAAGGGTAGCTATGCAGCACAGTGGATAGTGCACCAGCCCTGTAGTCAGGAGGACCTGAGTTCAAATTCAGCCTCAGACACTTGACACTTATTAGCTGTGTGGCCTTGGGCAAGTCACTTAACCCCAATTTCCTCACCAAAAACAAAACAAAAAAAGAAGAATTATATTTAAAGCCATACAGAAACACATAGTCAATAGAAAAGGAAAGCACCATAGGACCAGCAACAACAAAGATAAACAAGCAGACAGCTTCATGAGTATGATAAGAGATGGGCCAGCTATGGGTGTAACCTGAAGATCTTTGTTTCTAGAGGCAACAAGAGCAGAGGGCTCCTCCATGAAAGCCTCAGAGAGGTCAGAAAGTCCAAAGGTGAGAATCCTAGAAGCCTGAGAGAATAATAGCTATGAGTATAGCATGGCAGTTCTTAACTTCAGACAGCCCAGGTTCCCAGGTACTCTGAGTTGCCTAACATTCTCTCCTCAGATATCAAGAGGATCTTGAAGCTCTAGTTCTCCGAACCTAAAAGGTCAAGATCAACATAGTTCAGTAGATGATCTAGAATAAGATCAAGTAGGGCAATCCACCCATCTCCAAAACAGAGCAGGGGTCAGTAATGGCATAAGGCTTCAAATCAAAAACAAAAGGTAGAGATGGGAATAAAGCAAATAAAAAATAACTAGTGTAAAGTTTCATTTTATATACATATATATATATACACATATATACACACACACACATACACACATATATACATATATGTATATACACACATATATTTACTTGCATACATACATATATACACACATACACATGTAAACAGAGATGCAAAGGGGGTAAATTCATTTTCCACAAGGATTACATACATACCTAGAAGAAAAAAAGCAAGTGACAAAAAATGAAATAAAAGCTCTGGAAGAAATAATTAGAAGGTTAAAGAATAGTTTAGAAAAGAAAATGGCAAGTCTCACTCAAGAAAGACTTCCTGCAAAGTCGGATATATCAAACACATATTATTGACTCTATGAGATAGCAGAGAAATGTTAGGCCCAACCCTAAAAATATAAAACAATTGAAAAATGTGCAAGATATATAAAAAAACAAAGTAACTTAGAAAATGGGACAAGGTAGTAATTTTTTTTAAAAAAAATCATTGTACTTCTTGAAAATTATGACAAAAACCAGACTTTTAAAAATTATAAATGAAAATTATCATTCTTTTAGAATAAAAGGAACTCCAAAAGGGGCTCCTAGAAATGTCATATCCAAAATTGAGGCCTCTCACATGAAGGAAAATGTACTGTAAGTATCCAGAAAGGGGGTCTAGTACCATTAACCACAGTCAGAATTTTATGTCATAGCAGCTTTGTTATAAAAGGCAGTGAAGGGAGTAGAGGGGCTTGGAATACAGTCTTCCATAAGGCAAAAGATTCAGGGTTATAACCAAAAATAATTTGCCCTTTGAAGGCGCATATGATGCTACTGGGAAAAAAATGGACCTTAATGGAATAGAAGACTTTCAAGAAAGTTTAATGAAAGAACTAAAGCTAAGGAAGAATTTGAAATGGAAAAACATCCCAATTATTTCAGCAATTGAGAGAGGCTACATGTTGATGTAGGGCTAACATTCTCATTGCAGGGAGAAACAGGAATTCCTTTATAACTTCAATGTCTTCAAAGGGTCTTGAGGGAGGGTATTTGTAGGGTGGACTGCTTCCGAGAGTGTTTTTTAGGGAAAAAAAGAGAAAAGAAGGTAAAAGTAATAACACTAGTATACAAAGGTTGAAGAATGTACATGGAACTTGCTATTTCTCATAACTAGGATGTTTGTGGAGAATATACAAATTTGATAGAGGAACAGAGAAGCAAGCACAGATGAGTCTCACTTTTTCCTGAGACTGACAAATGAGGCTTACATATACACACACATACACACACACACACACACACACACACACATATATATATATATACAGATTGATGTAAAAATATATCAAATTCAAGAAGAAAACAAGTGGGAATGATGGAGGAAGATGTAGTAAGAAAGAAGATAACATCGAAAGGGAAGAATAACAAGCAAAACAAACTTCCTGATCCTGAATGATATTAAAATATAAGAAAAGACAAGACAGAACAAAAATCTAAGACAGTGTCCATCAGTTGGGTGAAGGCCGAACAAATTGAAGTATATGGATGTAATGGAATGTTGTACCCCATAAGAAATGACAAAAGATATGATTTTAGAGAATGCTGAGAAGTATGGACTGATAGACAGTGAAGTGAGAACTAGAACACATCATTGTAAAGAAAAAACAACTTTGAAAGACAATAATGCTGATCAGTACAATGGCCAACCAAACCTTAAGAGGAGCTTTGATGAAATTATGGGGTTACCTGTGTGCAGACAGAGAGAGCTGTTTGTACTCAAGGTCCAGAAAAAAAAAAAAACCAAAAATAAAAAAACCTAAACAACATACATTTTTGGACATGGTCACAGTGTGAAATCCTTTTTTCACAATGCTTATTTGTTATAAAGTTGTTTTCGCTTGTCTTTCAGTTTTTTAAAAGGAAAAGTTAGGGCAACTGACAATAGTAACCCCCCTCCCCAAATACCCCAAACAAACCAGGATCATTGAAAAGGTTTTTAAGTGTAAAGTAAAGAACAGATGGAATTTTTGAAGAAAATACAGGTAAAATAATTTATAAATTAATGTGTTATTTATTTTATAATATTAAATAAATAGAAATGGAAATTCATACTTTCATATATTCTTTTTTCTGCATTCTACTTGTGTGTATAGAAATGTCCTTTTTCATATTTAAGCTCAGATTAAAGATTAATTTCAAAATATTATATTTAGGTAGGGCACAGTATTTACAACAATAATTAAAGGAACAAAAACCAGTTATGGTTTTTAAAATTCTTTAAATATTCTTAGTCAATTCGTACTTGTCAGGATATCAACTTTGCATCAAAAACTCTTTCAGGCAGCTTTTCTTTTCTTACCCTTTTTTGTTAGTAGTTTTTCTTAATTATAGCAGCTAGGTAACATAGTGGATAGAATTCTGGGCCAGGAATCAGAAAGACCTGAGTTCAAATGCAGCCTCAGACACTTAATAAATGTGTGACCATGGACAAATGACTTAACTTCTATTTTCATCAGTTTCCTCATCTGTAAAATGGGGATAATAATAGCACTTACTTCCCAAGGTTGTTGTAAAGATCTCTAAGATATAGATTGTAAGACACTTAGCATAGTGCCTGGCATGGAGTAAATGATATGTAAGTATTAGCTATTTTTATGTATGACATATAGAATTTGTTACATAAATAACCCCATCCTCACTACCTGCTCAGTTCCTTTTTTCTTCATCAATTAAGAAAAAGTGTAAGAAAATAGCAATTTGCATTTCAGTAATATAAATCCCTGTTAACTGTTTTCTGTCCAAGACAAGAATTTCCCATTTCTCTACCCATTAACTTCCTATGTTTCTTTCTATTCATTTTTGAGACCTCTTTTCTATTCCTATTCCTCTAGCATTTAGGTTCTCTCTCTCTCTCTCTCTCGCTCTCTCTCTCTCTCGCTCACTCTCCCTCTCTCCCTCTCTCCCTCTCTCCCTCTCTCCCTCCCTCTATATTTTAAGATATGTTGAGCTTTTCCCACACAATACCTATATACCAGTTTTTCTACATTTCCCTGGCTAGTTTACATTCTCAGGAAGCAATCATAGTCTTGGCTGAAGGGGGAAAGTAATTTTAAAATATCAGCACAAATACTTTTAGGGAAATAAGGTAAGCTTATTTCTACTCCTGCACAGAAAAAAAAAATCTTGATGCATAGTATAGCAGCTAATGTAATGTGACAATTTCCCAAAGCCTCAGTTTGTCTATCCTATCACTTTACTAGAAGCTCAGAAGCTGGACCAGATGATCTGAGATATTTTTCCCCTAACCCTAAGAGCTCGGATCAGTGATATCTGGATTTAAATGCTGCCTCTGTGTAATTTATTAGCTGTATGAGCCTAAAAAGTCCCTTAACCTTTTTAAACTTTAATTTTATTACTTGTACAGAGGGAGATAATAACAACTGCATTGCCTACTTCATGAGATCATTGTCAGAATCAACTGAGAAAATGTACATTAAGCATTTTCAAAGTTTTAAAGCGTCACATAAATGTTAGTAATATTGACCTTTCTTTGCATACTATTTATATAGGAATTGGTTCAAATTTGTCATTAAAAAACCTGATAGGTTTATTTGCTCTTTCTGATCTTACCAAATTACCTAAATGTTGCTACTGAAACCAATTTGAGGCATCATGGCCTATGGCAAAGAACACCGGATTATGAGTTAGAGGAATAGAGTTCAAATTCTACCTCTGCTATTCCTAGTTATGTGACTTGGGTTAAGTCACTTCACCCCCGTGCACATCAGTTTCCTCTTATGTAAAGTGGGCATAATAGTACTGGCACTACCTACCTTATGGTAGCAGTGAGGATATTGATAGCCTAAAGTGTTATAGAAATGAGGTGATATAAAGGCTTCCAGGTGATTCAAATTATAAATATTACAAAAGTTTTAGTTATTCCATTTTTTTAAAAGATAAAAATCAGTAAGACATTCTTTTTTGGCTTGTTTTGGTGAGGCAATGAGGGTTAAGTGACTTGTCTAGGGTTCCACAGCTAGTAAGTGTCAAGTGTCTGAGGTTGGATTTGAACTCAGGTCCTCCTGAATCCAGCGCCAGTGCTTTATCCACTGCTCCTCCTAGCTGCCCTCCAGTAAGACATTCTTTAGAATCTGGGTGCATGTTTCATCTTCTTAGATGAAATCTTACTTATTAAGAGGTCATTCGTGCAACTGACTGCTTATGATGGGAGTAAAATACAATTTTTAAAATACCTATAATATAGAAAGCACTCATGTTCCCCCTCCTAATGAGAAGCTATTATTTCTGAGTATGCTGTATGGAATTTACAATTTAATACACTTTTATCTTTTTTACATCAAGTAGCAGAGGAAAAGTCCCCTTTCCCCCAAGTGCTGGTGGATCAGCAGGAGGTCCTTGTTCCACAACATGGAACAGGATTGCAAGGTTTCCCACCACATCTCTGCTTTAAGCCTAGAGATTTCCCAGGCTGATAGCACTGTCAGTGAATTCCATTGATGCTGTCCTTGTCTCAGGACCCTGCTGTTAGGGAGTAGTTGCTAGCCTGGCTTGATCCTCAGCTAAATGTGTTAACAAAGTTTAAAGAAATGTTCAGATCACTTCCCAATGGATCCAACACACCCCATTGCCAAGGACACTTGAGAAACTGCCGTACTGATTCAGGAGCATGTTTTTGAAAATCAAAACTCTGCACAGATTAACTTGAAGTATATCATAATACAATGGGCATCTGTAAGTGTAGCTGGTACTTCCCTGCACTCCAGCGGCTCATTTCCATTATATACATCCAAAATCAAGACAGAACTGAAAGATCTATTTGTTTTTCCTTCTCACCCACTGGTAGGGGAAACTAAGGGTGTCTCTATTTTTGTGAGATTGAGTTCCTTTTTTTCTACATCAAAATAGAAACTAAATAAGTAGGCATTAAATAGGTAAGAAGAGAAAATGAACAAGCCACGAACCCTTTACATCAAAGGAAACAAGAGTTACTTTTCTGGCATCTGGTTGCAGACCCAGGTCAGACAGTGATCAATAACAAAATGGACAGCACCCCCAACTGCACATATTTCACTCTGAGTGTCAGTTTGGAGATCTTTCATGGGGATTAATAGCTGTACCAAGTGGCTCTCTCAGCAATAGAGTGCTTTTCACATGAACCTTTTCTCCAGTGACTTCTGAGAGCCAAGCCTGCTACCTGATTGGTGGAAGCTTCTGAAACCAGGCACTGAAACAGATTGTCCACTAAGGGTTGAAATTCCCCAGTTGCTCTTTATATTTCAAACTCAATTTTGCTGACGTATAGATCTAAGACTAATGACTTTCCAGTGCTCTGACTATTCTTATGGAACTATATAGGGCAGCAGCCTTTCTGAAAATCTTGTTTGAAATTGTAATAACATTTTTATTTATAAGATTAAGGGACCTCTTTCCCAAGGAAATAAAAGGCAATATTTAAAGCTGTTTGAGCCACTGCATAAAGAAATAAAATGAAAAGATACTTAAGAACCCTATGAAATATTCATCTACTTCTCTCTTTTACCCCCTCTGTTTCTTTGGTTTTATTTCTCCAATAAATATTAGGCTAGATTCTTTTAAAGGAAGATTTACATTTAGATCTCTGACTTTAAAATGTTATTATTCTTGACTCATTTCTTCAAAAAAAAATCACTGTAGAGTGTAACATTGAAATAATTGTAGGCACATTTCTATATTTCTGCTCATCTTGTCTTTCTCACAATATTTTGGAGATTGGCTAATTCAGTTCCAATGATAATATGACAACAGTATAGTAATTCCTACAGACTTAAATTCATAATGCTGCTTCTTTATCAAGACTAGAAAGAATCACTGCATACTTGGTATTACCAAATGCTTGGGTAGGGAGGAAACCAAGAATTCCTCTAATCCAACCTTCTTCTTTTACAGATGAGGAAACTGAAGCATAGACAGGTGAAATGACTTACCTAATGTTACTCAGCTTATTAGTAGGAGAGATGGGAACAATCCAAAGTTATCCCACACTGCCTTCCCCTGGATAAAAGCTCAAAATACAATTAGACTTCTTTCTTTCCAGGCTTAAAACCTTGAAGTAACTTTCTAGTCATTTCCTCTTAGGTTCTAAAGGCTGGTTCATTACAAAATCTGGCCAATTATCTCTTTCTGATGCCTCCCAGATCTTCCTCATCCCCTCCTGGTACATGGAAAGAGGAATGGATTTGGAGTCAAAGGCTCTGAGCTTTTAAAATCTGGGCTCTGCTATTTATCACCTGTCTTAGTTTAAGCAAATCACTTTCCAAATCTGCTTTTCAGTGTATTCATCTATAAAATGAGGAAGTTGGACTAGATGATGCTGAAGGTCCCTTCCATTTCTACATATATGATCCTGTGTTTGGAATGAATAAATTCATTTTTAAAATATTTATTATGCACTTACTCTGTGCCAAGCACTGTTGCATACTGAGGATACACTAATAAAATCAGAGGGAGTTTTGACCTCAAAAAGCCTACATTCTAATAGGGGAAAAGAGCACATACAGCAGACTGGTGGCTAGGGAGGACTATTTTGGTTTAGAGAGTTACAATTATGATGAGTAGAACTGTTATATTTTTTGTTATAGAAGAGGGCTATGACAGATGTCATGACTTGCACTGAATTGGATTTAAGTGAAGGAGGACTGTGAAAGGTCACCAATGTCACTCTCTCCTCCAGAGCCATCTGGGTCCAGTGGCAAAATATACATCAAGATGACTGGAGATGGCCCCGGATGTTTAAGGCAGTTGGGGTTAAGTAACTTGCCCAGGGTCACACAGCTAGTAAGTGTCTGAGGTGCCATTTGAAGTCAGGTCCTCCAGGGCCAGTGTGCCACCAGCTGCCTCGTGAGTACAACTATAGTGAGATAGATAGGTACAACCTTCGAAGTAGTAGTAAGACCAATGATTTGATTATGATTATTGATTATATATATATATGTGTGTATATATATATATGTGTGTGTGTGTGTGTGTGTGTGTGTGTGTGTGTATAGGGTTAAGTAACTTGCCCAGGGTCACACAGCTAGTAATTGTCAATTGTCTGAGGCCTGATTTGAACTCAGGCTCTCCTGAATCCAGGGTCGTTGCTTTATCCACTGTGCCACCTAGCTGCCCCTATGATTACTGATATTATTGGTCAGATAGGTGGCACAATGGATATAGCACCAGGCCTGGAATTAGGAATAACTCAGTTCAAATTCAGCCTCAGACACTTACAAGCTATATGATCATGGGCAAGTCAATTCACCCTGTTTGCCTCAGTTTCCTCATTTGTAATTTTATATGAAGAAGGAAATGGTAAACCACTTCATTATCTTGGCCAAGAAAACCCCAAATGGGGTCACAAAGAGTCAGAAGATTGAACAACAGCAACAATACTTATACTATTATTTATCTAATTCTAGAACTAGAAATCATTGGTGAGAAGATGGTGGGTAGGGAATACAGTGAAGAGTAGACATGTGAGATTATTTACTGATCAAGAGTTTGAAGTCTCAAAGACATTAGTTTCAGAGCTAAAATTATTAAATACTCCAGGGCATATTCTCTAGTCTGGGCAGCAAGCAATGTTGCTGATGAGAAGATGGTGAAAGAACCAAATAGCCTATTGGATAAACTGGTTTATTTCTAATACTTTCCATTCTAAGTCATTCGATATTTAGTAGAAAACTTTCTGCATTTATATGTCTGTCCCTTCTTCAAGAATTTAGATTCATTTAAAAATTAAACTTTTCTGCCATTTATTGAGTTATGTTGCATGACAGATGTTCTTTTTCAGTCATTTTAGTTGTGTCTGACACTTTGTGACTCCATTAGGGATTTTCTTGGCAAATATCCTGGAGTGGTTTGCCATTTTCTTCTGCAGCCTATTTTATGGGTGAAGAAACTGAGGCAAAAAGGGTTAATTGACTTGCTCAGGGTTACACAGCCAGTAAAGATGAGAGGTAAAATTTGAACTATGGAAGATGAGTCTTCCAGACTCTGAGGGCAGCACCTATCTGTGGTCATGGTGGATGCAGCACTGGATTTTGGAGTCTATTCTATACTATTTTAGTCCATGTCTTAGAACATAGCAGAATATGTCCATAAAAGGACATCATGTGCAGAGATGGCCTTTAAATGGCAACTAATAAGGGCAGGAAGGATCTGATGTTTCTTTCCCTCTACACCTTTTCTCTCTAGTCAGGGTGATAATGCTGATAGACATGAAAAATAAGGGAACAGGATCAGAATCATGGACCAGGTAGTCCATGATGAAGTGCTAAATTATGGGGAATAGAACAGAGACATTTTGAAGTTCAGAGAAGACAGAAGTGTGACTTGATACTATGAATAGCTCCAAGGTATTTTATGTGTCTGAATCTGACTTCACTAAAAATCAGTGTTCCTAAACTTTTAGAAAAAGTACTCCATGACACATCTTCAGTGAATCATTAATTAATCAATTAGTATTTATTAAATTCTTAAAGGAATAGTCATTCAGGGCCAGTCCAAAAATATCAATAGGAAAAATATATAGTTTTTTTGCTCACTCCATGCACTTCGTAATACTGCATGTGGGCAATGACCCACTCAGGGAAAGTGACCCAATCCTTAGGGACATTTCTTCCAAACCACACATATATGTTTGCTGTCCCATTTCCTGGGGATATACATCCTTTCCTCTATGAAACTAATTAACTAAGACTTTGATTATTGTTACCAATATGTTGGGTGGATGCCTTGTTGCTCATTCATGGGAAGAAAGGGAGCTGAGTTGCTCAGGATAGGCAGGCATGAATAGATTGCAATATGCTTGATTGTGGGGGATAACCTCCTTGATGAAACTGAAGATTCATTGGGTTTTTGGAGCAATGTATTAATGAATATTGCTGTTTTAAAATATTATGACTTGTGGGGCAGCTAGGTGGTGCAGTGGATAGAGCAGTGGCCCTGAAGTTGGGAGGACCTGAATTCAAATGCCACCTCAGATACTTACTGGTGTGTGATCCTGGGCAAGTCACTTAACCCCAATTGCCTTAAACATCTGGGGCCATCTCCAAACATCCTGATGTATATCTTGCCACTGTACCTAGATAGTTCTGGAGGACAAAGTGAGGTTGGTGACCTTAAATAGACCTCCCTCACCTAAATTTAATTCACTGCAAGTCATGACAACACCCCCTGATGTTCATTCTTCCAGAATGAAGGATCAACAACAACAAGAGTAACAATTATGGCTTGTAAGTAATGTGTGTGCAACTGAATTTTCTGATATGTTTGTCTTATTCTTTCCCATGGACAGGAAAATAGATTTAAAAGTAAATCATTAATTCTGGGATTTGTAGTCCAAAGAGACAATCTTCTCTCCCCACTCTAAGAGAGGCTGGGGTTATTGCAAGACTTTTGGGGGGTAGGGGGATGGGGCATGGACTTTCACTATACTCAGAATTTTTGAAAAAGAGGCAAAAGCTGATGGCAGCAAACAATGGAAAAATAGTAGCAGAGGCAGCCACCATAACAGGTGATTGGATAGAAGTATCTACAAAAGTCTTTTAATGTAGTCCCTGAGCCTAACTTTTTACGTGATTGCAAAAGGTTAACTTTGTCTAACTACTCCTCTCTATTGCCTTTTTTGCTGGGCTTGTGTTTATTTGTGACTTCTTCTTTCTTTAAGTTGATTTTTATTTTATATAAGATAATTATGATTTATCATAATTTTTGTGATGGTAATTTATTGTTTATTTGGATGCAGGTGTTGGGGTAGGGGTACAAATGGAATATTCCAGTAACTAGTCTGGTATTCTTGGTATTTAAATAAAATGAAGGATTATACCCCAGTCTGAAAATTAGAATTTTATTTTGATATGGCTATGATTTTCTTGGTCATTTGTATTAGCTCCTAAATAACATAGAAATGATGCATGTGAAGCAGGACCATTTTTTTCTCTAGACTAATGGTAGCATGGTTTGAGCCAGATTCAGGTTGCTAGAACACAAGAACCCCAGGGGAAAATTCCAGCTCCTAAACAATGACTTTGTCCAAGAGAAACCATACATCTCATCATCACCTAATGGGAGAAAGAGGTCTTTTATGGAAATAACCCACCCCTCATTATTTGTCAATTGGGATCTTGAATGCAGAAAAGTCAATATCTCTTCCCAAAACTTGCTCTCCAACATCAGTGTTTGGTTGTATCTGTATTTTAACTGGGACTTTCAGCATTTAAGTCAAAGAACCTCTTATCACCAACCATAGTAATTTGAGATAGATACTTTTAAAATATTCTGATGATCAGGGCAGCTAGGTGGCGCAGTGGATAGAGCACCGGCCCTGGAGTCAGTAGTACCTGAGTTCAAATCCGGCCTCACACACTTAACACTTACTAGTTGTGTGACCCTGGGCAAGTCACTTAACCCCAATTGCCTCACTAAAAACACACACGCAAAAAACAAAAAACAAAAAATATTCTGATGATTCCTAAGTATAATCCTCCAAGCAGATTGGACCAGCAGTTATACATTAATTTATTGAATCCTCTTCTGTGTGTGTGTGTGTGTCTGTCTGTCTGTCTGTGTTTAATGAGGGAGGTTTGTGCAAAGTCATTAGCCACACTTTCTCCTCTGGAGCCATTGGGGTCCAATAGCAAAATATCTTGTTTTTTTTTAATTGTTGTTTGTTTGTTTTGGTGCGGGCAATGAGGGTTAAGTGACTTGCCCAGGCTCACGGTGTCAAGTGTCTGAGGCTGGATATGAACTCAGGTCCTCCTGAATCCAGGGCCAGTGCTTTATCCACTGTGCCACCTAGCTACCCCCAATGGTAAGATATCTTATCAGGACACCTGGGGATGGCCCTGGATGTTTAAGGCAATCGGGGTTAAGCGACTTGCCCATAGTCTCACAAAGCTAGTAAGTTTCTGAGGTGAGATTTAAACTCAGGTCCTCCCAACTCCAGAGCCAGTGCTCTATCCACTGTGCCACCTAATTGCCCCAAGTCCTCTTCTGTTAATGCATGCTTGTGACACTTTTATATTTATCATTTCTGGTGCTAAATTATGTCCCATGCTTATTTCATATTGTATGTTGACTACTTTTTCATCTTACTTTCCTATTTTTAGCTGTGAGGGGTGGCCCTAGCTATAAATAAAATCATACCTGGGGTACCAGGGAGGTGGACTTAATGATATAAAGAAGGGGGAAATGGGTGATCCTAACTCTTCTTTTTTTTTGTGGGGCAATTGGGGTTAAGTGACTTGCCCAGGGTCACACAGCTAGTAAGTGTTAAGTGTCTGAGGCCAAATTTGAACTCAGGTCCTCCTGAATCCAGGGCCGGTGTTCTATCCACTGCGCCATCTAGCTGCCCCAATCTGAACTATTCTAATTTGAGAGCAAGCACCTAGGACAGAACCTGATCTAAAGCAAATGTCTGTCTACAGAATAAGAAGATACAGTGCTCTACCTGCCAGCAGTTTTTCAAGGTTAGATTTACCTATAACTAGTATTTCATACACATTTGTGAAATTGAACCTAAGCCTCCTATTTCAAAATCCAGAATTTATCATATTAGCTCCAGCTCTTAATAAATGGGATGATCATTAGAGACTAAGATTTAAATACCCCTCTATGGTTTACTAGCTACATGACTTTGGATGAATCACCAAGTAAAGATATTGAACTCATTGTCTTCTAAGTTCCCTGTACATCTGGGTGGGATCTTGTAAATCCCATCTTTACAGTTAAAACCTGCTATGGATTGTTCTTATTATAGATATAATTCTAGATCTGGAAGAGGTTGTCATAGCCACCTATTCCAAGTCCTTCATTTGACAGATACATAAATGGAGGCTCAGAAAGGTCAACTTAGTTGCCTAAGGACACATAGGTAGTGAGTAGCTAGGACTTGAACCCAGCTCTTCTGTCTTTTCATTACAGTAGTCTTCTTCTACACCATTTTTCATCCTACTTTTCTAGGAGTGTGCTGAAGCCAGTTCAAACAAGTTGACGAACTGACTGTTAGATTTCCATGTAAGCATCTATATCTCTGAAATAAGTAAATCAGAGATTGATTCATGATTTTGTTATTTTTTTAAGTTAAGAAAGTAATAGAAAATGTTAATAATGCAGATTAAACTTATAAATGTGCTATGGGTACAACTCTCCACACCAGATCTGGTTATTAAACATTTACCAGCACATCCCTATAAACTCTTATGATCAAGTGAATTTTCCAGAAAGAGCCTTGTACAGAGACTGTTAGGGATCCTGTAAGAAGCCTGTGTCAATTCTACATCATTCAGGGATGGCCATCTTAATTACTTTTTTTTAGCTTCTCTAAGGAGTTTGGGTTCAGTAGGGTCTCTTTAAGTAGAGGAAAAGCTATCTGATTGGGGAAGCAGAGTAATTATACTTGAGACCCCAGTGAGGGTTTATCTTTGTTGATTGAGAGAATGCTGATAAAAAGCGCCACATAAACATGTCTAGGCTGTTCTTTGGTCCCTAGCAATTGATGCTCCACTTTGGTAAAAGACTTTGGAGCTAAGGCCTAACTGTGTAGCTTTTGTATAGTTTGATGCCTTATTGAGACCCCATCCAACTTATCACCTGGCTTCATCCTCCTTGACACATCATCCAGATGGATATCTGTGGGGACTTAGCAGGGCAGTTCCCTGTTGGTACTGCTACCTTGCTTTTGATTTATGACCTCCACTCAGAATGCCCTGAGGTCATCTTGTTAGCAACTGTTAACTTTGGACTGACTGAGTCTCTCCTGGAACATTTTATTTGCCAGATGGGGGCTGCTTGCCCCAGGCGGTCACCATAGACAACAGCCTCCAATTTATCTCAGAGGGCCTTGACCCTTTCCTAGCCTGACATGGTGTCAAATGTGTCACCATGCATTCTGCTCTGTTCCTCAATAAAGGTTGAGTTGGGTAAGGATACACATTTTTAACACAAAGATTGCCACCTTTAGCCTGGATCAATGGATTCATATTATTTTTCTGGTCTGGCATATCCAAAATAGATTAAAATACAACCCAGAATAAGCCACGGTATGCTTAATTGAAAGGCAAAACAAAACAAATACTGCAGAAATTCTGTTTGGTTTGCTAGATTCACATCACACCTACTCATGCTTGCAAATGCTCTTCCTACCCCCTGACTACCTTGATTATTTGATGGGCAGAAGGTAGCATTTGTTTGCAAACACCCTCAAAGATAATCCTACAACAGCCAAATCAAAAGGAAATAAGAAGGATCAAAAAAGTATGTTGTGTCTTTGGACTTTCTACCTTCTTCTTCTTCTTTTTTTTGGTGAGGCAATTGGGGTTAAGTGACTTGCCCAGGGTCACACAGCTAGTGTTAAGTGTCTGACGCCAGATTTGAACTCAGGTCCTCCTGAATCTAGGCCTCTATCCACCGCAACACCTAGCTGCCCTACCTTCTGCCTTCTTTTAACTTGGTTTGTTGTCATTGTTGATTTTATTGGAGTATATTTTTGTGGACAAGACTTATTTTTGTGATAGATTTCTAAGGTATAGGCCAACCTTTTTGTGAGGATTAAATATGAAGACCCTGAGGGCCACCAGCCTCCATTTCTGGTGCTATTCTCATCTAGCATTGGAGGGACATGGTTGAGATTATTCTTAGCTTGATAACCAAAAGGTCATTTTCATTGGTTATATCAGGGAATATGGTAAGATCATTCATTGGATTTGGAATGAGAGGATTTGGACTTGAGGCTGAAAACTGCTGCTTTTTTATGACTTATCTTTTGCTAAGCCATATAGCCTCTCTAAGGATCAGTTTTCTATAAAATGAACCCCTTTTCACATCTACATTTTCACATGATGAGCTAAGTGTCAAAATGTATTTTCAAACAGTTTTCAGAGGCAGAAAAAGACAGAGGAAATATAGTGTAATATAGCATTAATGAGTCTGGTAGTTTAGAACCCTGGGTTGTAATATTATTTTTGCTATTAAGTAATATGATCCTTGGCAAAACGTTTCTGATTGGTGCATAAAGAGTTGTCCTACATGATCACTGAAAATCCTCCCAATTCTAAAGGTGAAGGAATATTTCTGAAGAATGATTATTTCAAAAAGTCATAAATAAAAGATTAGATATTAGAAGAAAATGAGGGAGGGGGTAGCATTGCATAGCTTATTGCTACTCATTGCATATAAAATGAAAATAATTTTAACCTTGTGCAGTAATTATTACTGTCTATGATTATAAATTTCAGAGATACTAAAAAATGTTCTCTAGAGAAGATGGACACAAGCTTTCTTTTCATCTTTTTGAAATGTCATTAGTTCATTTTCTTTTGAAGTAATTTTTTTAAGATCAACATCACTGGGTAAGGCTGAATAAAATGACCAACCAGCTATTAATAACACCTCTTGAAACCAAAGGTTTACTGTATAAATGGTTTAAAGGAATTTTTTTGCCATTTGGAATCCTGAACTAAAACTTATTCAACTTCCAAAGTTATTATATGGTTCATCCAATAATCTGGAATACTGAGTCAACAGTGACTCCAGCACATAATTTTATTTCTCATTTCCTCAGATAAAATATTCAACTTCCTTGCAGGTGGGTAGTTCCGCACATGAATCTCTTATAGCTGTGGTATATTAAGCTGATGAAAATACAAATATTAAGTAAAACATGAAAGTCACATGGATATCTGCATCATAATTGTTTGAATCTTGGAATCTTCTGATCTGTAAAATGATTCAGTGGGTAAATGCATTCAACGGTGCTTCCATTAGTTTCTTCCTCCATGAAGTACAAAATGCATACAGGGACACAATATCATTCATTAATGCTAAGCACTTAATCCAGAGATTGAAAGCACATTCATTCATTCATTCATTCATTCATTCATTCATTCATACCATCTATTAAGAGTCAACATAAGTTATATAATCAAGCCCTTTAGTTAACCAAAATCCCACTACATTACAGTGCTTCTCTCTTTAAACTATGCAGGATAGATGATAGTATTAAGACTGGCATTTTTGTGTCAGATATAAAATATGAGACAGTATTAGAAATAGATTTCTAGGGAAGTTCACCTGGTGTTTAGCTTCTTGGGGAAGAGAATTAGGATCATATTGTGGGCAAACTCTAAATTTTAGCATCCTGAGACACACCTCTGATTGCCCTGCCTTAGTTTCAGTTCTATCTTTTCTCTTGTGGACCATTATAAAAGCCTAGAGCCCCACAGCTCCTCCCAATATTTTGTCATCATGATGATATTTTGAAGTGAAAACTAAAAACATAAATGTTCAATATGTATTTTAGGACAGATGGCCATATTGCCAGTGGAATTTCAGGAGTTTCAGAAAGATTCTTCAACTAAAAATAAAAAACCTTTTTCACCTGCTCACTGGTGCTTAAAATTGTGGTTGGCAAGGAACCAAACCTTTTTATTCCACACTTAGACATAAAACTCAAAATGCAAATGCAAATATCCCCAAATATCCCCAAGAGGGGTAACCCTCAAAAGTATAAACAATTAATATCAAAGTTTTTCATTTTTTGATGGAGGAAGGGTTCTGAAAGGTTCCTTTTCTGATTTCCTACTGCAAAACTCGCCTCTCTCAGTCAAGTAAGAACAAGTGCCTGGGTGAAAAGGTTAGGTGAGGCAGATCTTTTTGCCTCTGACCTGGGAGGCCTATGCTCTCAGAGAGCAAAGTTTGCCATCTCTTCTTAACTCTCTCGTCCAGAACTTAGGAGTCCAATTTCTCCAAGCAAAGAGAGAACATCTAGAAAGGAAAACTTGTGGAGGAACAAGGCAACCATCAATAATATAAATTCTATTTAAAACTTTGGGGCTGATTATCTCTCTGAGTCTCCCACCAGAAGAATATGCCACATCAGCCAGTTGTACTTTCATAACAATTCTGTTCATATGATCACATGACCTTTGGTACAAACTATGTCTGGACTACTACTCTCTCCAAAAGCCTCACTCTTCCTCTAATTTCCCCAGTGCCAAGCATATTCCTGGCTTTGCCCTGAGGATACCACGTCCCTTGCAAACTTATCAACTGGAGGCTACTCTTTCCATTCCTCCCAATTGTCACAATGAAGGGAGAAGTGGAGCTATTCCTTGTTGTCCCACTGTTACTTTTTGACCCTTTTCTCTACACTTATCCTTCATTAACCTCTCCAATTTTGTAGTCCAGCCAATCTACTTTGACAATTTCTCTCCATACATATTTTGGCCATCTAATGATCTCTAAGTCTTAAACTCTTTCGATGACCTTAATACCTGGGTCCCTGTATTCCTTGTCAGTATATTCTCTGCCCTTAATCTCAGGTATTTCAGCATTCTGCACTGAAATTTGTATAAGGCTGTATATTATAATTGTGCTCCTCTCTTTTCAATAATAGTTCCAATATTGACAAAATCATAGGTTTCTCATATATTGACACATTGGCATATTTTACTATGAGGCAGCGAGGTAGTATGGTAGCTGGAGTACTGGATCTAGAATTAGAAGACCTGAGTTCAAGTCTGACTTCAGAAACTTGCTCTCTGGGTAAGTGACTATACTTCTATCTGCTTCAGTTTCTTCAACTGTAAACTAGGGATGGTTACAGTATCTACTTCCCATGATTCTTGTGAGGGTCAAATGAGATGATACTTATAAAATGCCTAGAACAGTGTTTGGCACATACTGGCATTTACGAAATATTTGTTGGGGAAGCTAGGTGGCACAGTGGATAAAGCACTCTCCCTGGATTCAGGACCTTGGTTCAAATCCGACCTCAGACATTTGACACTTACTAGCTTTGTGACCCTGGGCAAGTCATTTAACTGTCATTGCGCCACAAAAAAATTAAAAAATTTTAAAATGTTTGTTTCTTTTCCCCCTCACATTCACAATTCCTCTGATAACCCACATAATATGTACACTTCCCTTGTTCTCAGCAAACAAAGGCATGGGCAATCTTTTTCTCTTCACAGCAGATCAAGAGAATGGGCAGTCTTCAAGTCCTGCTCATGTGGCATTGCTGGTATTTGGTCCACGAAAACTTTTCAAGGTACCAAAACAGGCAACAAACTCCAAATAATTTTCTTGAATAAATTATCTAGCCCTAGCCAAAGGAAGCACTTATCAAAGCTGTAGTTACTTTTGGCTGAAATGTCATAGTGCTGTAGATTATTTTTCCTATATGAGCAGGGTATTCTACCTTGAATTTCTATCCTTAATATCCACTTTGTTGCCACACACCACTATTTTAATATTTTTATATTCTCACTCCAGGTCTCTTTTGCATTCTTATATTTTTTTTGGTAGGGCAGTGAGGGTTAAGTGACTTGCCCAGGGTCACACAGCTAGTAAGTGTCAAGTGTCTGAGACCGGATTTGAACTCAGGTCTTCCTGAATCCAGGGCCTGTGCTTTATCCACAGATTCTTACATTCTTGTAAATAACTCTCCATGTTACATCAAACATTATAACAGCACACTGAACTTGGATGTAATAACATTTCTCAGATCATCAACCCTTGTCCAGTTGTATCCTATGAGTTAATTTAATAGTATCTCTATTAAAATGGAACACGAGGAAATGGACCTCAACCCCAAAGGTAGGTTCATGCCTCTTTCCAATGCTGTTTTACAGATCTTGCTTTTCTAATTGCTTTATCATCAACTAATACAAGCTTGAATTGAACTTGGAGTTCTCATTGGGCAGCCATTTTGATGCTGGTTTTTTCCCCCCAGAATCATCTCCACTTGCAGCTTGCTGAAGAATCTCACACAATTCTTTCAAACATCCAACTTTAACAATATCCTTCCCACCTTACTCTAGCAAGATGGCTTCATGGTCATTTGTTAGACCTCATTATGTATCAGAATTGACCCCATTTTCAATATTCAAAAATACAATACTCTCCAACCAAAACCTCTAATATTTCTATCCTCCCCATTCTCCAATTTGCACTAAACCTCCTCTTTCCTTAGGTAGGACTCTCAGTTCCTTGACCCACTATTTTTCCCACTCTGGTGTCATTTCTATTTATACCTAACTTTCAACCCATAGTTAGTAGCTCAAATCTCTTGACCTTTGATAATTTACTAACCTACATGAAAATCCCCATTCTTAAGGAATTTCTCTGCCACAGCTAATTTCTTTGCTCCTGCTTCCACAGTGCTCAGCATGGCTGAAAAAATGATGAAAATGAGCTGATTTTCTAAGTCCAAATTAATGGTATATAATGTCAGCTGGGTTCTTTCTGCTGTTCAACAGTACCTTAATTGTACCTTAATTGACTCTTTACTCTTCTGCTCACAGTGACTAGGGCAAACTTTCCCCCTATTACCTCTCATCATTAATCTCTCTATTTCCTCAACTTCTGACTTCACTGAGAATTCTAGCAAATGCAAACTGTCTAAGCTCCTCTCTTCCATTAGTCAACCCACCGCAAGATTAGGCTCTTTCTCCACCTTTTCTCCAGTCACAGAAGAAGAGCCCTTTCTTCCAAATAAAGTTAATCCTTCAATTTGGAGCATTGACTTGATTCTTTCCTGCCTCCACAAAACCTTATTCCACCAGTTCTTAGTTGTCTCTCATGTGTCTTCATTTTCTCCTTCATCACCAGTTCCACGCTATGTGCCTATAACTATTGTCATGTTCCCAATTCATTAAAAAAAACCCAGCTTTTAGCCTTCTCACCCTCCAGTAAAAGCTTTCTCACATGTATAGGTGTGTGTTTTAATGAAAACCTGTGACTGTTTTGCTCCTCTTCTCTCTCCTGATTCTGTACATTGAGAAACACTCCAGTGGGGGCATCTGAATTCCTGATACCAGTCGTCTGATTATCAGAGTTTGGGGGGCAGCTAGGTGGTGCAGTGGATAGAGCACTGGCCCTGGAGTCAGGAGTACCTGAGTTCGGATCCGGCCTCAGACACTTAACATTTACTAGCTGTGTGACCCTGGGCAAGTCACTTAACCCCAATTGCCTCACTAAAAATAAATGAATGAATGAATGAATGAATGAATGAATGAATGAATGAATGAATGAATGAATGAATGAGTTTGGTAATCTGGAAATTGATGAGGCTTGTGACTTGTCTTCCTGCCTTGTTGTCCTACATCGACACTTTAAATTCTCCATGCTCCTCTGTACTCACCTAAAAAGGAGGCAAAAGACAAATCAGGAGAGTATGTTAGAGTCCTTCAAGAGTCTTTCCTTGAAAAAAAAATACTGTCATGAGAAAGCCTTCTTCAGTGGTATTTTACTTACTTTTGTTCTTCATTCAGCCTCTCTCATACTTGAAGATGAAAAGTGTTTAAGTGCCGATCATTTTCAGTGTTTACTTGATCAATGAATGCTTCTCACATTTTCTCTCTGCTTTTCCCAGAGGTAGATACTGTCCATCTTCAGGTTCATTTTACACCCTGTTGTGTAGAGAGTGGGATCATGATACACACTCATCCCCTTTTGAATATTGCCTTTTGTGACAGAAGCTCTTTAGCCTTAGTTCTGGGACACTTAAAATTTGCCATCATAATGTTCTCATGACCTCTGGCCTCTCTGACCTCTGTCCTGAAGATGAAGAGTATTTGTAAGGAGCTTAAACCATAAAAAATCCAGTTCCAGGATGTTAGGCATATTGAAATCAACCTCCAGTTTATAAAAATACCTCAATGTAATAATAGAAACAAAAAAAGATGCCTAAATGAATCATATATGTTTCACATTTATTTAAAAATAATTATTTTAATTAATTGGTTGATGAGATTAATTGATAAATTTATGAGAAATTCTGAGGAGAAATGCTATTTTTTACCTCAGATAATTATTACATCTTGATATATTCAAATAATTTCTCCTCCTTTATACATTATAATGATTTTATTGGAAAGGTATACTGGTAATGTATCATATTGGATAGGAGGTGGCCTCAGAACAAAGAAGACTTGGGTCCAAGTTCTCTTCCTATGTTACAAACTTTATGACCACAGGCAAGACAACAAACCTCCTTCTTGCCATTTCTCATAATAAGAAAACAACACATCCTTCAAGAGAATTAAAACTTCACAGAAAAAACCCTATATATTATATGCAAAGCATTGTTCTAGATGCTGGAGAAGATTCAGAATTTGCCAAATCTATTAGAATCAAAGAAGAAAACTATTTCCTTATGAAATATACCTGTATATGGAAAAGGCTTTTGGTTTAGTTTCATTCAGAAGAAACAAAGACAATTTTTCATGAATGTAGCTATATCATTTGAAATGTCTCATCAGGCTTAGTTCATTGCAATGGATATTTGCAAGAAATTTTCATTGACTATAGCTACTCTATTGGGAATAGGTATCAATGCGACCCATCTAGTTGTAAATGTGTTATTTCATCGAGTTCAAGGCCACACAGTAGTAGTCAGAGATATTGTATCTAACCGGTAGAGTGTGCCCTCTCCATTGCTAAATTCATGGATAGCCACTGAATAATGTGAATGATCAAACTTCATCTTTGAGGGTGTAATCCGATCACTTGTGACTGCCAGGAAGGAACTATCTAAGGTTTTCCAAACTATCTCAGTGTCTTGTTTCTGCACATTTTAGTTGGAAATCTCATGAAAGAAGTGCTTCTCCTGAGAGTTTCTGTTACCTCCTGACGGTTGGATCTATGACAAAAATAGCCTTCCTTAATATTTTGACTTTTTGGTTTCCTGTCTTGGCTGAGAGCTGGAAGAGTAGAAATGGATCTTAAAATTAAAACTGGTGGGGAGAAAAGCAACAAAAATAGCCCTTCCTTACCTAAGCTCCATGATTTTAAAATTCACAAGGAACTTCATTTTTGGGTTCAGCTTCTGTTTGATACTATTTATGTGTAATCCAAGTCTCTGTCTTTTCCCTAATTTGAGAAAAAATTTTAAATTTCAGCATCTGACTGCCCAAAAAAGATGCAATGTTTGGTTCTCAGGATATGGCATCCAAAAGCCAAACTGAGCTTTGACCATAGTCATTCATAACAAAACACTGTACTATCCAGGCCCTGTTTTCTGCCCCTGATGAATGGAAGTTTTTGCATTAACTAGTCCTTCTATTCACTATAGTCTCACTAGTACGCTTTGCAACCTAAGGGAATCAGTATATTATAGATTGAGGTAGCAAAAGAATAGATGATCCAAAACAAATGATACAAAGTAAGTACACAGTCTCTATTTTCTTAAGTGGAGGGAAGAGTCCTTCAGCACCATTTAGTAGATAATAGAATTAAGAAAGAGCTTCTAAAGTTAATGTGCCTCCTACATTAAGATAGTTAAGGAAACCTATACACACACACACACACACACACACATCCCTATATTCATTTGGTTCAAGAAAAAGAAATAAGGCCAAAAGTTTAGAGATGATGTATCACACTCATATATCTAAAAAACTTTCTTCAAGAAGAGAGTTAGGAAGCCTCGGACCTGAAACTATTGAATAACAAAGGTCACAAGAAGAAAAACAATTATTACATTAAAATAGACAAGAAATAACAGATTCTTGATTGGCACAGTCACTTCCAAGTCAGCTTTTTGTGTAAAGTCAGGCTATCTACTTGCTAGAACAAAAAAATACTAACATTAAAAAAAAAACTGAACCTGTGGTTAAAGTTACTTAACCAATGTAGAATTATACCTGCTGTGAAACTTATTGTTTGGATAGTTGCCTAGCACTGAGAAGTTAAATACCTGGATCAAGGTCACATACCCAATTTGTGACTGAGATAGATTGAACCATAGTCTTTTTGACTCTGTGGTTATCTCTCTATTCACTGTACCATGTTGCTTTTCACCAAATCCAAAGAATAAACATGAGAGAATATGATATATAATTGAAACGCTTCCAACTTGATCTATTTAAATAATCTATTAGCACAGAAATATAAGGAATGGATAAAAGGATAGAAAATCAACATGAATTACCCCCCCCCCCAAAGAAGTTCAACCTTTGTAAATGAGTTAGTATTATGAGGGCAATGATGGAGACTACTACTGGCTCTGCAAAGAAGTACTTGGTCTGTTATCCAAGCAGAGAGATATGTAACTTCACTTAAAAAAATATTATGGAGAAGAATAATGGAAGATTATGGGCAACTTTCCTTCATTAAACAGGAAACTGTGGAAGGAAAAAGTAAGTTTACGGAAAATGGAAGGGAAAAATCCATTAAGCCAGATCATTCCAACATAAAATTCTGAGGAAAGTGAAAGGACAGCACATGTATAAAGGAGAAAGATCTGCAAAGATTATTTTAACAAACTTCTCTACCAATAACTGTAAAACTATCAATGTCAATTAATCAATTCATATCAGTTGCCCACTATGTGTCAGCCACTGTGATAAATGCCTAAAAAAGAGGCAAAATCCCAGTCCCTTGCCTAAAGAGCTTACTATCTAATGGGGGAGACAGCTTGCAAATACATAAAAGCATACAATATATAGGATAAATGGGAAATAACTAACAGAGGAGAGGCACTAGAATTAAATGGATTTTGGAAAGGCTTCTATAAAAGATGGACTTTTATTTTGAACTTAAAGGAACCATAGAATTCAGTAGGCAGAGTTGAGGAGGGAGAATATTCCTGGCATGGGGAATATCCAGAAAAATCTTCCCCAAAGTGAGAAATGAATCGAGTGTCTTGTTTGTGGAACAGCAAGTATGCCAGTGATACTAGATGAAAGAATACATGGCAGTGAGTAATGTGAAAGAAGATTAGACAGGTAAAATGGGATTATGTTGTAAAGGGCTTTGAATGCCAACCAGATCATTTTGTATTTGATGCTGCAGGAGTTTATTGAAGAGTGGGTAACATGATTGGAACCTGTGCTTTAGGAAAAAAGTTATCACATCTAAATTATAGCATCATGTTACTGACTCCTACATGAGAAAATAGAATTGGCACTGAATGAACTAAAGATGGAGAGCAACTAGACCAGACCAAATATATATAGAGAAGATCAGTGTTGGAATTGATTTAATTTTTAGAAATCTGGCATTAAAATACATATAAAAATAGCATGTGAGCCAAAAATAATCTACCTCACAGAAATGGGAACTTCCAAAGGGATACAATTTATTAAGTGTTTTCTGTATTTCACAATTCATAGTATAGTAATTATTATTATTTTGCTTTGGAAAGGGAGAGCATTCCAACGCCTCATGAAGTAGTCAAATTTTATTATTATTATTATTATTATTATTATTAGTAGTAGTAGTAGTAGTAGTAGTAGAAGTAGAAGTAGAAGTAGCAGTAGAATTAGCAGTAGCATCAGTATCTTGCATTTTTAAAGCATTTCAAGAGTTTCTGAGTGCTTTACATATGTGGGAAGGGAGTTGATCTCTTACCAATTATATCGAATTATATCTCCTCAACCCTAGTCTCATTGATATAATTACTAAGTGGTCTGAAAACAGAGGTAAGTAGAAATGATATATGAAACCAAATATGAACATGTTTCTATACTTTAACACTATAGTAAATGGGAAACAGTTTCTCTCTTAGAATTGGAAATGGAGCTTTGCCTTGGCTAGCAAAAGATTGACCATATATATTTTCAGAGAAAACAGAAGCAGTTTGAAAATTGTTTCAAAATTCTGTCTTTCATTAGGTATTGTCATGCTATTTCCCCCAAAGTGCTCCTATAACTTGTGGGCTCTACCTATTTTCCCAAAAATAGCTTAAACATTTTTAATTTGGCCTTATGTTGTTTTTTTCTTGCTTCCTTTATAAAAACTCAAAGAGATTATAGTCATTTTCCTCAAATGTTCTCACCATTTCTACATCAGCAAGAAAGTCCCTTGGTTAGAATCCTATCATGTAAAGAATTTTCCTTTGTCAATTCTTTTGTCTTTTGAAAAATGAAATTGTCATTAGGACAAGACAAGTCAAGAAGTTATTTTCTGCTCTGATTTTTGGCAGAGAATTCAGTAAATGTTTGGATAATTGAAAGCCTCCATTACTATTCTACAATATCTCTGTCCCAGGCTTGTGATTTGTCTCTGAAATTCCTTTATTTCCAAGTGTCTTTTGTATTCCCCTGAGGACAAAATGAGTTCTCTTTGTCCTTGCACTCATCTTTTTTTATTATGAACTTATCAAACCCCAAATAGAATGAGCATTTCTAAATATAAGGTGGGAAAAAAGAGAATGAGTCATGAAACTGCTTATCTGTATTACTTAGAGTTTGCTTTCCCTTCATTGCTCTTCACCTACATAATCTTATTCATATTTCAGCCTCATATTCAGAGGACTTATGCAAACTTTTTAATATACCATATTATGACATTCCCTTTTACTTGTCTTCTTTCTTTTGAATAGTGTATACAAAATTAGAGGCACATTTCGGTAATGGGTCAAATCCCACCAAATCTCAGTAATACTTCTCAAGTCATGGATAATTCATATTTTTTATTTAAACTTTGAACATGTATGTGTAGACATTTGTAAAAAACATTAACTAAATAGATAAGTAGATGGCACTTTTGTAGCATTTTGTGTACAGTTGCTCATTTAATCCTCATACTAATCCTCTGGGGGTAGGTATTCAAAACATTATCATCACCATTTTACAGGTGAGTGAATGGAGGCTCAGTAAAGTAAATCGTCTTGCACATAGCTAGTAAGTAGCAGAACTAGGCTACAAACTCTAATTTTGCCTTCTAAATCCAATACAATGTTCTTTCCTTTACAACCAAGATGCCTCTCAGGAAATAGGTAAGGAATTCAAACATGTTAAAGACAGAGTGATAAAGATACTGCAAATAGTTATATTATTTTCATGTCCATTATTTCCTGGCCTATAGATCAATTATACTGCTGCCCACTAGTGCCTCCATGTATCTTCTGTACCTGTTATGATCATGGAGTCTGGGCAACAGGAACCCTTGTAAGAAATAATAATTAGGTGGCAGCTAGGTGGTGCAGTGGATAGAGCACTGGCCCTGGAGTCAGGAGTACCTGAGTTCAAATTCGGCCTCAGACACTTAACACTTACTAACTGTGTGGCCCTGAGCAAGTCACTTAACCCCAATTGCCTCACTAAAAAAAGAAAAAAATTAAAAATAATGGGGTACAAACTAATTAATGGGACTTGGGAGATCATTCTATGCATTATTTTCTAAATTTATATTGTTCCCAATAATTATTTTCTAAATTTATATTGATCCCAAGAAAATAGAATACTAGCAATATGCATTTAAAACTAAAAGAAACCTTAGAGTCCATTTATTTTAACTCCCTAATTTTGCAATTGAAATTTTTTTAAAAAGCCTAAGAGGGTTAAGGGTCTGCATCGAGATGACCTGGGTAATAATTGAAAGAGGCATAATTTGAACCTAGGTCTTATAATTACAAATCCTGTCTTTTTTTCCACTATATCACATTGCTTCTTTACAGCACAGTTCATATAGGGAAGGGTAGAAGTTATTCTCACCTAATCGTGGGAAGCTGCCTGACTATTGCATTTCTATGATTATGTGTTATCTTAAAAGATGTAAATATTGGCTACCTAGGTCTGATAGGTAAGCACCATGGACAGCTCATAGAGCTGTGATATTTGTTTAAAGGAATTGGTTTTTAAATTATAGAAAGGGGGTTAATAAGATATTTAACTTAAAAATGCATTTAATGTAAAGTTATAGCCACACTAAGTATTACTTTTCAGATATACAGATACAATTCTTGAGTAAATTAGGAAAGAAGCAACATAATTGGATAAAGAATGATAGGTCACCTCACTTTAAGGGGTGACCTCTAAACGTCAGTTCAATAAATTCAGGAAATTACTCTTGAAGAGGAACCTTGCTCTTGATGTGATGCATAGACAACCTAGAGCTGGAGAAAAGGAGTATAGGAAAAACTACAAGGATCTAGGAGAAAAGAAGTATAAGAAGAGGCAGCTACCAAAATGAAAGGGGCAAGGACTCCAGGAACAACCGTTTTGGTCATTTTGGCATGTAAGAACTGTGTCAGATGCTTTATTGTTGAACACCTCACTCCTGTTCCCCAGATCACAGATCCCACAGTAGCAATCCGTTATTGTCTTTCTCCCCTTTAATCTGCCTTGAGGAGGCATGCAAATAATTTGCTTATGTTTACTTTAAACATTTAATTCATCTTTATAGACAGTGCTTGCCACAGACCTTTTACTAATATGGATATGTTTATTGGAAATGCAATTGAAAGTAGGAAGTTGATATATATGAATGAATGAGTGAATGAATGAATGAATGGATGAATGGATGGATGGATGGATGGATGGATAAAAAGGGCACACTCCTTGGCTAGGGGCTCAAAGCTAAAAGAAGATATACAGAATGTTTTGGATCACTCAATATAACTTCCCAGAGCAGAGAAGTAGGACAGGATTAAAGTAGATGATGTCTAAGGTCATTTGTTCCTCCATAATTCTTTAATGACTTTTAACAGGAACTTTAGGAAAATGGGGATTTTGGAGTTATGAAACTCTCAGAAGTAATTTGTAGGAAAATAAACTCATCAAAATTATTATAAAATTCAACACGTTTTTATTTAGCATCAACTACCCTAGATACTGTGGACACAAAGAATAGCAGAAAGAACAAAAACTCCCAAATCTCCTTTAGAGTCAGAACAAGAAATTATTTATCATTCAGCCATTCATTAAATCCAAATAGAAACCTTTTTCATCCATAGTAATATGGAGAGATAATCTTGTTCTGAGATTAATATTAAATTATATTTGACATACTGTAGTAAAAGATAAGACTGAAGTTTTCAACAAGGTTTTGTTGATTACACCATAAAAAAGTTATTTAAGTAGTATTTGTGAAAAAGAAAATTGATACCTTCTTCCCTGAACCTTATGGATTTTATGTTTGAATATACTTGTGTTTTTTGTATATACATTTGAATATTTGCATTTATGTTTTATATCATATTATTCTTAAGAGTAGGTAGCAGGGCAGCTAGGTGGTACAGTGGATAAAGCACTGGCCCTGGATTCAGGAGTACCTGAGTTCGAATCCGGCCTCAGACACTTGACACTTGCTGGCTGTATGACCCTGGGCAAGTCACTTAACCCCAATTGCCTCACCAAAAAAAAAAAAAAACAAAAAAAAAAGAGTAGGTAGCACAGTAAATTATACTTAGTACATGCTCAATTGCATGCCACCAAACTTAAATGAATCTATATCTCATTGATGTGAATATTCTCTCTAGCAAATTAACTTGCAATTTGGGCATAGGGAGGTGTCCTGTAATAGTATTGCCCTTGTTTTCCAGCAACTCCTCCATAGGGACACCATCCAACCCACAATGAACTTTCTTTTATAGTCTCTTCATGTTACATGGATGACAGTGAAGCATACAGACTGTTTACTAGTTAACCCCCATTCTTCCAAACCTACCAGCCCATTTTTTCTGGATATAGATCTCTTCATCTAATAGCGTCTTTTATACTTCTTCTCCTATGTAATTTAAATTTAATTAACAATCCCAGATATTTCCCCAAGCTCAGTACAGGGAACTGGTGCTGCAGCTGCATTCCTGAGACAAGATGGTGGAAGTAAGAATAAATGGATTTGGCCATATTAGGTGCCAGGTGACCAGGGTTACATTCACCTCAAGTAGAGTAGATGTTATGACCGGTAGCAACCTCTTCATTGAATTCAAATGAATGGATTATTTTTTACAATATGATTTCAACCATGACAAGTCGAAAGGTACTGTCAAAGCTAAGAATGGGAAACTTAGGATCAATGGAAAAGCCATTATAATCCTCCAGGAGTGTGATCCCAACAATATTGAATAGGAGATGCTGTAACCAAGTATGTACCAAAGCCCACTGTTATCTCATTACTATGAAAAAGGATAGGGTTCATTTGAAGAGTGAAGCTGAGTGTGTCTTTATCTCTGTCCCTCCTACCGATGCATCTATGTCCATGATGGGAGTGCACTATGAGAAATACAATAATTCCTTTAAGATTATCAATAATGCCTCTGCTACAAACTATTTGGTCTCCCTGGCCATGGGAATTTATGTCAACTTTGGCATTGTGTAAGGACTCCTGGCCTCAGTCCATGCCATTACTACTACCCAGAAGAAAGTAAATGGTTCCTCTTGCAAGATATGGTATGATGGTTGTTGTACCTCTCAAAACATCATCCCTGCTTCCACTGATGCCATTAAGGCTATGGGCAAGGTCATCTGTAACCTGAGTGAGATTCTTACAGGCATAGTCTTTTGTATACTCTTAGTGTATTTGTTATGGATCTAACCACCTGGAGAAACCTACCACATTTGATAATATCAATAATGAAGTGAAGCAAATTCAGAGGAACCCTTGAAAGGCATCTTGGGCTATACAGAGTACTGGGTGATTTTAAGAGTGATGCCCACTTTTTCTATTTTTGATGCAGGCTCTTATATTTTCTTCAATGACCATTTTGTCAAGCTCATTTCCTGGTATGACAATGAATATGGTTACAATAACCATGTAGTGGACCTCATGGTCCACACCATAGATCTTCATCCTAAGCCCAAAAAGTTCTGCCACTGCATAGCCTATGATCCTAATTTATTGTTTTCCTATACAGAGGATATCATGACCCATTCACAATCCTTACCCCAAGGCTACCTGTAGTAGGGGAGAGAAGCATAGGTTATGTATCGTTAATTAGGTCATTATTTTAGGGTTTTGTTTGTTTGTGGGGTTTTCTTTGGGGGGGGGAGGCAATTGGTGTTAAGTGGTTTGCCCAGGATAACAAATCAGTAAGTGTCTGAGGGGAGATTTGAACTCAAGTCCTCCTGACTCCAGTGCTGGTACTCTATCCACTGTGCCACCTAGCTACCCATTATGATTAGTTTAAAAAATAAGTAAAAATTACAACATGAACTTCATATTTTATTTATGTAAATATATACCCACATTATATGCACATATATACATACTATATATATATGTGTGTGTGTATTGCTTTATAATGTTCTACACACAAATTATATCTAGTAAGAATTGATGACTCAACAGTCATAAATATATTCACATATTTAAATAAATATAACAAAATTTCAATCTTCCAATATATAGTGGAAAGAACAATGTTCATTGCGAATGATCATTTGAAAAATAATGAGAATTTCACAGAAAATCAAGAGAATAGATAGATATTTTGGAGATAATAATTCTGTTCAACCAACATTTATAAATCCCTATTGTGTACAGAGTAGGATACAAGTTTTTGAGGGCAAGAGATCAAAAAAAATCTGCCTTCAAGTAATTTATTATCTAATAGGAGGGATAAGGTAAGTATGAAAAAATGTAATGAAGATAGTCTCATGGTATATTCACAATGGGTAGACTTCTTGCCTTACAGATTGAATTCCATAGGATCATGAATGGCCTTCCAAGGGGATGAAACTTGGTAAAAGAGATAACAATAATGCTTTTCTGCCAGATATTGAAATAAAGAGCACAAGTCTGCTGACTCTACCTTTTCTTCAAGCTCTGTGTTTGTATGTACTGAGAGACAACAGATATAAAAGAATAATAGCAGTTTTTCAAGATGTACAGACTAACTTCATTGTTCTGTTGAAAGTTCCCCCCTCAGTAACTAGAACCTGTTCATTCTGACTCTTCCCCAGCTCTCCCATGATGTTCTTTTCTTCTATGATATTCAATTACCAGTATGGGAAAACATGGTATCATCAAGGTCCTGGATGATCTCCCTTAGGTGTTGGCTAAAACATCTCATTTTTGTTCAGTAGGCCAAGTATCACTCCTTCTAGATTGCTTCCTCTTCCCTTGACTCTCTCCAGGTGGGATTTAGTATTGTAGAAATATGAAAGGGCCAAACCCCGCATCGTTTAGTAATTCTGATGCCCACATTCCATTTACACGTTGAAAATGGGATAAAATGAAGCAGTAGGTTATGAACATCAATAGATACACATTTTGGCATTGTGTGGGCACTACAGTTGTTTTGTCTTAATATTTGTGTGTATGGTTCTGTGGGGTTTGACATCTCTATTCTTTTGTCTGACAAATCTGTGCACTGGCTTGTAAAAAAAATCAATATTGTTTTTCCCTGGCACTTTCTCCACAGTTGAGTTGATTTATTATCACAGTTCTTTCCCTCTCCCCTCCCCCATGCCTATTTTTTATCAGTCTGTTTCTATTGCTTTAGGGTTGAGCACCTGATAACATCACAAGGCAGATGACACAGAGTTTCCATGACCTTATCCCCCCTGTGATCTTGTCCACTGTGCGACAGAGAGCTAGCCATAGCTCTAAAGGGAAGAGTCCTATTATACAGAATCTTCTAGATTAGATTTTTTGCTTTGTTATATTTAAAATGTGACAAAGGGGAACCATTGAGTAGAATCACCGGCTGCCAGTTTTGTTTCTCCAAAATGAATCCATCGTGGTTGTTTTTATATCCTCCAAATAGTTTTCAAGATGTTATTTTCCCATGGCTTTCAAGAGGAGTTGCTTTTATCACCATATGCACTTGAGCAAAGTAAGATGTACAGTTTCTGTGACAGAGATTGAACTGGGTAAAGGAGAGGGGATGGAATGCAATGAAGCTGAGGCTAATCACTCAGACAAGGGCCCTTTCTTATCTGCTTGGAATATAATTTTCAAAAAAGACTAGATCTTTTTGTTGCTCTAGGTAATTTGTGACTGTCTGATCATATTCATCTTCCCATCTCTCTGGAGGTGGTAATTGATTTTGAATTCTACTGTGAACCGTTTTCTAGTCATCAACCACCATCCTGTTTTACTGTCTAAAGGACATTGTTTGGAAGAAAGAGCACGATGAAGCTCTTCTGGAATAGAGAAAACGTGTACTTGAACTGGGAATATTGTATCCTTTTCTAAAGAGAACAGTAGGATCACCGAAAGTTAGAACTAAGAAAAATCTTGGAGGTCAAAGAGGGAGAAAAGTGATGAGGTCCAGAGAGACTAACTGATTTACATAATGATGATGATGATGATAACAATGATGATTGATGATGATGACAACTAATATTTATATAGGGTTTACCATGTACCAAGTACTATACTAAGTTCTTTACATTTTTAACACATTTATTCTCCCCAAAACCCTGGAGGTAATTGCTATTGTTATCCCCATTTTACAGATGAGGAAACTGAGATAGACATTTTCCAGGGGCTCACTGCTAGTATCTAAGGTTGGATTTGAACTCAAGTCTTCCTGATATCAGTTCTCATAATCTACAAGCTATGCCACCCAGGTACCTCAGGGACACAAAGAAGTAAATGAGAGGCAGAAATCAAACACAAGTCCAAATCCAGTGCTTTTTCCATTGTGCTTCACTGGCTATATTCAAATCTTGCTTCTGACTCTATGGTCATGACTGTGACCAAATCACAACTTCTCTGGACCTCAGTTTTTTCTTCTGTAAAATGGGGATACTATTAATGGTAATAATACCCATTGTGCCTACTTTACAGTGTTTTGAGACCCAAGTGAGATAAGGTATGAAAACCATTTTGTAAAATTAAAAAACATATATTTTAATACTTGTGTTCACTATCACCACAACCACCATAATCATCATTTTCATTGCCAGTGGTAGTAAAAGTAATAGTAGCAGCAGCAGCAGCAGTAAAAATGTTTCTATGATAGTAATTTCCCATCTTCTTACAAAGGTGTAAGTGTAAATTTTCCTGAAAGCACTCAATGAACCAAATATAAAGTCTTCAGTCCCTTCAGATTGTATGATTACATTTTGGCTTCTGAGTAGGAGGATTCTGAGTTAACATAGGATGATATTCATTTATTTTAATCTTCCCTTCACATATTTTGTTATGTATACACATAATACTTTGTTTTCCTCTTTCTGTCTCTAGAGTTTCCTAGAATGATGAAGAGGGTAGAGGTGGCGCAGTGGATAAAAGAGCTAGGCTTGACATCAGTAAGACATCTTCCTGAGTTCAAATCTGGTCTGACACTTCCTAGCTCTATGACCCTGGGCATATCACTTAACCCTGCTTATCTCAGTTTCCTCACCTGTAAAATGAGCTGGAGAAGGAAATGGCAAACCACTCTAATATCTTGGACAAGAAAACCCCAAATGGGGCTACAAAGAGAGAGATACAACTGAAATGGCTGAACAACAACAACAAAATAATGAAGACCAATTAATGGGCAACATGTTTGTCAATAAATAATCAATCTTCTTCAAGCATATGTTAATAAAATTTGTAATACTTTTGATCAATTGCTGAAAGATTTGAAATGTGAGGAAATACAGAAATGTTGTGGGTAATATGTAAATTGAAAAAAATTGAAGGTGACTTACTTCTTTTTTATTATATATCATTAGTTTTAAGTAAGAAATGTCAGCCAGTACATCATTGTATTAGGTTTATGCCAAGAACAATTTCTATTTATGTACAATTTCTGTAAATAGGTCTAGAATAATAAAATACCCCAAGAGCAGTTTGAATAACAAATATTGAGGTCATAAAATAGAGGAAGGAGAAGCCTAGAGCAGAGATTCTTAACCTGGTGCATAGGAACGATAGCTAGTTAGGTAGCTCAATAACTATTTCAATATAATTGGTTGTCTTTGTAATCTTAGGTATTTTATTCTATGCATTTTAGAAACATTATTCTCAGAACTGGGGGTCATAAGCTTGATCAGGCTGCTAAATGTATCTATGGCCCCCAAATATTAAGAACCTCTTATCTTGAATTATGTTTCCCTTAATTATAATTTTGACAATTTTACAAATGGCCTTATGGGTTGACATTGCATACAGTTTTATGAAACAAACACAAGCACAGGGAAGGGAATTTTTGTTTTTTTGACCTGGAATAATCTTCACCTCACCCAGACTGATAATATCAGGATGACGTGCATAATGGCCAATGAAGAGAGGCATGAGAATCCTTCTGCTAGCTGCAACTGTTATTGGGTCTGATTTTGCATTATGTACCTTTAATTTCCGTATTCTTTGATGATTTTCAGTTAAGGGAAAATTAACACTTTTATCATTAATAGTGTTCATTCTAAGTCAAATCCAGAATTTGAGACCCATAAATGCAAATTCTAATACAATGGAAAGCATACTGGAGGAGAAGGCTAGAGACTGGAGATTAAGTCCTTGTGCATGCCATATATTTTCTTCGAACCTCACTTTTTTCATCTGTCAAATGAAATTATTGGATTATATGTTCCCCTAGGGACTTTTCAGGGACTTTCCATGATTCTATTGATGTATCAAAGTGATATGTCATGATGTCAGGATTGATTGGGAAAGTTTCCAACTTGCCCATCCTACCACTCTGAAGGCTTTAAGGACTTAGGTTCATGAAGTTGTTATTGTTGTTTGTTTTTCTGGGTGTTGGATTTTGTATAGGGATTCTTCTTCTTCTGACATATTCTCTCTGATTCTGTATCTTTTCTTCCTGAACACGCAAAATCAGATCTCATTTCTCTGACCTGAAATAATAGTGTGTTACCAAAAATATGTACGTCTCAGTGCTTACTTCAAAATCCCTAAACCAAATTCTTAATGCTTCCTGCTTTGTAATGATTGCATTAAGACTTTTATGTTCTAATGTTCTTTGTATTTCCAGACTTGACCTGAATTATAGATTTTGCTATTTTTGCATCTCCAATTCTATTAGTTTGTTTGTATAGTTAAAAAGCCTGTGCTCTTTTACCCAATCATTAAAGAACAATTGATTTAGTAGTTCCACAATGGAACCACATTATACTTTCCAGACCTGCTAAACTTAACTCTCTCTAGGATCTGTAGAAATGGCTGAACTGTTTTGGAATCAAAGAATTTGAGAGAGAAAGGGAACCATGAGAGTTGTTAATTTAATCTTTTCAATTTATAAGGTGAGGTAATTGAGTTTTAGCTAAGTATTTACACAAGGCACAATGTAAGTTAATTCCAATGTCTAGAGTTTCTGACTCTTCCACGCTTTCCACATTATACAATGAGAATTTTTCTTCTGAATCTGATCTAAGTAAGACCCAGATATAATGTATAATTTGTTTTATACACACAACATTAAAGTGGTGAAAAATTTAGAAGTCAGTTATTATACAAATGAGTAGAACATTTTTAATCAAAATACGGAAAATCTATATTCATGATAAATATCTCACTATGATTACTTCATGTAATTATTTTTATTTAAAGGCACTTTGCAAATTTTTTTTAAAGTATAGAGGCTTTTTCCTTTTTCCTTCCAACTTCTGTCCTTCCCCATGCCCCCTCTTCTACTCAATTAGAAGGCAAGGAAAACAAAAACTATTACAAATACATATATTCGTGCAAAACAAATTTTTATATTAGAACTATTTTTAGAGATCGAGAAGAAGAAAAAGAAAAATACTACTTTAATTTTCATACTGAGTCTATTACTTCTCAGTCTGGAGGAGAATGGCATATCTCATAATGAGAACTTTGGAAATGTGGCAAGCCATTTGTTTATCAGAATTACTAATTATTTTCAATTTTTCATCTTTATAATATTGCTGTTACTGTGTATATTGTTCTTATAATTCTAATAATTTCATTTTGAATCAGTTATTATAAATCTTCCTAGTTTTTTCCAAAACCAACGGCTTCATAAGTTCTTTTTTTTTTTTTTTTTGGTGAGGCAATTGGGGTTAAGTGACTTGCCCAGGGTCACACAGCTAGTAAGTGTTAAGTGTCTGAGGCTGGATTTGAACTCAAGTCCTCCTGAATCCAAGGCCAGTGCTCTATCCACTGTGCCAACTAGCTGCCCCTTTCATAAGTTCTTGTGGCATGGTAGTTAGTATTCCATCACATGATATATTATAATTTTCTCAGGCATTCCCCAGTTTATGCTATGCCATCAGTTTCCAATTTTTTGCTGCTACAAGAAGAGCTGCTATAAATATTTTTTTACACATGGTCCTTTTTTCTACCTTTGACATCTTTGGGGATAGAACTATAGTAGCAGTATTGCTGAATGGAATGGTATATACATTTTAATAACCTTGTGGGCATTGTTTCAAATTGCTTTCCAGAATGGTTTGACTAGTTCTAAGCTCCTCCAATAGTGAATTAGTGTATCTGTTTTCCCATATTTCCCTGGCAAGTATAGCTTTCTTTCTTTTTTTGGGAAGCATTTTTAAACAATCCAGTGTTATTAGGAGTTACCTCAGAGTTGTTTTAATTTTCATTCCTTTAGTTGTGACTTAGATTTTTTTAATATGGCAATTCATACCTTTAATTTCTTCCTCTGAAAACTGCCTCTCCCTTTGATGAATTATCAATTAAGGAATAATGAATTATAAATTTTCCTCAGTTATGTATTTTAGAAATGAGGCCTTCATAACTGAAATACATAATCCAAACATTTTCCCCTAGATTTTTTGCTTTTCTTCTAATTTTATCTGCATTGGCTCTGTTTGTACAAAATCAAAATTATCCATTTTATCTCCCATGAAGTTTTATAACTCATATTAATTATTTTTCAATTCCTTCCAACCTTATTCATTTCAAAGAGATATCATTTTAAATGAAAAGCAGATATTTTCTGGTTGCTTATATTGAGAATAATATATAAATTTTCTGTAAAATATCTTGAATGCAGATTGTTTCTCTTTGAAAATATTTTACCAAAGAAAGCACAAAGGAAATATCCCCAAAGCTCTGTGTTTCTTTAGCATTTTCAACAGTCTCCACAAATCCAGACTTCTATCTTTATGGTACCTAATTATATTTTTTTCTTCTTTTAAGTGTTTATTGAATTTTATTTTCCCCCCAATTACGTGTAAAAACAATTTTAACATCCATTTTAGAAACTGTGTTCCAAATTCTCTTCCTCCCTCCATGCCCACTCCTATTTTTCCTCTGAAAGATTATACTCAGTTTTGCTGGGTAGGTGATTCTTGGTTTTAATCCCAGTTTCTTTTCTCTCCAGAATATCATATTCTATGCCCTCCAATCCTTTAAAGTAGAAGCTGCTAAATCTTGTGTTATCCTGACAGTGGTTCCACACTACTTGAATTGTTTTTTCCTGGCTGCTTGCAGTATTTTCTCCTTGATCTGAGAACTCTGGAATTGGGCTATTATATTCCTTAGAGTTTTAATTTTAGGATCTCTTTCAGGAGGTGATCAGTGGATTCTTTCTATTTTACCTTCTGGTTCTAGGATATCAGGACAATTTTACCTGACAGTTTCTTGGGAAATGATGTCTAGGCTCTTTTCTCGATCATGCCTTTCAGGTAGTACAAAAAATTTTGGATCTTTCTTTTTAAATCATAAAAGTATTTTATTATTTTCTAGTTACACATAAAGATAATTTTCAACATCTGTTTTCATAATATTTTTAGTTACAAATTTTTCTCCTTCGTTCAGTTCCCTCTCCCATCCCCAAGACAGAAAGCAGTCTGATATTGGTTGTATATGTACAATCACATTAAACATATTTCTGCATTAGTCATGTTGTAAAATAAGAATAAGAATAAAAGGGGAAAACCTCAAAATAGAAAAAAATAAAAGTAGAAACAGTATGGTTCAATCTGCATTCAGAATCCACAGTTCTTTTTTCTGGTTGTGGAGAATATTCTATCATGAGTTCTTTGGAATTGTCTTGGATCATTGTATTGTTTTGCTGAGAAGAGCTAAGTCTATCACAGTTGATCACTGTATCTATTTTCCAGGTCAGTTGTTTTTCCAGTGAGATATTTCACTTTGCCTTCTATTTTTTCATGTTTTTGGTTTTTCTTTATTGTTTCTTGATTTCTCATAAAGTCATTAGCTTCCATTTGCTCACTTCTAACTTTTAAAGAGTTATTTTTGGGGCAGCTAGATGGTGCAGTGGATAAGCACTGGCCCTGGATTCAGGAGTACCTGAGTTCAAATCCTGCCTTAGACACTTACTAGCTGTGTGACCTTGGGCAAATCACTTAACCCCAATTGCCTCACCAAAAAATAAAAAAATTTTTAAAAAAGAGTTATTTTTTCAGAGAGTTTTTGTATTTCGTTTTCCATTTTGCCAATTTGGCTTTTCAAGGCATTCTTTTCCTCATTGGCTCTTTGTAGCTCTTTAACCATTTGGCCTGGTCTGTTTTTAAGGTGTTATTTTCTTCAGTATTTTTTATATATTTCCTTTACTAAGCTGTTGACATTTTTCATGATTTTCTTGCACCTCTCTCATTTCTCTTTCCATTTTTCCCCTTTACTTCTCTTGCTTTATTTCTGAGGTCCATTTTGAACACTTCTATGGCCTGAGACAAATTCATAATTTTCTTGGAAGCTTTGTATATAGGAGCTTTGACTTTGTTACCTTCTCCTATGTGTGCTTTGATCTTCCTTGTCAACATAGAAGCTTTCTAGGGTCATCATTTTCCCCTATTTCCTAATTTTCCCAGCCTACTTCTTGATTTTTAACTCTTTGTTAAAGTGGGGCATTGCTCCCAGGGTGGAGGGTGTGCTGTCCTAAGCTTCAGGGGCTTTGTGTAGATGTTTCCAGAGATATTTCTAGGAATATGTAAGATTTTAGTTTTTCTAACATGGTATGATTTAAGAAGAGGTATGTTTACCACTCTCCTGGCCTGTGCTCTAGTCTGCAAGCAACCACAGGCCTACTTTTCTATCCAGGAACTATGAACAAAGTCCTGCTCCACTGTGGCTACAAGCTCTTGTGTACTTGTACTCTTCCCCTGCCTGGTACCACCATGCCATACAAGACTGTGACCTGGATCTAAGTGTGGGCAAAACAACAGAGGCCTTCCTCAGTGCTGGCAAAGAGATCCCTTTAATCTCCTTCTGGTCAATTATTTGACTCCCTGCAGTCTGTGGGCTGAGTTCCAGAAGCAGTTACTGCTGCAGCTGATTCAGAGGCTCATGGGGCCTGCTCCTGATTCGCTGGGACTGGGGCTGGGTCTGTACTGGGGCTGAGTCTGTGTTGGCATGGCCTGTGCTGGGCTGTGCTCCATTCTCACCCTGGTAAAACAGACCTTTTTTGTCAACCTTCTAAGTTACATTTGGCTGGAAAATTATTTCACCTCATCTTTTTGTGGGTTCTACTGCTCCAGAAATTTTCTTAAGGTATTATTTGAAGGTATTTGGAGGGGTCTTGGGGAGAGCTCAGGCAAGTCACTGCCTTTCTTCCACCATTTTGGCTCTGCCCTTATGGTATCTAATTATTAATGATTTTTAAATTATTTTTGTTTCTAATTTACTTTATTTTTTCTTGTACAATGTGTCTGCAATGATCCACCTGATGATTTAAGTTCTATGACTTACCTTTAAGTACTATGACTTACCTTTGAGGTATTATTGACATGTGATCAGCCTGCAGAGGTGAGTATATGAAGCAGATTGTATTCACTTACTAATTATTATATACTGAAAGTGCAAATATAACCACTATTTTGTCAAATTATTTTTCTAAGTAGGAGAATAATTTGTATTTTGTAACCATTTTCTTCCTGGCTTAAGTATTTATTTTCTTTCAAGTAGAACACAACTATTTGTAACCTCATAGTTTGTATGCTAAAAGTACAACAGTTTTTCCCCCATTTGTAACTTTTGCAGGAAGCTTCATTGAGTTTCCCTAAATCTAGAATAATAGAAACTTATTTCAAGGCCATTTTCAAAATAATAAAACTGAAGTGTACAGAGGAAAGCTATCATCATGGTGAAGTATCTTGGGTCCATTTCTAAGAAAGATCATTTGAAATATCTCCATTTATTTCAAAAAGAAGACTTCAGTGGCACATGATATTAACTCTCAAGTGTATGAAAGTCTGCCATGTGGCAAAGGGATTTGAATTGTTTGGCCCTAGATATCTAAAGTATGGAAAGTGTGCAGAAATAGCAAAGAAGCATACGTTGAGCTCCTATAAGGAGATACTTCCTGAGGAGTAAATTTATCCAATAGGCTTTTTTGTAAAGTAGTAAGTTCCCTCTGACTAGAGGTCTTCAAACACGTTCTAGATGATTATTGTTGGAATCACTGTAGAAGGAATTGTTATTCAGGTACAAGTTGGATTGCATGAAAGCTGCGGTTACTCAATTTGATAGTCTATGATGTCAATAAAATGATAATATTTCATATTCTATAGCATTTTATAGAATTGTCTTTTGACCTAGTTAATGGGAGCATTATTACTTTTGCTTTCAAACGAAGAAATGGAGTTTGATGGTGATTAGATGGTCAAATATCTATATGGAACAAGCATACATTTAGTATAACATTTTTATTTGCATGTATATATGCCTTTCGGTACTTAGAGGATACAGCACATAAGGAAGGATGAAATTAGAGGAAGAAATTAGTCGGAATTTTGAACCAAGACTCCCCTAAATTCCTAGCACTGAGGGATCAGCAAAGATTCTTGACTCTTTCTGTCATGGAGTAATAGTAAATGTAATATTCTCACTATTCTTGACATGTGAATATAAGTAAAAAGAGTGATTTTTTTCTGTTTATATGAAAGCAGTAACTTCCATGTTACATGGAGGTTTAGTAATCATTTTTTAAAAATCTACATTTTCTTTACCTCCTGGAAATATGTTCTCACTCACTTGAAATTAAACTGGTATTCTCCATACTCATGTGATTTCTGCAGCACCACAGAGAAATGGGAATGATTTCATATCCAGCTTGGGCTTTCTGTTCTGATTGGAACTCAGAATTACTTCTTGTGATCAGTGCCCTCAGGCTGTGTGCATCTAAATTTCTTATGTAGGGTTCACTGCAAATTGAGAATTTCACAGACGTAATGAAGAGTTATAGTCTTAACTCTCAAGTGACAAAGTGCAATACCCAACTTAAGTAGGTAATGTGAAGGGCCCTGTGGGAGTGAGAACAACCCAGCTCTCACTATTAGCACTGTAGGCAGCACATCTGTTTTGAGGCTGCCTGACATTTATATCTAACTTTGTGACTTACCAAGAGGCCACAAATGTTTTTGTAATCCATAAAGATTCAAGAGTTTAGACAATTGCTTATCTTGTTTCTGGCATGCTTCTACAAGATCCACTCAACAAAATCAGTAATTAAATTATATATTATCAGAATGATACAGAAAAACCACCCATAGACCATTATTATGCAGCATTAGACATATTTAGACATTTTCAATGTGTGATATGTTTTTGTGATATATTTATATATTATATGTATATATGATATGCTTTGAAACATAGATCATTGCTATTATATGTATTTTAAAATATAAAATGATTCCATATCTTGAATTTATATAAAGGCTTAATGTGGTATTCATCCATCAAGTACTAATTAAAAACCTATTATGTGCCAGGCACCATGCTAGGCTCTGAGAAAAGTATAGGAGCACATGAAGAATTTCTCAGCTAAAGGAAACTACTGATGAAGAATCTTGCCCTACCAATACAGTTTAGCACCTGCTCTATAGCTTATAAGCTTATTGAATTACCCAGGGCACTAAGAGGTTAAGATACTTCCCCAAAGTGACGCACACATAATATTTGTGAGAAGCAAGACTTGCTTCTTGGCTCTTTGGTTCTATGACTAGATCAATTATACCACATTGCTGCTATGAGATTGCTATGGATAAAAGGAAAAATATGAAATGCTAAACACTTTGCAATTATTATCTCATTTTGTCCTTAGAACAACACTAGAAAGTAGGTACTATTATTATCCACGGTTTACAGATTAGGAAACTGAGGCAACAGAGGTTTTAGTGACTTGTCAAGGGTCACATTGCTAGTAAGTGTCTGAGGCCAAATTTGAAGTCAGGTCTTCTTGACTTCAGGCCTGGCACTCTATCCACTGTGCCATTTAGTGGCCTCAAAAGCCACAGATAATCCAAATCTGCTTCCTGACACAAAACATATCCTTTTTTAACTTTTTTTTTTTTGGTGAGGCAATTGGGGTTAAGTGACTTGCCCAGGGTCACACAGCTAGTGTTAAATGTCTGAGGCCGGATTCGAACTCAGGTATTCCTGAATCCAGGGCCGGTGCTCTATCCACTGCGCCATCTAGCTGCCCCAACATATCCTTTTTTAAAAGCACCATTATTAATTCATTAAAGATTTGTGGTTGCTAATAGTAGAACATTACAATCCCTGAAGAATAAAGTGGTAGGTGATCTAAGGAGTAATGGAGATGCATATAATGGATACAAATTGGTTCCAGCCTTTTGCCAATGACTTAGGCACATTACCCAAGAAACATGTATTAAGCACTTATTATGTTACAGGCATATAAATGACTAAGAGAACACGTATTGGGGTTTGCCATGGCAAGGAAAAAGATCATCTCATTGTCAGAGACTGAAAGAAAAGAGGCTAAGAGGGATGATGTCAAAAGACTTTGACATGAAGAAATGATGAGAAGATGGAGTTTACGTTGAATATTGGCAGTGTTCTCAATAAAATAAGGTCCTCAGCTGAAAAGAAAAGGGAAAGGAGAATCATTAAAGGCTTAAGGAGAGAGGGGGAGAGAGGGAGATTGAGAGAGAGAGACAGAGACAGACACAGAGAATGTGGTGTGTGTGTGTGTGTGTGTGTGTGTGTGTGTGTGTGTGTGTGTGTGTGTGTGTGTGTGTATGTGTGGTGAGACAGGAAATCACTTAGGAGGAACAACAGGATTGCCTTGATGTAATGAGGGTTCAATTGAGGTTAGATAAAACAAATTTATAATATACCCATTCAGCACAATTGTAACTTTTTGGAATTCTATTAAGTGAGTAGGTCTGGAAGAGGTAGATGAAGGGAGTAATCCAGAGCTAAGTTTTACTTATCTATAAAGTTATAAATAAGAAAAAATGATCGATTCCTTAATGCTTTGACACTCTTAGAATCATTTTGAGTAAATGGTAGTATCTCTTAGTGTGGAGAAAAGCACCCCAGATTTAACTCAGAGGACCTGGATTTGAATCTACCAACTGATTGTAGGACCTTGGGATATATATAATCATGAAGTAAAGGAGTTTTTCAAGTACTGAAGCATAGTTAAAATTTTAAACTATAACCAGCTCACCTTAGGTATAGTAATCCTCAGAGGAATATAACATTTCAGTGTGTCCAGAGGAGAATCTAGACCTCATCTTGCCCTGTCAGCACATTTCTCATCATCCATCTGCTTAGAATATAGGCTTTCAAATAGTTTCAACTTCAGGTACAGGCTCCTTAAAAGGCTGTGGAGAAGAAACGAGCCAACTAATAACTGTTGACCTCGATTTTCTCAACCGTAAAATGAGGGTGTTGGATTAGTCAATCTCTCAGGTCACTTCTGCCTGCAACTTGTGTTTCTTATACCTTTCCACCAGGGTAGGACTTATCAGTTTATTCTCAGCTCATTTAGCCTTTGGAAACCCAACAACACGTTTATGTCCCAATGATGTATCAGAGGTGAAATTTAAGGAAAAAAGTAAACTATGAAATAACTGTTGAGAGTTGGGAGCTCTGCAGTGGAGCAGAGCAGAAAGAATCCTGAATTTTAATGCTCAAGTTTTAACACTTTTTTCCCTATGACTTTGGATGTCCTTTTGGTCCTCATCTGAAAAAATATAGTTCTGTCTAACTATCTTCTATGATGCCTTTAAATAAATAAAAAAAAACACCTATGATTTCTTTTCTGGAGTACAGAGTTGGCTCTGGAAATTATACCTTCCAATGCTCTTAGCTGCATTTAGTGATCAAGGAATCCTATTGGACTATGATTTCTTAGTAGACTTTTCCCTCATTCCTTGGAAATGAAACCTAGAGATCATGAAAAATCAATAGGATCTGGTATCTTTTCATCTTTTCCCATCTGATCTTTTTTTTTTTTTTTGTGCGGGGCAATGGGGGTTAAGTGACTTGCCCAGGGTCACACAGCTAGTAAGTGTCAAGTGTCTGAGGCCGGATTTGAACTCAGGTCCTCCTGAATCCAGGGCTGGTGCTTTATCCACTGTGCCACCTAGCCGCCCCTTTCCCATCTGATCTTACCTGCATTCACTGTACTCTATCATGCTTCACTCCCCCATTGCCAAGCCACATATATGTTACCACTTCAGGAAACACAAATGACCCTTGGAGATATGTTATATTCTTGAGACACTCTTAGTAGCCATCTCAAACCTTAAAGAAAATAATAACTGAAATCTGTATAGGGATGTAAAGTTTACAAAGTACTTTACCAATATTATGCCATTTGAAATTTACCACAACTTTGAGAGGAAATTACTTTTATGAAGATGAAAGCTGAGCTCATATAGACTAAATGATTTGCCTCAAGTCACACAATCAGTAGCAATATTTGAATGAGGATCTTCCTGTTTCAATGTCCCAACAACATATTTTATACCATACTGATTCTTATGAATGAAGGATGAAGTATTTGGGAACTATCACAATTAAAAAAATGTTCAATGAAAATGGGCAAACTCTCAGTGTCTTCATATAAGAGGAGTAGGTTAATCAAAATTAGAATTAGTAGTACTTATTTAAAGTATCAATGAAATTAATGTAATTTAATAGCAAAAATAGAAAAGGATAAAAACGTGAGACATAACTGGAAGGCAAAATATATGGTCATACTCAGAATAACAAATCACAATGCTTTGATAATGAGAGGTCAAATGTATTATTTTCTGAGTTAAATTTGATTTGGCTGTAATATAAAACCCAGATATACGAGCCATTTTAACGAGAAGCTCTGCCTTTGTGTTTCTTACTGATAGTACCCTAGGGAGGCAAATTTCTTGGCATTTCACATTCAATATAAGTCCATTGTTGGTAAAAAAGATGGCTAAATCAGCTCGTCATTTTGTAATAAAATATCTCGCAAATTGTTTATCTGATCAATGGAGAGTGCAGTCTCAAGCTGTTCAGTGTTAATGTGCCCATTGCTCTAAAATAGTGAGTTATTGACTGTCAGAGAGACGGGAATTTGTAAACTCAGATCAGATTTCCTGTTGAAAACTGACATATTGCATATGAACAATGGGGATTCAAAAAACTCATGTCCCTCACATTGCAAGCAACATTGGCGCCAGGAATATGAAGCTCCCTATAACTTAGAATTATTATACTGAAAGTTTGAATAATGTGCAGCAAAATACCAAACTCATAATATTTCAAATGCTGTGAAATTGAATTGTTAAACTCATAGAAGTTGTTGGGAGTGGGGATGGGGCAGGGAGAGAAATGGGCCAGGTATATTTTTGGGGCTGTTTCTGTCTTCCAGCGATTCCTCACCTGGCTGTTATTCTATAACAATCTATGTTTCCAGAAAAGAGAAAATAGAGGCAATGCTTTTTCCTGTATAAAATATTGTTTCTCATAAGGGAAAAAAGCTGAGAGATTTCCTGATATTTTCTAAGCACCTCTTAGGATGCAGCCTCACACCACATGCTGAGAAGAGCAAGTTACATAAACACAATTCTCATCCTCTAGGGAACTTCAATCTCAGACAATACTAATAACAATGTACATTAAAATGAGACAAAACATGGGACCCAGTAGTGCTTGGTTTATGCCTTTCTTATGGCATTTACCCTGCCATAACTTTTAGTACAATTATTTGTCAACATGTCTTATCTCCCTTGCCAGACTATAGGATTGCTGAGGTCAAGGATTATGTTTTACTCTTCTTTGTTTCCCTAGGAGTATCTAGCATAGTGCCTTATACATAATAAGCTTCAAAATAGATTTATTCAATTTGATTGAACATACATATCAAAGATAAGTATAGTCTAAGATTGGAGAAAAAAGATATGAATATCTTAGATCTATAAAACCATGAATTTTTGTCTTATTCAAATGGCAAATAGTTAAAATACATTTATGTGGACTGGAGAAAATATCCTAGAAACTTACCATACTTTTGAGTTGGATTATGTGATTTCTACTTCAGTATTTCAACGTCTAGAAAAGCATCACAATCACTATTATCATCATCGTTTCAAGGATTAGATTGTCATCAGTATTTCCTTTATTGTCTCCTCTGAATCCTTATTAGAATAGAGAGGTGATCATGGATGCTTGAAGGATAAGCTAATGGAACAGAAGGTCCAGTGTTTCTAGTCATCATCTCTATGAAGATGACTTCCAACTCTCTCTCTCTCTCTCTCTCTCTCTCTCTCTCTCTCTCTCTCTCTCTCTCTCTCTCTCTCTCTCTCCCTCCCCCTCTTCCTCTCCCTCTCCCTCTCCCTCCCCCTCCCTTTTTTTTGTGTGTGTGTCAGTCTGTCAGTCTGTCTGTGTGTCTGTCTGTCTCTCTCTCTCTATATATATATATTACATACATACATGCATACATACACAATCAATCTCTTGTAAACTCCAGTATCACTTTGCTAATTGCTTGTTGCACATTTCAAACTAGATATAAAACCAAGAATCTAAAAAACAGAATTTATTTTTTTCTTCAAACCCAAAATTCCCTCTCACCAAATTTTAAAAATATTTTATTTCATTATATATGTCCCCATTACATGTAATTTCTTTAACATTTTTTTTAAGATTCTGAATGCAAACTTCTCTCCCTCCCTCTCACCCCTTCCCCTTCTTGTGAAGGCATTCATATGTGGTCATAGAAAACATATTTCCATACTAGCCATGTTGCAAAAGAAAACAAAAACAAAATTAAATTAAAAAATAAAGATAATAAAAAGAAGTATGCTTCAGTCTGCACTCATGATTTATTAGTTCTCTTTCTGGAGGTGGATAACATTTTTCATCATGGGTCTTTGGAATTGTCTTGGATCATTGTTGTGATCAGAGTAACCAAGTCTTTCATAGCTGAATAGCCTTACAAAATTGCTGTTACTGTGTATAGTGTTCTGGTTCTGCTCACTTCACTTAGCATCAGTTTATGTGTCTTCCTAGGTTATTTGTGAAATCATCTTTCTCATCATTTCTTATAGAACTGTAGTATTCCTTCACAATTATATACCATAATATATTCAGCCAATTCCCAATTGATGGTCATGCCTTCCATTTCCAGTTCTTTGCCACAACAAATGAACTGCTTTAAATATTTTTGTACAAATAGGTCCCTTTCCACCTTTTCTTTGATCTCTTTGGAATATAGACCTAGCTGTAGTATTGCTGGGTAAAAGACTATGCACAAGGGCCGCGAGGTGGTGTAGTGGATAAAGCACTGGCCCTGGATTTAGGAGTACCTGAGTTCAAATTTAGCCTCAGACGCTTGACATTTACTAGCTGTGTGACCCTGGGCAAGTCGCTTAACCCCCATTGCCCTGCAAAAAAAAAAAAAAAAAAAAAAAAAGACTATGCATAGTGTAATGCCTTTGGTCATAGCTCCAAATCATACTTCAGAATTATTAGACTAGTTCATAACCACCAATAGTGCGTTAATGTCCAATTTCTCCCATGTACTCTCTAGAGTTTGTCATTTTCATTTTCCAACATATTATTCCATTTGACAGGTGTAAGATATCTCATGGTTATTTTAATGTCCATTTCTCTAATCAATAGTGGTTTAGAGCATTTTTTAATGTGACTATTGATTCCTTTGATTTCTTCTTCTGAAAACTGTTCATATCCTTTGATTTTTTTTATCAACTGAGGAATATCTCTTATTTTTATAAAATTGACTATATATGAAAAAAGGTGTTTATCAGAGAAACTTGCTACAAATTCTCCCTTCCCATTTCCTATTTTTCTTCTAATCTTGGCTGCAATGAATTTGTTTGTTCAAAAGCTATATTATTTCATGTAATCAAAATTATCTATCTTAATTCTCTCTCTTCCTTGGTCATAAATTCTTCCTCTATCTATAGGTCTGCCAGATATTTTCAATACTCTCCTATTATACTTATGGTATTATACTTTATGTCTAAATCATTTACCTATTTTGACCTTATCTTGGTATATGGTATGAGGTGTTGGTGTGTACTAAGCTCCTATCAAACTGCTTTCCAGTTTTCCTGACAATTTTTGCCAAATGTTGAATTCTTATCCCCAAAACTTTCATCTTTGTGTTTATCAAACACTAGTTTACTGTGTTCATTCACTACTGTGTTTTACATTAACTAATCTATTCCACTGATCCACCTCTCTATTTCTTAGCCAGTATCAAATTATTTTTGGTTACTACTGCTTTGTTTGGTAATATGGTTTGAAATCTCAAACTCTAGATTGCTTTCCTTCACATTTTTTCATTTATTCCCTTGATATTCTTGGAGGTTTTTTCTTACAGATGAATTTGTTATTATTTTTCTAGCTTTACAAAAATAATTCTTTGGTAGTTTGAATCAAATTTAATAAGCAAATTAACTTGGGTGGAATTGTTTTTTATTATATTGACTCGGTATACCCATGAGTCATTGATATTTCTCCAGTTGTTTATATCTGTCTTTACTTGAAAAGTTTTGTATTTTTCTAAATTGTGTTCATATAATCCCTGGGTTTGTCTTGGCAGGTGGACCCCCAAGTATTTTATATTGTCTGCAATTATTTTAAATGGGATTTCTATTTCTATCTGTTCCTGCTTGGTTTTCTTGGTAATATATAGAAATGCTAATGATTTTTGTGGGTTTATTTTGTACATATCCTGAAACTTTGCAATGTTTTAACTCATTTTTAGTTTATTCTCTAGTATCCTCCAAGTATACTATTATATCATCTTTGAACAGTTATAATTTTATTTCCTCATGAACATTTTTATTCCTTCAATTTCTTTTTCTAACTGTATTGCTATAGCTATCATTTCTAGTATAATACTGAATAATAGGGGTGATAATGGACATACTAGTTTCACTCCTTATCTTTTTGGGAAGGTTTTAAGTTTATCCATGTTACAGATAATTCCTGATCTTGGTTTTAGATGGATAATACTTGTCATTTCACAAAAGCCTTCATTAATTCCTATCCTCTCTAGTTTATTATTTAAAACAGGAATGAATCTTGTATTTTTCCAAAGTTTTTTTTTCTGTATTCATTAAAACGATTTTATAACTAGTGTTGTTATTGTTATTGATATGGTCAGTTGTGATGATAGTTTTCTTAATATTGTACCACCTATGCATTCTTCATATAAAATTCACATGGTCTTAGTGTATGATCTTTGTCATACAGTGATATAATCTTCTTTCTAGTTTTTTAATTAAAAGTTTGCATTGATAGTCATTACAGAAATTGATCTATATATGTTTCCTGGTTTTGCTCTCTCTGGTTTAGGTTTCAAAGTCATATTTGTATCATAAAAGGAATTTGGTAGGATTCCTTTGCCATTTTTTTTACAAATAATTTATATAGTATTAAGATTAATATTTCTCAAATGTTCCATAAATTTCACTTTTGAATCCATCTGATCTTGGGGATTTTTTCTTAGGGAACTCATTGATGACCTATTCTATTTTTTCTAAGAAACAGTTATTTATGTATTCTATTTCCATTTATGCTAATCTAGGAAGTTTATATATTTATAAATATTCATCCATTCTATTTAGATTTTCAGATTTACTGTGATATAATTGGGCAAAATAATACTTAATATTTGCTTTTATATCATCTTCATTGGTGGTGCATTTAACTTTTTAATTTGGTAATTTGGTTTTATTCTTTCTTTTTCAAATCAAATTAACCAATTATCTATTTTGTTTTCTTTTTTATACAAAACTAGCTTCTAATTTTATTTATTGGTTCAATGGTTTTCTTACTTTCAATTATATTAATCCCTCCTTTGATTTTCAGGATTTCCAATTGTTGTACAATTGGAGATTTTTAATTCGTTCTTTTTCAATTTTTAAATTGCATTCTCAATTCATTGATCTGTTCTTTCTGTCTTTTACTGATGTATGCATTTAGAGATATAAACTTTCCCGTAAGTACTTTGGCTATATCCCACAAATTTTGGAATGCTGTCTTATTGTTTTGATTCTCTTTAATGACATTATTGATTGTTTCTATAATTTTTTCTTTGGCCCACTAAATTTTTTAAATTAGATTATTTAGTTTCCAGTTAACTTTTACTCTCTGCTTCCATAGCCTTTTATTAAATGTCATTTTAAAATTGCATTATGGTGTGAAATGGACATCTTTAATATTTCTGCCTTTCTGCATTTGGCTGTGGGGTTTTTATGCCCTTATATAGGGTCACTTTTTGAGGGTGCCTTGTACAGCTGAGAAAAAGGCATACTTCTTTTTATTCCCAATAACATTTCCTTTATGAATTTGGATGCAGGGGGCAGATAGGTGGCTCACTTGATAAAGCACTAGGCTGGGATTCAGGAGGATCTGAGTTCAAATCCAACCTCAGATACTTCAAATGCACTAGCTCAGTGACCCTGGGCAAGTTACATAACCCTCATTTTCCCAATGAAAAAAGAGAATTTAGATGCTATACCATTTTGTGCATATATATTTAGAGTTGGCATGTCATTTTTTATGATTTCTTTTAGTAAAGTATACTTTTCCTGATTATTCTGTTAGGTCTATTTTTTGTTTTTGCCCTCTTTGAAATCATGTTTGCTACCCCTGTCATTTTTACTTTAGCCAAAGCATAATAAATTCTGCTCCAGCCCCTTATTTTAACTCTGTGTGTGTCCCTCTCTTTCAAATGTGTTTCTTATTAAAAACAAAACAAAACAAAAAACAAGTAATGTTGGATTCTGTTTTCTAATCCATTCTTCCATCTACTTCTCTTTTATGAGTGAGTTCATCCCATTCACATTCCCACTTTTAGGTATTAATTATGCATTTTGATCAATCCTTTTTTCTTCTGTTTATCCTCCTCTTCTATCTTTTATCCTGTCCCTTCTCTAATGTCAGTTTTTCTTCTGACCACTGCTTTTTTAAATCTGCTTTTCCTTTTATCAACTCCCACCTTCTTTTATCCCCTCCCCCTTTTCCTTCCTTGTTTGGTAAAATAGATTTCTATTGCCAATTGAATATATAGATGTGGGGTAGCTAGGTGGTACAGTGAATAGAGCATTTGTCTTGCAGTTGGGAGTACCTAAGTTTAAATCTCCCCTCAGACACTAAATTGCTATGTGACCCTGGTCAAGTTCCTTAACTCAGTGCCTTAAACATCCCTGACTATCTCCAGTCATACTGATGTATATCTTGACAGTGGAACTAGATAGCTCTGGAGTAGAGAGTGAGGTTGGTGATCGTCCATGTCCCTCCCTCACTTAAATCCAAATTCACTGAAAGTCATGACATCACCCTTATGTCATGGTCCTCTTTGAGAATGAAGGACAAACAACAACAATATAGATATATTTTTCCTCTTTGAATGAATTTAGATTTGAGTGAGATTTAAGCATTGCCTCCCATTCATTTTTCTCATCCTCTGTAAAAACTCTTTCTTATATGTATATAAATTTTGGTTATACATATTTTATCTAAGATAATTTCTCCATTCTTCCTCTCTCTTCCCCCTTCTGTCAGGGTATCCTTTTTTCCTATTCACTTTTTACATTAGCCAAATATAATCAACTCATTCACACACCCTCTTTCTAACTATTCTCATAATGACACCATTATTAGAAGATATATGTAGGGTCAAGGAGGTGGCACAGTGGATAGAGCACCAGCCCTGGAGTCAGGAGGACCTGAGTTCAGGTCTGGCCTCAGGTACTTGACAATTACTAGCTGTGTGACCCTGTGCAAGTCACTTAATCCCAATTGCCTCACAAAAAAAGATATATGTATCATTGAGCCATAAATAAAGGTAAGCAGTTTCATCCTATTGAGTTGTTCATTATTTCTCTGTCATTTTTACCTTTTAATGCTTATTTTGAGTTGTATTTGAAAGTTAAATTTTCTATACAGCTCTGATCTTTTTCTCAGGAATGCTTAAAAATCTTCTTTTATTAAATAATCCTCTTTTTTTCCATTTTAAGGATTATCCTCAGTTTTGCTGGTTAGTTTATTATTGGTTGTATTTCTAACTCTTTTGCCTTTTGGATTATCATGTTCTAAGCCTTCTGCTCCTTTGATGTGGTAGTGGCTAATTCATGTATGATAGTGACTGTGACTTCATGTTATTTGAACTTTTTTCCTCTGCTGCTTGAAATATTTTTTCTTTAACATGGGAGCTCTCCAATTTGACTATAATATTCCTAGGAGTTTTCATTTGGGGATCACGTTCAGGTGGTCCTTGGTAGATTCTTTCCATTTCTATTGTATTCTTTTATTTGAAAGTATCAGGATGGTTTTTCTTGACAATTTCTTGAAATAGGATGTTCAAGTTTTTTTTAATCATGGTTTAAAGTTAACCCAACACATAATTCTCTCCATTCTATTATCCAGGTCATTTGTTATCCCAATAAGATATTTGACATTTTCTTTTATTTTTTTCATTCTTTTGATTTTGATTGTTTCTTGGTGTCTTATGGAGTCATTAGCTTCCACTTGCCCAATTCTAATTTTTAAGGAATCATTTTCCTCAGTGAGCTCATGTGTCCCTTTTTCCATTTGTCCAATTCTATTTTTTAAGGTATTAGTTTCTTCAGTATTTTTGTGTTTCTTTTTACCAAGCTATTAATTATCTTTTTATAATTGTTTAACCTAATTTTTCCTTCACCACTCTGATTTTGAAAACGAAAATGGAATTTCTTTGAAAAGAAATTCTTTCTGGGATTGTGTCTGATATACATTGTTTCTTTGAGATTTTCTTGTGGCTGTTTTGAGTTCATTGTCTTCTGAGTTTCTATCTTTACCTTTCCTACCAACATAGTAGCTTTTTATGATCAGATCACTTTTTATTGTTGCTTACTCATTTTTTCACTCTAATTTTTGGTTTGGAACTTTATGTTAATGTTGGGACCTTTTCTCAGCATAGGAAGGGAGGGACTATGTCTCAAATTTTAGATTTTTTCACACTGTGCTGAGCTTTCAGAGCTTGTTCTGGGGATTTGGTAATTGTGAATGCTTCTAAGCTGATGTTATCTGAGGAGGGGAATCCTTAATGTTTTCTTTGTCTGCACTATTGTCTTTACCCAGAAAAGCTCCTTCATTCCTTGGAATTGCAACAGATACTGCTACTTAGGTACCTTACTTTCTTAGTACCAGAAACAATACTGTTCTTCAGGTTCCCTAATCCCCTGGGGCTGGAAGTAACACTGGCCCTCAGATATTTCACTCCCTCTTCACTGAAATTGTTTCTCTCAGCTCTTGGATTATGACCCAGAAGTGGGTATAGGTAATGGAATTGCAAACAGCATCTGATTATTCTAACACAGGGCTACCCTGTCATATTTTTTCTGACTATTTGCTAAGTATCCTTCCCATCTTTGGCTTGAGAATTCCTGAAGCTACTGCTACTTCTGTTTCAATCACCTTGTTCTACCAGAGGTGTTTCATCCACATGGGTTTTATGCAACCTCCTCCCTCAGGTCACAAATCTCTCCAGAAGAATGTCTCACTGTGACCTTTTGTTGGCTCTTCCACTCCTAAATTTGATTTGAGGTGTTTTTTAAAGTTATTTGGAGGGGAATGTAGGAAGAGCTCAGCTTTCTATACTCTGTCATCTTGGGTCCCTCCCTCCCAAAAACCCCTCAAACTTTTTTATTGCTGTTAAGAATACTCTCTTCGAGTTATTTTGATTTGCAACCTTGGTATCACCCTTAATTCCTTATTATCACACATGCTACATATCAAATCAGATGTAAAATCTTGTCATTTTTATCATCATCATATGTAAACATGTTTCTTTAAACCCATTGCCCTTATTTCCTGCACAATTGTAATAACCTTATAATTTTTCTCTTCACATAAAATGTCTCTCCAATTAATTCTTTTTTAATTTAATTTTTAATTTTTTCCAATTACATGTAAAGATATTTTTTGAGTTCCAAGTTTTTCTCCCATCCCTTCCCTTCTCCTGAATCCAGCAAGTAATTTGATGTAGGTTATACATTACAATCATGTTAAACATATTTCTATATATTGTAAGAGAAGGATCAGAATAAAAAGAAGAAAAATGAAAGAAAGAATAAACAAGAACAATAACAAAAAGCAACAGGGGACAGCTGGGTGGCGCAGTGGATAAAGCACCAGCCCTGGATTCAGGAGTACCTGAGTTCAAATCCAGCCTCAGACACTTGACACTTACTAACTGTGTGATGCTAGGCAAGTCACTTAACCCTCATTGTTCCACTAAAAAAAATAAAAATAATAAAAACGAAAAGAATTACAACAACAAAAAAGCAACAGCGAAAGTGAAAATAGTATGCTTCAATTTACATTCAGATTCCATAGAAGGGCATTTCCCACCATAAATCTTTTGGCCTTGTCTTGTACTTCTGAGAAGAGTTAAGTCTATCCCAGCTGATCATCCTACAGTCTTGTTTATACTGTGTATAATGTTCTCTTGGTCCTGCTCATTTTACTCAGCATCAATTCATGTAAGTCTTTCCAGGTTTTTCTGAAATCTTCCTGCTCATCATTTCTTATAGCACAATAATATTCCATTACATTCATATACCACAACTTGTTTAACCATTCCCCAATTGATGGGAATTCCCTCAATCTACAATTCTTTGCTATCACAAAAAGAACTGCTGTAAATATTTTTGTACATGTGGGTCCTTTCCTCTTTTTTATGATCTTTTTGGGATATAGACCTAGTAGTGCTATTGCTGGGTCAAAGGGTATGCACAGTTTTAAAGCCTTTTGGGCATGGTTCTAAATTGCTCTTCAGAATGGTTGGATCAGTTCACAACTCTACCAACAGTGCATTAGTGTTCCAATTTTCCTACATCTTCTCCAATATTTATCAATTTCGGTTTTTGTCATATTAGCCAATTGGATAGGTGTCAGGTGGTACTTCAGAGTAGTTTTATCCAATTCATTCTTTTTTTTTTTTTACATGGATCTGTAGCTTTATGAAGGGACAACTTCTTAACCTCTGGGAGCCCACATAAGGGGGCACATGTAGCCAGTAAAGTTGAAAGTAGGCAGGATGTGATAAGGGAAAAGGAGAGATACAGACACACTGCTCAGGGAGAATCCAGGGGGATCAGGAAAAGCTTCACTAAGAGGCAGCATCTAAAATAAATCTTGACAGGACCTAAGTATTCTTTTTTAAAAATAAAAGTATATTATTATTTTCCAGTTACATGTAGAAATAGTTTTCAACATTTGTTTATATAAGATTTCCAATTTCAAATTTTCTCCCTCCCTACCCCCCCAGACAGCAGGTAATCTGATATAGGTTATATATACATAATAACATTAAACATATTTCTGCATTAGTCATGTTATAAGAGAAGAATCAGAGCAAAAAGGAAAAACCTCAAAAAAGAAAAAGAACAGCACCAAAACAAAAGAAATAGTATGGTCCAATCAGCATCCATATTCTACAGTTCCTTTTTTTTATTTCTGGATTTGGAGAGCCTTTTCCATCATGAGTCCTTTGGAATTTTCTTGTACCATTGGATTGGTGAGAAGAATCTAGTCTATCACAGTTGATCAACACATAATGTTGATGATACCATGTAGAATGTTCTTCTGGTTCTGCTCATCTCACTCATCATCAGTTCATGCAAGTCCTTCCAGGTTTCTCTGAACTCCTCCTGCTCATTGTTTCTTACAGCACAATAGAATTCCAACATTTATTATTTTCCTTTTTTGTCATATTAGCCAATCTGATAGGTGTCAGGTGGTACCTCAGAGTTGTTTTAATTTGCATCTCTCTAATCAATAGTGATTTAAAGCATTTTTTTCATATGGCAATAGATAGCTTTGATTTCTTCATCAGAAAACTGCCTGTTCATATCCTTTGACCATTTCTCAATTGGGGGATGACTTGGATTCTTATGAATTTGATCTAATTTCCTATATATTTTAGAAATGATGCCTTTATCAGAAGTACTGGCCATAAAATGCATTCTTTGTATAGCTACCAAAATTATTTTAACAAAACGGTGAGGAACAATTATTTGATTGTGGATAAGGAATTCTTTGTTACTGCACCCTTTCAGCTGAAGACTTGTGCTCATGCTTCCCTGAAAAATTGTTATCTTTCTCCAGTGCCTTTGTTTTCCCTTCTCTTCATCTTAAATCAGTCATATGTCTTTCCTTCTATATTTTCCTTCTCCAAATCCTTTTTCACACATCTTTGATCACACTCTACCTTGACTTCTCCAGAAGATCACCATCTCTATTGCTATACATACATAGGATTACAAAAGAAACCAATTATGTAGAATTTTAGTTATTGAAATATTAAAAAAACCCACAGACCCCAAGGAAAAACTCCTAAGCTATACTAACTTAGTAGGTTATTTCATCAGCTTGTATGGGTTAATTATCACCACTATGTAAATTTCCAAGCCTTTATATCCAACTCAAACTTCCCTCCTGATCTCCAATCTCCAATTACAAACTGTCTCTTGGAAATTTTGTATGGAATGTCTTGTAGGCTTCTCAAAATTATCATGTCCAAAGACCAGAAGATTTTTTGCACTTAAATGCTTCTGTCTTCAGGATGTCCCTGTTACTATAGAGAGTACCATCACCTTTCCAGTTAATAAGGTTCACAACCTAAGTGCCATCCTTGACTTTTTTCTCACACTCAGTGCACATGTCCAATCTGTTGCCAAATCATTCTATCATTTCATGACATCTCCCATTCCCTTCACTACCCCTCTCCACTTCTTTCCACTCACAATGGTATAACATTGATATTTATCAATTTCTTCCTCAGTTGTTTGTTGTCTAGGATTAGTTTAGATTCACATTGTCTTTTTTTAAGAAGTTATAAAATATAAAGCAATAAAGACGGTTTTGTTAAAACAGAAGCCCTCATCTTAATCACAGGAGTGATAAAATCTCTTTCTCTCTCCCTCAAAATAATATACATTTATATAATATTTATTTCAGGATTTATAAATAAAAGCTGCTTATGCCCTACTTTTTGAAAAATAAAGATTCAGTAGGTAACAACATATCTAAGTAATAATAAGTGATTGTTGTCCTTTGTTTTCAAAGAGGACCAAAATGACATCGCTATATTGGAGTCCAGGTATAGTGTGGCTGAACAAAACAATGTACACTCAGATATGGAACAAATAGTCCATGTGAATATTTGGAGTGGAGATGTCTCCAAATGTCTGCATATCATGTTTCTTTTGAGATACTGTAATTCTGCTTCAGTCACAGCAAACAGTGCCTTCTTTAATGTGGGTGCACCATGGTAGGTGATACTTTGCCATTGTCTCTCATGTCTCACAATTGATTTTAAAATTCTTCAGAGAGGCCTTGAAAATGTCCTTGAATCACTTCTGACCTCCATGTGAGCACCTATCTTGCATGAGTTCTCTATAAAATAATCTTTTAGGCAAACATACATTTGGCATTTGAATAATGTGGGAAGGCCATCAGAGATGTGTTCTCTGTTGTACAGTTTGAATTCTTCGCAGTTTAGCTTGGGAAAGAACCTCAGTGTCCTGTACCTTATCTTGTAAGGTGATCTTCAGAATCTTCCTGGACAATTCAAATGGAAGCAATTCAGTTTCCTGGGATGGTGTTGGCAGACAGTCCAAATTTCACAGGCTTACACCAATGAAGTCAGTGCAATGGCTGTAGACCTGTTTGGTAGGTAGCCTCATACCTCTTATCTTTTCTAGAGCCTCCCAAATGCTGGGTTAGCTCTGACAATGTATACTGCCAATTTAAGTGAACTTGTCAACAGTATTAAAATTTGTTCAATTTATTATAACTGATAGTTTTACATATGGATGGTGTGGTGCTGGCTGGTAGAGAACCAGTACTTTCTTGGTATTAATCATTAGACCAAAATTAACACAAGGAGAAAAGAATGAATTTATACTTTTTTGCATCTCAGGTTCAGAGGCTACATTGAGTGCACAATCATCTGTGAACAACAACAAAAAATCATCCACCCAGTCTCCCTCCACTTTAGTCTTGGCTTGCATCCTTTTTTTTTCCAGGACAATGAAGGTTAAGTGACTTGCCCAGGGTTACACAGCTAGTAAGTGCCAAGTGTCTGAGGCTGGATTTGAACTCAGGTCCTCCTGAATCCAGCACCAGTGCTCTATCCAATGTGCCACCTAGCTGGAACTTAGTTAAGGCTGATTAAATTGAGATCACACGTGGCCAACCCTGAGGAGAGTGTGTTCTCAGAGGCTATGGACTGCAACATCAGCAGGAGACCACTCTCAACCAATCAACTTGAAGAATCTCCCATTTCGGGGAGGAGGACAGGAAGTAGGAAGTAGGGGGCTGGCGGACTGAAGTTTGCTCTTTTGGTTCGAGACATCAGCTTGGTGGCAGGACTTCATGTGGGCTGTTAGGAAAGCTAGGGTTTCCATGCTATAAGGAATCTGTACTCAATCTTTCTCTCTTTTCACTATCTTATATCTTTTAATAAATCCTTAAAAGCCTAAACTCTTGGTGAATTTAGCAGTGATTTTAGCCAGTTTCCACCCAAAACTGGGGGGGCAGATTAGAACCCACATTTAGATTTTTGAACAACACAATGAGTTAATGCAGTGCTATTTACCAAATCTCTGAAAACTACCTATTTCTTTTCAGCTCCACTCTTGCCAACCATGTATTGGCTCCTAAATTTTCCCTCCAAGTTTGTAATGAACTTTTCCAGCTTGGAGAAGTGCTCTCATCTATTGACATTACATCTTCTGGCAGTCATCTTGCTTTGGGGATCTAACTTTTGTTAAATGTGAATATTTAGCTTGTAGAGGATAAGTCTTTGGTCAGTCCAGCACTCTGTACCACACATTGACTTGATTACTCCCATTTCTTGTTTGTCTCCTCTTCTTACACTGTCAATCTAGTAAATTCCAATGTTTGCTGCAAGGGTAGATCTATGAAGTTTTATTGCATTTAGGTAAACAGAAGACATTGTTAGTGATGAGAAGATTATGAGATGTACAAATCTTCAGTAGTAAGTGACCATTGCTCTTGCTGTTTCCAACTCCATTCTTCCCAAGGAATCCCTGCCATGTATAGAAATTTGTGCCTACTTTTGCATTAAAGTCATCTAGAATTATAAGTATTTCCTTTTGTGGCACATTTATGATGAGAGTCTCTTCTTTGAACTCATCAGGGTTCATCATGGTGGGAGTATGTGCACTGACAGTAGAGGCTTGGTTCTCTCCTGCATGTGGAAACCACATTGTCATGAGTCTATCATTTATTCCTTTTGCTAGGCATATAAGCTTGTTGACTTGATTAGTTTTGATTGCAAAAACTAAACCAACCTCATGGCACACGTTGTTACTGCAGTCCTTCCTGAAAAATGTGTACCCAGCTCTAACTTCAGTATGCTGCCCTTCATTTGCCAAACTTTTTTTCACTCAGGGATGCTATTTTAATGTGATAACTGCTGAATTCTCTCCCAACAAGAGCTGTTTGTCTTTCAGGTCTACTGGATTTTGTGTTGTCTATAAGTGTGTGCATATTCCGTGTACCAATGTTGAATGGAATCATCTTGGCAAAATTTTTGTGTACTTTTTTTGTGTTTCAACCACAGGGTGGTATCCTCACCTGCCAAGCTAAGGAGTTCAGAATGGGGCTCTTCCTCATACCAGGAAGTAAGTAGTATAGTCCTGAAAAGGCTGCTCAGAGATCCAGGGGGCTGCTAAATCCCATTGCTGCTTCCAATGAGAAGATGACCCTATGGCTTGGGCTGCCCAGTGTGCAGGGTTGTGGCTATAGCTCCCAGTGTATGCTCACCTGCTTCATCACTTGCCTGTTGCTATAGGACTTAGATGTATGTTAAAAAAGGTAAAACATTTTATGGGTAATGTTTTTTATTCCCACATAAATTAGAATTATGTAGGCAGAGTCGAGTGAAGTCATTAGCTTCACTCTCTCTTCCAGAGTCACTGGAATCTAGCAAAAATAAGGAAAGGTCAAGACAATTGTGGTGGTTTAGGATTCAGTGGATAGCCTTGTTGTTTTTGATGTCTAATCAAGCTTTAAGGGCTCCACAGCACCTGTTTCAGCTGCCTTCCTGGCTCTTGGAGCAAGTTGTCATCTTCCCATTCCAGCAGGGAAAGTCTTCACATTCTTGGGATAGATGCCTCCCTAATTCACCAATCTCTCTCCCCAGTTCCTATGATGCAGTTTTAATCTGTTGAATAGTATTAAATGAGCTATTTGTAAAGCACATAGCTCATTGCCTGACACAGAGTGTGCACTTTCCTTTCCCTTCCCCTTCCCCTTTCCCCAAAATAAATGAAATGTTTTAAAATGGGGGAGACAGTAAGCTGATCCAAACTGGAGAAGTTTCTCTGTGCTTTCACAACACTAAGTTCTGTCTTTTCTATTCTCCCCCCTTTGCTATTGGTACGCATGGGAAAATCTCCCTCAGGCACTGAGGCACACCACTTATGGCTTGGAGCTGGGAGAATCTCTCCTCTTCCTGTCCAGGAAGTGAAACAGTGGTGGTTGGTGGGTATGTGGGCTTTAGGAGAATCCTTAATTGTATATAAGTGCTTCTGAGGCTGCTATGGACACTCCAGAAGCATAGATACCGTATTAAGGCTTCTTCTGTGGTATCTTCTAGAGCACCAAAAATCAGATACATCCAAGCAAGGTTTCCTTCATGCCCCCCCTCCACTTCCCTACTTGTTTGATAATAAGAGGAGGGAGTATACTGTTCTATTATACAAAGCTTTCAATTAGTTACATTATGTGTTAAAATAGTTTTGTGTGGGTTGTCCTAGGGAATTAGCTACGAAATCTAACATTATTTCTGTATTGTAGTAGGTTTAGATTCTGTGCAATTGATTTAGAAATGAAAGATGTTCTAGTGCTAAGTGGCATCTATCTATGTAGAAAACCTTATTTTTAACTGAAAAAATGAATTTATTTTAATTCACCCAGATCTGTACCAACATTTATGTTTCTCTTATAAAGACAGTAAATTTATTAACAAATTAGTAATTGCAGGAATGAATATATTGCTTAGAACAAATGACTTTCAAAAATGTTAACTCTGATTTTCTGTGTTATTTACAAATGAGCCACTTATTATAGCAGGTCCAGAGGGGAAACTACATTGCAACACTTTGGAAGCAATGATTTAGAGATGCTATATATCTTTTCGGAAAAGTCAATTTAAAATAATTTTATTTCAAATTTTTAATCACATCATTATCTTGATTAATCTGAATTTAGTAAGTCTCTACTTCATTTTTTAAATTTTAGTTAGGATCTAAAATTTCTCAGTATAGAGATTCCAGGTAACAAAGTCCTCTCTACCAGTACAGATCAGTGACCATACTAGTCTTAGAGAATGGCCTGGGGCAGTGAGAGATTGAATGATTTGCCCAGAGTAACATAGCCCACAACTATTATAGGTGTTACTTGAACTCAGTTGGTCCTGATTCTGCCTGCAGCTTTCTATCCTTTGTGCCATGTTTCATCTCAAGGATTCATTATACTCTAACATGTTATTTCCTTGTCTCAGAGCAAAGATAATTTGGTCGGATCTAGGGTTAGGTGTTAATTGTGATTGGGAATTATCTCAGGGGACAAAAGACATAAACTAAACCGGTAGTTTTCATTGTCTTGTCTTGAAAGAACATAAATGCATTGAACAATGATTTATTGGTATTTAGCAAACATTAGACATATACTGGATTTTTTTCTTTAGTGTAAACATTTGGGGTTTGACCAACTATTTCTTTTTAAAGTGGGGGAAAAAAAAGGTTTTACTTCTGACAACTAAGGCTCCCTGAAGTCAGAGCCTTTGTACATAGGAAATGAGTCTAGCCAAAGGCTGAAGTACCTTTCCTATGTATTCTCTAGTGTGTGTCTTCGTTTGTGACCCCCAGCTGGTTAACATCTCAAACTCTTTCTTTTACAGGAAAACGTATTTGGGAATTGGAAATAGGATACAGCACTGTTCAACTCTAGGATACCTGCTCAAGTTCAGTCTAGGTTGGTGGCAACCAAAGTTAACAATTTTTCTCTTTTATTTTTTCTGTTACCAGTTTCACTTTGTTCCTTTGATATGGCAATAATCAGTTTAATGGTGTTTCTAGTTTCCTGGAACAGGATGTGCCAATAGTAGCAGTGCTTCATCGAGACCTCTGGGTGGGAATTTGGACAAAATGAGCTCTGTGGGCTCTCTAATGTTAGAAAAGAACTATTTTTAGGAATTTGTTAAAAATCAAAGACTGCATTTATTCATATGGCTGAATATGCCTAGTCATATCTGGCCCAATCTGTATACTTCTTTGGTCATTTCAGTATGCACATCAGCAAGTTGAGTGTACCAGAGTGCTATAGAGTGATAGTCAATTTTCAACAGAAAATGTAATATATTCTCTTTCACCGGTGGTTCTGTTAAATATTGTAAACATAGGCCAAAACCCATTGCCATATGCACAGCACAAGATGAAGGGAAGAGACAGTGACACCTGTTCAGTATAGGCTGTAGATATAAATGGAAACTTATGTTCTTATTTATAAATTTACAAATTTGTAAAACGAATAAAATTGTAGACGTTTCAGTCTATTCAGATTGCTTGTAAAGTTAAACAGAAATGACTAGAGGTGGACAAATCTCTCCTTTACTTTTTGCTTTATTGACATAGCTGAAGTAGCTGAGAAAGAAACACAAATGAAGAACTTATTTCAAATAACTATAACAACTAATTGACTTTAGGCCTTTCATAGAGCTAGAATAGATAATTTTAAAATTATGAAAGGAATCATTTTGTGGAGTGAAACTCTCATTAGTTGAAGTCACACCTTTATTATGATGCCTTCAGTGGGTCAAGAAAATTAGAAGCTTAACCAGAAAGTAACAATGTAGATGGGACCTCCAATCAGTATGGACTCATCTCCCGCAAAAGAGACATCTGAGCCTTCTGACACAGGTTTTCCTACATTGTTAATTAAGTGGACACTTAAGGGTTAATAATAGTGAAGTGATGGGAAATTTTCTATTCTGACATTTTGATTTAAAATTCAAGAAAGATAGCTACATGAAGCTTTTGTTGTACACTGGGCTTGGAGTTATTGCATTTGGTAAATAACCTATCTACCTCATTTATGAGTATGACAATCACACTGGGTGTGGTAGGATAAAGAGAGCTATAGGAATACACTTGAAAAGAGGCGGAGTGATATAATCTTTATGTGCAAATAGAACAAGTTGCTAATAAGCTGTTACTACAAATTGCTGATATAGGATTAGAAATAAAGGATTGTTTTGTGAGTGTGGGTGTGGGAGGGAGAATGACTTATGCATGGGTGAGAAAGAAGGAAGGACAAAGACTGGAAGAGTAGGTATGTATGTAATATCATATGAGACAGGGAGAGTGTGCCTATAAAAAGCACATGAAAGTAAAAGAAAATGCTTGAGTGTGTGGCAAGTGAAAGGGAGGGAGATTGCAAACATGTTATGTGTTAGAAAAGTGTTTATAAGAGAGAAGTTTTATTAAAAAGTGATCTGTATGAGGAGAGAAAGCAGGACTTTTGTCTGAATGTGATCTGAGGAATATGAGGGAGGGAGAGGAAGAGGGAGAGGGAGAGGGAGAGAGAGTTTGAGATAAAGCAAAATGGCCTAAGCAATGGCCTTGAATTCAGGAGCATTCATACCATCATGACCAAAATATTCTAATTACTTTTAGCTAAAACACTGGGAGTATTCCTTTGATTCCCCTGCTTTTCTCAGTGTGATATTTTCACAATTTCATGTAGCATTACATGATGCTGAGATGGAAGGAGGAAAATGCCCACTAAACAGTTTTCTTGTACTGATTATGTGGAGAATATCATAGTCAAGTCAGGCTACCAGAGAAATGGGTTATTACACTGGGAACATTTATGTCATCTAAGGTCCTAGTGCCGCTGAGAGAGCCAGCCTTTTCCAAGGAGCTGTATTCTGTGAATTTCTTGTCAGTTCCCTAAAAGTGCTAAGTCATTTACAGCTTGCCAGTCAGTCTTCCCTGGAAACACAGAAGTAAAAGGTTTAGCACGCTATTTGTGACTTTTCCCTGTGTTGTAAAGACATCCTTGACAAAATGACACCCTATAACAGAAAAACTTAAAAGCAGCATTTAATGAGACAATTTCTAACCACCCCCACCCTCTATGCCCTAGGAGAGCCTCATCCCCACTGGGCATTTGCTAGTTCATTGACCACATTTCATGAGAGATTTCTTTTGATTTCCTTTTTGGCTGTTGTTATTGTTTGTTTGATTGATTGATTGATTTTTAATATCCAGTGAAGTCTAGTTAATGAATCGAATGACTTTTTTCATGTATTCCTTTCTTTCTTTGTGCATTTACCTTTCTGGTCAAATTTGGCTCTTTTGATTAAAAACTCCATCAGAGGAATAGAGTCTAGCATCCTCCTTCCATCCTTCCCTACTTCTCCTTAACTTGCTTTCTCCTTCTCACTAAGCTTCTGAGCTTTGATAAAACTAAAAAGAGCCACAAGGGAACACTTTTAAATTTTTTTTAAAGGGAATGCAAAAAAAAAAAAAGACAAAGTGAAATGCGGAATAAATTATTGCAAGGACATTAAAAGGTTCTAATTTCCTTGAGCATACATATGCATTCTGCTGCTGCCTGTCCTCTGTCTCCCAGTGTAGTCATTGATCCACAGCTTTTATAATGAAGTCTAATAACAACTCTATTACTGCCAGCCTTCTGATTGGCTTAGGCGCCCACAAAATTAGCTACAAAGAAGCCAGCTTGTCAATATTAATTCCGCCACAGAGATTACTTGTTATGGGAGAACAAAGGTGTTCTGGCTTGAGCTGAACAACTTAACTCCTTGTCTCATAAAATTTAAGCTGCTATTGATCGCCTTCTTCTATTGTGCTGAAGGATTAAAAAAAAAACACAGAGATGCGGGCGGCACAGCCACACACATACACACGCAGAGACATAAGCACGTTGAATCTCAGACATATTCTCCTCAACCACCAGACTCTGCTCCGCTTTCCCTCCTTCCCTCCTCCCCTCCTCGCCTACTAAGAATCATTCAGTAACATGAAGCAAATTAAATCAATGAATTCATCCTAGCAGATGGGTGCTTTAACAGTCAGTTAGCCTTTAGATAATTGAGGCGTTGACTCCGGAATCATAAAATGGATGGCTCGTTTGTACATTTTACTGAAATAGATCACCGAGGTTAAATAAATGAAATCCCATTTGTCAGGCGGTAATAAATGGCCTCCCCTTCTGCAAACAGCTCTGTTTGGCCTAATAAATACAGGGATGTTACAGTGCTCCTCCCTTGATAGGGTTACAGCTTAATGAAATGGTCTTTCCTCTGCTTGTTTTTGCCTCCTCCTGCACCGTGTGATAAGTAGCGAACCAACGAAGCTTGTAATTACAATCTTACAGAGAACCCGGCCAATCTGTATATAAATCTCACCATCCAATTACAAGATGTAATAATTTTGCAGTCAAGCTGGTAATGAGGTCTAATACTCATGCATGTGATAATCCCCCCTGGATGCTGACTCTATCAGATGTTAGCTTTGTAATTATACTGGCAGAAAATCATTATTTCATGTTCAGCAGAAAAATGAGGTTGGTGGGAAGTTAATTTTCTCTATGCTCTGTGAAGCATAGACAAAATTTTAATGATTTAATCATTATGGTTATCCCTTTTGCAATTGACCCACGTTACTTGTGTAGAAACATTGGCACATTTAAAAGTCCCTGTTACCCGATAAAGCTTGCCAGGTATGCAGCTTTTAATGTAGGAATAACTGTATACAATTAAACTATTAACCTGCTTGATAGGGGAAAAAATCCGTGGTTTGTGCTTTCATTATTTGTAGTAGGATTCAGGAAAATATTTATGTCCAGGACACATTATAATAAATTACAAATTTTTTGGTAAAAAAGAATTATGCTTTAATTTTGATATCAACTCCACCAAATACAATGCAACATCCAAAGGGTAAGGATCAGAAGGGAGAGAGCTCTTTGTGTAGATTTTCTCTGGCCAATGCTTTCTCTATGAAATAAGAACAATAGAGGAGGCTGTGGCTAACACTCCATATAGGGAATATAATTCCATTCTTCTAACCTCCTCTTCAGCATTAAGATAGGGCAGAGTTCATCAACAATATCTGTGGATACTTAATTCAAAATATTTTTTTTTTGGCTCATAACTTTTCCCCCCAGTTGTTTTGATGACTTTGCTATTTATAAACATGGTTATGGGGCTAGGGTGGGAAGACAACCTAGTTTGGACCACAGGCCAAAGAAAGAGAAGACTGTTAAAAATAATAATGACAAGTATATATTTCATCATAGGCTTTTGTGAAATTGCAGAAATAAATAAAGAAATGAGGCCCAAAACCTTTATATGGACTATTTATTAAGCAATTTTTATTAAGTGTCTCCTCTGTACAAAGCCCTGTGCTAGATGCTACTATATTATAACTTAAATTACTCTCGTTCTCTAAGGTTTGCAAAGTGATCTCTTTACAATAGTCCTGTGAGGTAGATAGATTTTCTTTTACAAATGAGGAAACTGAGACTTAGGGAGGTGAAATGACTGGTATATAGTCAAATAGGTACTAAATGCTAGAAATAAGATTGAAAACTAGTTCTCCTATTTATGAAGCCAAAACTCTTTATATTCTACTATTCTTAATTAAGTGAACCTACAAATGTTTTTAAGAAATGGCTTGAAAGCCTAACTCCCTAAATTGGTCTGAACTAATTTGATCAAATTGATTAAATATTTTCATTGGTTAGGCTGTTCATTTTTAATTCCAAATTAGCTTAATTAACCTATTGAATTGATGATATGTGTAGTTGTCAACATCAGCCCCATCTCACCCCCAACTCATGAATCTTCACAATAAATTTTCATTTTTTTTCTCAACCTGTGAGAAGAATATTTGTGTTAAGTGCTACTATTGACTTCCTTAGAAACACTTTGGAAGTGGGTAGGTTTTATGCAGAAATTAAGTAAAGTTCACATTTTTTTAAAATCTCCATTGTCAAAGGAGGAACTTTCACGTTAACTTCTGGAGGAAAATTCAATCAAAATTCAATGCAAAACATTTGCAAAGTGCCAATCCTCATTTATTTGTTCAATTGTTTGGGAAATATGTTCTTTTTTTCAGGACCTAGTTTAGATTTTGACTGTGTATTCCTGTTCACTGACATACTAAAAAAATCTAATAAAGTAAACAAAAAGAAAAGTTAGGCCAAACTCTTTGGAATGATTATGAAACCAATTTAGGGAGTATTTGGTGTTCTACAGCTCAATTCAACAAGGAGATACTAAATGAAAATAGGGAATATCTGAAGAACCTCACTATCTACAAGAAGGCTAGAAATCCTCAATGACAGTGGTCATTGAGTGGACCCTTGGAAAGCCTTTCTGTTTTATGCCTTCCTTGATCAATAATAATAACAAAAAGGTAATTGACTCAACAAATCAACGAACAAGTATTTATTAAGTGCCTGCTATATACCTGATACTGTGCTAGTAACTGGGGATACAAGTACAAAGCATGAAATAATCCTTGCCTGCAAGGAACTTCCATTATAATTGAACAGAGTTATATGCTGTTTAAATCTTTCATGGAATCTTGTGATTTTTATTCTTGCATGGGTATCACTTTCTTGAATAAGAATCTTCAAAGGAACATTTTCTTCTGCCAAATCAAATCCAGGTGCAGCTATTTAAACATGCATGCACACATATACACACACAAATGAAGGGACATAATATTTATTCGTGAAGGTTAGGGTTTCAAACAGGAAGCCAAAGTAATGGCACAAAGAGGGTTTGAATATATTTGTTCACTTTTCAGTCATAATGAGTTTACAGCAGAAAGTGTGGACAGTTGTTCTCCACATGGTAGCTGAATGTACCTAATATTTACCTTTAAAATAATGCTTTTTTTAACACCGTAATTCTCACCTATATAAGGCAGAATTATATAATATGTCCTACATTCGTGGCCATTTTTACACTTACAATTGCAGATTTAAATGGATTGTGTTTGTCCCCAGTTAGAGAGCAAAATTCTCTAGCAGTGGGATGGAAGTTGATCTTCCAGTCATTCCTCATGCTATAAGAAAAGACATCCTTAAACCAAGTAACAGAAGGACAGGATCACCTACCACTTTTGTGAAAAATAATAGTAAGTCTGGAAAATCTATTAACAGAATTTAAACACACACACACACACACACACACACACACACATAAGCAGAAATAAGGCTAGAGTGAGGTATCACTCACCCTTTCCTCTAAAGTGGTATGTTTCCCTTCCTGCTGAGTTCCTCCACTTGTTCCTGCTACTGAGGCAAATGGCCTTGCTTAAAAAGAAAACAAAAGAATATGTATGTACGCATGCAAACATGCACAGTCATATTGCTCTCACATTATCTATTTAGAAGTCGTTTCATGAAGAAGGGAAAATGCTGATACAGAAGGCAGGCTGCTGCCATGGCAAAGCTTTTGTCATGGGATGGTTTCCACTTCTTCTTTCCCTCCTAGATTTCCTTGAGACCTCCAAAATACTCCCATAGATTGTAAGCTGTTCCAGGCCAGGGACTGTCTTTTGCCTTTTTTTAAAAAAATATTCCCAGCAATTGGCATACTCCTTGACACGCAGTAGGTGTTTCATAAATATTTCTTAACTGACCTTTGCTCTCCCTACTGAGGGCTTGTTTGGATCTAGTTTTATTTCCCTTTCCAAACCATGAAAGACCACAAATCTGAAAGTTTGTTGTTGTTTGTTTTGGTTTGTGGCCAAACAACTTCTTGACAGAAGTTGTTCCACTTTTTATATCAAATTTTCAAATAAGCTATATCAACAAAATTCTCCTCAGTGAAACTTGAGGAATTACTTTAGCACTTGCCATTCCCCAGGCTTGTGTGACCCTTTCTTATCTCCATGTCCTTGTTCATATTTTTACCCTGGGATTTTCTGGGGCAGAGCCAAGATGGTGGAGGAAAGGCAGTAAGCTCTCAGAACTCATGACATGATCTCTCCAAAAAATCCTCCAAATAATGCCATATTTTTACCCTGCTTCACTTCCTTATCCTTTCTAAGACAAACCAAAGTTTTCCCAAATTCCTGCTTCTAAGACCCCAACATTCTCTGTTTCTTAGAGGTGTAGCTTTGTTATCTTTGATTACTTTCTCTCTTTTGCATCCTACACATAACCAATCACCAATTCCAGTTGATTATTCCTCTGCATCTCTTCCATCTGCCACCATTTTAATTGAGGCCCATATTATTTCATACCTGAACCATTATGATAACCTCTTCACCTCGAATAGCTTTGCGTTGAGTCTATACAAATTTCTACTACAAGAATAATATAACATTTGCACAGGTCTAGTTATGTTGCTTCCCTTCTTGAAAAATTTCCATGGCTCCCTAGTGCTGCTTTTTACAACTTTGCCCCAACCTACCTAGCCTTATGTGGTTTAGAGTTATAAGGGGTGTGTTAGGAGATCTGGTTTAACCCTTTCAGGCTCAGATAGATTAAGTCACTTTCCCTAACTCAAAAGGTTCTAGAATTTGAACTACAAAGTTTCTGACATTGAATCTGGGATTCTTTCCGAAGCATCACATCTGTGACACTATTCTTAGTTTATATTACTCCTTTTTTTTTTACTGTATACAAAAAAACAGCAATAGTGTAAAATGATCTGTTCGGAAGGAAGTGGTTATTTTCAGCAATGCAATGATCCACTATAACTCTGAAGGACTTATAAAAATTGCAATCCATCTACAGAGAAAGAACTGATGGTATCTGAAAACAAATTGAAGCATAATGTTTTTGATAGTTCCTTAATCTGAAGTTTTGTTTTTGTCTGTTTTCTCTCACAACCTGGCTAATGTGGATATGTTTTCCATGACTACTCATGTATAACTTATATTGAATTGCTTGAGTTCTTTGGGTTGGGGGGTGGGAAGGGAGGGAGGAAGAGAAGTTGTAACATAACGTTTTTAAAAATTGATGTCAAAATTTGTTTTTACATGTAATTTGGAAAATAAAATTCTAAAAAAAAAGAATTTAGTGTTTGTAACTATGGAATCTGGATGCAGAATGAACCATACTGTTTCTACTTTTTGTTTTTTTCTGTTTTTTTTTTGAGGTTTTTCCCTTGTGTTCTGATTCTTCTTTTACAACATGACTAATGCAGAAATATGTTTAATGTGATTGTACATATGTAACCTATATCAGATTGCTTTCTGTCTTGGGGAGGGAAAGGAAGGGAGGGAGGAAAACCTAGAACTAGAAATCTTTTAAAAGTAAATATTGAAAACTATCTTTACACATAAGTGGAAAATAAGAAAATAAACTTATGATAAAAAAAAAAGAATTAAGTGTTCATCTGGTCCTGGGTTTTTTTTCTTAGGGAGTTCATTGATGGCTTGTTCAACTACTTTTATATTTTTTATTTTTCAATTTCTTTTTTGAAGATAGGGTTATTTAAGTATTATATTTCCTCTTATGTTTATGTGTGCAATTTAGATATTTTTTGGTAAATAGTCATCCATTGCATTTAGATAGTCAGATTTATCAGCATACTAGTTAGGCAAAATAGCCCCTAAAATTGCTGTAGTTTCATTTCTATTGGTGGTGCATTCACCATTTTTGATACTGGTAATTTGGTTTTCTTCTTTCTTTTAAAAAAAATCCAATTAAGGGGCAGCTAGGTAGAAAAGTGGATAAAGCACCAGCCCTGGATTCAGGAGGACCAGAGTTCAAATATAACCTCAGAAACTTGACACTTACTAGCTGTGTGACCTTGGGCAAGTCATTGCCCCTACCAAAACAAAAAAAAAGATTTACAAAACAAAAAAAGATTTATCTGTTTAATTATTCATTTTCATAAAACCCACTACTAGTTTTATTTATTAGTTCAGGTTTAACTGTTAATTTTTATTAATTTTTCATTTTATTTTTAGGATTTCTATTTAGTGTTTAATTGGGGATTTTTATTTTGTTCTTTTTTTTATACTTGTACAGCCAATTCATTGTTCTGTTCATTGTCCATTTAACTGATGTAAGCATTTAGAGATTTAAATTTCCCCTAAGTACTGTTTTGGCTGTATCCCTTAATTTTTGGTATGTTCTCTAATTGTCATTCTCTCTAGTGAAATTATTCATTGTTTCTATGACTTGTTCTTTGAGCCACTCATTCTTTAACATATATTTTTGCTTTCAATTAATCTTTTGTTTATATGGATCTTTTTTGAATGTAATTTTTATTGTATTATGGTCTGAAATGAATGCATTTAATATGACTGCTTTTTTACATTTGTTAGGTTTTTATACACTAATATGCCATGGATTTTTGTGAAAGTGCCATGTACAGTTATTTCCATTCAGTTTTCTTCCCAGGTCTCTTGTATCTAACATTTCTAAAAGTCTATTCACCTTTTTAACTTCTTTATTTTTTACTTTATGCTTAAATTTATCTAGTTCAGAAATGGGAAAGTTGAGGTCCCACAGTGGTATAATTTTGCTATTTCTTCCTGTAGCTCATTTAAAATTTCCCTTAAGAATTTTGATACTATACCACTTGGTACATATATGTTTAGCATTGATATTACTTCATTTAGTGTGGTATCTTTTATTTATTTTTTTATAATAAACATTTTTATTTACAATTTTGAGTTCCAAATTCTATCTCTTCTTCCCTCAATCCCCACTTCACCTAGACAGTAAACAGTCAGATATAGATTGTATATGTGTAATTATGTAAAACATGATCATATTAGTCATTTTATATAAGAAAACTTGAATAAAAGAAAAAATGAAAGAAAGTGAAAAATAGTATGCTTCAGTCTGTGTTCCATCAATATCAGTTCTTTCTCTGGAGGTGGATAGTATGATTTATTATTAGTCCTTTGGGATTGTATTGCTGAGGATAGTTAAGTCATTCATCGTTCTTCAAAAAACAATATTGCTGTCTCTGTGCACAGTATTCTCCTTCACTTTGCTATGCATCAGTTCATATAAGTTTTTCCAGGCCTTTCAGAAATCATATTGTTTTTCATTTCTTATAGTGCAATAATATGCCATCTCAATCATATACCACAGTTTTTTTTAGCTGCTGTAAATATTTTTGTACAAATAGGTCTTTTGCTATTTTTTGGGATGTCTTTGGGATATAAACCTAACAGGGGTATTGCTAGATCAAAGCATATGCACAATTTGATAGGTCTTTGTCTATAGTTCAGAATTGATCTCCAGAATGGGTGGATCTGTTCACAACTCCAACAGCAGTGGATTAAGATCCCAGTTTTCCCATATCTCCTCCAACATTCAATATTTTCCTCTTTTGTTATATTTGCCACTAAGATATTTGCAAGTAGATACCTCAGAGTTGTTTAATTTGCATTTCTCTGATCAATATTGATGTAGAACATTTTTTTCATATGACCATAGATAACTGATTTCTTTGTCTAAAAATGATCTGTTTGTATCGTTTGCCCATTTATCCATTGGGGAATGACTTATATTTTTATAAATTTGACTAGGTTCTCTATATATTTGAGAAATGAGACCTTAATACTTCTTTCAAAAATTCTTTACCAGGGGGCGGCTAGGTGGCGCAGTGGATAAAGCATCAGCCCTAGATTCAGGAGGACCTGAGTTCAAATTTGGCCTCAGATACTTGACACTAGCTATGTGACCCTGGGCAAGTCACTTAACCCACATTGCCCTGCAAAAAAAAAAAATTCTTTACCAGTTTTCTTCTTTCTTTATAATCTTGGTTACATTAGATTTGTTTATGCAGAAGCTTTTAAATTTTATATAATCAAAATTATCTATTTCATATTTTGTATTGTTCTCTATATCTTCTTTGGTCCTAAATTCTTCCTCTGTCCATACATCTGACAGATAGACTATTCCATGCTCTCTCATTTTTTTTTTGTTTGTTTTTTTGGTGAGGCAGTTGGGGTCAAGTGACTTACCCATGGTCACACAGCTAGTACGTGTCAAGTGTCTGAGCTTGGATTTGAACTCAGGTCCTCCTGAATCCATGGCTGGTGCTTTATCCACGGTGACACCTAGCTGCCCCCTATTCCATGCTCTCTTAATTTGCTTATGATATCACCTTTTATGTGTAGATTATTTAGTCATTTTGACCTTATTTTAGTATATGGTGGGAGATGTTGATCTGTACCTAGTTTTTGCCATAATATTTTCCAGTTTTCCCAGCAATTATTGTCATATGAATTTTTGTTTGAAAAGCTTGGATCTTTGGGTTTATCATATGCTAGATTACTATAGTCATTTAATATAGTGTAATTTCTACCTGTTCTATTCCACTGATCCACTTCTCTATTTCTTAGCCAGTACCAGATTGTTTTGATAATTAATTCATTCTAATACAGTGTCAGTTATGGTACTGGTAGGCCACCTCCTTTCACATTTTTTCATTGATTTCATTGATACCCTTGAAATTTTGTTCTTCCAGATGAATTTTGTTATCATTTTTTCTAGATCTATAAAATATTTTTGATAGTTTGATTGTTATGACACTGAAAAATAAATTAAGGTAGACATGATTGTCATTTTTATTGGATTGATTGGCTCAAGTGTACCCATGAGCAAATAATATTTTTCCAATTGTTTAGATCTGACTTTATTTGTGTGAAAGGTGTTTTATAGTTCTAATCATATAGTTCTTGGGATTGCCTTGGCAGGTACACTCCCAACTATTTCATATTGTCTACCATTATTTTAAATGGAATTTCTCTATCTGTTGTTGCTGGACTTTGTTGGTAATATATATAGAAATGCTAATAATTTATAAGGGTTTATTTTGTATCCTGAAACTTTGCTAAAGGTATTAAAATTTTCAAGTCATTTTTAGTTGATTCTCTAGGAATTTCTAAGTATAACATAATATCATCTGTAAAGAGTGATAGTTTTATTTCCTTATTACCTATTCTAATTCCTTTAATTTCTTTTTCTTCTCTAATTGCTATAGCTAACATTTCTAGCACAATATTAAATAACAGAGGTGATACTGGTCATCCTTGCTTCACCCATGATTGCATTGGGAAGACTTCTACCTTATCCTCATTACAGATAATACTCGCTGATGTTTTTAGATAAATATTACTTATCATCTTAAGGTAAGCTCCATTTATTCCTATGCTTTCCAGTGTTTTTTAATAGGAATGGGTGCTATATTTTGTCAAAGGCCTTTTCTGCATCTATTAAGATACTCATCTGGGGGCAGCTAGGTGGCGCAGTGGATAGAGCACAGCCCCTGGATTCAGGAGGACCTGAGTTCAAATCCGGCCTCAGACACTTAACACTTACTAGCTGTGTGACCCTGGGCAAGTCATTTAACCCCAATTGCCTCACCAAAAAAAGAAAAAAAAAGATACTCATCTGATTTCCCAACAAAAATTTTGTTATTGATATAGTTGATTATGCTGATAGTTTTTCTAGTATTGAACCAGTTCTGCATTCCTGGTATAAATCCCTCCTAGGCATAGTGTATGATCTTTGTGATGTATTGCTCTAATCTCTTTGTCTATGGTGTCTTTTAACAAAATGTAGTTTCCCAGCATATCTCTTTTAATTAGATCTATTTTTGCTTTTGCTTTGTCTCAGGTCACTATCAGTGGAAGAATAATAGATTATGTTCTAGCCCCTTATTTTAACTCTATGTGTTTGTTTCTGTTTCAAGTGTGTTTTTTTTTACCAGTAAATAAATATTACAGCTTTCATGAAGTTATTATAAAACATCGGGACTCTTATACATAAAGTAATCAATGTATATATAAAATTTACATTATCTGTGTATTGATTTTACTTCTTAGCTTGACTTTCTAATAAATCTTTAGTTTCATTGATTTTGGCTGCTAAATAAGGAGATCCTTCCTTGTTTGGGTGGTTTAAAGGCATCATTCTTTGGTAAGCATTTCTAATTTTCCCCTTATTGGCTGTAGGGCTTCCTCCCAATATGATTAAGCTTCTTGCTTTGTCATTTTGGGTTCAAATCTGCCTCTATCATAGCCACCAATGAAGGTACATACATTTTGGCAAACTTCCAATAGCTTACTTTACTTGAGGCTCCATATGCTACTTTGTTTGCAAAACATACAAATCCTGCAGCAGCAATCGTCAGTCCAACTACCACCACTGTGCTGGCCATGGCTTGGCTCCTGCTGCCCTGAGGCTTCAAAGCTACAGTTCATCCCAACCCAGAGGCCACAGTCTGGCCTAGCTCAGTCCCAGGCCCCAGCCCCAGCCCACAGCCGCCTCCTTGGGTAGGACTGAGTGAACTCAAGTGTGTTTCTTATAAATAACATATTTTTGGATTCTGGTTTCTAATCTATTCTGCTATCTTCTGTTTTATAGTTTAGCTCATTAATTATCTTTTTGAGATCATAGTCAACTGAAACTTGTGCTCTCTCTCTCTCTCTGTATGTATGTCTGTCTCTTTCTGTGTGAGTGTGCATAAACTCTCTCCTAATAATGATAAAATTCTTAGGACTTACAAATCTCATCTTCCTCTATAGGAATATAAACAGTTTAACTTTTTTTGAATCTCTTATACATTACATATATATATATATATATATATATATATATATATATATATGTTGAGTCTCTTTCACATTTAACTTTTTCTGTTTCTTTTGAGTCTTGTGTTTGAATGTTAAGTTCTCTAATGAAATCTGGTCTTTTCATAAGAAATGCTTGAAAGTCCTTTATTTCATTAAATATCCAGTTTTTTCCATGAAAAATTGTACTTAGCTTTGCTAGGTAAGTGATTCTTATTTGTAATACTAGCTATTTTTCCTTCTGAATATCATATTCCAAGCTCTCTGTTCCTTTGTAATGGAAGATGTTAGATCTTTTGTGATGCTGACTGTGTCTTTGAAATATTTGAATTCTTTTCTTTTTCTTTTTTGTTTTGCCACTTGCATTTTTTTTTCTCCTTGATGTGGGAGCACTGGAATTTGGCTATAGAATTTATTCCTGGGAGTTTTCATTTTGGAATTTATTTTAGGAGGTGATTGGTGGATCTTTCAATTTCTATTTTACCCTTTGGTTCTAGGGTATCATATTAGACAACTTTTCCTTGATAATTTCTTGAAATATGATATCAAGGATCTTTTTTTTTATTATGTATTTCAGGCAGTCTAATAATTTTTAAATGATCTATCTTTGAACTATTTTCCAGGTCAGTTGCTTGTTCAGTAAGATATTTCACAAATTTAAAATGGAAAAATCACTGTCACAAACTTCAGGTTTCTCATGCTACTTTTTTCAGAGCCAGTTCTGCCAGTCTGTTAGTTTAGCATGCTTCTAAGGTGGTAAAAAGAGGTGTGGTCACTGCTTTCCTGGCCTGTCCTCTGGTATTTACTCAGAAAAGAACCTTACTGTCATGCAGCCTCAAGAAATAGCACTCCTTTTGGGTTTGAAACTGTGTCTAGAATCTGTGCTCTTCTGTACCCACAAGTAGCAATGCTCCTTTATACCTTGGAAATGAGACCAGGGGCTTGAGAACAACCACAAGCATTCTTCTCCATCCTGGAACTACTCCCTTTCTACACAAGTACTGGTGATCCTCTTACCCCTGGAATTGCACCCCAAAACTTCATATGGACAATGTAAAAGGGTCTTAAAAACAGTGCCAACAGTATTTTCTTTTTAAAAAATAAACACTTTTATTTAAAGTTTTAAGTTCTATATTCTATTCCTCCTTCCCTTTCTCTTTTCTTCCTTCCCTGAGGTGGCAAGCAACCAGATATAGGTTATACATGTGCAATTATGTAAAACATTACCATATTAGTCATTTGTATAAGAAAACTCAAATAAAACAAAAAATGATGGGAAGTGAAAAATACCATGCCTCAGTCTGTGTTCAACCAATATCAGTTCTTCCTTTGGAGGTGGATAGTATGCTTCACCATTAGTCCTTTGAGATTCTCTTGGATCATTGTATAGCTGACAATAATTGTCTTTCAGGTTTTGATCAACTAATATTGTTGCCACTATATAACATTCTCTTGGTACTGCTCACTTCACTATATATCAGTTCATATGACTCTTTCCAGGCCCTTCTGAAATCATTCTGTTTGTCATTTCTTATAGCACAATAATATTCCATCCTAATCATATACCAGAGCTTATTCAGCCATTCCCCAATTGATGGGCAATCCTTTGATTTCCAATTTTTAGCCACCCCCCAAAAAAAAACTTCTATAAGTGTTTTTCAGTCTTTTTCTCTTTTTGGGGGATATCTAACAAAATGTATTCTAATCTCTTTCTGAATTGTTTTTCAGCCCCCTTACTGTCCCAAAACTGCTCTATAGCTCTTGCAGCTGCCTCTTAGGCCTGCCACTAGTGCTTCTAATGTGGCTGTTTTGCCTGAGCTTACCACCAGCCATGTGTTGCAGACCTCTCCTGCCTACCTCCCAAGTTGCCTTCAGCTAATCTTTTGTTGGCTCTGCCACTCCAGAATTTGATTTGAGATGTTATTTTAAAGTTGTTTGGAATGGAATGTTGGAGAGTTCAGCTGAGTTCCTGCCTGTTCTCTATCTTAGCTCCACTATGGTGTGTTCCTATTATAAAATTAGAAAGAGAAAACATCCTCTCTTTGTGCCTCTACTTTCTTTTCTGTATAATTCAGTTGTTATATACACATTTACCTAATGGAAATCATGAGATCACAGAGTTGAGTTGAAAGGAGCCTCAAATTCAACCTCCTCATTTCACAAATGAAGAAACAGAGACCAAGAGAATTTAAACAATATGTCCAACACATTTATTAAATGATAGAAGTAGAATCAGAAACCAAATCCTCCAACTCCAAATATAGAATGTTTTCCATTGTAAATATCATATTTGGATATTTCCATATGAGTGAAATTTTTTGAGAGCTATCAACGTAACTAAAGTTATAGTAGTATAGAGTGCACTAGATTCCATAATTATGCTGATGGTGAGTAGGCCAAAAGATAAGACATGTCATAAATTTCCCATGTTTTAGTGGTAGAGATGTACTCTTTATTATTATAGCTATCAGAATATGATTTCACATAGATAATTTTTATATAACAAGAAGGTTTATAGTGTAACATTTTAATGATGACTAAAAATATCACTAGCTTGACTAAGGCTGTGGGGAAATCCTGAATGCTATTGAAACGGTATTTATGAATGAAGGAATGACATTTTAAAAAATAAACATGTACTATGTGTTAAACACTTTGCTAATTGCTGCAGATTCAACTAGAAAAAAAAGTGAAAAATTTTGTCTTTTCATGAAACTTATACTCTAATTCGGAGAAGTAGCACATAAAAGAAAGTTTAGGTACAGTCAGCTAGAAAGGGCTACAAGTCTGAAGAATTCAGGGGCATGGTGAATGGCAAGACCTAGAAATGCTTAGGATACATAAGTAGATTAAATAACATCATTAGGAAGCTGTAGATGAGGGATACAGGGAAGGTAGTAAGGTCTGGATTGAAAAAGTGACGGGATAGATGTTAAGGCCTGGTGTTCCTTCATGTTGTAGGAAGGAATGTAGCTCTTGATTTTCACCTCATTCAAACCATGTAGATAAGCAACCTAAGGGAAAGAGAGAAACCTAGGAGGGAGATTTTCACCATCTAGCTATCTTAGAGGGGTATTATGGCACCCCAAAACTTCATATGGACAATGTAACAGGGTCTTAAACACAGTGACAACAGTGTTTTCTTTTTTGTAATAAAACACTTTTATTTAAAGTTTTAAGTTCTAAATTCTATTCCTCCTCTATCTCTTCTCTTCCCTCCCTGAGGTGGAAAGAAACCAGATATAGGTTATATAGGTGCAATTATGCAAAACATTGCCATATTAGTCATTTGCCATATAATATGCCTTAGTATGACTAGTTAAATCATAGCCTCTGTGGGCCCAAGCTTCCTTATCTAAAAAATGAGGGAGGAGGTAGACTGCATAATGTACAAAGGCCTTATAACCTAAAATCCTGTTATTTAAAGAATAAATATTGATAATATATCAATAAATGGAAAGTTCTAATACCTCTCTGGCATAAATGATGCTGCGTTTTCATAAGCTGTTGTATAACAACTTCCCTAATTCAGTTCCCCACAATCTCTCCTTGCAATAGCCTTCTAATTGGTGTCCTTGCATCCACTTCCACCCTTCTCTAAAACACCCTCAATATCACTGCTAAAGTGATTAAATTACAGTTCCAATTATCCCATCACACTTAAATTACAGGTCCAATTATTCTATTCCCTTGTTCAAGTCACTTCAGTGGTTCCCTATTCCCTCTAAGCTAAAATGGAAAGTCCTCTCCTTGGCATTTAAAGCTATTTTCCATCTGGTTTCAACCTATCTTTTCAGGACAACTACATATCCCTTCCTATAACTCCCTCAAGCTACCTTTCTTACTATTTCCTGGACACAATCATTTCATTCCCCAGCTCTGTTCCTTTGTACTTCCTGACCCAATGTCTAGAGTGCTCTCCATTCATATTACCTCCTGTTGGGCTTAGTTAAAAAAACTGCTACCTTCTACAGGAAGCCTTTCCTAATTTGTCTAGGTGTTAGTGTTGCCCACATTATTATTGCGTATTTACTTATATTGACATATCCCTTTATATGTTGTATTCCTCCAATATAATGTAAGCTTCTTGAGGACAAGGATGTTTTATTATTTCAATTCATTATTCATTGTATTCATTATATTGCAGTTGCCATTGTATTATCAACATCTGCCATAACACCTAGTGAACAGTTAAGAAATGCTTGTTTAACTTAATTGAATTTATTGGTGCCACAATCAAATATGACATGAATTTGATCTATTCTTACTTTTCTTATATTTTTATTAAATCACTCTAATCAGAGCTCAGTTCTTTGTGACCTAATCTTTGTCATAAATTGCTTCACTGGAGATATAAGTAATATAGAAAGTATGGACTTTGTTGTTTGCCTTTCATTCTCCAAGAGGACCATGACATCGGGGTGATGTCATGACTTTCAGTAAGGGAGGGCTGTGCAAAGTCACCTATCTCACTGTCTCCTACAGAGCCATCTAGATCCAGTGGCAAGATATATATCTGGATGACTGGAGATAGCCCTAGATGTTTAAGGCAATTGGGGTTAAATGACTTACCTAGAGTCATACAGCTAGTAATTGTCTGAGGTGAGATTTGAATTCAGGTCATTCCAAATTCAGGGCCAGTGCTCTATACCCTGCATGACCTAGCTGTCCCTAGAAAGTATGGATATATAGACATGAATGCGGATTATTTCCTTTTCTTCAGCACATCATGGAATACTCATCTTTTCCTCACTTTTAATAGGGTCAAACTTTGTCTGGAGGATATTCTTAATCTGGGAGGTCATATTACTACCCCTTATTTAGGGTTACTATCCCCATCCCATTAAAAACCTAGTCTGTGCTTCCTATCTGTGCCACTTTTCCCATTAGATCCTTTCCATCAGTGATACCCTGTCCTGCCTTCTAAGAAATTTGTATCTGAGAAGATATCACTAATTCTTCCTCCACAGCCCCTTCATCTACTGAACTAGGGTCAAAGAGGCAGGAACTTCTTCCCTTCTACCATATCTAGACAAATTTTCTAAAAAAGGATCATTGTTCAGATAGTATTTGTTAATGTAGTAACTATTAGAGACAGGGGTATGTGATCTTAAGTATTATGATGATGTGAAAAAGACACTGCACTTGGAATTCAAGTGCCTGCATTTGAAACACTTAATTTTTCTGATCTTCAGTTTCTCCATTTGTAAAATGGAAATGATTATATTATAGATGTCAACTAGAATTGTCTAAAAATAATCAAGTGACTTGTTTCAGTAGGAAGTACCCCAGTTCAAGAAGTATCTATTTGTAAAATGGATATGTATGGAACAAACGATTTAGGTGTCAGCTAAACTAAATTGCCCTGAGGCCAATTCCAACTCTCATATTCTATATCTTGCCAATGTCATGGAGATGTTAAATAGAAAGCAATGAATAAACCTCAAAGTTCTATACAACTGTTACTATTGTTTCTTTCTTATTCTCTTCTTAATCAATGAAGTTCAGATAGAAACAGTCCTGGAAAAAGTTGCTTATTTATTACTTTGTTTTTAATAGGATAAAATAACAGATTTTTGAAGTTGAATAATAGTATTGTGATGAAACTCATCTTCTCTATGATCAGTGAAAGCTTTAGGACAGTACAGTAGAAGAGAGGCTGAAACACAGAAACGTCATCATTGTTTTGGAATTATGGAGTATACAGGTTGATCACTAATCATCTATCTGCTCAGGAGCTGTTGCTTCACATTTCTTTAAATACAATGGTAAAATTAAGTGTGAAAATAGTTAGTACTTTAATTAGTAATAAATTACTAACTGCAAAAGGCTAAAGTATTTTGCCAATCTTCCCTTGGAAGACTATAAGTAATGTTTGGATTTTTCCAATTACAGAGGAGGAGTGACTGATTCCTGGGTATTCTCTTAGTTACTGAGAGATAACTCAAAGAATTCTGACCTCTAACAAACCAGTAATGCCATGGTATCTTTTTGTTAGTTGTTTCTAGCTGGAAAGATTTATATAATTTTAGTTGTACATAGTATTTAACACCGCATTAATTTATAACTCCTTATTCCCACAAGTCCTGAATTGTACTCTATTCTTTATACATAGAGGCATTCTACACAAGGCCCCTTATGATAAATACTAGGTCTTTTCTATCATCTTTTGATATAACCAGGCACAGTATCATGAGGGCCAAATTTTCTGACTCAGGTTCAAATCCTGCTGATTTAGACAGATATGAGTCTATTTTCCCATGATTCTTTTAAAATAGAAAAATAACTAGATGCCACTTTTCTCTTCTCATAGTCAGTGTTGCAATAGGTGATAAAGAACTTTGATAAGTTTGTTTTAAATTTGTTTTTCTTAGTCTATGTTGTTATTCATTACAGTAATTCAGACAACCCCTGTAGTATACTTTTATCCTAAGAGTTAGCTTTTTTTTTTTTGGTGAGGCAATTGGGGTTAAGTGACTTGCCCAGGGTCACACAACTACTAAGTGTTAAGTGTCTGAGGCTGGATTTGAACTCAGGTCCTCCTAAATCCAGGGCCGGTGCTTTATCCATTGCACCACTTAGCTGCCCTATCCTAAGAGTTAGAATGATGCTACTTGATTTTGAATATTGTTTCTCTCATTCATCTAGTCTCATAATATCTTCCTAAAAGTTAGGTAACTGAGGTATAGAGCTTAAGTGACTAGAATCTAAAATGTCTCAGGGCAAAGATGCAAGAGGTCATAAAAATCACCACTATGTGGGGGTCTCAACCTAGAAAGCTTTTTGACTTGGGAGATCAAGATGAGTGCCGTGCAAAGTACAGCATAGTTCTGAGTTCTGCTTAGAGATTGCTATATGTTATTGGTAAAGTCATTTAAACTTTTAGATCTCAGTCTCATTCTCTGTTAAATGAAGTAAATCAGACTAAATTATCTCTAGGGCCTCTTTTAGCTCAATTCTATGATAATATGTACTTCGTTTTCCCAGCATTTTTTCTGTTGGTTATAGGTTCCATGATTACAGGAACCATTTTTCATTCATTGTCTTTGCACCTAGCACAATGCCTTACACATACTAGGCACTTACTAAATATTTCTTAATTTGAATTGAGTCCATCTGCCCAAGATCATCTAGCTTGTTTGTGGTGGCACTCTTCTCAGACATGCAGTCTAGGACTAATGGAAGGAATTATATTCTATATCATTTCCTTTCATACATTGTTATGTATAGTTACAGTCGATGAATTAGAATGTTAGAGCTAGACAGAACCTTAGAAGTTAGCCAATCCAATATCCCATTATAGATATGAGGGAACTGAAGACCACAGATATTAAATAATAGGCTAAGACACATGGCTAGTTAGGGACAGAACCTAGACCAGAACTCCAGATTCCTATTTTCCAATCCATTTGGCCTAGGGAATATTCTCTGGTTTGGAGGTTAATGAAAAACAAACGCATTTCAAAGACACAATGACCAATGCCAATTTCTGAAAGACATTCCCCATCCTTGGCTCATGATCAGGGAGAAGCTTCTGTTGCTAATAGAAGCTAAATCTAGATTTTCTGCTTATTTGTCCATTCCCAGCTGAACTCCATTTAAAATGAATAGGAATTCTGCCTGGGAAAAGGATGCAGAATCAGGCCCCAAGGGTTTGTTTTGTCTCCAGATAATATATCCAATGGAAATCAAGTGGTTTTATATATGCCTACGTCTAAAAATAAAATGTTCTCTCACAGGCAGCCTCAAACATGAAAAACATAATTAGATGAAAGGATTTTTCTCAATCTACTAGTTCTTTCTTAGAAAAATAGTTAATCTTTTGAATGCTTCCTATTGAAAACATTTTTTGCTATATTGTCCAGTCCCATAAAAAGGGAACCGAAGAGCTTCCTCAGTATCCCAAATACTTATTAAAGCTATGTATCAGGACAGCACATTTGATTCCTGATTATATGTCAAAAGTAACATTTATTAAATATTTATGGTATAGTCATGCTTAAAGTATATAACCTAAAAACATGAACTATCCATTTCTATTGCTCTGGACTCAATTTAGTGAGTTAAGGGATTAGGAATGAGATTTAAGGAGAAGCCAAAGGGTACATTTGTTTATGATAAATATTTTAAAGTATCTGTCATAAAATGTGGCCAGCACTGTCATGTACTTTAGATAAGCAATTTCAATTTAAAAAAAAAAGATTCCCCACACATGCTGTTTTCACACATTTTATAGAAAACTGAAATCATTTTTCTTAGACCAATGAACTTGTTTCCAAAGATAATACAGTGCCCCCCTTTTTAAGCACCAATGTTGGGGACTATGACTGTGTAATTAAATTAGCCAAGTTGTCACAGGTTTTTGATGTTAATTTTTAGTTCCTTTTAAGGAAAAGGCATATGCAAATGGCATATATATGGCATATATAAGCCTAACTTCTATTATAACACGGATTTCCTGTGCTATATTATTTCCTTTCTTGTATTTTGATTCTGATTTTTGTTTCTATGAATATATCATGATTCTGTGTGTCAAAATTTAATGGTGGCTTCATCTTTAGAAATTGAATTAACTGGGGGCAACTAGGTGGCAAAATGGATAAAGCACCAATCCTGGATTCAGGAGAACCTGAGTTGAAATCCTGCCTCAGACAATTGACACTTACTAGCTGTGTGAACCTGGGTGAGTCACTTAACGCTCATTGCCCCACAAAAAACAAATTTAATTAATTGAAAATTAATTGGACTGAACTGTGAGTTTAACTAGCCAACAGTAGATAATAGTATAATCTCCAATAAGAATCCCAAAGTACAATTCCAGGTGCTGCTCCCCTTCCCCACCCACCCAAAGCAACTGTAAGCTATATCAGCATAATAAGAAACACAATTTCCATTTTAAAGATGATGATAGGATGATTCTCATTGTGGGTCCCTAATCATTGAGCCCACTGTGTAATAATCCTAGGTATTCTTCTATTGGGGACCTCAAAATGAATGTGATTCAGATATATCAACTCATCTATCTATTTATTCAGGGATTTGGGGTTTGTTTTGTAATTTTCAAATTATATGCACATATATCTCATTGATCCTTATTACAATCCTTGTGAGATAGGAAAAACAGTTACTATTATTTCATTTTTCCAGGAGAAGTAACATGGATTTGACATTAAGGCCTCTCTAAGTGAAGTGACTTGCTCAAGCTCAGGTAACTAAGTGGCAAAACTAGAACTAAATAACAGCTTTTCCTTATCAAATAGATAACATTCATTTCATCTTCCTTAATTGTTTGTTTTACCTTAAATATAGAGCTCTTGCAGCACATTATAGGTTTCTAAAGGAAAGCTTTATGGGCTGTTTTCCCTAGATTATTTTCAATATAAATAATGTTACTATGCAACATATGATTGATATTATTTTTAATGTTCCAAAAGCTTTAATAAAATCAATGAACACATGCTAGATAATTCTAAGCTTTAATTTATAACTTTAGTCATTTGGGCTAAATTTCCAGAATGAGACCCATTTATGGACATGGCCAGCGTGGGAGTTAGTCTTACTTCAGTAGGCATATTTGTTACAAGTGTTTTGGTTTTCTTTTTTCCCCCAGTGGTGTAGGAAAGGGAGAGGGAGAAAAAAATGCTTGTTAATTTAAAAAAAATCTAATTGAGTTAAAATAACATTACACATTTGTTCTCAAACATAGAACAGGATTGTAGTAGATTTAAAAGTCAGTTAAAGGGTAAGGGAATTACAATTAGGGGGAAGCATTTGTGTAATCAACAGAGGCAGGAACAGAAGCAACATTGTCATCAAATTACTATAGACCACATGGACAAAAAAAAATAGATGAGAAGTTAATCTAATAGATGATAAGCTTGGCAAAGAGGCAGGATATAGGAGAATTCAGTTATCCAGAAGCCTATTAGAGCACTCTCTTTGCCAAAAGTAGAGCAAGTAACCATTTTTTGACTGCCTTTAATGATTGTTTCATCCTACAGAAGTGGGAAGAAGATATGTGAGGGATTAGCTTTTGGATTTCATTCTTAGTAACAAGAAAGAACTACTGTTGGATAAAAAAATGATTGGAGACTTAGAGGTGAATAGCCACTCTGTCTTTTTATAATTCATGAAAGTAAAGGAGACGGATGCCATGCATAGACTGAGATATATCCTATAGTTTGGAACAATGGATTTCAAAGGTCTGAGAGACAAGGATCCCATAATTTCTAATTCTAAAGGGGGAAGTCATGTTAGGAAGGATGGGGGAGAGAGGGGGGGAGTGGGAGAGGGAGGGAGGGAAATAGGGAAAGAGAGGGGGGGAGAGAGAGAATGTATTATTTTTTTTCAAATTAACACATACAGACTAGAAAGCAATCTAGTTTGAACTAAACACAGACCTACAACTCATACCATACACTAAGATGAGTTTCAAATTGTTACATGACTTAGAAATAAAGGATGACATTATAGACAAATTAGAGGAGCCAGGAAGAAATTACCATTCAGATCCATGGATAGGGGAAGAGTTCATGACCAAACAAAATATAGAAAGGATCACAGAAGATAAAACGGACAATTGCGTTTTGGCAATATTTTTAAATTTTACAAATAAAACCAATTCAACTAAAATTAAAAGGGAAGTTGTTGGCTGGGGAAAAGAAGAAAATTATGAAAAGTTTCTCAAATAAAGGGGTAATTTCTAAAACATAGGGGGAACTGATTAAAACTTATGGTAATAATAGTTATTCCCAAATTGATAATCCTTCAAAGGATATGAAACATACTACCTACCTCCTGATAGAAATGTGATAGACTCAAGGTGCAGATAGATTGCAAGGTTCAAAGCATGTAGTTTTTGTTTTTTGTTTTGTTTTAGTGGGGCCATGAGGGTTAAGTGACTTGCACAGTGTCACACAGCTAGCAAGTGTCGAGTGTCTGAGGCTGGATTTGAACTCTGTTCCTCCTGAATCCAGGGCTGGTGCTTTATCCATTGTGCCACCAAGCTGCCCCCCAAAGTATGTACTTTAGAACATGACCGAGATGGTAATTTGTTTTGCTTGACTTTGCATATTTGTTACAAAGTTTTCTTTGTCTTTCTTTTTCTAAGGGGTTAGATGGTGAAGAAAGAGAAAATAGATTTTTAAAAATAAAAAATAGAATTTATATTAAAAAATAATCACGGGGGCAGCTAGGTGGCGCAGTGGATAAAGCACTGGCCTTAGACTCAGGAGGAACTGAGTTCAAGTCCAGCCTCAGACACTTGACACTTAACTAGCTGTGTGACCCTGGGCAAGTCACTTAACCCTCATTGCCCTGCCAAAAATAAATAAATAATCACAAAGAAAAATGAAAGCCAGAGCAGGAAAGAAGAGACTCCCAGCTGCAAATCGATGATCTTTAGAAATGTAAAATTTTACATGTGGATGTAACAAATAAACTTCATAAGCACAAAATAAAGAATCTTATCTAGATAAGAATTTGAATAAGACCTAGGGTGTTAGTGGACTATAGGCTCAGTAATCATCCATCAATCAACAATCATTAATTATTTACTGACCTACTATATGGCAGGCACTATCTTAGGTTTATGAGAGCAAAGATGTTAAAGCTAGCTTAGGTTCCATTAAATGAAGCTTAGTTTATAAGACTTGGGACATTATTGCCCTGCTATACTTTGCCCTTGTAAGGACACTGTTAGAGTATTGTATTTACTTTTTGGTGTTGCATTTTTTTAGAAGGACATTGATAAACTGAAGGGGTTCCAGAGACATAATCAGGTTGGTGAGGGGCCTCAAAATTGTGCCAAATGGGCATTAGCTGAAGTAACTGAGGACATTTTGTCTGGTAAAAATAAGACTTGTGGGCTATGTGATAGAAGTCAAGTATTTAAAGGACAGAAATGATGGAAGAGGAAATAGATTTGTTTTACTTTCTCACAGAGGGTAGAACTTTATTAAGTAGAAGTTATAAAAATACTCTTAAGCTTGATGTAAGGATGACATGCCTAATAATTAGGTCTACAGAAAAGTGAAATGGATTGATTTGATAGGTAGTATTTTCCCTTTTACTGGAGACTTTCAAGAAAAGACCAGATGACCACCCATTGGGCAGAGATATCTTGGTCAGATATCCCATAAACTCTCTTAAAACAAGGAGATCCTATCATGCGTTGCTTCTGATTATTGAATTTATCAAATTGCCTCGTTATTTATGGTGCATATTCATTTTTCTTGATAAGAAATTCCTGCAGAGAATGCTATATATTTACAGGTTCTGTTGATATACTAGGTCATTATTTATCATTAATCCAGTTTTGGCAGGGGGGTTTCTTCGGTTTCTGGGTTGATTTTTGCATAAAATAAGACAAATGAAAGGTTTTGTAATTTCTGAACTTATCATCATTTCATTTTTAACATTTTCATTTTTAAAATTGTAAACTTAGCAAACATCAACAAACACAAATGTTTTCACATATAAATATAGAATTCTTTTACACTAATTAGCTCGTGTTAAGCTTAAAAACAATATAATGTTTGATTCCTTAGACCTACACAGTCTTTTCTGCTGTTTTATGGGGTTACATTAAAGAAAAGTTAGAAGTACAATCACAGTTGCTCTGAGCCCCCAGTTAGGAAGATTAGTATAATTTAGGCAGAGGATTTGATCCCTTCCTTAATTAAATTTTATATTCATCTCTAGCTAGCCATGGCCTCTTTGTAATTGAATCAAAATTTAGATTTCTGGAAATATTTGTATTACTCACAGAAGCATGTATTATGCTGTTTGTTAATAGATAGTGAAAGAGTAAATTGTGCAAAGGATGTTTTTCTAGGAAATCCCCTCAATCCTTGATAAGATAGTGTCAGTCCTAGATTTCTGTTCTGAGATGGCCTTTCTCAATAGCTTCCTTCTTGTCTACAGTTCAGTACTACATTCTTTTTTTATTTTATTTTATTTTATTTTATTTTTTGGTGAAGCAATTGGGGTTAAGTGACTTGCCCATGGTCACACAGCTAGTAAGTATTAAGTGTCTGAGGTCAGATTTGAAGTCAGGTACTCCTGAATCCAGGGCCAGTGCTTTATCCACTGCACCATCTAGCTGCCCCTCAGTACTACATTCTTGTTATAAATGGAAGCAGACATTCAAAGGAAGTTATAGAAAAATGAAAATATGACAGTTTATTTTCCAAGAAGTGTTATGAAATGGAAAGCAAATTTCAGGGAGTAGATATTTGGTCATCTGGTATTTTTATGAACATGATAGGTCACTATGAAAATAACTGCAGCTCATGTATCAACATTGGTTGTAAAGGAAGAGTAGGGAAAGTCTGAAAAGTACTTAATAGACCCTCCAAATTAAATCAATATATGCTTTAATACTTGTTGATTTTAACGCAAATGTTGGTATAGGAGAGGAAAATGAAAAAAATATGTTGGAAAAAATGATTATAGAGCATTAAATGGAAAAGGTAAATGGCCTGTTAGACTACCCAGAAAACTTATTCCTATGTATCATGAATACTTTATTAAGAAAAGAATCAAGAAACCCATATAGTAAGTACCAAATAACATCATGAAACCCCAAATTGTTTACATGTTAGCAAAAAAATGATTGGTTACTGATGCAATATTTACTTCTGAACCAGCAATTTTTATTCCTTAGACCACTTGACTTTTAAAGCAAAAACTAAAATGCAGACTAAATTAGAAAATAATAAGATACAGCATGCACATTAGACAACTCCAATCCAACCTATCTTAAAAAGATACTAATGTCAAAATATTTTAAATGTATAAAAGAAAAGAAATTTGTTTAGATACATCCATCCCTGCCAGATATCATCCTATACCTCTCTATCATTTTTGGTTAAATTCTTTGAGAAAGTCATCTACAACTAGTGCTTCTATTTGCTTTTCTCTCATTCTCTTTTTAGCTCTCTGCAGTCTCAACCTCACCATTCAACTGAAACTGCTCTCTCTAAAATTTCCAATAATCTATTAATCACCAAAAGTAATGGCTTTTTCTCAGTTCTTATCCTTCTTGACCACTCTGAAGCCTTTATCAATCATCTTCATTTCCACAATACTCTTTTCTCTTTTGATTTTCATGACATCACTTTGTCTTAGTTCTTCTACCTGTGTGCTCTTTCTCAGTATTTTATTTTTGCTGGATATGTATGTAGATCATACCCATTTATGTTAGGGGTACCTCCAAGACACTGTCCTGGGCCCTCTTCTCCTTTACTATTTCACTTGAAGATCTCATTACTTCTCATGGATTAAAATATCACCTCTTTGTAGATGATTCTCACATCAATTTACACATATCTAACCTTTCTTCTCTCCTTCAGTATTGACTCATCTCTATCCTCCTAGTTACCCAGACTTGCATTCTAAGTGTCATTTTTTATCTCCTCACTGTGTCTCCTCTGCTCATATGCCATATCAGTTGCCTAATCTTATTGATGCATTTTCACATCATCTTTGGCATGTACCACAATCTTTCTTCTGACATTGCCACAAGGCTGATGAAGGACCTCATCACCTGATACCTATATTACTACACTAGCCTGATTATTTGTCTCCCTACCACATGTCTTTTCCCACCCCAGTATATCCTCTGCTTAGCTGTTAAATTGATCTTCCTAAAGTGCAATCTGACCAGGGCATACCTACATTCAATAAACTCTAGTTGCTTCCCGTTCTCTCCGGTATCAAATACAAAATGCTGTGTTTGGCTTTTAAGGTCTTTCACAAATTTCCCTCTTTCTACCTTTTAAATCTTCTTATACCTTCCACCCTTCCATCACCCCTCCCAAGCCCACATATTGTAAAATTCAGTGACACAGGCCTTCCTACTGTTTCTCACACATGATGCTCTCTCTGCCCCATGCTACCTCTCAGATTTTCTCTTGTGAGAAGGGGAGAGTAAATAGGAATGAATCTTTCTAGCCCTGATTGATGATAACAGAACTTGGCAATTACAGGCAAAAGTTGCCTCATATAACATCCATGCAAGAACCGTATAGAACTTGGCAGGGCCCCTAGAACCTTGGATAAAACTCTCATTGTGTACCTGAGGGAACGTGGAGGGTTATGAGAATCAAGCACACTTCTTGTGACCTTGGGTCTTATGAATAGATCATCTCTTTTTGACAAATTCCTTATAGCCCACTTACTTGGCTTGTTCCAGATTTTGTAAATAGCATGCCTGCTTCTCAGTGACCCCTACACAATTTGTTATTAGAGGTCAGTTTGTGTGTGCCAGTACAGTGATAAATTTTGCTGGTTTTCTTCAGTATTTTATAGCGGCAAATAATGGGCTGGGAAATTATTTGGCGAGGGAAGTGAATGTTTAATATGTATTTGCATGACTCTTTAAGGGAATACCATAAGGGATCTAAATTGAATAATTATGTGTTTCACATTAAGCAGAAAAATACAGACTATAGATAGGATGTCTTTTCTTCGTGAGGTCCCTTGGACATCTGTATTAAAGGCTACCCAAATGCCCGTATGCACCAAAGAATTGCAGAATCACCGGATTAAAAAGGAGCTCAGGAGTCCATCAAGTAAAACCTGTGCCTGAGCAGGTATTCCATGTACAAAAACAGCTAAGGTGATAGTGCTAGGGTCTGAAGCTGGAGGATCTGAGTTTTAAATTCTATCAAATACTATTATTAATATCAAATTAAATCTTAATACTTACAACAAAACTAACTCATACTTTAAATGCTCTCTGAGTGACTTTTATCATATCACTTCACCTCTATGGACCCCTCAGTTTCTTGAGTTATAAATTGAAGGAGTCGGATTAAATCATTTCTAAGGTTTCTTCCGACTCTAAATCTGTGATCCTTGGCAAGTCATCATCCTGTCTCTATTTGAAGACTCTAGTGATGTAGAAACTATTACCTCTTAAGGCGAGTCATCCCATTTTTTATGCCAACTAATTGGCAAGAAATCTTTTGCTTATATTAAGAGGGCAATTCCGATCACCTACTGATCAGGCTGAACAGCTCAGCGTGCAGTCCGGACCTAGCCAGGGACAATGCTTCCAGTGCCTGTCAGAGTCTTCAGCACCAGCAGCTTCTGTGGCTCTAATCACTGACTGGTGAGGGGGTTTGGGGTGAAGTGGAGGCAGTATCTGCTGGACTTATATGACCCCAAATCTTCCACCCCATACTTTGGTTTATTTGCTTTTAGTTCTCCCTTCTCTGGTGAAAAACAGAATAAATCTAACCACTTTTCTTCAAATCCTTATAGTCAAATATCATTTCCTCCTTAAGTAGTTTGTTGCCCAAGTGTTCATTCAACTGATTTTTCATGAGGCATGGAGCCGAGTTTCTTTATTATCTGTTCTATTAGCTTCTTGATGTTCTTTGTAAAGAATAGAACATAGTATCCCTGATGAGGTCTGATAGACCACAACAAACAATGACTTATTTTCTTCTTCAGTCTGAACACTATGCTTAATTCAGACTGAGATTAAATTAGTCTTTGGCTTCCATGTCACACTGATAAGAGTTACAGTCCCCTACCCTTGTAGTCTATTATCTTTAATGTGTTATATAACAATATCTCTCCCATCATGTACTTTGGAAGTTGAATTTTTGAACCCAAAGGTAATTCTTTACATTTATCCCCATTAAATTTAATCCCCTTAGATTTGCTGGAATTCTAACCTATCAAGATATTTTTTTGCATCCTGACTGTCATACACTACATTAACTATCCCTAAATAATATCATGCTATTTTCAGATTTGATAAGGACATATTTATCTCTATATTAATATAAACATATACATCACACACACATATACATATATACACATAGGTATATACATATACCTATGTATATATACATAATTTTATATCTGTTTTATGTATGTATGAGTGTGTATATAATTAAGTTATGGATAAATGGATAAAAATCTTTAAGAACACAGGGTCAAGTATAGATTTCCCCACTGAAGATTTCTCTTCCATGTGTATGTCAAGGCATTCATGATTGCTCTTTTGGATCCAGTCATGTATCCAGTTTCACAATTTAACAAACTAAATAACTTATTTAAATGCTTTACAAAAATTCTAGCAATATTCCATTTACAACATTCCTAAAGTCTACCATGTCCAGTAAAGCTCTCAGACAAGGATTTCATATTAATCTGCCAGAGCCTTTCCTTATTATAGTCTTTGAGATGTCTTTGCTTCTTGTTCTCATAAACTATCTGCTAAATAGTACTTTTCAAAGTTTTTTCAAGGTATTGGTGTGAAAGTCACTGGACTATAATTTTCACTACTGAATGTAATGGTCATATTTAGCATAAAATCAAACATTTATCATAGGATACAGTTGATCTGGGTAAATGTATTAAAGGCAAATACACATTGTCTTCTAATTTACTAAATTAGCATGTGTTTCCAACCTGTTAGGTTTTTTGTCTTATTTATCCTTTCCCTTCCCCTACTTCTCAAGTTATTTCCTTGTTAAAGAAAGTAGAAGAAAAATAGAATAGCACAGGATATGGACCCACTTTCCAAATCCATGCTTAGACTGATAAGCTGGGTCATGCATCATAGCTGATACATTTCTCCTTAGGTTTATTGGGTTAGTCCTGAGGGACTGAGAGGATTTTTAGTACTATAGTTAACAAAGAACCACCATTCTTTTTCCATGAATTATTTTAGTTGATATCAGTAAGTCAAATAGCATTAGTTAGCTTCTAAAAAGGGAGTATTTACAAACAGCCTTGCCTCATTTAAATCTAATTCACTAGCAAGAAATTACCTTCCTGATGTCATTGATCCTATTTCAGAATGAAGCACAAAAAACAGTCTGTGAGTAGTAGTAGCTGCTCCTCTGGGGACCCAACTGTCCATTTTCATTTGGTCAATTCTGCTTCTTCCTCTCTCTCTCTCTCCTTCCTTCTTCTCTTGCTCCCTCCCTCTCTCCCTTCCTTTCTTCCTTCCTTCCTTCCCTTCTTTCCTCCCTTCCTTCCCTTCTTTCCTCCCTTTCTTCCTCCATCCCTTTTCCCCTTTCTCCCTTTTTTCCTTGCCCTCCTCCCTCCCACTCTCCACATGGGGAATCTTGGACTTACTTGTGGGTGCTCTGCCCAAAAGAAAATAGATTTCTTGAAATAGAGCTCTGGAAAAACTTGATTTTGGAAAGAACCATTGGAATTCAAATGGAGCCACTTGAGTATGCCTCAAACCCAAGTGACTCTGGCTCCCACTGATTGTCCAATAATAAGTTCCAGCCAGAACTTCTGTTGGTCATTGTTTGGGTTTTGATGGCTCAGAGTGAGTGTAAATAGCAATTGTTTCTGTTCAGGCCAGAAACCCTGAGGGTTTTGCCCTCCCAGATTGATATTTTTTTTGAGTAGGCAAAAGAGGCCTTCTTTAGCCTCATTTCTTACTTAGCCTTGATCACTAAGAGAGTGTAACCTCAGACAAACTGAGATATGAGAGACCTTAGCTTCAAAAGGCCAAGGTCTCCAACTGCACCTGAAGCCATCTTCAGTCATCCTGATCTATTTCTTGCCACTACAGGCAGATGACCCTGAAGGAGAGGGTGAGGTTGATGAATTTGAACTCACTTAAGCCAAATCACTTAAAGTCACTTAAAGATATCGCCTTCCTGATGTCACTGGTCTTCTTCAAGAAAGAAGGACAAACAACAACAATATTAAAAAAAATGTTGGTTCAAAACATCATTCACATATGTCTGTGATACACTCTAATTCCAGAGACCAGAAAAAAGTGAGCTCAAGCACAGAGAACACACATGACAAAGGAATAACACACACCTCCTACATGTTCTTTTGCTGGTGTTTTTAAGACATCCCCCTTAGTCATGGTGGCTTTTCATTTGGGCTTTTCAGAGAATCCTGAAGCTGCCTTTCCTCAGTATGTCAATTTGTCCTTTGCTTTCATTGCAGGTACTGACACATACTAATGGAGTTCAGAAGATGCTATTAGTACTCCTGATGAAAAAATCTACATCTTTTTGCCCTCCAAATTTCATAAGGTTCTCCTCTGATCAAGGGCACTGGGGTCTGAGGTTAAGATTTGTGTCCTCCCCTTCTTAAGGTCTTAGATGGCACAACTTCTACAAATAACCTTCCAGATGCTCAAATACCCAATATAAACTAGCTTGCTATTTTTATACAAGTTCCAGAGAGTTAGACCAATTGTTCTCAAATACCCTAGATACACTTCCTTTACAGCTTCACTCCATTTCAGCCAATGACTTTACAAGCCTCCAAAATCCATTAAGGAATTTTTTATACTTAGTGTGAAGCAATTGATCGATTCAGTTGACATAATTTTACTTGTCTTAAGTATTAGGATATATCATCTTATTTGTTACTTAAAGTTGAGGGGGTGTTGATTGGGTGACTGACTCAATCAATTTTTGTCCTTTCACCAAGAATCAAGTAATTCTGCCTTCTCACCACCTTCTATTGCTATCATCCCATGTACCTGAAATAGAAGTATCACTCCCTTTTTTGTTTTTCAGCTTATCAACAATTTAGATTTCTTAAAATATCCACTGATACTAACTTTTATGACTCCTAGAGTTATTCATATAGGACCATGGTGTTTTTTTTTTGTTTGTTTTCCTGTTGCACTTGCCTTTGATTTCATCTGTAGACCTCCTTTTAAAATGTTGGTTAGTTCATGAAATCCCAGGGCATCCATCTCCATGTCTTAAGATAGCCTCACTCATAAACACAGACAATAACATATAATAAGACAAACACACACACACACACACACACACACACACACACACACACACACACACCCCTTTTCTCCACAAGAATAATTTCTAATTGTTACTTCATATTTTTATTCTTGAGTGTTTCATTTTTTCATGGGTTTCCCTTTCTCTATAGAATTTTAGGCTCCAAGCTCATATCCATATTTTCTCTAAACCCCTTTAAACTTTCTTCAAGTTTCTATTCTGTGTCAAAAAATCCATGTCTAGCTTTCTTCTCTTATGAATTCTAAAAATTTGGAGGAGTTAGTTTCTTACTATTTCTACTTCAGTCCCAGCTTTTTCTGACAGAATTCTATGACTTTTTCCTATGTTTTGAAAAATAGAATTATTAATAATTTTCTTGTTATGGATTTCATGCTGGAACAATATTGGCCAGTTAGAGTAGTAGAAATTTTGACCATTAAATAAGTTCTTTGATTAAGATTTTGTCATCTGATAATATCCCCTGCAAATGAGTTTTCAAGTGGTAATACAACACATGAGCCCAAATGAGCATGAATGAGTTAGCACATTAGCTTCTATCATCCAGGAGAAAACTGAGCGTTAGGTGACATGAAACAAAGAACAGAATAGTTTTATTTTAGGGAGAGTATGTCAGGAATGATCCAGAGCATGGGCCCTGCCTGAGGAGAGCAGACTGAGAGGTTAAAAAGGTAGAAGGGAAGACAGTTTTGGGGGGTAGCATAAGGACCTTGTAGAAGGAATTATATGAGAAAGAGAAGCACCAGTAAGGGGTAATCCCAAAGCAAATTTTGTAACAGGATTTTTTTTTTATGGAATTATATGCTTATACTATATTATTATTCAGAAAGCATCATACCCTCTACAAGCTTGACTCAATTAAAAAATATTAAATACTATGTGAAAATACAAAAACAAAAACAAAAACAAAAACAAATCAGTCCCTGCCCTCAAGAAACACATTCTACTGAGAAGATAAAACATGTTCATAGTTATACAAAATAAACACAAATAGACAGGGTAGCATTGGAGATGCTAACAACTAGAGATATCAGAAAAGGCCTCTTGGAGGATGTGGAAATTGAGCTAAATTTTAAAAAGGGTAAAGAATTACAAGAGGTATGGATGAAAGCCTATACAAAGGCACACAGAGAAAAAAACATAATATGCAGGAATGTAGAGTGATCTGGAACATTGTGAAATCAGTCTGGAAAAGTAGCTTGGAATTCTATTGTGAAGGATTTAATTGTGAAACAAAAGAGTTTTAAGTCTTATACTAAAGGCAATAGAGAGTCTCTGAAACTTATTTGGAAGGAGAATGACATAGTGACATGGAGACAGCTATATTTTTTGAAAAAATATAATTTTTGTAGCTATGGGGACATTTGGAATAGAAAAGGGGAGTAGAAAAAAGAGAAAAAGACATAGTTGTATAAAATATTTCTGGCAGCTCTTTTTGTCGTGGCTAAGAATTAGAAATCAGAGGAATGCCCATCAATTTGGGAATGGCTAAAGAAGCTGTGGTATTTGGTGGAATATTATTGCGCTATAAGAAATGACAAGCAGGATGATTTCAGAAATGCCTGGAAAGACTTGTATGAACTGATGTATAGTGAAGTCAGCAGAACCAAGAAAACATTGTGCACAGTGACAGCAATATTGTTTGATGAAAAACTGTGAATGACTTAACTATTCTCAACAATACAATGATCCAAGACTATCCCAAAGGACTTTTGATGAAACATACTATCCACCTCCAAGAAAGAAGTGATATTGATGGAACACAGACTCAAGCATGCTATTTTTTCACTTTCATTCATTTTTTTCTTTTATTCAAGTTTTCTTATACAAAATGACAAACATGGTAATGTTTTACATAATTGTACATGTATAACCTATATATGATTGCTTGTCTCCTCAGAGATGGGGGAGGGAAGGGAGGGAAGGAAGGATAAAAAATGAAACTCAAAACTATAAATAAAAATGTTTATTACTTTAAACAAACAAAAGGGAGTGGCTGGATACAAGGAAATTAATTATAAGTCTATCATAGTTGTGTAGGTTAGAGGTGAAAATGGCCTGAACTAGGTGGTAGCCATGTGAATAGAAGAGGATGAATGTGAGAGATGTTATCAAGATAGAATCAACAGATTGAGCAACTAATAACATATTGAGCTTAAGGGAGAGGGAAGATCACAAACTCTAAGGTTGCAACCTAGTATGACTAGCGATATGGTGATACTCTAGAGAAAAACATAAGGAATAGGCCAGGTGTGCCCATATATAGTACCACAGTATTTCCACTCACATTGGTTTGCAACTTTGGAATTATCTTTGACTTTTCTGTCTCCCTTAACTTCAGTAAGCCACCAGATGATTAGGAAAGTGAAATGAGTAATGTTTTCCCCAGAGTGTGCTGATGCACTTGGACTACAATTTATAAATAATATATTAATATAAAATAATTTTGATGAGAAACCCTAGCATCTAGAGGAAGCAGGAAAGACCTCTTAGAGGTGGAAATGGAACTGAGTCTGTAAAGGAGCTAAGACTTCTGGGGTATAGGCGTGAGAGGAGAAATAGGGAAAGGGCTTCAAACAAGGAACAATAAGTAGGATAATTTGTTTAAAATGTAGGATTCATGATGAGAAGTGATATGTAATCAGCCTAGAAAGATAGGCTGGAGGCAGATGGTTTAATATTTTAAATGGCGATCAAGAGAAAGTTCCAGTTTATCCTACAGGGAATAGCTGGCCATCTTTGGTAGGGAAACAGTGGGGAGATGTATGTTTAGGAATATATGTTTGGTACCTATGTTGAGTGTAGTTTGGGATAGGGAAAAAAAAGCTAGATGCAAGGACACTCAAATACCATTTCAATAGTCTAGGTGAAAAGGGATTAGGGTCTTAAATAAGGTAGTTGTTGTTTGAACAGAGAGAATGGAATAGATTTGAAAGATGTTATGAGCATAAAGTTGATAGTCCTTGACAACTGCTCAGATAAAGGGATGCTGCTGAGGAGGAGTGAGGCCTAGCTTCTGAACCCAGGTGATGAGAAAATTCTGGGTAACATTTGACAGATACATGTACAAACAATGTACAAACGTAAACATCTGACACACAAAAAAAGAATACAAGTGCATAATGATGCACTCCATCTTCCCTAAAGACTTATATCTTTTAGCTGCCTATTTTATGCCAAAAAAACAAAACCTACTGTGATCAAACAGATCTGTTCAAGATCTTTAAAAAAATTAATTAGATATTTAAGCATGAAGCAGGAAAATTCACATAGACATATGCGCACCCGTGCGCGCACACACACACACACACACACACACACACACACACACACACACTCCAGATGATTCTTCTGAACCCAACAAGCCTTTTGATTATGCTTTGATTTGCTGAATACATTTATCAAATGTAAAGACATATTTTACCCCCAAATATAAGTCCTACTCTTTCCAACCTAAGAAAGAGCTCACCCCCTCTTAGAAGATGTAAGTATAAGAGGAGCTTTTATATTTTAATATACAGAATAGGTAAAAATCACTCTCTTTTTTATAATGCTTATGTATCTAATGACATTTTAATAATCACATTCCTTATGACTTCTGATAAATCAGTTATACTGCTGCTTTTGGTTCTATTATCCCTATCAATACCAAATATTTTCAGGAAAGAAAAGAAAAAAATTGGCTATAATGAGAAGAATAATTTGAACTCATAGAGTCTGAATAATCCCCCTTTTCTTGTGGTTCTAGATGATTTGAACAAGGTTTCATTGCTAGACAAGGTAAATGAAAATTTATTCTAGAAATGAAATTATTCAGTAAATGAAAACATGAATGTGACATTTAGGAAGTGAGCATGAAAAACCTTTCCAAAATGTACAAGCTCCCATTAACCGTCATTTAAATGTTGTCAATCAAAGCTGTTTGCATCTGGTACTGATACCATGTGAAATTTATTTATTGAAACTTTCAGTCACACATGGAAAGTTTTGCAGATGGTGTCTCTTCCATTTAATTTTTTTCTACTTTCCCCCATAACTCCAGCTCTCAATCCCTCGACCCCCCAATTCGATTCTTTTTTTTAAATAGATCTAATCAGTGGCATGTTAAACAAGAGGGGATCTTTTATGTATTCTATGTTAGGACAAGCAAAGCACTGCTGTAGATCACTAGAATAAACAACTCAGACTGATTCAATTACAATGCCTGGGCCAGGCTTTTATCTGCTGGTGACATCATTTCAATCAAAATGTAAAATAATACAATCCCATAGATGTGAGAGGGAGAGATAGGACACAGACTGCTGCACTTAGTCATTTAATAAAAAAAAAAAGTGGGGGGAATGCTCCCTCTGACAGGCTGCTAGGGCTTCCATTCCAAAACTCTATTACCTTGTATAATAGTATTCAAAAGAATTGAATGCAGGAAATTGTCTATTACTTTTTATTAGTGGAAGCTGTTATTCAGGATACAGCCTACTGCACTGTTTTCCCCCCTCTTTGTTCATTTAATTAACAAAAGCATGAAATCCCCCTATTGGCAGGAGTTCTCTATTCAGCTTCTATTGCCTTCTTTCCCTCCCAATCACTCCTACCAAACCAGAAGAAGAAATTTTATCCATTCCTTTGTTTCTTTGGAAATTTTTAATGATGATTTTTTTAAAACTACCTCACCTTGATAGAAAACAAACAAAAAATGTAGTTCAAGGATAGTCACCCAAACTGAAGATGTTGCTATGACACAGGTATTTACATTCTGCAGATATGTGACTTTAAATGTACAAGTTTCTTTTAGTTTCCAACTGAGGCAGCATAGTAAGTATAGTGTAAGGAGAGATAGACATAGAACCAGGAGGACCTATGTTCAAATTTTTCCACTTATATTCCCTGGCTGTGTGACATTGGGTAAATAACTTAACCTTTCAGTATTCTAAGCAACTCCATGAAATGTTAAGTTACAAAAAAAAAATGACAAACATTGGAAGAAGATTCTTCACCTATGGGATTCCTATACATGTGAAATTAGGCCTAGTCCCCAGCCCAGTATTTCAGTAGAATGTAAACTGCTGGAGGGCAGGGATGCTTTCCTTCCCCCCCCTCCCCCCAGGGCAATGAAGGTTAAATGACTTGTCCAGGGTCAAACAGCTAGTAAGTGTCAAGTGTCTGAGGCTGGATTTGAACTCAGGTTCTCCTGAATCCAGGGCCAGTGCTCTATCCACTGCATGACCTAGCTGCCCCCTCCTTTTTGTTTTTGTCTCCTAGCCTCATAGTGTTTGGCAACCATTCATCTGCATTCAATTTTTATTGGCCCACAAAATTTTGCAACCAAAGTTCTTGCTACTTAACAGTCTATATAAGCTTTAAAAACAAAGACCTAAACCTGGCTGCCTCTTGGCCTCCTCCACTCTGTGTTCTCCTCCCACTCTAGGATCTTTTCTCCAAGGACAAGTATTCATCTTGACCAACTTGAACATAAATTCCATTAATCAATTAATTCATTCAATAAATGGTCACACAATAGATATAATATTCACATTTAAAAGAGTCTGTGCTAGGTCCTCTGAACCAATCTACTAAGCAAAATAAAGCCAAACTGTGAAATTTTGAATAACAACAAAACAGGTAAATAACAATGTCACAGAATCAATATATAATTACATTCCAAATGAGTGGCATAGGAAAGAAAGAAGTGGCCTTTCCAACCTGATCTCAGTCAGGATAGCTAGTGCAAAGAAAGGTGGAGAGAAAAAGAAGGGACGTTTTGTCATCAATGAGGTGGTAACCATCAACATTCACAAGCAGATTCATGGAGTAGGCTTCAAAAACCGAGTTCCTTGGGCTCTCAAGGAAATCCACCAATTTGCCATAAAAGAAATGGGGACTCCAGATGTATGCATTGACAGCAGACTTCACAAAACTATTTGGGTCAAAGGAATAAGGAATGTCCTCTACCATATCTGGCTGCATTTGTCCAGGAAACGCAATGAGGATGAAGATTCACCAAACAAGCTGTATACCTTGGATGAAAACTAAATTGAACTTTGTTTAAATAAAATTATAAAATGTCAGTGGCTAAAAAAAAGGAAATAAATAAGTGACATTCATAGGAGAACACAAAGGATAGTGGATTGGAATGGTCAAAGTATCATAGAAGGCAGGTGAATAGAGTTTGGCTTTGAGTAAAGAGAAAAAGGGAAATGTTTGGACTAGATGGTATTTAAGATTCCTTACTCCAGTAACATTCTCTGATTCTAATAAACTACCCAAAGCTATAGGACAAGTGGCTATGGTTCTTGGCCACTGAGTGCTATAAGATTGGCTGAATCAATGACATTTGTATAGAAATGGGCAAATCTGAGGGCACCTAGCTGGCACGGTGGATAAAGTATTGACCCTGGAGTCAGGAGGACCTGAGTTCAAATCTGACCTCAGACATTTGACACTTAATAGCTTTGTGACCCTGGGCAAGTCAATTAACCCTCATTGCTCTGCAAAACAAACAAACAAACCCAGAAATGGGCAAATCTAACAGTTCAGATTTGCAGTATTTACATGCTTAATTTGGGATTAGGATGAGTCCTATAGGTGTCTAGCTAGAACTAAACATGTTTTTTTTTTCTTTGTCCTCTTAATCCATAGTTCTTACCAGCTCTGCCCCCACCCACAATTTTCCTACAAATATCCTCTTTCCTTTTCCCCCATTGGGAGAACATTGATCTTCCAACCTAAAACCTACTAGAGGGAACCCAAAATCTTTGATCTACCTTTTGGATCTTGATCTTACCCTTAGGTCTACTTCTCTTCCCAGTGATAACACACTAGTCCCATAAAAGGTCCCTGCTGTCTAGATAAAGACCGAGATGCATCCTAAGGATTCCATCAACCATTCAGGTGAACCCTCCTATGCATGTTCTTATCCCAAATTAAAGTTTGAGGTTCTTGAGAGAAAGGACTTTCCCTATTTATCTTACTAATTCTTGGCACATAATAAGTGCTTACAAAATACTTTTCCTTACTTCACTTATTCATAAGACACAGATGTTATAAAAACAATTTTAAAATATGTGTAAATTTGGAGAGTTCAAAGAACAACAGATGAGTTAGTAGCATAGCTAGTTGATGTTCAGTTGTGGCTGGCCAACTCTTCATGACCCCATTTGGAGTTCTCTTGGCAAAGATACTGGAGTGGTTTTTCCATTTCCTTTCTTTTAGCTCATTTTACAGATGAGGAAATAGGCAAAAAAGGTTTAAGTCGATTGACGTGGGTCACATAGCTAGTAAGTATCTGAAGTTAGATTTTAACTCAGGTGATCCTAACTCCAGGTAATGCTCTATTCACTGTGTACCTACCTGCATAGCTAAACTTTTAATTTTGTATTTTAAAGATTATCCTACATATTGGAAACTCTGACAAATTCAGTCATTCACCTTATTTAAAGCATATGTGAAATTCTCAACACAATATTAAAAAAGTCCCCTCAGAGTAGAATCTAAGTCTGAATTCTGTATTTTGAATATCTATAACATTATTATAGTTATAATTAATGAAATAACCACAAATATCCACTTTATCGTTCACTGTTTAGGCACAGTCATCTAGAATCTATTAGTAATCTTAAGCACTTCAGTTCTCTTTTCTGTTTCTAAAGCCATTTACATATATATGTACATATATTTCTGTTTCTTCTCTATATAATATGCTGCCTATATATACACATATATGTATGTATATGCTCTATATTAAATAACATTCTATATAATATAAATGATATACACATGTTGTTTAAGCTCTTACTAAGATCCTATGTGCTCTCTCTCTCTATATATATATTATTCACATATATACTTATATTGTGTGTTTGTAACTATATATGCATATATAAGTTATGGTTGTAGCAATAAATGACAGTTTTTGGAGAAAATCTGAGATACTCTCAGACCATTCTTTAGAAAGAATCTGTTAAAAATAAATAGCCCAGGGGCAGCTAGATGGCGCAGTGGATAGAGCACCAGTCCTGGATTCAGTAGTACCTGAGTTCAAATCCGGCCTCAGACACTTAACACTTACTAGCTGTGTGACCCTGGGCAAGTCACTTAACCCCAATTGCCCAACAGCAACAACAAAAATAAATAAATAAATAAATAAATAAATAAATAAATAAATAAATAAATAAATAAATAAATAGCCCAGTCCCATGTTCTTTAACACTGAATGTTGCTGATGGGCATTGTCAGAGAAGGCCATTACCTTTCGACTATGTAGTCTCCTCTCTTTGGGATAGTAATGTCTGACACAGTTTCATTTGGACTTGTAGATGTAAATAGGCCTTAAGGCTTTGGCTGCTGCTCCCTGATACTTAGCACTAGATGTAATTCTAATTCTATTTATTTTATTCCTTAGTTCACAGAATAAGAGCACAAAATAATAAAATGCTCCATAAGTATTGACTCATTACAGGAAGTTCAGCAGGATCCCAGTAAGAATTTAAACAGCCTTTTCCAGGTATTTATGAATACAAACATTATAAATATGTTTGGCAATAAAATGATTATTACCTTTTTGAATGTATAACACTGACTAAATCAATCTTGGCTTTTGTTGGAAAAGAAACTTGTGAGCACTCAGAAATACTTTTAAATATCATCTGTGAGATTTAAAATTGGATATTAGATCATAAACCTCCCCTCTTTAACCTTTCCCTTAATTTATCTCCCAGACTAGTAAATGGAAGAAGCTTCTGGTTTTCTAGTTAGAGCTTTTATTGTATGGTAGTCACAAGGTGATGTTGATTAGAAGGATAGGAAAGTAGAAATACAGTACAAATTGTCTTAAGTCTAAGCTTAGTCTATATTTTGTATAAAACTCACCAAAAACCGAAGGCCACCTTTGGGGAGAGAGAGAGAGAGACTATGTCAAGTGCGTGCTGCTGCTAACCGTGAGCCGGGCCCAGTCGAACTCTCATTAGCATCAGCCTGTGCAGCACAGTCAGGAGACCAGCAGAGCAGGAAAAAGTCCCCACTTCTGTTCTCTCCTTGCCTTTTAAGCTCGAACCCTGGAAGTCGAGTGCATAGCAGGCAGTCTGACGTGCGCAGCAGGCAGACTGTCGTGAGTAGCTCATGCCGTTGGTCTCCTCCCCGAAAGGGTGGTACTTAAAAAAAACTGGTGTCTTTCAGTTATCCTAACCGACTGTTAAAAAACTTTCATTTTTTTTTTTACCACATTTCCCCCCTTTGCTTCCTCAAGAAACAGAATGTTTCCTTGATGGAACAGTAAAAAGAATATAATAACTATTGCTAACTAATAATATGTGAACAACATAAAAGAGAAAGGAAAAAAAAACTCATTAGAACTCATGGTTCTCTCAAAAAGAAAGAGTTAAAAAAAAGAATTCTGGTAGCTTCTGAGGCCTGATGGCCTCACTCACAGCATATACTTAAAATGTCTTTGAAAAGTCACTTAGTTTGCAAAATATAGTTTTAAAGAAAAGCAAAAGAAAAAAAAGTCAAAAACCAAAGCAAAACCAAAAACCAAAAATAAAAAGCAAAAGATTTGATAAGCACCCTTTTGTGCTCTTAAAGAACTTAAAGGTCTGGTGAATTCCAGGTCTTTTCAGTGCCTTTCAAAAGTCAAAACAAAACAAAAACAAAAAGGATTAAAAAAAATAGGTATAGGGTAGGGAAAGGGTGGGGGAAATTGAGGTGGGCCAGAAAACTAGGCCATGTGCTTCAGTGCTTTGCCTGTAGAAGGAAATGCTTGTTAAATTTTAAGGTATTTAAGCTGCTAGAATTTGGGGTATGCCACATTGTTTTAACTGGTTCCCCAATTCTCTGCATGCCAAAGTGGCAGGGGTTTCTGAATTGTCATTGATCTTTCTAATGCTGTCATAATGTTCTTTATGGTAGAAAATGTGGAGTTCTCTAGCATCAGTTTTGTCTGTGCCACTGATTTTCAATAAGGGCTGATTTAACTGATGAACTACCACATTCAGCTGATGCTGCTTAGCAAATGCTACAATTGTATCATTTCCTCCCCACTTTCCAAATTTCTTTAATTCATCAACATATTCTTCAAAAGGGGAGTCATTTACTATAAAAGACTCAAACTCTTGTCTATGGTTAATCATATAAGAAAGCAGCTTCTTGTCTGTGTCTGAGATGATTCCTACAGTGACCTTCTAGTTGGTCTGCTAAAGCCCTAAAAAGGCAATTTCCATCTCCTGATACTTTATGAAGACTGAGTCCCAAAGCATTTAACTGATCAGTGGGATTATCAAATGGGAACTGCCTATTTCTTTTGAACTCTCTTTGCTCTTTAACAGTTGCTATCATTAGGGTTTTTAGCTCTTTAGCGTCTACCTCAGGTCTATCTGAAATCTCTTCATCTATGAATGGTGCAGGCTTTACATGAGAGCAATGAATCCATGAGTCTTTTTCACCAATTTTAATGGCAGTAGGAGTTGTCAATAATACCTGAAAAGGTCCTTCCCAGGCAGGTTGGGTTCCACTGGTTCTCTGAAAATTCTTTACATATATTTTATCTCCTGGGTTGAAGTTATGCAATGAAAAGTCTAATGGGCCTGCCTGGACCACAGCTCCTGCCTCATGGAGTTCACTTAGCCTGGTCTGTAATTCCTGTATATAGGAGGCAACAGAAGTATCACCTCCCACCAGTGATGTATAAACTGGGGAAAAGTTTTAGCTTGGATAGGAGGGTGACCAAAAAGCATTTCATAAGGAGATATATGAAGTTCTCCTCTTGGTCTACTGTGTAGATCGAATAATGCCAATGGTAGAACATCAGGCCATTTAAAATGGGTTTCAGTACATAATTTGCCAATCATACTCTTAAGCTCTTTATTCATACATTCAACTTGGCCTGAACTTTGTGGATGGTAGGGCGTGTGGAATTTTGGAGTCACTCCCAAGAAAGAGTAGATTTGGGATAAAATCGAATCAGTGAAATGTGTGCCTTTGTCAGAATCGATGCGGGCTGGTGGGCCAAAACAAGGTACTATCTCTTTAAGAAGAATTTTGGCAACAAAGGCAGCTGTGGCTCGGGGCTGGGAAAGGCCTCCACCCACCGAGTGAGCTGATCAACTATAACAAGGCAAAATTTATAATGTCCTGCTTTTGGCATAGTAATATAATCAATTTGCAAGTGCTCAAAAGGTGTATATGCTAGAGGACGCCCTCCATAAGCTTTGGCCTTAAAAGCATACTGATTATAAGACTGATATGTGGAGCAGCCCGAGCAGATTCAAGATGCTGTATTAGTCACACTGGTGCTATCCAGGTTCTCTTAATAGAGTCTACAATGCCTTGTGTACCAAAATGGCCTTTTCTGAGAACAGAGAGGCATACCTGATGGTGGAATTTCTGGGGAAGAAGTGGCTTACCTTCCGGAGACACCCAGATGCCGTTGATCTGTTTCGCCTTAAATTTCTTTTTCCACTTTTCTACTTCAGAATCGTCATAGGTTAGGTTGGAAGGAATATCCTCAGAAGGTGAAAGGTTAAATATATGTTTAGGAGCTTCTAATGCAGCAAGCTTGGCTACAGAATCAGCTCGTGCATTTCCCTTTGAAACAGGATCACTATTCCCTGTGTGGGCAGGGCAATGTACAACGGCTAGGGAAGAAGGCAGTTTCAGGGCATCTAAGAGGTCCTTGATAAGGTCCCCATTGGCAATAGCCTTGCCCGAGGATGTTAGGAAGCCTCGTTGACGCCAAATCATACCAATAAAGTGGCATATGCCAAAGCCATACTTCGAGTCAGTAAAAATAGTGGCACTCTTACCTTTGGCTATATTATAGGCCTGTGTAAGAGCCACAAGTTCAGCAGCCTGTGCACTAAAATGGGAAGGCAGAGAAGCTGCCCAGAGGGTGTCATAATCAGAAACTACAGCAGCTCCAGTAAAACGGGGTCCCTCTCTCAAAAATGAGGAACCATCTGTATAGAGGACAAGATCAGGGTTTTCTAAAGGTGTATCAAAAAGATCATCACGGGGTTTTTCAGCCATATCAACTAAAGAAGCACAGTCATGCAACGGTTCCCCCGAGTTAGGGAGTAGTGTTGCTGGATTAAGAACTGTGCAGCGTTTTAAAGTGATATTCTCATTACCTAACAGGGTTATTTCATAGTTAGCCAGCCTTTGATCTGAAAAGGCTTGTGTCCTGTGACGTAGTAAGAGAGCCTCCACTTCGTGAGGGCATTGCACAGTTAGAGGGTTACCTAGGACCAAATCAGAGGCTTTTTCTACCAAAAGGGCTGTGGCCGCCACTGCTCTAAGGCAAGGTGGCGCTCCAGCCGCTACAGGGTCCAGCTGAGTTGAATAGTAGGCTATAGGGCGTTGGTTAGGCCCCAGTGATTGAGTCAGAACTCCAGAAGCCACCCCCCTTTGTTCATGCACAAAGAGAGTGAAAGGCTTACTATAATCTGGTAGTCCTAGGGCAGGTGCTGATAACAAGGCCTGTTTTAATTCCTTTATGGCTGAGAGATGCTGGGGATCCAATTGTAAAATGTCTGGGACAGAATTTTTTGTTAGAGCTATGAGAGGTTTAGTAATTTCACCAAGAGGGTATCCATTGTCTACAGTACCCGGCTGCTCCCAGAATGGCTCTCAACTGCCTCTTAGTAGTGGGGGCAGAGAGTTGTTTGAATGGCCTGGACTCACTTAGAAGAGACAGAGCGAGTTCCAGCAGCCAAAATAAATCCTAAATATTCTACCTGGGGCAAACACAAGCTAAACCTCAGTCTTCTGATCTTCTGGTTGGGTAAGAAATGTCCCCTACCCTCTCCCTTTAACTGCTAAGTCCTGGCATACTGGCTGTGTTTTCCCTTTAAATTTTTTCAAATGGACCTTTTAAACTCCCTAATTCCCCTATTTTTGATTTTAGTCTGTTTAACCAGACAAATGGGGGATAAGATCATGTTAATGCTTTGTTTTTGTGGATTTTCTATTTTTATTTTTATTTTTGTTAAAAGAGCCAGCAACTTACTCACACAAGGAAATACCTCCCCCTCTCCCAACCATGCTTTTTGAGAGATACCTGAAGAGATTCCTGCAGCTTTTCCCAGTTCTAACACTAATTGTTGCTCTAATTTTGCATGCCTGCAGGCAACGACCCACCCTCTAGAAGCTTTTAATCCCCTAGCACCTGGAGGCAAAGTGGGGGAAGGGGAATCCAGGCCTGAGTTCAAACTCAAGTCTGATTCAAATTGTCCTGGTCCCTCCCCTCCTCTCCAGACCCCACCCTCTACTCCTCCCATGGCCAAGCCCATTGCTTCCCCTGCCTGGGAAGTCCAGAGATCTGATGCACATGCTCAACTTTCTCTAACTACATTTGCAGCTTCAGGCTCAGCCCTTCCCCAGCCTGGCTGTGCTTCTGAGACAACCTTAGAAAGCCCTTTAAATTCCACATATGCCCGTTTTGTTCATAATTTTGCTAACCTGCTTTTGTCTTTAATTAGTAATCTTATAAAGCATTTGTATGGTGAAAAGACTGACAGACAATATAGAGGGGTTAAAGAAGAAAAACTTAAGCTGAATAAGAATGACAATCATCAACATAGTTCAAGACTCCACTTCTTTTGCCATGGAAGGGTATATATTTTACAGAAATGTAGAAGTAAGTAGCAAGGTATTGATATGAGTATTGGGGATTTTAGATATTGGAATCAAAAGTGTTCTAAATTCACTCAGAGTAATAGTATCAGTTCAGAGGTTACATAGGATTTCTATGCTATTATATATACATTTTGAAATTAATGGTATGGGTTTATTTTCATAGAGATTTTCATGCTTTTGAGATTGTCTTATGCTTAGTTTCTAAAACAAGGAGAATATTTGTAAAAGCTTTTTATAGTCATGTGATCAAGTTTATATTTTATAATACTCTTATTGATATTAAGTTCATATTCATTTAGATTTCCTTAGTTTGAATTTCATTGTCTTTTATTGTTCCATGTGTATTTTCTTCTATTCATTTGTCTATCTAATTTTGAAACATTGCAAGATGGTTTTGATTTTATTATACAATGTTAATTCTAGGAGTATTGTGCTCCCATATCCTGAGTTGCTTGTTTTTGTTTTTTTTTTTTTAACTGATTATCTGATCAAACTCTTTAAAGCATTTCCCTGGCAAATTGGTTGCCATGGCAAGTGTAAATTGATTCTAGAAGTATTATTTTTGATAAGCATATTCCCCCCAAAAAGAGGGGAACATTTGTAAAAATTTTCTTTAGGATTGTGTTGTGCTTTAACTTGTATTTAAATATGTTCAGATTTTTCACAAAAGTAATTGTATACTAAGTAAAAAAAGGTATTATTTGAAATTGTTGCATAATTATATATTCTATTCTGAGTCAAGATGTATTCACATTTTTTGCAATCATTTATTATCCTCAATTTTTAAATCCATATGAGACATGGATTATGGGAACTTATCATTTAAGACATTAATTACCTTTATTCGGAGTTTTCAGATGCCAGTTGGCCAAGATGCCATCCAATCACAAGAGGAATACATGCAAGAGCAGACACTGAACTGTCACATGAGGGGAGACATGCATGAAGTCAAGGTATGGCCGAGGGAACGGCTTTTGACAAATGTTGAGGTTGGATTCTCTTGGTTTAATATTTTATTCTATTTTTCCCCACAATATTGTACAGATGGCTGGAAGTATTGATCCCACCCATCTCATTTCTACACCTGGCTTCTATGCCCCCTCCTATATGCCTGATGCCATGGACATCTCAATCCCATGCATCTGATTAAGTCTGACTCAGTTTCCTCCAATATGTTCGGTGGCATGGACATATATTCCATCCACCTATTTTAAGCCTGGCATACTGTATGGGCAGTACATATTGCTCAAGTGTGGGAATGCTCATATCCCATCATTTCTCTGTTCTTTTATGATAACCCCCATAATTATCTCAGGTGTCATGATAAATACAGTGTTGAATTTGGCCTTGACATCTGTTACCAATTATATTAGATTTAAAAATTTCTCATAATGGCATGAGGATAATTAGGCAGATGATGCAAAAAGTGATGAGACAAAGATAAAAATTATTTTAAAAAATTAATATTGCAGCAATTGTCTTCTCAATTACCCTCCATAAGGGGGGACTATAGTAATATTATAATTTTAAAGAATGTTTCAATTTTTGTTTTATTATATGTTTCATGTGTAACAACTAAGATTCTGAATTCCCTTGGACATGTTTTTGAGAACTTTCATTGTTTGATTTGATTATTGACAAAGCTAGGAAATTGTAGGAAATTTTCCTGGCTGATTACCAGTATCCACACATCAACCCCTGAAAACACTTCCATTCCACCACTATGCCTAGAGGACATCTGAGAAAAGACTTTCAGAGACTTTAAATGAACAGTTTTGTGTTGTTGTTGTTGTTGTTTTTTCTTTTCTCTTTCTGTTATAATATACACCATCTGTAACATGTACTCTCTGCAGAGGTCCTCCCTTTGCAAGACCAATGTCAAAGTTTCGGTTCATGAGGACAAAAAAATTGCCCCTCTGAACAAAACTTTCCTCTCTCCCTTTTCTATATTGTTATTAACATATTGTTAGTTAGCATAGGTTATTATATTCTGTTATTTTTGACTGTTTCATCAAGGAAACATACCGTTTCTTGAGGAAACAAAGCGGGGAACTGTAACAATTGGAATGACGCCACCTGATGGAGAATTACTGTAGAAGAGTTCCGCCCATGAAGCGAAGGTCTTTGAGGGCAAGACCAGGAGTCTTTTCTTTGGCATCAGGAAGTGACGTTGGGTAGTGGGAGGAAGAAGGAAAAGACTAGCGCTCTGTCTCGCGCTCTTTCCTGGGGACTCTAGCGGAGAAGGGAGCTAGAAATGTGCTCTCCCTTTAATAGATAGGAATCTAGGCCTTTCTCTCTCTCTTTACCAAATTCTTATTCTCCTTAATAAATGCTTAAAAGCCTAACTCTTGCTAAAGCTTATAATTTATTGGCGACCACTCATTAGATATTTTAGACAGACTAGCTAGAATTTTAGCCCTTAACACATCTAACTTGGGTAGATACAGATACAACATAGGGAAAACTGGCAAAAGAAGGGGAATTTTAAAACTTAATGACACTAATGTCCTTTGAAGACCATGCCTGAAATGATAATAAATTCTATAAACAAATACTTGGAACCTTTTAGTACAGTAGAAAATATTATACTAATTTAATGTAGTGCGCAAGTATACATTATTGGGGTAGTAATGACAGATTTTGTCATTCTTAAAAATTATCATCATTATTATTGACAAGCACTAATATTCAAGGCACTATGCCGGATCCTAGCATAATAGTAAAGTATAAGTTGTAGTGATCCTTGACCTTAATGATCATAAAATCCCAATAATCTTTTGGGAGAAAGACACGGAAAAAAGATAACAAAAGAATGCCAAAGTGAAGCTAGAGAATTCATGAATAAGTGAATGAATGAACTATTCAACCAACCAACCAATTAATTAATTAATTAATTAATTAATTAATTAATTAGTGGACTGGAGAGGCATTTAGTATTTACAAAACACTTTGCTAATCACTGGGCTAAAAAGAGATAAGCTGAGGGCAGCTAGATGGCGCAGTGGTAAAGCACCAGCCTTGGATTCAGGAGTACCTGAGTTCAAATCTGGCCTCAGACACTTGACACTTACTAGCTATGTGACCCTGGGCAAGTCACTTAACCCTCATCGCCCTGCAAAAAAAACCAAAAAAAAAAAAAAGAGAGAGAAGCTGAGCAGCTAGGTGGCCCAGTGGATAAAGCACCAGCACTAGATTCAGGAGGACCTGAGTTCAACTTGGGCCTCAGACACTTGACACTTACTAGCTGTATGAGCCTGGGCAAATCACTTAACCCTCACTGCCCCTCAAATAAATAAACAAAAGAATGAATGAATGAATGAATAAGTGAATGAATGGATATATAAATAAATGGATGAATAAATGAATTAATAAATAAGTAAATGGGTAGATAAATAGAGAAATAAATGAATAAATAAATACATGAATGAATGAATAAACAAAAAGATGAATGAATGAATGAGCAGTTAAATAAATAAATGAGTAAGCAAGTAAGTAAATAAATAGATATATAAATAATTAATAAGAAGAAAGAAGCAAGACAAATCCCTATTTTTTTTTTTAGTGAGGCAATTGGGGTTAAGTGACTTGCCCAGGGTCACACAGCTAGTAAGTGTCAAGTGTCTGAATCCAGATTTGAACTCAGGTCCTCCTGACTCCAGGGCTGGTGCTCTATCCACTGTGCTGCCTATCTCCTCCCCCCCCAACAAATCCCTATTTTTAAGTTGTTCCCATTCTTATGTGGGGAGAAACACATATGGGAGGTTGCAACTGCAAGTCAGGGGTCGTTAGAGTACAGTGGCAAAGCATATAGTGATAGGTCTTTTTAAATTTAATTCTCATTGATAACACCATATCCTTTATGAAGCTGATCCATTTGACAGGGCCAAAGACAGGTTATGAGAGATATCCCACTTCCCTCCCCCTCCCAGCCCTTGCCACCCTGGGTCTGCAGTAGCTGTGGTTGTTGAGGCAAGGAGTGAAGAATCTGGAGAGACAAAAAGAATATCAGGGTCTAAATAATCTAGTAAGATGAAGAGTTTTGACAGGCCAGTTCCAGTTTATATCCACAGCCTGGTACCTGGAAATGGAATATTATTGGAGCAAATAACCTAGTAATACAATGGGAGAATTCAAATTCCTAACTTTGTGCTCACTTCACTAGTGTATGCTATGATCCCCTCTACATGTGCCTTTGATTTCATCCCCTTTCACCTCTTGCAGGATCTTATTTCTTTTTTTTAAATTAAGAAAGTATTTTATTTTTTTCCCATTACATGTAAAGATAGTTCTAAACTTTTTTTATGCATGCTTTTTAATTTCAGATTTTTCTCCCTTCCTCCTCTCCCTCTCCTCTCCCCTAGGCAGCAGGCAATCTGATATAGGTTTATATATATATATACACACACACATAACATTAATCCTATTTCTGTATTAGTCATGTTATAAGAGAAAAATCAGAGCAATGATGAAAAACCTCAAAATAGAAAAAACAACAGCACCAAAAACAAAAGAAATAGTATGGTTCATTCAGCATCTATACTCCACAGTTCTTTTTTTTTTTCCTTGGATTTGGAGATTCTCTTCTATCATGAGTTCCCTGGAACTCTTCTGCACCATCGCATTGGTGAGAAGAATATAGTCCATCATAGCAGATCAACACTCAATGTTGATGATACTGTGTACAATGTTCTTCTGGTTCTGCTCATCTCACTCATCATCAGCCCACACAAGACCCTCCAGGTTTCTCTGAACTCCTCCTGCTCATCATTTCTTACAGCACAATAGTATTCCATTGTATTCATATACCACAACTTGTCCAGACATTCCCCAATTGATGGGCATCCCCTCAACTTCCAATTCCTTGCCACCACATAAAGAGCAGCTATAAATATTTTTGTACATGTGGGTCCCTTTCCCCTTTCCATAATTTCTTTGGGAAAAAGACCCAATAGTGGTATTGCTGGGTCAAAGGGTATGCACAGCTTTATCACCCTTTGGGCATAATTTCAAATTGCTCTCCAGAATGGTTGGATCAGTTCACAGCTCCACCAACAATGCATTAGTGTTCCAATTTTCCCACAGCTTCTCCAACATTTATTATGTTCCTTTTTTGTCATTTTAGCCAATCTTATAGGTGTCAGGTGGTACCTCAGAGTTGTTTTAATTTGCATCTCTCTAATCATTAGAGATTTAGAGCATTTTTTCATACAGGAATAGATAGCTTTGGTTTCTTCATCAGAAAACTGCCTGTTCATATCCTTTGACCATTTCTCAATTGGGGAATGACTTGGATTCTTATCAATTTGATTGAGTTCCCTATATATTTTAGAGATGAGGCCTTTATCAGAAGTACTGGCCACAAAAATTGTTTCCCAGCTTTCTGCCTCCCTTCTAATTTTGGATACATTGCTTCTGTTTGTACAAAATTTTTTTTAATTTAATGTAATCAAAATCATCCATTTTGCATTTTATAATATACTCTATCTCTTGTTTGGTTCAAAAACTGTTTTCCTTTCCAAAGATCTGATATGTAGACTATTTCTTTCTCGCCTAATTTACCTATGATATCACCTCTTATGTCTAAATCGTGTATCCATTTTGACCTTCTTTTAGTATAAGGTGTAAGATGTTGGTCTATGCCTAATTTCTGCCATACTATCTTCCAGTTTTCCCAGCAGTTTTTGTCAAATACTGAGTTCCTATCCCAGAAGCTGGAGTCTTTGGGTTTATCAAACACTCCATTACTAGTGTCATTTACTACTGCATTCCCTGTGCCTAGCCTATTCCATTGATCTACCACTCTAATTTTTAGACAGTACCAGGTAGTTTTGATGACTGCTGCTTTATTGTAAAGCTCCAGGTTTGGTATCACTAACCCACCTTCCTGTGAATTTTTTTTCATTATTTCCCTGGATATTCTTGATTTTTTGTTTTTCCATATGAATTTTGTTATTATTTTTTCTAGCTCTATAAAATAATTTTTAGGTAGTCTGATTGGTATGGCACTGAATAAGTAAATTAATTTAGGCAGTATTGTCATTTTTACTATATTAGCTTCCACCTATCCATGAGCATGATATCTTTCCAATTATTGAGATCTGATTTGATTTGTGTGAAGAGTGTTTGGTAGTTGTGTTCATAGAGTACCTGGGTTTGTCTTGGCAAGTAGACTCCCAAGTATTTTATATTATCTACCGTTACTTTAAATAGAATTTCTCTTTCTGTCTCTTGCTGCTGGACTTTGTTGGTCATGTATAGAAATGCTGATGATTTCTGTGGATTTATTTTATATCCTGCTACTTTGCTAAAGTTGTTAATTATTTCAAGTAATTTTTGAGTTGATTCTCTAGGATTCTTTAAGTATACCATCATATCATCTGCAAAGAGTGATAGTTTTGTTTCCTCCTTGCCTATACTAATTCCTTTAATTCCTTTCTCTTCTCTGATTGCTCAAGCTAACATTTCTAGTACAATATTAAATAATAGGGGTGATAATGGACATCCCTGTTTCACCCCTGCTCTTATTGGGAAGGCCTCTAATTTATCTCCATTGCATATAATACTTGCTGATGGTTTTAGGTAGATACTGTTTATTATTTTAAGGAAAGCTCCACCTATTCTTAAACTCTCTGGTGTTTTTATTAGGAATGGGTGCTGTATTTTGTCAAAAGCTTTCTCTGCGTCTATTGAGATAATCATATGATTTTGGTTGATTTTCTTACTGATGTGGTTAATTATGTTAATAGTTTTCCTAATGTCGAACCAGCACTGCATTCCTGGTATAAATCCCACCTGGTCAAAGTGTATTATCCTGGTGATCGCTTGCTGTAATCTCCTTGCTAATATCTTATTTAAGATTTTAGCATCAATATTCATTAGGGAAATTGTTCTACAATTTTCTTTCTCTGTTTTTGCTTTGCCTGGTTTTGGTATCACCACCATATTTTTGTCATAAAAAAAATTTGGTAGAACTCCTTCTTCACCTATTTTTCCAAATAATTTGTATAATATTGGAATTAATTATTCTTTAAATGTTTGGTAAAATTCACCCATAAACCCATCTGGCCCTGGGGAATTTTTCCTTAGGGAGTTCATTAATATCTTGTTCAATTTCTTTTTCTAATATGGGTTTGAGGATTTTATTTCCTCTTCAGTTAACCTGGTCAGTTTGTATTTTTATAAATATTCATCCATTTCATTTAGATTGTCAAATTTATTGGCATACAGTTGGGCAAAATAATTCCTAATTATTGATTTAATTTCCACTTCATTGGTGGTAACATCACCCTTTTCATTTTTGATACTGGTAATTTGGTTTTCTTCTTTCTTTTTTTTAAATCAAATTAACCAGTGGTTTATCTATTTTATTGTTTTTTTTTTCATAAAACCAGCTCTTAGTTTTATTGATTAATTCTATAGGGTTTTTTTGCTTTCAATCTTATTAATTTCTCCTTTAATTTTCAGGATCTCTAGTTTAGTATCTAATTGTTTATTTCTAATTTGTTCTTTTTTCTAGCTTTTTATGTTGCATGCCCAATTCATTAATCTCGTCTTTCTCTTTTTTATTTATGTAAGCATTTAGAGCTATAAATTTTCCCCTAAGTACTGCTTTGGCTGCATCCCATAGATTTTGGTATGTTGTCTCATTATTGTCATTCTCTTGGATATTGTTATTGATTGTTTCTAGGAGTTGTTGTTTGGCCGATTCATTCTTTAGAATGAAATTATTTAGTTTCCAATTGATTTTCATTCTACTTTTCCCTGGCTCTTTCTTACATGTAATTTTTATTGCATCATGATCTGAGAAGGATGCATTTACTATTTCTGCCTTTCTACATTTGACTATGATGTTTTTGTGCCCTAATACATGGTCAATTTTTGAAAATGTGTCATGTACTGCTGAGAAAAAGGTATATTCCTTTCTATCCCCATTCAATTTTCTCCAGACATCTATCATGTCTAACTTTTCTAGTAATCTATTCATCTCTTTCACTTCTTTCTTATTTATTTTTTGGCTAGATTTATCTAATTCTGAGAGGGGGAGATTCAGATCCCCCACTAGTATAGTATTACCGTCTAATTCCTCTTGTAACTCATTTAACTTCTCCTTTAAGAAATTGGATGCTATACCATTTGGCACATACATATTTAATATTGATATTACTTCATTATCCATAGTACCTTTTAGCAAGATGTACATTCCTTCCTTATCTCTTTTAATGTGATCTATTTTTGCCTATGCTTTGTCTGAGATAAGGATTGCTACCCCTGCTTTTTTTACTTTAGCTGAAGCATAATATATTCCGCTCCAGCCTTTTACCTTTACTCTGTGTGTATCTCTCTGCTTCAAATGTGTTTCTTGTAAACAGCATATTGTAGGATTCTGGTTTTTAATCCACTCTGCAATTCGTTTCCATTTTATAGCAGAGTTCATCCCATTCACATTCACAGATATTATTACTGACTGTCTATTCCCCTCCATTCTATTTACCCCCTTTGTACTTTTCCCCCCTTCTTTCACCCTTTTCCTCCTCACCGATGTTTTACTTCTTACCCCTGCCTCCCCCAATCTGCCCTCCCTTTTTATCACCCCCCCTCTCTTTTCTTTACTCTTTTCTCCCTTGCTTTTGTCCTCCCTTCTATCAGTCCCCCCCTTTCCCTTCCCCTTTTGCTTCCCTAAAGAATGAGCTAAGTTTCTTTATCCCAATGAACGTATATGTTATTCCCTCTTTGAATCAAATCTAATGAGAGTAGGGTTGAAACAATGTTTACCCCTCCTTTCTTTCCCTCTATCGTAATAGGTTTTTTTTCACCTCTTCATATGATATAATTCACCCCATTCCACCTCCCCTTTCCTCTCCTCCCCATAGACTCCCTTTTTAACCCCTTAGTTTTCTTTGTATCATCACATCAAAGACAATTTATATTTATACCCTCTATGTAAAGTCCTTCTCTCTGCACAAATACATTTACAATTCTTAAGAGTTATGAGTATTATCTTCCTGTGTAGGGATATAAACAGTTTAACCTAATTGAGTAACCTTTTTTTCCCCCCCTCTGTTTACCTTTTTAAACTTCTCTTGAGTCTTGTATGTTGAGATCGAATTTTCTATTCAGTTCTGGTCTTTTCACCAGGAAAGATTGAAAGTCCCCAATGTCATTAAATGTCCATCTTTTCCCCTGAAAGAAAATGCACATTTTTGCTGGGTAATAGATTCTTGGCTGTAATCCAAGCTCCTTTGCCTTCAGGAATATCATATTCCAAGCCTTGCAGTCCTTTCATGTTGAAGCTGCCGGGTCCTGAACAATCCTGACTGTGGCTCCATGATATTTAAATTGCTTCTTTCTGGATGCTTGGAGTATTTTCTCCTTCACCTGATAATTCTGGAATTTAGCTACAAAATTCCTTGGAGTTTTCCTTTTTGGGGTGTCTTTTTTTTTTTATTTTCTTTTTTTTTTTTTTAATAAAGCATTTTATTTTTTTCCTGTTACACGTAAAGATAGTTCTCAACTTTTGTTTATATAAGCTTTCCAATTTCATATTTTTCTCCCTCCCTCCCCTCCCTCCCTCTTCCCCCCCAGACAGCGGGTAATCTGATATAGGATTTATATACATACATACATACATAATAACATTAAACATATTTCTGCATTAGTCATGTTATAAGAGAAAAATCAGTTGGGGTGTCTTTGAGGAGGTGATAGGTATATTCTTTCAATGATGATTTTATCCTCTGATTCTATGATATCAGGGCAGTTCTCCTTAATAATTTCCTGGAATATGGTGTCTAGATTCTTTTTCTGGTCATGGCTTTCAGGCAGTCCAATGATTCTCATATTGTCTCTCCTCAATCTGTTTTCCAGATCAGTTGTCTTTCCAATGAGGTATTTCACATTTTCTTCTATTTTTTCATTCTTTTGATTCTGCTTGACTGATTTCCGTTGTCTCATGGATTCCTTATCTTCCAACTGTCCAGTTTTAATTTTTAAGGCATTGTTTTCTTCAGTGAGATTATGCACCTTTTTTTCCATTTGGCCAGATGAATTTTTTAAGGCATTGTTTTCTTCAATGAGATTATGCACCTTTTTTTCCATTTGGCCAAATGAATTTTTTAAGGCATTGTTTTCTTCAGTGAAATTATGCACTTTTTTTTCCATTTGGCCAGATGAATTTTTTAAGGAATTGTTTTCTGCAGTCAATCTTTGTGCTTCCTTTACCAAGCTGCTGATTCTTTTTTCATAATTTTCTTGTTTTGCTTTCATTTCTCTCCCCATTTTTTCTTCTACCTCTCTCAAATGATTTTTGAAATCCTTTTTGATCTCTTCCAGGAAGGCTTTTTGTTCTTGAGACCAATTCACCTTCCCTTGTGAGGCTTCACATGTAGGCAATTTGAGGGTATTGTCCTCATCTGAGTTTGCGTTGGCTCCTTCCCTATTGATACAGAAGCTCTCAATGAAGAGGGCTCTTTTTTGCTTCGTACTCATTATTGCAGCTTATTTATTTATTTTTTAAGTTGAGTTGAAGTCTGCTCTGGGGGCACCAGGGTCCCTGTTTTGGGCTTCTTGTGCAGGGGTATAGGTGCTGTGTGACCGGCTTTTTACTCTGAGGCCTTTATAGTGTGTGCAGATTGCCCCCCTGCACTTCCTGTCTAAGCGCGCTGCGTCTGTGTGCCTGGTAGCGCCTCTCCTGTTCATGGCCCTACCGCTGGCAACTTGCCCTCTCGGCTGGTGCAGGTAGGCTTTTCCACTGTTCTTCTTGGCCACCAGATTTTTTGAGCCAGGTTCCAGGTACCTCAGTTGTTTGGCTGTGGCCCGCAGCTCCTGCTGACTTTCCCCAACCCCCTTGGCGCTGTGCTGCTGCCCTACGCTGGGCCTCCCATTTGCCGGAGTCAGACCGACCTTTTCCTGAAGTCTTCTAAATTATCTCTGGTTGGAAGACTGTGTCTCTCTGTCTCTTTGAGGGTTCTGTAGTTTCAGAATCCATCCAGAGGCTTGATTTAATGTTCTTTTTGAGGGAACAGAAGGCGAGCTCAGGCAGCTTGCTGTTTCCTCTCTGCCATCTTGGCTCCGCCCCAGGATCTTATTTCAAAAAATTATTTTCTAAGTATCTTATTTCAGTATTTCTCTATGTAATATACTTTTGCATAGATCTTGTCTATCTAGAGGAAAAACAAACACTTTTCACTGTTCCTTTCTGTCTCATCTCTAGCTACTACCCCATTTCCAGTATTCCTTCTGCCTTCTTGCTTAAGGAATGCATAGTAGATAGATGCTGCTTCTGTATGTACTGTGGTATATAGATACTGTTTCTGCTTCCTTACCACCAAATCTCTTCATTCACTTGCAACATAAGCTCTGTGCTATTGAATTTAATGAAATTCTTCTGTCCCTAGTCTCTAGAGACCTCCTAATTTTCCAGCCTTAATTTATCTCTATTGAACCTTGATATACAATTGACATTGTTCACCATATATTTATTGTTTTCTATGCAGAAAAGTGCTGTGCTTAGTATTGTGAAGAACATGGAGTCATAAGACTCAGTTCTTGCTTTTGTGGAACTTTTGCAACTGAGCAGGGGATTCAAATGAAATATATACAGAATTTGCCATTAATTGTATAGATAAAATGAGAGATACAAGGTGATAGAACTATTGCCAGAAAGGGGACACCATTGCTGGCTAGAGGAGACTCAGTGAAGAGAATGAATGTAAGGTTGTCTTTGAAAGGCATTGTAAGGGTTGATTAATTGCAGGGTGTATGGCAAAAAGGACAATTGAAACAGAAGCAATAGAAGCAGAGTTAAGGGGGTGGGAAAACTCAGGGAATGTTTGAAGAATTGAAAGTGGTCCTGTTTGGCTGGAGTTGATTGGGAAGAGTCTGGGTGAAATTCTTTTCATTCTTGCCTTTCCACATTGCTAGACTTTCTTGGTCCTCTGACTTTTTCTGACCACTCCTTCCCCCTCTAGTTCACTGGTACAGGTTTTTCTTCCTGTTCCCTATACATGAATTGTCCTCAGTATTCTTTTCTCAGCCTTCTGTTCTTTTTTCATTACATTCCCTCCATCAGAGCTGTATTTCCATGACTTCAAATATCATTTCCCAGAAATATCATCCTAAAATATATCACCAACCTCAACTGCTATCTAGTATTATAGGTTCCTATTTCTGACTGTTGTATGGATGTCTCTACCTGTCCTGCCAGGATCTTCAACTCAGCATATAAGAAGCAAAACTTATTGTACCCTCCCCCCATACCAGTCTTCCTACTGACTTTGATTTTCATTAATAATACCAACATCTTCCCAGCCACCCAGGCTCCACATTATGAAATAATCTAAAATATTTACTTCTTTCTCTTCCTTTGCACCCCCCCCCAATATCCAACTTAATTACCAATGCTTACCTTCACAACTTCTTTAAGAAAAATCTTTTAGTTTTCTTTTCTATACCTATTGCCATTCCTATTGAATCCAAGTTCAGATCGTTATCATCTTATCCCTTAATTATTACTTTGGCCTATTAACTATTCTCCCTTTTGCTATTATTTTCTCCCTCTTATCCATCATCCCCACCACCAAAAACACAAGGGAAACATAGGTTAGCTTGCTATCTTTAAAGTCAAGAAAGACCTCAGCTTAAATCCACTCCCTGATATATACTAGTTAATATAATCATTGACAAGCCATTTAACCTCTCTAGTCTCAGTTTTCTCATCTGTAAAAGGGTAATAATGCATATCTCTCAGTGATGTTGTGAGACTCAAATGGGATGATATGTGTGTTGTGCTTTGAAAACCATAAAGTTATGCTTAGATATGAAAATGTAACAGCTAACAATTTTGTTTCCTGTACCCACTGTCAGAGAAATATAAACTTCAATTACATGAGATGATAGTTGAATGTACAGTTAAAATATTTCATAGTTCAATATGCATTGATTTGCTGATGCAGTAATCAATTGTAATCACTGAAGGGTTTTAGAAGGTCAATGTATGTTGCTTTCAAATGGATTTTGAAATGTTAGTTATTGGCCATTGTGTTATTAATGAGGCATTTTCCATTCTAACAAGTGTAACCTAGTTTGATTCCTTTAAGTAGAGTTGGCAAAAGTCATACTGATATTTTGTCATTTTACAAGAGAAGGAACAACAAAATGGTTATCTCTTACAATTATGAACATCAATTAGTTTTAAGTTAAATGGGTTATTAGTCTTATTTGGACATAACATATTCAAAGTGTGTCTGTGTTTGTGTGTTGATATGTATTTATATAAAAACGTTATTTCATTTCAACACAGATTAATCAGGGTAGTGAATTTGTGTTTTAGGCCTGTGACTATCACACACACACACACACACACACACACACACGTGTGTGTGTGTATTGATAGAAAGAGCTAGATAAATATTGATATAATTATGACATATGATAAAGTTGTTGCTTTAGATTAAGGAGATCTTTGTTTGATTCCAAGCTCAGTCACTAAAGTTCTTTGTGGCAATGACCAAATCACTTAGTCTCTTGGTGCTTCTTTTTCCACATCTGTATGTGATATTCAAAGCTCTCCATGATATACATACCCACATTTCAGAAAAGACAAACCAAGTTCGAGGCATTCTGCGGGTCAGCACTCACTCAAAACCATAGCATATGAGAACCCACCAATGCCTTTATAGTTGCCAAAGACAACATTTAAATTTTTTTTTAAAAAGTTCTAATCAGGGGCAGCTAGTTGACACATTGGATAGAGCACTGGCCCTGGAGTCTGGAAGACCTGAGTTCAAATCTGGCCTCAGACACTTGACATGTACTAGCTGTGTGACCCTCAGCAAGTCACTTTACCCCAATTTCCTCACCAAAAACCAAGAACAACAACAAACAAAAAACACACAAACACAAAGTTCTAATCAAACAGCATAGAAAATAAAGTGACAATCAAGGAACACATAAGGTCAGAGGACTTTTGTGAAGGGGCACATGTCAAGTATCAATGAATGGGAGGGGTTCATAAATGGAGGATGCACATATAGGAAGAATTTTGGTCTGGATAATACATGGCTGGGGCTATTCACTCTCCCAATGTTATACAGCTGTTAATGTTTTCTCTTGTGATATAATGCTATTCTCTGTTGGGTGTCACTTTTCAGCTATCTAGTATGTATGTCTTCTTTGTTGGTCATTCCATCTATATTAAGTAAATCATTTTTTCTGGGTGTAATGCATCTGTGTTGGGTGTCATATTGCCTTTTCTGGATTTCATGGGTGCTGAGCTACACTTCATCTTATATGGGCTTCATAGCATAAAAGTTCATTCATCATAATATTATTAGGGTACAACTCATTCGCAAACCTCTCCATATATGAACTTTTGCTCTTATAAAGAATAACCAAGTACTGCAAGTCATGTCAACAATCCTAATAGTAGCCAGAAAAAGATAAAAGAAAGCTTTCATTTAAATTTAAATTTATTCACACGATTTCAGTGTTAAGATGGATTTTAGTCCCTACTATAACATTCATAAATATATAACACAAGAAATCCCCACTATAACACTCTTAAATGGTAATTCAGTCTCCGCTTGAAGATTTTCAAGGAGGGAGAACTCACCATCCTTAAAAGTTGACCATCTCATTTTTGGACAGGTTGACTTGTTAGGATAAATTCCCCTCCCCCAATGAGCCTAAAGTGGTCTCTTTTCAACTTCTATACATTGCTCTTTTTTTTTTTACCTCTAGGGACACGTCGAAAAAGTCTATTCCATCTTCCCAATAACATAACTTTGAATACTTGAAAACAGTTATTGTATCTTGTAAGTCTCCTCTTCTTCTGGATAAACATGCTCAGTCCCATCAAATGATTCTCAAAGGACATGGACCAAGAGTTGTCACCATGGTGGTTGACCTCTTCTGGTCATTCTCTAGCTTATCAATATCCTGCTTGAACCCTAGTGCCCAGAACTGAACATAGCATTTCAGATGGAATCTGAGAGTCCAGTGTACACTTCCTATTTCTGGAAGCTCTGCCTTTTCTAATATAATCTAAGACTTCATTAGTTGTTTTTATTTGTTGGTTTGTTTTAATGGCCATATTATGCTGCTGACTCAAATTGATTTGGCAATCCACTAAAACTTCCAGAATATTTTTCAGATAACTTGCTCACTATCCGTTAGAGTTAATGTCATGCAATAACCTCTCAGGATCCTTTGGGAGCCTAGCTCAGTCATCCTCTATGTTAGCTACCTGTTCTAGCTTTATGACATCTTCTGATGTGATGAGTATATCGTCTATGCCTTTTTTCCATGTCAGCATAGGGCTAAGCACAGATCCTTGGCGTACTCTATGATAAACTTCCTGCCATGTTGACATTGAGTCATCAAGAACTACTCTTTGAGTCCAGTCATCCTACCATACTTCTACATCCAATCCAATCAATATATCCATGCAATCTATACTTCTGATATGATCACATAATCCATAACTCCCCATCTTTGCTACAAGAAAAGTATGATACCTTGTAAAACTTTCCTTCTCTTGATAAGCTATATACATTATTTCCTCCTTGTCTAATAGTTTATTAGTCCTATAAAGCAAAAGGAAAAAAAAAAAGATTAGCTTGGTGTGGCTTATTCTTGATGAAGCCAAGTTCATTTATTAAAATCATTACTCACTTCCCTTTCTAGATATTCACCAATCATTTTATTGATCTGTTCTAAAATTTTCCCTGTAATTGAAGTCAAGCTTACTGGCTTATAGTTTTTGGATTATTCTTTTTCCTTTTTGAAAATGTAGACACTTGCCATTCTTTGATCTTATAACACATCTTCTGTTTCAATGACTGGACAATGTTTCAATGATTGACAATGACTAATTAATTACATATGCTAGTTCTTTCAGTAGTAAAGGATGTAGTTCATCTAGGCCTGGAGACTTGAATTTATCAAGGGCAGTTAGGTGCTTTTGACTATCTCCTTACCTATCTTGAATATTAACACCTTGTCAGATATTTTCTTTGGTTCTAGCCAACATGTAGATTATTCTATTTTGAAAAGAAAACAGAAAAAAATGGAATAAATCAGCTCTACCTTTGCCCTCTTCTCAATTTTCATTGTTCTATCCACCTCAAGAAAAAGTGGTCTCTCCTTGAGCCTTTTTTCCTCAAAATATAGGTAGAATTCAACTGAGTATTTCTGGTAATGCTTTGAAGTTCTTGATTCTGTACAAATATCTGATTGATACAATTCCTTGAAATTTCAGTTACATCAATGAATGAGAACCTATATTTCCCAAATATGTTTTGTGAATTCTTCCACCAATTTCAAACCCCATAGCAGCTATTGGGAAGTTATTATTGGGGTGAATCATATGCCTAAGATCAATTTTGATTAATATACAAATGAAACTAAAGTCTAGGACAAGAGGCAAATGAAGAAGACTTCCTAGTTCCTTTTAAGTAAAATAATTGTGTTACACTATATAATCTATAAGTTCTTGTTCTGTGTGGTTGTAAAGCTAGATGACCCCTATGGTCCATTAAAACTCAAAACATTTATAATGATATGATCATCACCAACCATTATTTATTGAAGTCCTGTAGGGGACATTGCACTATTATACACGTATTAGTTTTAAATTTTTTGTCAAATATGGTCCCACTCTCAGGAAGCTTGCATATATAACACAGACATGCATTCCCCCCCCCCGACCCCCGCCAAATACCACCATTCATTAAATATATTCCCAAATAAGGACATGTGGTTATTATGAGGATAATAGATGAGGCTGTGGGCCACTAGGTGGCACAGTGGATAGGGCACTGGTGCTGAAGTTGGGAGGAAGAGCTCAAATCTGACCTCAGATACTTACTAGCTGTGATACCCTAGGCAAGTCACTTAACCCCAATTGTCTTAAATCTCCAGGGCCTTCCCTAGTCATCCCGATAACATATCTTGCCACTGGAACCAGATGGCTCTGGAGGAGAAAGTGAGGCTGGTGACTTTGCAAAGCTGTTCTTCACTTAAATCACCCAATTCTGTGCAAAGTCATTCCATCTGACATGGTGCTCTTCTAGAATGAAGGAAAAACAACAATAACAATAGATGAGTCTGTACTGATCAGAGAAGTAGATAAAGAGCCATCACTGGATAAATTTGACCAAAGTAGTTAGAAAATCTAGACAGGAAGGCCAAAAAGTTTTCATTTATCTTTTATGGAAATAATTCAAATTATTACAGAATTACAGAGTTGTAAGGGACCTCAGAGTATCCTAGTTTAAGACATACCTGGAATGTGAATTATAACTTGCTTGGCAAAGAGTCATTCAGTATTTGCTTAAGGACCTCAAATGAAGGGTGACCCAGTATCTTTCTCTCGTAACCCCATATCCTGTATTCTAAACAACTGTAGTATACCTCTAGGTGGTACAGGGGATAGAACATCAGCTCTAGAGTCAGGAGGATCTGAGTTCCAATTTTACCTCAGGCATTTACTAGCTCTGTGACCCTGGACAAGTCACTTAACCATGTTTGCTTCAGTTTACTCATATGTAAAATGAGCTAGAGAAGGAAATGGCAAACCACTCCAATATCCTTACCAAGAAAATCTCAAATGAGGTCATGAGGGGTTGGCCACGACTGAAACGACTGAACAAGAAGACAAGTTATTCAGAAGCTTTTCCATATATTAAGTCTAATAGAACCTTTCTGTAACTTCTACTTATTCTTCAGATCTGCCCTTTGGGATCAACATGACCAAGTTCAGAATCTTGTCCCCATGACAAATCCTCAAATACTTGAAGACGGCTAACATGTTTCTCAGAAGTCTTCTCTTCTACAAGCTAAACATCCCCAATTAATTCAATTTATCTCCATCTACTATGATTTTAAGGTCCTTCATTATCCTGATTCACCTTTTTTGAACATTCTCTGGTTCATCAGTATAGTGGGTAAACGAGGACATCCAGAACTGAACATTATTTCAGATAAATCCTGATCAGATCACATCTCCCTAGTCATATACACTGTGACTTTCATAATGTATCCTGCATTATCATACTGTTCATTCATACTGAGCTTGCAGTCCACTAAAAGCCCTGGATCTTTTTCAGATGATTTGCTGGGTAGTTATGCTTGCCTTCCAAATCAAGTTGACTTTTTTAACCCAAATAGAATCCTTTACATTCATTTTTATTCAATATGCATTATATTACCCTATTTCTAACATGTATCAGTTGTACAAATACATATAATCTTTTAATTAATATGCTAAAACCATCCTAATTTAATATATGTTATAATGATTGAGGATAGTAAGTTCACTTTCACAGAAGTATGATTCCCCAGAAGGAAATAAAATATCTAATAGTGACTTGTCAGCCTAAGCGAACTTAAATGGCCTAAGTTTCTTTTCTTTTCCCTGCCCATCAATTTTCTGCTTAACACAAGAAGTAACCTTCAAATTCTAAAAAGTCACCTACAAGGTTACTTGAAATATTTTTTCCATATAGGAGGTGCTTAATAAGTGGTTATTGAGTGGATTAATGAATGAATGAATCAATGAACTCTCAAAGGAGAATGTAATCTAACCCTTTTTTCAGGCAAAATAGGCATAATTCTACTGTTAAAATGCACAGAGGGTTATACTCAGAAAAAGGAAATTATTCTATTCTATTTGAGACACATATATGGACAAATGTGCTATTCATCATGACTTTCATCAGCTTCACACTAGAGCAAAGGAAAAAAAAAAAACTTTCATGGTCTAACCCAGGCTATTATATGGCGACATCCTTTAGAAAGGAGCTATTCTTAACATCACTTGACTATAATTACTTACAAGTGTTATCATAACAAGGTCTTATTAATTGGCACATGCCCCAGTGAAAATAGGAACATTTCAATTAATTGATTCTCTCGATTATCAAGGACTCATAGGAATAGGATGTGCTAGAAGATAATCCATTTCATTTTGTGAATTCCTTAAAAAAAAAAACACAGGGATACAGAGAAAGCTGGTGACTCATTTTCTGGTAGCATCATAAAAGGTATTAGGAAATGATTACTGAAGGTTATATGTCAGGCAATTCAGCACTCATATAAATAGCAAAAAACATCTGCATGATTCCAGGTAATGGTTTCAAAGTTTAGGATGTTATGAATAATAATTTGTTTTTTAAAGTCATTCAGTCTATTTTTCTTTTGCACTGACCTTCCATAAAAGGGAAACATTTTGATATTATTTATCAAAGGTAGTGTTCATAGGAACTCTATGGGATTTATAATCATGCATTGGAGAATCCCTTAATTCAATAAATCCTGGTTTGCTCTGAAGTCAATGATCAAAACGAACAACAAATGTTACATCTGTTGGAAAGGTTTTATTCTTCTTGGATTTATCGTTTCATTAGAAGCTTTTCACTGATTTTGATTCTTTATTCATTTAAGAAATAAATTACCATCAACTTTTATCTTTTCTCTATTATTTCTATTCTTTTTCTATAAGAAAACATCCAAATAGAAGTTTGAGGCCCCAAATCCAACTCAAGTCAAAGTCAAGAATACACGGATTTGAGTTTTATTTCTGCCACATACTAGGTGTGTGACCCTGGGTGAATTACTTAATCTCTCAGCTCCACAGACATCCCTCTAATATTATCAGTTGCATTGGCACTATTGATCTACATTAGTAGAGGAAATTCCTTATGGGTAAGTCCCTATGTCAGTAAAATCACAGGCCTGATGAAAAATGATAGCTAGTTAGCTAGACAGACAGACAGACAGACAGACAGACATATAGATGGATGATATAAAATTCCCAATAAAAAAGATATATTCCCAATAAGATAAATTTCCAATTTCTTATCCTAGCCCTTAAGTTCCCTTAAAATCTGGTCCCAATTTATCTTTCCAACAACATCTTTCATTATTATCTACATGAAATCTGGTCAAGAGAATATGACTTATTCGTGGTGCTATAAGATATCTTAGGGGCAGCTAGGTGGCGCAGTGGATAGAGCACTGGCCCTGGACTCAGGAGGACCTCAGTTCAAATCCAACCTCAGACACTTAACACTTACTAGCTGTGTGACCCTGGGAAAGTCACTTAACCCCAATTGCCCTGCAAAAAAAAAAAAAAAGATATCTTGCCTATCCTCAACTCACTACCTTTGCTCATGTTTTTTCTTCTGATTATATTATTATTCTGTTCAATTTCCATCTTTGAGAATCTTAACTATGCTTCAGGATCACACTCAAGTATTCCTCTACTGAGTCTTCTATGACTACTGAAGCCCTATATTGTCTTTCCTCTAAATCAAAAGCCAGTATGCTATAGTCAGTAAGAGTAAGTCAGACCCTCCAGGTTTCTCTGAACTCCTCCTGCTCATCATTTCTTACCGCACAATAGTATTCCATTGTATTCATATACCACAACTTGTCCAGCCATTCCCCAATTGATGGGCACCCCCTCAACTTCCAATTCCTTGCTACCACGTAAAGAGCAGCTATAAATATTTTTTGTACATGTGGGTCCCTTTCCCCTTTCCATGATTTCTTTGAGAAAAAGACCTAAAAGTGGTTAAAAAAAAAAAAAGAGTAAGTCAGGCTTGTTTTCAGTAAGACCTGGCTTTAAATATTGACTAAGAATTACTGTGTGATCTAAGGTAAGTCCCTTAACCACTCTGGGCTTTAGTATCCTCATCTGTAAAATGAGAATTATACTCACTTACCTTTATGTTCCTTCCAGATCTGTCTATGATTCAATATAATTTGTCTCTAGCTCTCATTTGTTACTTATGTACTAGCTTATGTTAGTATTCATTAGTTTTAATGCAAGATGCTCTCACTCTGCAGGTGTTGAGTTGTACTACATATTATCTATTGTTCATTATCATCATCCCATCCACCCTTTTCTTTGATCCTCTTTTAAACATGATTTTTTAAAACTTTTTGCTTCCTTTAGCCAGCATCATCAGTCTCAGCTAATTATGAGTGTTATCACTTCTTAAGTACCATTGCATCATTTTTTAACTTGCCCATTCTTCCATCTTCAGAACATTTATGTTTGGATGGCTTTTTGCTCATTAATATCAGACACTCTAGACACTTCTTCCCCACTGTAAATATTCCTCAACGTGTCTTCATAGTTTCATTTGTGCAATTTATCTTTCTTGCCTTTACCTTTCTTGGATTATTTCCCCTATAAAATTTGAGGCCACTTGGTCCTACTTATACTACAAATGAGCTCTATGAACCTTTTCCCAAGTCTAGGGTGCTTTTCTGGCTATTCTCAACTTTTCTCTACCTAATCACTTCCCAGTAAATTTCTCATAATTTCTGTTTTAGCCACTATTTTCTCTTTTTAGTCAAAATCAGGTCAGTAATACCAATTACTCTTATTGCTTCCTTTCAAGGCACCTATTTTTTGATCACTAGTCACCACTTTCTCTGTTTTGGAAAAACTCAAATCCAAAATAGAATCTCCTTTCTTGATTCCTTTACTTTTCTTTTTTCTTTTTCTTTTGTCAGGCAATGAGGGTTAAGTGACTTGCCCAGGGTCACACAGATAGTAAGTGTCAAGTGTCTGAATTCAGATTTGAACTTAGGTCCTCCTGAATCCAGGGCCAGTGCTTTATCCACTGTACCACCTAGTTGCCCCCAATTCCTTTACTTTTCAAGGAGGAAACTGTCATCAAAGCAAATCAAGATATTATTGATTATTATTATTTTGGCAAAAGAGGGCTCCAGAGAATATTCTGATATTTGAAGCTCAACTCACCTGCCATCCCCCAAATCTTATCTTTCCTTTAGACCTGACTTTAATCTCTATTTTTTAAACTTTTAATCCATTGCTTCTGAGTTGCCTTTAGTATACACTTATGATAATATTGTTTCTGTTTCTCCCTTTATTGAATTTTTACAAATCATCTTCACTATATTTCTCTTTGTTACCTGGCAATGTAGCTTAGTCCTTCCCTTTTTATCTTCCTTGATCCTTTTAAATAAGACTTATAGCTTAAAACCACATTCCATTCATAAATACCTTCCAACCAAATTTCAGTGATATTAGTGAAGTAAAATTTTCCTCTCAGTGTTAATATATTTAAGAGATTTTGCTTATTAGCTATATCTGGCATATTTGTTTATAACTATCTAAGATATTTTTTTCTTAAAAATAGATTTTTTTGTTTGTTTTTTACATCCCATTCATTTTCCCTTTCCAGAAAGCTGTTCATTATAACAAATAAAAGTAAGGAGGAAAAAAAAGAAGAAAAAAAAAACTTCAGCAAAACTATTCAACACAACAGTTGAATATTACAGTATGAACAGAGTCCCATAGGCCATGCATTTTATTGCTGGCTTCTTTTGCGGGTTTGACCCTATGAGAAGTTGAAAATATTTACAGTTAATTTCATATCAAACTCTTTTCATCATCAAGGAAAATGGAGCCAACTCCTTTGGACTCGCCATCCTCATGGGCTTCTTGAGGAAATAGAAATAGAACTAAACAAAATAAAGATGAAATCTAAATTAGATCAAGTATTATAGACACAGATGAGTTCTGCACTGAGAATTACACACTTTCAAAGGGTTTGAGGAAAATTTTATTAAGGTATCTATTGTTAGCACCAGGTAAACAAATTCATGACTCAGTATCCATTGGGAGAGAATCACCAAACATTACCATTCAACTTTTTTTTTTCTGACTCTTACTGGACAATTTTTCCTTGGATGCCATCTGTAAATCTCCATCATTATTTCTTGGTGAGATAGCAGGTACTTCCTACTAGAAGGAGCCAAATCTGCTTGCCTTCCTTCCTTCCTTCCTTCCTTCCTTCCTTCCTTCCTTCCTTCCTTCCTTCCTTCCTTCCTTCCTTCCTTTCTTCCTTCCTTCCTTCCTCGACACTAGGTCTCCCTATCTTTCCAGGCTAGAAAAGTAGCAGCTATTTATAGACCTAATCCTGCTACTGATAAGCAGGGAAGCTTTGATTTACTCCACATCAGACATGGGCTGGACAGTCTCCCTAGAAAGTCTGTTGTTCTCCTCTTCACAGAAGATCCCCTGATTGGTTTAACCCTACTCCCAAGCTCTTAGCTTCCCCAATAGCAGAGACTACAGGTTTGCACCAGCATTCCTAGCCCACATCCCCTTTTTCATAAGTTTCTAATGCAAATCACATAGCTTTCTTCTTCTTCTATATGACAGTCTCACTATCCTTTTTTTTTTTTTTTTTTAACAGATCAGGATGCTCTTCTGCCTCTTCAGGTCATTTTCATTTTCTTTTAACCTTGAAGCTCTTCTTCCATTTCTTTAAAAAACATCATTCTTTCTCTTAATTTGGAGACTATAGATGCACTTTTAGATTCTCTTCAAAGGAGAATGACCTTGTGCTTATAGCGTCATTATTTAGCCATTGCAAAAAGCCTATTATGTGCAGATTCCTACAAAAAAAAAAGATACCTGTCCTTCATGACTGCTAGAATTGAAATTCTCAGTGTTTTCTCATTCTTGAGAATAACTCCTGTGGTAAACTACTCTGATAAATTCTCATTGCCTTCTTGGGGAAACTAATCACTAGGGATTCTTGAAAGAATACTTATCTATTTTTTGTTTGGTCATTTATACCACTTTTCCTTTCTTATCTCAGGAGGTGAATACCTTTCAACTGCTTTTGGTCTCTAATGAGCACTTTTCTACCAAAGTTCCAGGGCAAAACACAACTAGCTATAAATGATGTATCTGAAAGATAACATATTCCATGGGAGTTGCCAGCCTTTTCAAACCAATTCCTTCTTTCCTATGATCAATTCTGAAAAACCAAGTCCTATCTGTCATTTCTCTGCCATTCATTCTCTTATTAATTATATGAATGTTATAATAACAGTTAGTATTTTGTGGTAGTTTGTAGACATTATTTCATGGTATCCAGAACTAGAAAGACCTTAAAGATTATCTAGTCCATTTGCCTCATTTTTAGATAAAGTAGTGGAGGTGCAGAAAGATTAAATGCAAAAGGTCACATAGCTAGCATGTAGGAGGGTCAGAATTTGAACTCAGGCCTCATTGCTTCAAAAGTAGTGCTCTTATTACCATTCTATCCATATTAAGGCTTAATATACACAGTAATTATCCCTTTTAGTGAGTTGCCTAGAAAATATTAAAATATTACATAGAATAATTAAAGAAATACTGATGAGCATTATAGGTTGGTATTTGTTATTAAAACCATTTGGGACAATTTATAAAAACAGATGAAGTGTACAGTATTATTTTTATAGTTCATTACCATTATTGGCCCAAAAAAATTCAAAATGGGCTGAAAGAGTAAAAAGAAGCTATTTATAAGATTTTTTTTAACATGTTGCTGTTATTGTATAAAATACCTGATGAGGAAGAATGCTGGCCACCCCTTGAAAAATAGATGATGAACTCAGGATTCAGAATCAGACATGGCCAATTTAACAGTTTGTTTTGCTTGACTATGCATATTTATTATGAGATTTTTTCTTTTTTTTACCCAGTGGGAATAAGGAGGAGGGAGAAAATTATTTTTATCAATTGAAAAGTTAAATTTAAATATTTAGATTTCTTACCTCTGTGTACCTTTGAAGTCATGAAAAAAAAATTGGATCTGGGTAGAAAAAATGATTATTCTTTTCCAAGGAATATACTGTGAATAGGGCTGGGTTCAAGTCTAGCCTTTGATATGTGTGAGACAGTGTAGCAGTGAAAAATAAAAAGAAGGCTGAATTTCACATCAGAAAACTTTAGTTTTAATATTTATTCTGAGATTTATTAGCTATGTGATCCTGGGAAACACATTTAATCCCCTGGCCCTCAGTTTCTTTAGCTCCAAAATGGGGATAATGATACTTCCATTACCTACTTCATAAGGTTATTTTGAAGAAAGTTCTTGATATATGAATTATTATTATCAAAGGCACAAATGGATAGGTATTAATTATTACTGTTACTATAAATATCATCCTCCACCTTCACAATCCTTTTCATTTATATTTTTATAAAAATTAACTCCATTTTGGGGCAGCTAGGTGGTGCAGTAGATAGAGCACTGACCCTGGAGTCAGGAGTACCTGAGTTCAAATCCGGCCTCAGACACTTAACACTTACTACCTGTGTGACCCTGGGCAAGTCACTTAACCCCAACTGCCTCACTAAAAAAAAAGAAAAAAAATTAACTCCATTTTGAGAAATCAAATGAAAAGTTTTAGCCAACATCAAAGATTTTTTTGGTAATATCTTTCATACAAATTATTTTCTTAGAGAATACCTTTAATTAGTAAGAAAATATGATGGAATTATTTCACTGAAGCTGATATCTTTGTTGAGTGCAAAATCGATACAATAAGGAAAGACAACAGTTTTTTTTTTAATTGAAATAGTGTTTTTCCCAAACAGATACTTGCCATACCAAGTATAAAAATTAATGGTTTTGTAATTTAATATGTATGATATCGTATCTGCCTTTTGTGAAGCCCATGACAATTCTTCCTCATTTTCCTCTCAGGAAGCCCCATCCTCTTCCTAGCCATGCTTTCCCAGATGAAGAAATAGATGTGGCAGCATGTGTTGAATATCCATACATTTACAATAATGCCTATGTCTCCTTTGGGCAATGGGTATTATTGGGTCCGAGGGAGAAAAGGGAGTAGGACACAGTGGCTTCCTAATAGATGATGCAGACACTGAGGCATATTGGCCCAATCATACAACTAGAAATTAAAAAGGAAAACTTTGACTCAATCAACTAGTTCCACTAAGTCCAACCACTGGCTTAAGTATTTTGATTTTTGCTGTATTTCTTTAAATTTATCTATTGTTTGATAGGACTCACCAAATCTGTCATTGTTAAAGTAAAGCCTTGAGCATAAAGGAGGCAAAAGAATATGCTTGTTTCTTATCAAAGTATTAGCAAGTCCTTCTTAATTGAATTCTGGGTTACTTCCCTGAGCTACACAACAGCATAGGTGGTAGAGCAATTTTCTCAATACTAAGAAATATAATTTAATATGGTTTTGTGTTCATATAGCTCCATAACAAAAGCTGATAGTTTAGCACCTACCTGTCATGTGTGTTGTAATTGGTTTGGGAGAGGAAGTTACAGATTATACTACTAAGGTACCTTCCAACTCTGAAATTCTGTGTTTATGTGATTGCCACTTAAAACTAATCACTAAATCCAGTGAAGTGGAGGGAGAATCGCAAAATATTAAACTTACTGAGGGAGGGTATCCCGAAACTATAAACCCATTTTGACTATCAGCCATTTTTTACTTTTCAAACTATGGTTGAGAAATATTGAAACACACAGGATGCTACTTTGGATGTCATATTGGTTCCAGTTTGAAATTTCTGATTTTAGTTTTGTTATACATTTTTAATTTATTCTAGGGAATACATATTTTTAATAAAATAACTTCATCATTAAGGGCCCTGGAATCATATTTTCTGCAAGAAAGTGAAGGATATCTTGTTTCCATGTGGGGATCATGTCAACAGATACATTCATCCTCCTTGTTGGTAACCTTCATTTTATGTGGACAGACCATCAATGCTGTATATGTTTAGTGACTGAACCATCTTGCTAGGGCACATGGGTAAAAAGAAGAAAGAATGAAAAAGGTGGGACCAACATATTTCGTGTCTCCTCTCTCTTCCTTGCTCTTTTTTTTCTAAACAAGTTAAGAGTTTTTATAATTCATCACCTGGCTGACAGATGAGTTCTGCCGGAGAATATTAGAGAATGTCTCAAATCTCATATATATGCTAATGGTATGCTGAGGCGGGTTGGTGGTATGCCGGAGTTTTTAATCTGTCTCGACCAGTGTGGAAAGTGGAGGAGACAAGTCATTGCACTCGACAATTTATGATCAAACAACTGAATTGTAAAGGAAGAAGGACATGCAGAAAGGGAGAGTAATTTTCTGATTTAACAGCGTTGTTACTACAAATAAAGAAATCTTGATTTTGACTGCACTCGACATTAAATGAGTTTCCTGTGCCCTGCTCTGAATTTTTCATTTTCAGATTTGTATAAAGCACCCTGCTTAGATACAAGTGACAGATAAAGAAACGATTGCATATGGAAATCAAATGTGTATAATAAAGCCATCTTCTGTTTATTAAATAAACACATGTAGATGACTTCTGTGGAGAATGCACTGATAATTCTTCATTGTGTTCCCTCCTCCCTTTTTTTTTTGCAAGTCAAAAAGAATCTTATTTAACAACCGAGAATGACTAGACATAAGCTTTTTTCTCTTTATTACCTTTCAACAAACCAGGGGGTCCAATATATGGCATTTATAGCTAACATTTTATTTTGATTCTTCAGTCCCTGCTTCCACTGTATTATTACAGTAAATCAATGTGAACACTACCATAATTTTGGAGGATGTGCCTTCACATTAATATTTTCATGAATGTTATTACATTTTCATTATAAAAATGGTAAGGATGAGCCAATAAGTAAAGAGAATGCAGCATAATTCTAAAAAGTAGAGAGGGATTAGAAACAAAGCCTCTGCATGTAGCCTCTCAGTTTTACCATTATGTTATGACAATGGTACAGAACAATAATCCTGGAAGTGAACAAAGCAGTATGAGCCTTAAACTTGGGCACCAGATTTGAACTTCAAGTGCTTATAAAATCACAGAGATGAGTTCATTGAAGCATTTGTGCATATGTGGATGTGCATATGCATGCACACATTCCATAAAAACAAATAAACTTAATGTTTAATCTTCCCCTTTGGACCAGGAATTTCCATTCTTAGCAGTGAGGAGTGACCCACTCTCTTTGAACTTGCCATAATATTTCTTGGATAGCTCTGGGCTCTTGGAGGGGTTATAGGAGTGATGAAGAAATGCATTTAGGCCACTGGGGCAATGACTAAGAGTGGACATAGTCAGCTATTATCATTGAGATTGAAGATGTGGTGACTTCTCGCTTGTGTTAAGTTAGGCAGTTGTCTTTATTTCTGACCTTTGGAATAGAGCCCTAGACACAAGGCTGGTTGGTTTGTTTAATTTGAAAAATATAAGCATAAATATAAGGTCATTTTTTTCTTGAACCAGGAGATGCAATCACTAATATTACACATAAGATAAACATTTCACAGATAACATTGGTCTAAATATTTCTTAGTATGTTAACTGTGTTCATTGAAGTCTCCATGGAATTCCCCTTGGGGCAGAATGCTTTAAGAGAGGAAGAGATTAGATAATGGAGAAGGCTCTGGATTTGAAACCAATGTCAGAGTTCAAATCTCACCTGAGGCATAATAATTGTGACCCTAGCCTTAATTTGACCCTTCTGAGGCACAATTTACCATAAGTAAAAAGGAAGAACATATAATACCTACCTCAGAGTTGTTATGAAGAATAAATTTGATGTTATAGGGAAAATGACTTGCAAATCTTAAATTACTGTGAAAACGTAAACTATTGTTGTTATTAAATGACTGAAGAGGCCACAATTAGAGTAGATTCATGCATGAATTGAAGGTGAGAATTTGATACATATGGTGGAAAACCTGCTGGATTTGAGCTACTACATCCAAGATGTGATATCAGGAATCCCTATCCTTGTCTACTACATTAAGGTATAAAATTTGTCAAGTTTTCCTTTGAAGTTTTTTTTTTTCATCTATTGGTCCATTCTTCTCTATTCTTGCTATCTTTACCCTAGTTCACTCTTTATTCTCCTTAAACCACCATATCCACTAAGCTTTCTTTCCTGCAATACTTCCTTGTCTTAATCCACTGCTCAAAAATCCCAGATGGCATTCTCTTTATTATTTCATTAAACCTAAATTTCTATGCCCAGCTTTAAAATCCCTCCATAATCTGGTCCCACCTTGCCCATTGTCTTCTTCTATCTCTCAAGACACTTTCTGATATGGTCAAGAAAGAACAATCACTGTCCTATGTCCACACTGTGTTCCTTCTTGCCTCTGCCTTTGAACCTGTCAATTCTTCATTCAGAAAACCTCCACTTCGTTATTCTGCTAAGCCAAGGACCTTTTGATGCTCATTTTAAGTTCTATTTCTTCCATGAACATTTCCCTTATAATGTCTGCCCTCATGGACCTCCTACTTCTCTCAGTTTTTTCAATACTTTGGTGTCTTTTCTGCGTTGTTGCTCCCAACTATGCACCATGTTGTGGTGTTCAGTACTATTTTTCACATCTTTATCTTGTCTCCTTTTTTGGAGATGTACATTGCTTGAGGGTAGAGATCCAAGTTTGATATTCAATATACTTTATATTGCCTAGTGATTGGCACTCACTAAATACTTGCTTGTTGAATGATTCTGAAAATGAATATCAAAATTTCAGAAAACTGAAAGAAATTTCAAAGTGGGTGGATTAAAATAATCTATCACTGTCTCTTTGTAAACTTGATATCTTTTCTTTTCTTTTTTAAGGAGGAACCATTGTATTAATAAAGAAAAACTAATCCAATCACTTTTGGTAAAGTCAATAATCTCTCCAATAACATTTTCCTCAGTTTCAGCTTTGTAGAGACAGAAATTAATAGTTTGATTGGAGGAAAACAATCATTAAATATCTGATCATTGTGATGTTGCTATTTCTCACATTCATATAGTGTTATGATACAAACTCAACATTTTATTTGTTATAATAACGGGCATGTTTCTACAAAACTTTAAAGTTTACAAAGTATTTACAAGCATTTCCTTATTTAAGCCTCACAACCATCCTAGAGGTTATTACTGCCCCTGTTTTCCATACAGGAATGCTAAGATTCAATTACATTAAATGACTTGCCTGGGATCAATAAGTTAATAAGGATCATGGGTAGAACTTAAGCCCACTTCCTCATGATTCTAGGTTCATCAATCCCGCTGTTATCATATCTCCCTCTCAAATTTGGTTTCCCTAACTCAATAAGCTAGTTGCTGTCAGAATTATTATTCCTATTTTACAGATGAAAGAAGTTAGGCTCAAAGAAATGTTAAGTGACTTGCCCAAGGTTACATGACTAGTAACTGACAGAGTTGAACTTTGAATTTAGGTACTCTGACTCCAAATCTAGAACTTTTCTGGATATATGACATATTGCTGTTATTAATGAATATTTATCTATTTATCTCTAATAAAAACCATTAACAATGCAAGATTATCAACATCTCTCAACAGACCAAGAACTTTAATGGATGAGAAATAAAATCTTATTGGTTTCTACTTATAAGAAAAAAAAAACTTGCCATGGCATTTTTCTCCTAACAGAAATATTGTGGAGTAATATTCTCATGTATATAGAAAAAATAAAAGTACCTTACTCCTGATAATACAAGTAAGAAAGAAAGAAGTCAATAAATTTGGAAATGGGGAACAAGAAATCTAAGTGGCACAAGAGAACATTTCTATAAAGCCTGTTTAAGGAAATAGTAATTCTCATATCATATATATGTATATATATACAATTTTTACAGATATAATTCCATATATCATATGTACATATGTGTTTAGTGTGCATACATATACATGTATATCTACTCTGTGAAACCATAATGTATCAAATTATTTTTTAATATTCAGTGGGTTTGAATGGACAAAATGGCAAAGGTTTTAGTGTATAACTCCACAGGTGATACAGAGAACAGGGATTAGAAAAATAAATTGTCTAGTTATATAGTAAGAATGAGGTTCCTTCTGAGAAGGCAGAGGAACAAAATATTATAAAATTGAATAGATACTTAATATCCCCCTCAGAAATAGTAATAAAAGCAAATAGAATTATGAGTTCTCAAAAAGAGATTTAAAAATAAATGGAAAAAAATGAATTGTGACCCAATAAAAAAGCAATACAGATTAAAAGAAACAAATATGAAAAAGAATGCATTTTTATGTATATATCACATATATATGCATATATGTGTGTATTTACACACATACTTATGCATCCAAAGAATACCAACAAAAACAGCAGAAAATAAACTATAATTTTATCTATATAAAACAAAAGTAATGATTACTATGTTGAAGTATTTTTAAAAGTGACATTATAAAATATCATTAAAGAGGTAAAGAGGTAGCAGAGTATGGATTTAAAATCCTAGAATAAGATAATATTAAAGCAACATTTCATAAGGATTTAGGGAAAATAGAAATTTAAATATCTATATGTTAACTAGAATTATTTCATAGGATGATAGAATGACAGAAAACAGGAAGAACATTCAGAAAGTTATATATCTGAAAATATGCAATTTATGCAGATAAAATGATAGATAAGGAAGACATAGTAAGGAGAGGAAATGCAATAATTTCAAGGTTCCCAAAATTGTGAAGAATTGTGAAGAAAAGAATCAGAATGGTGGATAAAACACCAGCCCTGGATTCAGGAGGACCTGAGTTCAGATCGGGCCTCAGACACTTAACATTTACTGGCTGTGTGACCCTGGGCAAGTCACCTAATCCTCATTGTCCCCCCCCCCAAAAAAAAGAATCAGAATATTATACTTCAGTTCATTACACAAGAAAAAATATTCAAAAGTAAGAAACAGTTAGAGAGAAATGTCAAATTGACAAAAATTGTGTTGTTGTTCATCTTTTATTTTTGAAGAGGACAATTGTCATGATGAGTGATGTCTTGACTTGCATGTGAATTGGATTTAAGTGAAGCAGAGTTGTGCAAATTCATACTCTGGAAGAGAGAACTCTCACCTCAGACACTTACTAGTTATGTGACCCTGGGCAAGTCATTTAACTCCAAAATGCCTTAAAACATCCAGGGCCATCTCCAGTTGTCTTGATATATGTCTTGCCACTGAACTCAGATGGCTCTGGAGGAGAGAATGAGGGTTGGTGACCTTGCACAGCCCTCCCTCACTTAAATCCAAGTCAGTGCAAGTCATGATCTCACTATGATGTCATGGTCCTCTTCAAGAATGAAGGACAAACAACAGTAGCAACAAAGTTCAATGGCAGGACTTTTAAGTTGACCGGTACTGGTCCAGATGCAGTAGACCACCTTGACATCTTTGATGTCAGACCAAGCTCTAAGTTCTCTATGGTGCCTGCTTCAGCTGCCTTCACAGCCATTGTAACAAATTGGTCTCACCTTCCCATGCCACTGGGAGAAGTTTCACATTCTTGGGGTAAACAACCCTCTAACTCAGCAATAGCTTTGAAGCCTGTTGCTTACCTTCAATTATGAGTCGCCCATCTTCTGAGATAGTTTTGCCAGGGTATGGCTACTGGGGGTACTACAGCATCTTAGAGCCACAGGTGAGAGGTGACAAGTGGAAACCAAAGATAGATAAGCAACCCTGGAAAGGTTTCAACAAACCCTTCCACCAGAGGTGCTACTCCTCCATGAATACTCTATACACCCCAAGAAAATTTATTATGATACTTACATAAGTGACCTTGAATTCAAGTTAAGTATGCACAGATTTTTTTAAGCCTTCTAAATGCAATGGCAAGAAGATGAATTTGCAATTGGTCATTCTTGTTGTTTTTCAGATATTTAAGTCATGTCTGACTTGTTATGACACCATTTAGGGCATTCTATGCAAAGATACTGGAATGGTTTGCCATTTCATTCTCCAATTCATTTTACACATGAGGTACTGAGACAAATAGGGTTAAGCAACTTGTCCAGGAGCCCACATGTAGTTAGAGTCTGAGGCTAGATTTGTATTTAGGAAGATGAGTCTTCCTGACTTCAGACCCAGCTCTCTATCCATTTTGCTACATAGCCGTCCTCAAGATGAACATAACATAACCAAAAAAGTTTGAATTTCACATTTTCCCTACAAGAGCAAGATATAAGAAACTAAATATAGCATTCTGAAAATTTGGAAAGATAGAGAAGATTTCATTGCCAAATCAGCCTCCTAACAAAGCTAAGGATTCTTTTGTAAATCAAAAGATGATCATTCAATAATTCAGATAAGTCTCAACAACTTGTGCAGGGCAGGACCAACTACAAGATATTTTAATACATCCCAAAGAGCAGTGACTCTGAATTTTACCTTCAAAATAAATACTATGAGTGACATATTTATTTTGTAGGAGAGTCACTTACCAAGACAAGAACAGCAGTGCTCATGGGCTTGAGGGTGAAAATGAGAGGATGAACAAGCTGATTTGTAGTATCATTGATCAATAATGTAAGAATAAAAGAACAGCTCATTAGAGAGTAAAAGTTATAAAAATGTTCATACAATAATCTCATTGTCAACTTCAAAGTATGAAAAAAATCGGAAAGAAACCCATGGCCAAAAGGATTATTATATGTGGTATACTAGTGAATGGTTGGTTTCTGTAATGTGGCTAAAATTCTAGCTATACTGTCTAAAAATCTAATGAATGATCACCAATAAATTAGAAGCTTTAGCAAGATTTTAGACTTTTAAGCATTTATTAAGGAGCATAAGAATTTGGTGAAGAGAGAGAAAGAGGCCTAGATGCCTACATCTATCTATCTCAGTGAGCCAGCATTTCTAGCTCCACTCCCCATGAGGTGCTGATGAAAGAGAGAGAGATAGAGAGAGAGAGCACGAGTGAGTGCCTTGCCACTTCTTCATCCCACAAGCCTCCTGTGAAACTGGGAACATCCCATCTACACGAACACAACACCAAGCTAATTGGCTGGTAGCTTTGATTGACAGTACCCACAAGCAAACGTTACTTCCTGACACCAAGGAACTGACCTTCCAAGCCACATGGCTTGCCCTCAGAAGCCTTCTCCTCATGGTGGAGCTTTCCTACAGTTACTCTCCAGCAGGTGGCGTCACTCCAATTGTCACAATAGTTAGTCAAAAAACCCCCAAACATTTAAGCACTTAGTTTGTGACAAGCACTATGCTAAGCTCAAGGACTATATATGTAATTAGAAAAAGAGGTCATTCTTCTCCTCATGGAACTCACTTAAATTCTAATGGGCAATTACAATACATGGAAGAAAGTTTAAAGTTCTGGAAGGGAATAAAAGGTAGAATAAGTCCACAATGTAGCCTGGAGAGTAATGAGACATGGTCTGTGCATCTTCCTTAAATGGGGATATGGAGAAGAGCCATCCAATCAGAGGAAGGGGCCTCAAGATGTGGAGGGTTCTTCTAGTGTGTGAATATTAAAGCTGGTGTGAGTTTCAAGAGGAAGAGCTTGTACATTGTAGAGGAATTCCGTTGTGAAGTCTGGAGAGGAGTATTAAATCAAAAGAAATGACAAATATGAAGAATTTTTTAAATCTATGCAAATACTTATGCTAAATAATGCAAAACAAAAAAGCAGAACTGGGGGCACCTAGGTGGCACAGGGGATAAGGCACCAGTCCTGGATTCAGGAGGACCCGAGTTCAAATCTAGCCTCTGACACTTGACACTTACTAGCTGTGTGACCCTGAGCAAGTCACTCAACCCTCATTGCCCTGCTCCCCCCAAAAAAGCAGAACCAAAATAATATGCACACTAGTTACAGCCATGTAACAACAATAATTCTGTAAAAATACACAAAAGAAAAACGTTCAAAACAGAAAATGGAAACCAATAGAATAATTTTATTGTTACTGAAGTAGAAATATATATTTCTTCTCTTAACTAAACAGTCAATAATGAAACATAATAATGTTTAATCCTTCAAAATGTTTTATTTGCCAACTCTTGTCAGTGTATAGCAAGAAGTCTACCATAGTTGATGGATGCCTATCTATGAATTAGGAACACTTTAGATAAAGTCCTGACTGATCCATATGTGGTTAAAAAGTGAAAGTTTTTAACTGTCGGTTATCGAAAACTGAAGGACCACCCTTTCGGGGAGGCGACCATGACGAACAGCCATGCATCTGCTACGCACTCCACCTCTGTCTGCTAGGCACTCCACTTTTGGGGTGCGAGCTTAAAAGGCAAGGAGAGAACAGAAGTGAGGTCTCTTTCTGCTCTCCTCCTCTGCTGGTTGCGCTGCACACACAGATGCTGACTGAGGTATGACTCGGCCCAGTTCTCCATAACAGCAGGTGCTTGACGCGGCTCTCAGTCTCAGAGGTGGCCTTGGGTTTTTGGTGAGTTATATACAGGTTTTTGGTGAGTTCTATAAGGAATATAGGCTAAGCTTAGATCTAAGACTATTTGTTTGTACTTCTACTTTCCTATCTCTAATCAACACCTCCTTGTAATTCTCAAACAATAAAAGCTCTAACTAAAGATCAGAGGCTTCTTCCACTTACTTGTCTGGGAGATAAATAAGGGAAAAGTTAAAAGGGAGGTTAATGCTCTTGTATCCAATTTTAAATCTCACACATATTAGCTGTTCTGCTTTTCCCTATTAATTTCTTCTGTAAGGCATTTCAACCCTAATTTACAGATGAGTTTCTGTTGTGTGTCATTGAAAGGAGATTCAATGCAGAGTGCCCATCACAAATAAAATTAATATTCTGAATTGAAAAACAAAGCACAAAATCATATCTGATTTTCTAATAAAAACAGATTGAGAGACAAGACAGTCCAAGTACTATTCCTCTCTATATATTTAAAAAACCCCTCCCACCCCCCCCCCCCAAAATGACCCTGTAGTTGGGTCAACAACTTGTTGGATGGATCCTCTATGGAAAGGTTACAGAAACAGATAAGAATTTCTTGGAAGTGATGATGGATGGAGGTACTGTGAGATATACTTGTGAAGGGAATACCCACATTGAGGAGATCACAGATTCATTTAATTATTTAGAATATTCAAGGAAACATATTAGCCATTTTTCCCATTCTCTTACTTGTTACAGAGAAGGCTATATTATTGACCCTATCCTATTACTGGGAATCTGATTTTAAACCTCAAAAATTATCATTTAGCATGAATTCACTAAAAAAAAAATCAACTTCAAATAATTACAAACTGAACCAAAGATGGAATTGAGTCCAAAGTCATAAATAACCTATTCAATTTAAACACTTTTTTTCTGCAACATTTATTTTATTTTTTCCAGTTACATGTAAGGGTAGTTTTCAACATTCATTTTCATAAGATTTAGAGTTCCAAATTTTTCTCCCTCCCTACCGTTCTTCCCCCCTCCAGAAGACAGAAAGAAGGTTATATATGTATAATCCACAAGTGCTCTTTTATAAAGTTCTTTTTATGGTTGTGGATAGTATGCTTCATCATCAGTCTCTTGGGATTGTTTTGGATCATTGTATTGCTGAGAGTAGTTAAGTCATTCACAATTGCTCATTGAACAATACTGCTGTCACTATGCACAATGTCCTCCCAGTTCTGCTCATTTCACTATACATCAGTTCATGAATCTTTGCAGGTTTTTCTGGGATCATCCTGATTGTCAATTCTTATAGCACAATATCATTCCACTACAATCATATACCACAACTTCTTCAGTCATTCCTCAATTGATGGACATTCCCTTGATTCTCAATTCTTTGCCACCACAAAGAGTTGCTATAAATAATTTTTGTACACTTTTTCCCCCTTTTCTCTTTTTCATGATTACTATTGATAACTGTTTCCCTTCCATCCTATTCCCTTCTCCATGATATTTATTCTATTATCCATCTTCTTTCATTCTATCCCTCTTCAAATTGGATTTGCTTCTGTAAGGCATTTCAACCCTAATTTACAGATGAGTTCCTTTGCACTCTCGAGTATCATATTCCATACCCCCCAGTCCTTTAATTGTAGAAGCTGCTAGATCTTGTGCTATCTTGACTGGGGATCCACAGTACTTGAATTCTTTCTTTTTAGCAGCTTGCAATATTTTCTCTTTGACCTGAAAGCTCTGGAATTTGGCTATAATATTCCTAGGAGTTTTCCTTTTGGGATCTCTTTCTGGAGGTGATCAGTGGATTCTTTCAATTTCTATTTTAGCTTCTTCTTCTAGAATTTCAGGGCAATTTTCCCTGAGAATATCTTGGAAGATGATGTCTAAGCTCTTTCCTTGATCATGGTTTTCAGGTAGACCAATAATTTTCAAATTATCTCTCCTGGACCTATTTTCCAGGTCAGTCGTTTTTCCAAGAAGATATTTCACGTTGCTCTCTATTTTTTATTCATTTGGATTTGCTTTATTGTGTCTTGGTTTCTCATAAAGTCACTGGCTTCCATTTGTTCAATCCTAATTCTTAGGCATTTATTTTCCTTAGAGAGTTTTTCCATTTGGCTTTTCAAGCTGTTGACCTTTTTCTCATGTCTTTCCTACATGACCCTCATTTCTCTTTCCATTTTTTTCCTCTACCTCTCTAACTTTGTCTTCAAAGTACTTTCTGAGCATCTCTATAGCCTGAGACCAATTCATATTTTTCTTGGAAGCTTTAGATATAGGGGCCTGATGTTGACATTTTCCTCTGAGGGTGCCCGTCAATCTTCCTTGTCACTAAAGAAACTTTATATCATCCTCACCTTTTTCTGTCTGCTCATCTTGCCTTTCCTTTACTTGACTTTTAGCTCCTTAACATGGGGCACTGTTTCTAGGTTGCACTATCCCAAGCTGACCAGGAGGACATTTATCAGAAATACTTCCTTTAAAAATTTTTTTCCCATTTTCTGCTTTCCTTCTAATCTTGGTTACATTGATTTTGTTTGTGCAAAAAAAAAAAAACCAACAACCTTTTTAATTTAATGTTATCAAATTTTTCCATTTTCTATTTCATAATGTTCTCTATCTCTTGTTTGATCATAAATTCCTCCTTTCTCCATAGATTTGTCAGGTAAACCATTCTTTGCTCTCTTAATTTGCTTATAGTATGATTATTTATGTCTAAATAATGTACCCATTTTGATCTCGTCTTGGTAAATAATGTGAAATGTTGGTTAATAGGCAGGCACCTAGGTGGAGCAGTAAATAAAGCACCAGTCCTGGATTGAGGAGGACCTGAGTTCAAATCTGGTCTCAGCCACTTGACACTTACTAGCTGTGTTACCCTGGGCAAGCCATTTAACCCCCCTTGCCCCACAAAAAAAAGGAAAAAAAAAAGAAATGTTGGTCAATACCTAGTTCTTGCCATACTATTTTCCCATTTTCCCAGGAGTTTTTGTCAAATAGTGAATTTTTATTCCAGAAACCGGAGTCTTTAGGTTTATCAAAGAGTAGATTATTATGCTCATTTATTACTGTCTTTTGTACTTAATCTATTCCACTGATCCACCACTGTATTTCTTAGCCAGTACCAAATAGTTTTGATGATTATTTATTTATAATATTGTTTTGGATTTGGTATGACTATGCCACCTTCCTTTGCATTTTTTGTTTCATTAATTCCCTTGATATTCTTGAGATTTTGTTCTTCCACATGAGTTTGTTATTCTTTTTTCTAGCTCTATAAAAAATTTTTGGTAGTTTGATTGGTTTGGACCCAAATAATTAAATCAATTTAGGTAGAATTTTCATTTCTATTATATTAGTTTGGCCTACCCATGAGCAACTGATATTTTTACCATTTGTTTAGATCTGATTTTATTTGTGTGAAAAGTATTTTGTAATTGTGTTCTTATATTTCCTGGGTTTGCTTTGTCAGACTCCCAAATATTTTATATTGTCTACAGTTATTTTAAATGGATTTTCTATTTCTATCATTTGCTGCTGGGCTTTGTCAGTCATATTTGGAAATTCTGATGATTTATATGGGTTTATTTTATATCCCAATACTTTGCATAGCCCATTTATTTAGGTGCTTCTTTTTTTGGGAGAATAACATTTTACTTAATTGGGTTTCAAATTTATTGTTCCTTATCATCAAAATCTATTGCATTTATTACTCACTTGTTAATGCTGTTTTATAATTATTTTATCTTTGAAAATGCCTTTTCACAAATAAAGGTACTGCCAAAAAGTGGTATAAATTCATAATCATATGTATTTAATTGGGCACATTAATCACTTAGAAGGTATTTATACAATTCCATGAGATGATTTCTCCTCTTGACATTTTTTAATCATGCCATTAAAGTGAAAAATTAACAACTTGTAGATGAATGTTACATGGAATCTTTTCAATTGTCAAGTTAAATGCATTCTAAAAATTGTAAATTTCTTTGCACTTTTATTGGGGGTCTGAAAAACACTGCTGGAACTGTAGTTGGAGCTCAGGAAACATATCTGCTGCAAATTTGTGTGAGAATGCAGACCTTGCATTTAATTTTAACTTCAGAAAACACAGGAAATCTTTAAAGTAGCTTAACATTTCTGACTTAAACAACTTAAATTGTCATTGAATTGACTTTACCACAATATTTTATGTGTATAAGCACTGTTTTGCCTTGTCATTTTGGATAGAATTAATCAAATAACATTATCAAGTCTGCAGCAACAGCTATTTTGTCAAGGTCATTTAGCATCCAACAATATTGAGGGCACCTTTTTTTCTTGGAGAAATAATTCATTCTCATCCCTGAGCTCAAAATACTAAAAAAAAATACTTTTTTCCTGTTTTGACAAAATGTCTATGTACTTGTAATAAAAAATAATTTAAAAGATAAAATGCCATGGTATTGGTGATACATATGACACTTGAAAAACTATCAAGTTATAATTATGTCACTGAGATGTATAGTGTGCTAAGAACCAGTACAAAGTGATGAGAGTGACACATATTGTTTCTGTCACAACTATTCAACTTTATTTTTATAGCATGAAAGCAGCTATAGAAAATATGTGAAAGAATTAGCATAGATGTATTCCAATAAAACTTTATTTATAAACACTGAAATTTGAAGTTTGAAGAATCTTCAAATGTTGTAAAATACAACTCTTTCAATCTTTTTCAACCTTTAAAAATGTAAACATTTTAAACTCTCCAGACATACAAAAAGAGGCTGGCAGGCTAGAGTTGATTTGGGGTCTGTAGTTTGCTGATCTGAGTTTTACCCTCTAGAAATACTTTGATTAGTTCAATATAGACATGAAGTAAGGAAAAATGTTACTGAAAAAAGAGTTTATACTTTTTTTCCCCTGATAAGTCAGGAATGCAACTTTAGGTATAACTAGCTTATTTCATTTTCCATTATGAAAAGAAAAGAGCAGAATGTAGTTAACACAGCCTAAGAGTACCAAAGGGGAAATTATTGTTATGGTTGTTGTTCAGTCATTCGGTCATGTCTGACTCTGTGATCCATAGGATGCCAGGCCCTTTTATTCTCCAGTATCTCCTCAAGTCTGTCCAAGTTCATGTTCATCATTTCCATGACTATCTACCTATCTATCTGATCTTCTTCTGTCACCTTTTCCTTTTTCCTTCAATCTTTCCCAACATCATTGTCTTTTCCAATGAGTCCTGTTTTCTCATTATGTGTATTAAAGTTAACACTATTTGAACTTTCATTTTAGGTACTGACTGATTTGATCTCCTTGCTATCTAAGGAATTCTTAAAAGTATTCTCCAGCACTGTAATTCAAAAGCATTGAAACTGTGGTGCTCAGCTTACCTTATAGTCTAAGTCACAGCCATACACTGCTACTGGAAAAAATATAGCTTTGACTATGTAGATTTTTCTCATCAACATAATACTGTCCAAATTTTCCATAGCTGTACTTCCAAGGAGTGAGTGTTTTTTAAATCTTGGCTATAGTCACCATCTGCAGAGATCTTTGAGCCGAAGAACTAAAATCTGACACTGCTTCCATTTCTTCTCCTTCTATTTTCCAGGAAGTGATGAGACCAGTTGTCAAGATATTAATATCTTTAATGTTAAATTCCAAGCCAGCTTTTACATACTCCTCTTTCACCATCATCAAGAGACTCCTTAATCCTTCTTCACTTCTTGCCATCAGAATGATTTCATCTGTATATCTGAGATTGTTAATATTTCTACTAGCAACCTTAATTCCAACTTTTGATTCATTCAGCCTGGCATTTTGCAGGATGTACTCTGCAAATATGTTAAATAAAATGACAATGTATAGCCTTGTTATACTCCTTTTCCAATCTTAAATAAATCATTTTTTCCATGTTTGGCTCTAAGTATTTGTCTTCTTGGAGAGCATACCCATTCCTCAGGAGTAAAGTAAGATGATCTAGTACTCCCATCTCTTTGAGGAAATTTTGTTGTAATCCACACAATCAAATTCTTTAGTGTACTCAATGAAACAAGAGAAGATTTTTTTTTGCTTTGTTTTCTCTCTAATCCAGAAAATGTTAACAATTTGATCTCTAGTTCCTAATTAGAGAATAGTTAATTGGCTGGTTTTAAAATCATCTGGAAAGATGGAAATATACCAGAATCAGAATGGAAAGAGATAACTGAAGTGTGAAACAATGGAATGAATGTTAAATCTGGAAACAGATAACCTGGGTTCAAATCTTTGTTGCATTGGGCCAACACACACACACACACACACACACACACACACACACACGGATATATATATATATATATACACACGTATGTATATATTTACATGTATATGTGTATACATGTGTATATGTGTATACATACACATATATTTATATACACACACACATATATGGTATGTGTATGTATACATGTATCTATATATGTATCTAAAATAGGCTTTATTAAACATTTAGCCTCTTCACTTTCTTGCCTTTATTTGTTCTTTGGCTGTAGTGGTAGCAATGAGGTTCCATTTAGTCCCAGAAGATTTGAACCAATAATCTGGATAATGCAGCTTCTCAAATTTATTGCTCAGCTGAGGAAAATTCAGTGGGTTTTACTGTGATTTATTCAGATTAGTCACTAACAACTAAGAGATCTTTATTTTATTTTGCCTTTAGAAAGCCTGCTTTTGTGAGTTTTTCAGTTCTGGGTGTCACTGATCATATTTATTTAGCCTAATAGGGTGCCAGACACTCAGAAAGGCTAAAAATCTTTTGGGAAAATAGACAATATGTGGTTTTGATCCAATGAAAAGTGAAATAAGGCAAATACTTTAAAATAATAATCTAAAGTCAGTGTTCCACATCATAAACTCATTGATGACACATTTTGTACATATACGTGCCTGTGTGCAGATTTCTGAGCCAGGACAACACAGCTGAGAATGTAGAAAACTTTTCTTGTTCCCCCTTAGGGACGGTGAGGAGATTCTTTTTCTTGTCTATTGCTCTCTTGCAAATCTTCAATGAAATGTACAATGTGAATCTCAGAGAAGAGGGAAAATTCCCAAGCAGGTGGTGGACACAAAGTAGACAAAGTATTTCTACAAGTGTGCCGGCTCTTGATTTACAATCCCTCTGGAGTTCTTTGAAGGATGTAGAATTTTGGAGGAAGGTCTGATGTTTCCTCAACTCTACAATTTCATTCTTGCTTGGATTTTCCATAATGCAATCAGATGCATCACTGACTCAGGCAGGAGGCTACTTAGAAGAAACATGTTCCCCCCAAGGGGCACATCTCAGTTCTATGATAATAACTTTCACTAGAAGATGCAACATTCTTTTCTCCCAAATGTTAAGCCAATAATTTGATGGTCCCAGAATCTCACTATTTCTTTCTCCACTTCATTCCACCTGATATTCTATTTGACATAACTAAAAATACAGAGGGGAGAGAAAAATATTATATTATTGATTTATCAATTTGGAAAGAACCTGAAGAAGTCTTGTACTCTGCTTTCAAGAAAGACTCATGCCATTCTGGACATTATTTTCAGACCTATTTTTATAAAAGAAGATTTAATTCAATAAATATTTGTTAAACACCTCTAAGGTGAAAGGCACTATACTATACATGGGAAATACAATTAGAAAGTTAAATATTATTTTCATTTAAGGAGTTTGCATTCTAATCAGCAGTGGGGTAGACAATACCATTGATGTTTTTGGTAAATGCTTTAATTTTCACATGTAGATTTTAACTTTGTTTTAAAACAGCCTTCTTAGGGGCAGCTAGGTGGTACAGTGGATAGAGCACTGACCCTGGATTCAGGAGGACCTGAGTTCAAATCGACCCTCAGACACTTGACACTTACTAGCCGTGTGACTCTGGGCAAGTCACTTAACCCCAATTGCCTCACCAAAAAAACCCCCCAAACCAAACCAAACAAACAAACAAAGAAAAAAACAGCCTTCTTATTGCCTTCTATTCTTTTATTCATTTGGATTTGCTTTCCTGTGTCTTGGTTTCTCATAAAGTGACTAGCTTCTATTTGTTCAATCCCTAATTCTTAGGTAATAATTTTCTTCAGAGAGCTTTTGTATCTCCTTTTCCATTTGGCTTTTCAGGCTATTGACATTTTTCTCATGATTCTCCTGCTTTGCTCTTATTTCTCTTTCCATTCTTTCCTCCACCTGTCTAAATCTTCCTTCTATCTCTCCTACTTTCTCTTCAAAGTTCCTTTTGAGCACTTCCACAGCCTGAGACAAATTCATATATTTCTTGGAAGCTTTGGATATAGGGGCCCCCAGGTTGTTATCCTCTTCTGAGGGTAAACCTCGATCTTCCTTGTTGCTGAAGAAACTTTCTATAATTCTCAACTTTCTTTGCTTACTCATCTTGCCTTAAATGACTTGACTTTTAACTCCCTCCTACGGTGGGGCCCTCCTTCCAAGCTATACTGCCTCAAGCTTCAGAGGGTCCCAGGTGTTTCAGTTTGAGGAGGGCAGTTTTTTCTCTCACCTGGCCTATTCTCTGGTCTGAAGATAAACTCAATCCAACTTGCTAATTAACCAGCCAGCAGAACTTTGTGTGCTGTGGTGGTTCTTAGCTCTGATGAACCTGTGCCCCTCCCCTACCTGGGCCTCCTGCCACTCAAGATTTCTTCCTTGTTCCCTGCTGGAGTGGGATAGCCAAATTCCTCCTTGGGTCCAGCAAACATCCCTTTATTCCCCCCCTCCCCCCAAGCCCCCAGCCAGCCGTTCAGCTCTCTCATCTGACCATAAGCTTAGTTTCAGAAGACACTGGTTCTGCAGCTGTTTCAGAGGCTCAGGGGTAAGTTCCTCTGGTGCAGCATGCCTGGGGTCTGTGTTGGCATGATCACAGGGTTGGACTCTGTTCACAGCATAGCATGGCCCCCTCTAATTTGTCTTTGGCTGGAAAATAATCTCAGCCTGTCTTTTTGTGGGTTTTGCTGCTCCAGGAGTTGTTTTCTTGCTGTTTTGGGGGTAATTGTGTCAGGAGTTCTGTGCATTTAATGTCTTTCCTCCACCATCTTTGCTCCATTCCCAGAAGTCCTAAAGCAGTCTTCTGTTAAAAATTCTAATTAAACTTTTAATTATCTCTTCTTATTGCTCATCACATTATGAGGAAGACCTTCAGTTCTTGAAGTTTATGTCAGAAGAATCCAAGCTTAGTGCAGGAAGTCTTTAAGGATAGGCTTATAGTAGATAGATATTCTGTGTGCATTTGTGTATAGATTGATATATAGATTGTGTGTGTGTGTGTATATATATATATATATATATATATATAAATATATATGAAATCCATATATGTACATATAAATACATTTGTATATACATATGTATACATGTATATACATTTGTGTATATTGTGTCTATAGGTGTATGAATATATATATATATATATATATATATGTGTGTGTGTGTGTGTGTGTGTGTGTGTGTGTGTGTGCATATTTATCTATCATCTATCTATTTATGTGTGTATTTATCCTCTCTTGTCGAATTCCAGCCTAGCAAACTTTGGAAAACATTATTATGATGTGTTTATAAGGCAATGATTTTTTTTCAGTCACAGCAATGCCCACAGGTTCCCTATTGATTTTTAATGACTTTATAGGAACACACAAAGAATAACTACATAGACTCACAAAGAAGTAATAACAGAGCTTTGAGGTATTCAAATCTATTCCTCTTGCTGTAATGTGGGACCCACTTTTGTTCCACTCTTAATAAATGTGGTGAATAGCTGAATTCCATTTAAATCTTTAAAGTAGTTATGAAATATAATTTGTAATTTCAAATTTCAATGGGATTATCTCATCAGCAATTTCTCAGTCACCTTTGTTCCATTTTCCTCTCACAAATATATGGCACATATTAATAGATTTAGAGAAATCATGGGTTAAAACAAATTTTCCCAGATGTTACTCTGCATTATTACTATTACAATATTACTACCATAACTACTACCATCATTAAAATGACTACAAGATAACTAGACTTGGAGTAAAGAAGTCCTGAGGTTGAATACTGCTTCTCATACTTATTAGCTGTATAACTATAACAAAGTTACTTAACCTCTCTTATAGCCATAGTTTCCTAATTTGTAAAATAGTGAAAATAATAGCACTTACTTCATAGGGTTGTGAAACTTAAATGAAGCAATATATGAAAAGTACTCTACAAACCTTAGAGATATATAAATATCATTCAGTCATTTTCAGTCGTCTTACTCTTCATGTACGCCCCCCCCCCCTTTATTGTTGCAAAGATACAGAAGTGGTGGGAAAAGCCAAGATGGTGGAAGCAAAGCAGTAACCTCTTGGAGCTCCTCATATGATCATGCCAAAAACCTTCAAATAATGCCATAAGATAATTCCTGGAGCAGCAGAACCCACAGAAGAATGGGGTGAAATCATTTTCCAGCCAAAGTCAGCTTGCAAGATTGGCAGGAAAGTTCTGTTTTACTAGGGTGGGAGTGAAACCCAGCCCCATGACCATGCTTACACAGATCCAGCCCCAGGCCACACCAGAGAAACAGACCTCCCAATTTCTGAATCAGCTGAGGTGGCAGCATCTTCTGGAATCCAGCTCACATTATGGTGAGAGTGTAAAGCGGTTGGCTGTAGTGAGATTACAGGGGTCTCTGTTGGAACTGAGGTGGAACTCTGTGGTTTTGCTTGTGCTTGGAACCAGAAAGCAGTCTTGAGTGGCAGGCCCAGGTGGGGAAGTGGCACAAGCACACCAGAATTGAAACACCATAATGAAACAGAATTCTGTTTCCAGGTTAAAGAGCAAGCAAGGCTTGGGCAATTTACACATCAGAGTATAGGCCAGAGAAGTGGGAAACCTGCCTCTCATTAACTCATACCACCTTGGACCCTCTGAAGCTTGGGACAGTACATCCTGCTGGCAGTGGCCCACTTTAAGAACAAGTTAAAACACCAAAAAACTCCAAACACAGCCATAAGACAACCCATGGAGCAGCAGAACCCACAAAAAGATAGGATAAGATTATTTTCCAGTCAAAGACTGCTTAGAAGTTCAGCAGGAGAGCACTGCTATACCAGGCAGAAAGTGGACCCCAAACCAGCAGTTGCACCAACACAGATCCTGCCTCAGGCAGGCTGTGCCAGAGGGACTTACCACTGAGCTTCCAGATCAGCTGCAGCACCAGCATCTTCTGGAACTAAGTTCATGGTCTGGTGAGAGGACTGAATGGCTGTCTGGGGGGTGGGGGAGAGATGGAAGTACAGGGGGTGTCTGCAGGAGCTGAGCAGGAATGCAGTGTTCCTACCACAAAGGGAAACCAGGAAGAAACCAGGGGAAAATCACAGGCTCATTGGCGCTAAGAAGCACAGAAAACAAAATTTTGTTGCCTGGTTAATTAGCACGTTAGCCTGGTGTTATTTATAGGCCAGAGAATAGGCCAGGTGAGTGAAGAACTTGCTCTTCCTTAAATAATACCATCCTGAATCTTAGGACAGTGTAGCCTGGAAGAATGGTCCCACTTTAAGAAGGAGTTAAAAGTCAAGTAAAAGATGGGCAAGATGAGCAGGCAGAGAAAGTTGCGAACCATAGAAAGTTTCTTTAATTACAAGGAAGATCAAGGTGCACCCTCAGAAGCAGATAGCAATATCAGGGCTCCCATATTCAAAACATCAAAGAAAAATATGAATTGGTTTCAGGCCATAGAGGTGCTCAAAAAAGACTTTGAAGATAAAGTAAGAGAGGTAGAGGAAGAAATGGAAAGAGAAATGAGAATGAGGCAGGAAAGTCATGGGAAAAAGTCAACAGCTTGAAAATCCAAATGGAAAAGGAGATACAAAAGCTCTCTAAAGAAAATAATTGCCTAATAATTAGGATTGAACAAATTAAAGCTAGCTACTTTATGAGAAACCAAGACACAATAAAGGAAATCCAAATGAATAAAAAATAGAGGGTAATATGAAATATCTTCTTGGAAAAACTGCTGATCTGGAAAATACATCCAGGAGAGATGATTTGAAAATTATTGGACTACCTGAAAACCATGACCAAAACAAGAGCTTAGACACCATCTTCCAAGAGACTGTGAGGGAAAATTGCCCTAATATTCTAGAAGCAGAAGGCAAAATAGAAATTGAAAGAATCTCCCAATCACCTCCACAAAGAGATCCGAAAAGGAAAACTTCCTGAAATGTTATAGACAAATTCCAGTGCTCCCAGGTCAAGAAGAAAATATTGCAAGCAGCCAGAAAGAAACAATTCAAATATTGTGGAGCCACGGTCAAGATAGCATAGGATGAAGCAACTTCTACATTAAAGGATTGGAGGGCATGGAATATGATATTCTGGAGGGTAGAAGAATTGGCTTTACAATAAAATATTACCTACCCAGGAAAACTGATTATAATCTTTCAGAGGGAAAAATGGGTCTTCAGTGAAAAAGAAGACTTTCAGGTATTTGTGATGAAAAGACCTGAACTGAATAGAAAATTTGACTTTCAAATCCAAGATCCTAGAGAAGCATAAAAAGGTAAATAGAAAAAAGAAATCATGAGGGATGTTAAAAGGTTAAACTATTTACATTCCTACCTGGGAAGATAATACTTCTAACTCATAAGAACTTTCTCAGTATCGGGACAGCTGAAAGGAATAAATTTAGACAGAGGTCACAGGTGTGAATTGAATATGAAGGGATGATATCTCTAAAGTATTTTTTTGGTTCATCTTTTTTTTTTTTTTTTGGTGGGGCAGCTAGTGTTTAGGGCTTGCCCAGGGTCAGGTAGCTGGTGAGGGTCTTCTTATGTCTGAGACTGGGTTTGGGCTCAGGTCTTCCTGGATCCATCTTGGTTGCTTTGTCCACTGTGTCATCTAGCTGCCCCATGATGGCATCTTTAAAATACAGTTAAGGGGGGCAGCTAGGTGACGCAGTGGATAAAGCACCGGCCCTGGATTCAGGAGTACCTGAGTTCAAATCCGGCCCCATACAGTTGACACTTACTAGCTATGTGACCCTGGGCAAGTCACTTAACCCCCATTGTCCCACAAAAAAGAGTAAACAAAATACAGTTAAGGGGTGAGAGGATTGCCCTTGGGAGATGGGGAAAGGGAGAGTTGGAATGGGGTTAAGTATCTCAAACAAAAGAAGCAAAAAAAAAGCTTATGGAGTAGAGGGGAAAATGGGGAAGAAGCGGGGGAGTAAATGAGCCTTACTTTCATCAGAATTGGCTCAAAGAGGGAATAACATACACACTCAAGTGGGTATAGTAATATATCTTTCCCTGCAGGAAAGTGGGAGGGGAAGGGGATAAGGGGTGAGGGGTGATGGAAGGGAAGGAAGATTGAGGGAGGGGCAGTAAGAAGAATATCACTTTTGAGGTGGGATAGTGTAAAATAAGATAGAAAATAGACCAAATATAATGGGGGGGAATTAGATGGAGGGAAACACAGTTAGCAATATTAACTGAGAAACATTTGAAGCAGAGGCAAGAGCAATATAAGATGAGGATGATGATGATGGTGCTGGTGGTGCTGGTGATGATGTTGGTGGTGGTTGTGGTTGTGGTTGTGGTTGTGGTACTTGTTGGGCTATTGTAAAGAAAATTCTTTGTCAGATATAAGGTACCATATAAATGTTAGTTATTATTGTTGTTGCAATAATTAACCTCATGGGTGTATTATAAGGAAATCTCTCTTTGAAGTACTATATAAATGTAGATTACTATAAAAAATGATGAGCAGAATGCTATCAGAAAAACCTGTAATGACTTACCAGAGCTGATGCAAAGTGAAATGTGCTGTATACAAAATAACAGCAATATTTCAATGTGATCTGCTGTAAAAGACTTAGTTATTTTCAGCAATGCAATGATCTAAGACAACTCTGAAAGAACTTAAGAAAAATGAAATCCATACACAGAGAAATAACTAATGGTATCTGAATATAGATAATTTTGGTTGTTGTTGTTAGTTCCTTTTTCTAAAGTTTTTTGTCTGCAATGTTTTGCATGACTGCACACATATAACTTATATTGAATGGCTTGAGTTCTTAAGGGTAAGGTAGGGAGGAAGAGAATTTGGAAAACAAAGTTTTAATAATTGATGTTACAATTTGTTTTACATGTAAGTTGGGGAAAATTCTATATAAATTTTTTAAAAAATGATACAGAAGTGGTTTGCTTTTTTTCCCCTCCAGATCATTTTACAGATGAGGAAACTGAGAGATTAAATGACTTGACTAGGGTCACAAAGCAAGTAAGTATCTAAGGCCAGATTTGAACTCAGAAAGAGGAGTCTTACTTACTCCAGGCCTGGTACTCTATCTACTATGCCACCTAATTGCCATATAAATATTACATGTTATAGAATCTATTATTAATAATGCATTGATGGTTGATCAAATGAGAAAATATTCATAAAGCACTTAGCAGAGTGCCTAGCTCATAGTAAACACTTAATAAATGATTCTTCCTTTGTCTCCCTCCCCTTGTTATTGCTATTGATGTTATTGGGAGACAGATTGATATAGTAGATAGAGAGCTGGCCTGAAAATCAGGGAGATCTGGATTCTAGTTCTACCTTTGATATATGTTAGTTGTATGACCCTGGGCAAGTCATTGTATCTTTCAGGACCATAAAATACTACAAGTATAAATTACAGGGAAAGTGCTGACCTCCATTGGTAGTTGGAATTTCCTTATACCAATGAAATCTAAGATATAGTTCCTATCTTCTTATTGTTATACTTCTACTGCTGGCTTGTATTTGAATATTAACCTATGGCTTCTATAGGGCTTTAACAATGTTATCTGAAATGATTCTCACAGGAAGCTTATGGTAGATAGTACAAGCATTGTAACACTGATTTTGCAAGTAAGGAGATTTAGGGTCAGACAGTTGAAATGACTTTATCAAGGAAAGACAGTAGGGCACAGTCAACTTCTCCCATACAGATTAGATCAGCTCCTTACCAACCAGGTTATGAACTAGTTGCACTGTAATTATACATTATGAAATTCTAGTTTCTACTACTGAGGTTTTGGAAGGCAGATAACAGATTTTGAGACTAAATTATATCCTCAGGCTAGCCTGAGGCAAATTTGTTTGGAGGTAAAATTTGTCTTAATGTAATCCTTTCCCTAGGCGTTATACTAAAGTAACCCATGAACATCTTTGCCCTGACATAAGCCAGCAAGCTGTCCACTGACCCAGGGCATAATGGCCTTCTGTCTTTTTCTGTAACCTTTCACCTTCACAAAAACTTACATGGCCAATGTCTCATTCTTTCTATATTTCTTGCCTTCAAAATGGTATCTATGAGATTACAAAGTGATGTGATCAACTAATTGAAACTTAATGGAAGAGGTTAAAAAAAAAATGATAGATCATCCACCACCCTCAAACCAGATCTTTTCAAGCTAATTTGGTCATATCCTACAGTTGGCCTTCTGTGGACTGACTTTTCTAAACACTACTATTTCTCTCTAACCAATAGAGATGAGAATTGATGGCTATTTAAAAGGAGAAACATGTTCCAGTTATAATGGCAAAAATATTTTTAGGGAAAGCAGTGTTTGGCTGGCAGAGGTCTGATATAGGTATAAATACAGACATATATAGAAATATAGATATAGATATGAATAGAAAAATAGATATACACAAATATATAAAATATTCATAAATATATGCAGTAAAGATACACAGATACAGGTATCTATGGATGGGTATATATATATATATGCATATACTTAACATATTGACTAAGTATTATTCTGTTAATAATAGATATTTTAGATAATGTAATCAACATTAATTTGATTAAGATTTCTTTCCTGAGAGTTAATGTTGGGCAATTGAAAGAACATTAGATTATGAGTCAGTAGTACTTGGATCAAATCCTCTACCACTTATTTTCCATGTGATCTTGATGAATATATTTCACCTTTGTGGACTTCGTTTCCACATATATAAAATAAAAAATAATCCCTTTCTAATTATTTAATTTAATCAGTCAATAAGCACATGTTGTAACTATAAGCTACCATAAACCGACTAGGCACTGAGATAAAAAGTTAAATAAATAAATAAATAAATAAACAAAAGATAAGTAAGTAAGTAAACAAATAAATAAATAAATAGTCCTTCCCACAAAAAACTAATGAAAGTAGGAATCGCTGCCATAGAGTAGTCTGGGAAAATTTGCAGTTAAGAGACCTGCCTATTATCATATAGTTAACATGTCTTACAAGCCAGATTAGAACACGGAGCCTTCTAATTCCAAGACGAAACCTATATTCATATGATACTGCCTCTCTCAGATGATTATAAGATTCAAGTTTTTTAATTTAGGTGATGGAATTCTACAATGACATCACACAAAAGCCTACCATGAAAAAAAAAATCTCCATTTAAAAATCAAATCCTATGTACTTCCCACAGAAATTGTGGAACAAATTTAAAAACTCCATAATTTTTCAAAATAAAAAGAAAACTTTTAAAAGAAATATTAGGAGACAAATTAGGTGAGAAATTAGAGTTCTCAAATCAGAATTACAATAGACAGTTGAGTGGAGAATTTGGAAAGATGATAAATATTCCTCCAAATATATAGCATTTCTAAAAATGAAACTGTCATATTTGAAACTAAAAAATGTAGAAGTTGAAAAAATTCATCAAAAGCAAAAAAAAGATAATTACCTTGAAAGAACACATGACCTCAATATAAATCCAAACAATTAATCTTGAAGACAGACAATATATTGACTATATATCTCCTAGAAGAACATGATATATTTTTTAAAAGTACATATGTAATTATAGGTAATAATACAAAAAAGCTAGTCAAAACTTCTGAATATTGACAAGGAAATGTTAATTAATCAGATATGTAGATTTCTGTCAGAAAAAACCCTGAGATTATACCTCTAAGGCATGGAATGGTTATGCTTTACCATTTCATTGACAAATAACTTTTTTGGGCATCTAGGAGAAGGTCCTTTAGCTATTGAGGCATATCAGTTTTAAGTACTCATAATTATTCTGTATCCTTTAGAAATCAGAGAAAAGAATGGAACTAGAAATATTTTTTTAAAAAGGAGTTGAAACTACTACCAAAAATAACATCTTCTGAAAGGACAAGATTGATCACCCCTGTAAAAATAATGATAATTAATAATTTAGAGCTATTTAAAGAATCCATTAAAACACTTGAATTGCAAACACCCCAAACAAGAGAAACACAATAAAATATGTGCATTTATTATGAAAAAAGCAACAAAACACCTTTCAGGTTTATAGGCTGTTATTTAAATATACATTGGAATGAACCAAAAGACATCAAGGGGCAGAAAATATAATCTAAATAGGATCTTTAAAAATCATGCTTATGGATGGAGGAAGAGCTGAATTAATATTCCATGGGAAAATATCTAATGCTCTCTTATGAATGTTTTAATGATCTTTTGTGCAAGGTGTGACAGTGGAAAGTCACTCATTCTGGGGGAGGGAAGTAAAAAAAATAAGAAAAGAGCTAGAGAATAACTTCCATGTCATCCAGAGGTGAGCATATAGGAGACAGCTATCTATTTACTCTCCTAAAAGTGACAGGGTGGGTTTGGAGAGTAGAATAAACAGAATAGGGAAGGGAATAGACATTTATATAACACCTACTATGTGATATTGTCTTACTTGATCATCACAAAGCAAATTATGTTATCCTCTTTTTACAGCTGAGGAAACTGAGGAAAATAAATGTTAAATGACTGGTTGAGAATCATACACCTAGAGTGAGAGGAGCAGAACCAGGAGAACATTGTACACAGTAACAGCAACATTGTGTGATGAACAATGGTGATAGACTTGGCTCTTCTCAGCAGTGAAATGACCCAAAACAACTTCAAAGATCTCATGATAGAATATGTTCTCAATATCCAGAAAAAAAGAACTATGGATTGTGAATGCAATTTGAACCATACTGTTTCTACTTTTGGGCCGTTGTTTTTTTTCCTTCTTTTTTGAGATTTTTCCCTTGTGCTCTGATTCTTCTTTCACAATATGATTAATGCAGAAATATGTTTAATGTGATTGTATATATAGAAACTATTTTAGATTGCTTTCCACCTTGGGGAGGAGGGAGGGAAGGGAGGATGGGAGAAAACATTTAGAACTAAAAATTTTATGAAAACAAATGTTGAAAACTGTCCTTACATATAACCGGAATATAATAAAATACTTTTATTTTAAAAAAATAAAATACAGGATGAAACATAAAAAAGAGAGCATGTGTCCGAGGCTAGGATTGAACTCAGTTCTTCCTGACTTTGGCACTCTTTTCACTGCACCACCTAACTGCCTCTTAAATTAAAGATGTGAGATAATGGAAGGATCCTACCATAGAAAGGAAAATGTAAGGAGTGTTCCCATTGTGAGGGGCACGTATGACATTTATTTTTTTGTAGGAAAGGGCATCATAGGAAAACACATTCTTTGAGCAAGAGTTCAAGACTGTACAATTTTTCCCATTCAGGAGAGAGGATGCACAAATTATCCCTTACTCAAAGTGGTGGTTATGGAGCACAGAAGAGTGACAGAAAGACCTAATCACAGAAGTGATGAATATTCCTGTATAATGTAGGAGGTTAGAATGAATCTCATGATTTAGGTCATAAGAAACATTCTTACTATATGAATCTTTCTTTTATGAATTGATATATCTAAGAATGAGTTAATGACAGAATACAAGGCTATCACCCCAAATAAATAAAATGGAATAAAATACATTTATGCATGCATTAACAAACATATAAAGAGAAGGAATAGTGGGGTGAGATTGGTATATTCATCAAGATGGAGGAGGGAGCTAACTTTTGTTACTCCAGAAATTGTACACTCATGAAAATCATTGTGAGAATATAGAAGAAAAAAGGACATAGACCATGAATGGAAAAATGAAATTCAGAATAGACAGTTATGGGATAGAAATAAGAAGGAAAAGAAAATTAATGGTAATTAATTGGAAATAATTGATTAAAAATAATATGACATCTAATAGGTTGGTGGGGTTGGGTATGTGGAAGGAAGGTTTTGAGCTACAGGCTTATATGAATTAAGAAAAGGAATAGAGGAGGCAGAGCTAAGATAGCAGAGTAAAGTCAACAACCCAGCCAATTTTTTTCAATATTGCTCAATCTTAAAATAGTGCCTCAAATTGAAGTTGGAGAAATAGAGCCAAAAAAAGGTCATAGTGAGACATTTTCTCCAGCCTAAGACAAAAGATTGACAGGAGAGGTCAATGACAATGGTGTTTGGGGGCCAACCTGGAATACGTGTGGTTGCCCAACCAAGAATGAGCTTTGGAGGCAGCTGCAAGAGCAGCTATAACAACTTCTAGAAGTCTCAGGACAGAGATGGTAAGGAGATTTGACTACTCATCAGAAAGAGAGTAAAGGGGACCCTTTGTTGATAGTAAGTGTAGCTGGTGCTGATTGGCAATTATTTGGCCCATACATAGTTCTGGGTTGAAGTTCTATGGTAAAGAGTAGAGCTTGTGGTTAGTCTCAAGTCACAGAGTTAAAACAAGTGTTTGGAGGATAATTAATTATGTTTCTGCTAAAGTAAAAAAGGCAGGGTTAACAGTCATGATCTCAGATGAAGCAAAAACGAAAATAGACTTGGATAAAAAGATAATCAGGAAAACTATATTTTGATAAAAAGGTTCCATTGGCAATGATACAATATCAAAAATTTTATAGCAAGTTTCTCTGATAAAGGCTTCATTTCCCAGATACGTATCACTTTTTTTTTTTTTTTGCAGGGCAATGGGGGTTAAGGGACTTTGCCCAGGGTCACGCAGCTAGTACGTCTCAAGCTTCTGAGGCTGGATTTGAACTCAGGTACTCCCGAATCCAGGGCCAGTGCTTTATCCACTGTGCCACCTAGCTGCCCCCTCATTTCCCAGACATATAGGGAACTGATTCAAATTTATAAAAGATAAGAACCATTCTTCAATTGATAAATGGTCAAAGGAGGCAGTTAGGTAGTGAAGTGGATAGAGCACTAGCCCTGAAGTTGGGAAGACCTGAGCTCAAATCTCACCTCAGACATTTACTAGCTGTGTGACCCTGGGCAAATCACAAACCCAATTGCCTTAAACTTCTGGGGCCATCTCCAGTCCTCCTGATATATATCTTGCCACTGGACCCAGTGGATCTGGAGGAGAGAGTGAGATTGATGACTTTGCACAGCCCTCCCTCACCTACATCCAATTCATTGCAAATTATGACATCATCTCATTGTCATAATCCTCTTTGGGAATGAAGGACAGACAATAACAACAATAAATGGTCAAAGGATATGAACAGGCAGTTTTTATGAGAAGAAATCAGAGCTATCTCTAGCCATGTGTAAAAATGCTGAAAATCACTATTGATTATAGAAAGGCAAATTAAAACAACTCTGATGTGCCATATCACACCTACAGAAATGAGAAATGCTGCAGGGAATGAGGGAAAATTGGTGCAGTAATGCACTGTTAGTGGAATTGAGAACTGTTCCACTCATTCTGAAGAACAATTTAGAACTATGCCCAAAAGCTATAAAACTCTGTATCCTTTGACCTAGCAATACTACTACTATGTCTGTACAAAGAAATTAAAGAAAAAGGACAATGAACTATATATATAAAATATTTATTGTAGCTCTTCTTGTGGCAGCAAATAATTGGAAACTGATGAAATGCTCATCAATTATGAAAATGGCTAAATAAGTTGACCCTTATGATTGTGATAGAATAAACAATATTAATTATTATAAGAACTTGGAAGACCTATACAAACTGATGCAAAATGAAATGAGCAGAACCAAGAGATCATTGTAGACAGGAACAGATATATTGTATTGATGATAAACTAGGAAAAAAAACTTAGCTACTCTGATAAATACAATGATTCAAGATAATTCTAAAGGGCTTATGGTAAAAAATGCTATCTACCTCCAGAGAGGGAACTGATGAACTCTAATTGAAAGTTAAAGCATAATTTTCTCACATTCTTTATTTTTCTTGTTTTTTTGTGATTTGGCTAATACGAAAATGTTTTGCAGGATTTCACTTATATAATTTATACCATATAGTTTGCTTTCTAAGTATAGGGGGGAGAATATTTGGAACTCGATTTTTTTAAATGCTAAAAATAAATAATAAATTGATTTCAAAATGAGATGAGGCAGGTAAACAAAAAAAATCTGGAAAAACAAAATATTTAGGGAAGTCATAAAAATCTAGAAATTAAGAGAGAATAACACTTCACTACCTAAAATATATTATAAATGATATCATAGAAAGCAATCATCAAAACCATCTGATATTGTTTTAAAAATAGACTGATAGATGAATGGGATATATTATAAACAGTGAAACTCTATAGCCCAGTATTTAATAAATTAGGAAAGATTTCATTTCATATGTATTCCATACTCCAATAGACAATTGGTCAAAGGGTATAAACAGTTTTGAAAGAACTGCTAAGTCACTATGATGTGAAAGAATTCTCCAAATAACTAATAATTAGAGAAATGGAAATTAAAACACTTTTTAGTTTTTACCTTACACCCTGCAAATTAGGAAGCATGAAAGAAAATGACAATAGTCCAATATTTAAAGTGCTGTGGAATGATATGTACACTAATACATTGTAGATAGAATTGTGAAATGATACCATCATTTTATAAATTAATTTGGAATTAGTCAAATAAATTGACTAAAACATTCATACCATTTGACTCAGAGACTTCATTACTGGATTAGAAGAAGTTCCCCCTATATAAAAAATATTTTAGGAGCACTTTTTGTGATAAGAATTGGAAACAAAGTAAATAACCCATTAATAGAGGAATGGTTAAACAAATTGTGGTATAGAAATGTAATGGAATATCACTGTATTGTAAGAAATTGTGTATATTGTGAATACAGAGAAGCATGTAAGGATCTACCTGAAATGATATAACGTGAAGTAAGCAGAACCAATAAAAAATATATATATATTTCAACTCATAATGTTATGTCAACTCTGAATATGAAAACATTCCAAACTGACATACAGCTCCTCCTAATTAACTGGGGACAAACTAGATAAATATGACATAAATAATGATGTAGAAGATATGTATCTTTATAAATTAAGGAAGGCACCAGAGCTATAACTAAGGCAACATGACTGGGGCTTTGTCTCAGGTAGTGAAATTTAGAGGGCATGAATTATAGGTGTTATAGTAATAATCAATTCCCCCTTTCCACATGACAAAATTCATATTAGTTATTCCTCATATTTTCTTCAAAGTTAATCGAGGGTCTTTTTCATGGTGCTTACACTGGGCCGGTTGATGTCTTCTCTAAAATTGTTACTTGTGGTTCTGGAGTTCTCTCAAAGATAACTATGCTACAACATATTGTCATTTGATGAGACTTATGAAAAGGAGAACTCTTCTAAAATACTAAAGGCATTTTTCTTAATTGAAGGGAAATTTTAGCCAGTCTTTTTTACAAAGGACATCATGGAAATATCGTGTTTCCCCATCTCTTGATTTTCTGTCTTCCTTCATGTCCTGGCAAAAATCCAAACTTCTGCAGTCAATGTTTTTCAATTATCCTTAATGTGTGTCTTCCTTCTATGACTATCCCCAATTTCTTGTATATTTATGCTGTTTATATATAGTTGTTTACACACATCTTCCCCTTTGGATTTTGAGCTTTTTGGCAGTTATTTTTGTTTGTTTGCTTGCTTTTCTTTATATCATCTGCACTAAGTATGGTGTCTGGCATGCAAATGGCATTTACTAAATGCTTGCTGACTTGACTTTTATATAGCTCTTGATTGCAAAGTATTTTACATACAACAAATCAGTAAGATAATCTAAATGTCCCACTTTTACAAATAAGGAAGCTGAATTAAGATAATTTCTAGGGTATTATGCAGCTAAAATTCAATAATCCTATGACTGGGACTATAAGGGGAAATCATATTTTGCTTAAGTACTTGAGCCTTTGTTAATCTTATGATTGTTAATAGAGGCATCCAGGTGACAGCAGAAGAGCTGGAGATACCAGAACCTGGGCCTTGGGGCTGAAAAGGCTATGGGAAACTAGAACTTGGATTTTACCTATTTCTCTTGCACATTGGAAATGAGAGGGGGAAGGAATCAGAATGACTGAGATAATGTGAAGCTAAATGACTTGTCTGTAGCTGTGCAGCTTGTATGTGTCAGGAATAGAATTTGAACCTGGCTCTGTCTGACTGCAAGATCAGTTCTGTACTACACCATATCATATTATGTCTCATTGCTTACACATAACTTATGGAAAACATAACTACATTATAGAATCCACATAGGAAATGAAGGAATATTATATTTTCCCCTTCCTTTCCACCTAGTACTGTGCCTTGAATATAATTGTTGTTGTTCAGTCATTCAGTCCTGTCCCACTCTTTATGACCCTTTGGACCACAGCATGACAATAATGTCTATGGGGTTTTCTTGGCAAAAATATTAGTTTGCCATTTTCTCAACAGTGGATTAAGGCAAACAGAGGTTAAGTGACTTGCCCAGAGTCATACAACTAGTGTGAAGCCTGTTTTGAACTTAGGTTTTCCTGACTCCAGACCCAGTACTCTATCTAGTAAGCCAGGGAATATCATTTATATCAATAGGTGTTGATTTAAATTTAAAACAGACAAAACCTAGGACCCTTTAGTCAACTGAGTAATTTCTGTATCAGTCCTTAAAAACCTAGAATCATGAAACCAAAGAAGAGAAGTGTGATCTAATCTGACTTCCAACCTCACATCGGATTGAACCTAATCTTCAAATGGTGGGCACTTTATAAATTGTAAACACAGCAATATTTGGCTTCCCAGCATGGGATTTATTAAATACTTCGCTATTTGATTATTTCCATCAGCGGTGTTCAACCTTTGACAGCTTAGGAACCACTTCACCACTACTTGAGTCACAGCAGAAAGAAATCAGTAGTCTGACATATTTTTGTAAAGTGCTAATTATCCCATCTACTCAAATAGCTCCAGTAATGCAGATGAACAAATGTTGTTATTCCTAGAATTGGCTCTGTTTCCTGTTCCAATTGTCATTTTCATTTCCTGGAGGCAACCATTATGTTGTTGACTCATCAGGACTCCCTGGTGGAAGTCAAGGAAGGGAGGACTCAGAAGAACAACTTGTGGCTAGAATGCCCTCGGTTAAATCTTATTGATTTAGAGTGCAATGAGCTTGTTTCTGGCTGCCAGCTCAAGTTTTCAAGCAAGTTCCCACTGAATTTATTTTTTTTTAAATCTTGTTTTTGCTTAGTTGTTGGAGCTAAGACAGGAATAATTGGCCTGGGAAATAATATTATTTTGGCACATCTATGGTTAAAATTTCCCCAAATGCAGCCAAAATCTGGCATTCTCCATTTTCCCCAGGAGTTGCCCTCATTTAAATTTAAAACCTTTTGTATGTACCAAAAGGGAGGATTTGTTCTCTTTTACATGACAGTTTACATGTAGAAGCCATTCTTACCTGGGTAAAAGTGGACCAGCTAAGATCTTTGATTTAGAGATATAAGGACCTTAAAAGCCATCTGGTCCAGAGGTATCAAACACTGGCCTGGATGGAAACCAGATTAAAACATAATTAGTAAATATTTAATAAAATATAAAAAATACAATAGAATGTTATTAGTGTTAATAGGATTAGGCCTAATTAATAATAGGTAGTTAATGGGTGGTTTTCTAAGTCAATTTATGGCTGCAGGGATCCTTAATATTACCTTTAGTACACCTGTTTTCCAGAGAAGAAGTGACTTGGGCAGTCATAAATTTATTGAGTATCAAATTAAAATTCACACTATGGTTTTTAAAATTATACGTGGGGCAGCGGACCTGAGTTAAAATCCAGCCTCAGACACTTGACACTTACTAGCAGTGTGACCCTGGGCATATCACTTAACCCTCATTGTCCCACCCAAAGAAAAAAGATCAACTAAAATTATATGTGGTTGCCTTATTTCTGTCCCAAGTTTAGGAAAAATTAGCTGGGGTTTCTAATATATTTGTTACTTATAAATTAGAAGCTTTAGCACCAGTTTTGGACATTAAGCATTTATTAAATCATACCAAATATTAGTAAATAGAGAACACTTGGCTCAGAAAGTTAAGAAGCCTATCTACCCTAGAGGAGAGAAAAGAGCTCAGCCTGGCTTTCTTCTTTCTCCAATTCCTCCACTACCTGGCTGTCTGAGAGCTTGTCTGTGTGTCAAACCTTCTTTCTGGTCCAGAGGAGAGGCGGCCCTTCCACAGTGCTCGAAGCTAATTGGCTAGCATCATTCAAGTCAATTGATTTACTGGACTTGAGGGTGGTCGAGGTCAGAGTTCAGAGAACACAACCCCTGAGGGTCAGGCCTTCAGGTAGGTGTGGTTCCAACAAATTAACTTCAAGTGAATCAATCATCAAAATCAAGCCAATAAATCTTAATATAATCCCCTGGGGGGCCCTCTGGGCACCCCAAAACCCATTCTTTTATCATAACACTCTGATTCCAAATTCATTCTTTTTCTCATTAGTACCATACTATTCCTCCACAATCCCAGGTTAAATATAATTCAATTCAAGTCAATTATACAAACACTCACCAGGCCCTTTCTTCATGCAAGGATATCCTTACATACTGGGGAAATTGAAACAAAAAAGAAATGTCCTCTGACCTCCAGGAATTTCCATTCCATTTGGGGATTGAACATAGACCCAGATAAATATGAGGTAATATGAATAAATTTGAAATAAATATAATGTAATTTTGGAACACAATGACTTGAAAGTTCAGGGGGATGTCTAAGAAGAAGTCACTTGATTTTTGAGAGAAAATATGGGTTCTTAGAAAATTTGATATGAGGAAGGAGTACATTTCATGTATGGGGACATGCTACATAAATGCATAAAAGAAAGAAACAGAACACTAATTTTGGGAAACGTAGTATTTAAGGCTGGAAAGTTAGGTTGGAGGCAGATTGTGGGTGACATTAAAAACCAAGATGGACATGCCGGGCTAGCCATTCCATCATGCTCTTTCTCATCATTCTCTCTAGCATCCTTCAATTCTACTTCTACACCACTTGCTTTGCCTAATTCAATCAATCAAGTGCTAGCAATACTCTTCCCCCTGTCCCCTCTACCAATAGCTGTACATTCTTGCCTATTTCCCCTGAAGGATTTCACTCTAAAGGCTAAACATCTGTGGCTGATAATAATCTACCTTAATTTATTCCACAATGATTGCTAAATTTCCATCCCGTCATATCCTCTCAAGGCCAGTGATTTTGGCACCTCAACTGTCATTGTTCAAACCCATTCTCCTCCAGTGGCCACTCCCTTATTCCAATCCCCCTCACCTGAACTTCTACAATGTCCCCCTCCAGAACTTCTCACTCTTTCCACTGTGTGCACTGGAATGCTTACCCCATAAGTACCAAGTTATCTTTTGTCTTATGCCTTTTCTTTTCTCTTTTACTCTATGACCTGGCTCTCCCTTAACAACAGTTTTTCTTGTCACCATTTCCAGCACCAATTCCATTTTTTAGTTTTGATGAGGGAGTTGGAATAGGTCTTGATCCTCCTTGCCACTTCCTTTGCTTTCCTCTACCATAATCACTCAGTAGCCTTTCCACCTTTGAGGTTTACTTAATCCACATTTATTGCTCCAAATTAAGATTCTGCTCCCTGGTAACTACCAACCTCCAGAACATTTCACTTCTTTAAATTCAGTGCCTATCTCACAATCTTCCTCTCTTCTCCATCTCCCTTCCCCATACTAGAATACTTTAATGTAGGTTTACCTCAAATATTCTAACTTTTCTGTTCCTCAACTCACTCATTTCTCATGATCTAGTATTTTATTTTAACTCAGCTACACTTTGAGATGGTCATATATTTGATCTTGTCATTACCTACAAGTGTCATTTTTCCATGCTCATAAACTCTGAAATTCCCTGATGTGATCATAATCTATAGTCATTCCACTTCTCCCTGTGCCTTGCAACTGTTAACCTTGTTCCTCTTCCTCACTGTGGCCTCCACTCACCACCTCATTCTGTCCCAAACTGTTATCGCTGCACTGATAAAATTCTTCTTCTTTCCCAATTTTCACCCATTGATGAACCAGGCCAATTTTCTCTTGATTCCCTTGCTCCCTTATCCTACTGTAGATCTTGCCTGTCAAGTCTCAGCCTTGAATTACTCTCACCACACACTGCCTTTGCTCCTACTTCTGTGCTGCTGAAAAGAGCTAGAGAAAATAAATAATTCTGACTGGGTTCACAGCAAATTTATGTTATGTAATCTTAACTGGGCCCTCCCCGTAGCAAGCCAATCCTTTATACTTCCCCAAATGGTTCACCATCCCACTCACTACAACAGCCTTTCCAAAAGTATTTATCCTCCCTCAATTTTCCCATGGTTTACCACTCCCCCTTCTCACCTGTTCATTGTAGAACTTTGCCCCACATTTCACTGGAAAAAAATCTGGGCTATTTTCTCAGAGCTCACTCTTCTCTTCATCTCATATTATTCAAATTCTTTCAGCCACTGTGTCTTCCTTCACTCCTTTCTCACAAAAAGAGGCAGTCTTCCCTTCCATGGCAAGCCCTTCTTTGTGCACAATTGTTCTTATCCCATCTTGTATTCCCCAACAGATTAGTCTCTATCATTTCTGCACTCTCTTATCTTCAATCTTGCCTTGTTTACTAGCTGCCTATAAATATGCCAATGTCTTCCCTGTCCTCAGAAAAACTCTAGCTTGATCTCTCCCTTCTTTTTAACTATTATGTACAGCTCTTCTTTTCATAACTAAACATGAGAAGGCTGTCTTCAATCAGTGTTTCCACTTCTTTTCCTCTTACTCTTTCCTTGACATTCTATAGTCTGGTTTATAATCTTATCATCAAATTGGAAATGTTCCACTAAATATCCAATAAACTCTTAATTGCCAAGTGTAATGGTCTTTTTCCCCTAATTTTGATCCTTCTTGACCTCTCAGATAGCCATTGACATTGTTGTTAATTCTTTTCTCCTTGAGAGTCTCTTCACTGTAATTTTTTATGACTGTTTTCTTCTCGTTTTCTATTCCATAATCTCTGCAGCTTCCTACTGTCCCCAGAATCAATTATAAAATTATTTATTTGCCTTTTAAAGGTCTTCATAACCGTGGCATCTGTCTATATTTCCAGTTTTCTTGCACCCTACACTATCTCTGTCCAGTCAGTGACACCCTCTGTATTCCAGTGACATGGGTCTTCCTGCTATTTCTCACACAGGAAACTCGGTCACCCCAATATGCATTTTTACTGACTAATGCTCATTCCTGGAATTCTCTCCCTTCTCATTTCAACCTCTTAGTTTTCTGGGCTTCCTTCAGGTTTTAGATAACACCCCACCTTCTACAAAAAGCTGTACCAGTGCCTTTTAATGTTATTACCTTACCTCTTTATCTCTAATTCAGCATGCATTTATGTAGCTTGTATATAATTGTTTACATATTTTCTTCATCTTTAGACTTTGGCCTCCTTGAGAACAAGGACTGTTTTTTTCCCCCTTTCTTTTTCTTCCTGGTCTTTTGCCCTGGTGCCAGTGTCAAGTGTATAGTAAGTGCTTACTAAATCTTTGTTGACTTGAGAATGAAAAATGACCTTGTATTGAAGAAGTAAGAGAGAGCCACAGAAAACATCTCAGCAGTGGAGTGGATGATTAGATAGGTGGCTCAAGAAGATTGTTTGGATGGCTCTCTGAAGGGTGGATTAGAAAGAGAAGAAAGCGGGAACAAAGATCAGGGAACCTTTAAAATAATGTAGACTATTTAGCAGTCCCAAAGTGTTTCCATTCTAGGAGAGTGCAAGTCCTATAAATCAAAGCTTCTTAAACTGTGGGTCATGATCCCATGGGGGGTTGCATAACTGAAAGTGAGGGTTGTGAAAAATTTGGCAACAGTAAAAGGTATATCTATTTTATAAACCTATATACCCGGGGTATATAGACATCAGCAGCTGGGAGGAGATGGCCAAGGACTATGCCCTATGGAATTCGGTACTCAGGAGCAACTTGCGCGCAGCTGAGATGGGCCTTCAAGCTCAAGGGGAAGAAAAACGAATGAGACGCAGGAACCTACTGGCAACAGAGAACGCAGTTTTCCAATGTCCTCATTGAGACAGGAGCTGCAGCTCCCGTATCGGACTGCACAGCCACACTGTGGCCTGTGGCTCTTTGAGGCACTGATCCATGGTCGTCTGCGACTGGTAGAAGCCTACTACTACTATACCCGGGGTCATGTAAAAATTTCTTGGATGAAAAAAAGGTAGAGTGGAAAAAGTTTAAGAAGCCCTGATATAAAAGACTACAAATACTTTTATGGGAACTGACTTATGTGTTGGGATGCTATCTATCTAGCAAATGTCATATGTGCATACCTTTTTTGGGGAGTTTAAACCATAGGTTAGCTCTGTGATTTTAAGGAGTACTCTGTAGAACTTTGTAGAAAAATGGTAATCTCTGGTGAGGAAAAATAGGTTTTGGTTATGTATGGGGAATTAGGTATCTCTTTTCATGTGTGTCCACATTTTTATAGGGATTCTATTAGTATGTATATTTTTAGCATTATCTGTGGGGTGGGATAAAGGTTGACTTGTACCATGAGTGCTTGTAAAGAAGCTAAGAACCCCTTTTAGCATATCTGTGGAAATCTAGACATGAGTTGTATCCCAAGAGTTTATTAAGGGAATATGCGTGGGAGCAATAATAAACAGAAGCATTAATGGTCTTTTGCAATGATCCTAGGATCAAGAAATGAAGTAACTAGGAGCTTTGAGTCATGGGTTACATAAGCAAAGATACTAAAATGGTTTGCCATTTGCTTCTACAGCACATTTTGCAGTAATACAAATCATTTTGCTATAGTCATGTGTGTATGTACAAGGGTATGAGGTCAGTGGAAAGATTAAACAAGAAGGTGCCTGATGGTTTGCCTCTGGTCCAAATACAGATCCAATTTAGAGTTTAAAGGAACACTGTAAGCCAACTCATCCAGCACTTCATAGAGTGTGGTCTAGGTGAAGCCTGGGCTTCCCTGACAGGTTGTCCGTTAGATCAAAACTACATTCATAATAACGGTAAGAATATAATTTCTAATAGAGTATATATTGATTGATGTAACTCATAGAAACAAAAGTTCTTAAATATTTTAAGAGAGTAAAGGGAACCTGACACCTGTAACAATTGGAATGACGCCACCTGCTGGAGACTTACTGTAGCAAAGCTCTTCCACGAGGAGAAGGGGTCTGAGGGCAAGACATGCGGATCTTTGGCCTCAGGAATTGACATTTGCTTGTGGGAGGAAGAGGGGATGAGGCTGGTGCTCTCGCTCTCTTTTCATCAGGACTCTGGTTGAGAGTGGAGCTAAAGATGCACTCTCCCTTTGATAGATAGATGAATCTAGGCCTTTTTCTCTCTCTTTGCCAAATTCTTTTACTCCTTAATAAATGCTTAAAAGTCTAAACTCTTGCTAAAGCTTACAATTTATTGATGACCACTCATTAGATATTTTAGTCAGACTAGCTAGAATTTTAGTCCCTTACACACCCAACTTAAGAAGCACTGATCTATCCTAAGCTCCTAATTTTATAGATAAGGAAACCAAAGCCCAGAGAGGTTAAGTAATTTTCACAAAGTCGCATGGGTAGTAACAGCACTCTGAATCTGACACCATACACTACAACACATTTCTTTTTTTTGGTGAGGCAATTGGGGTTAAGTGACTTGCCCAGGGTCACACAGCTAGTAAGTGTCAAATGCCTGAGGCCGGATTTGAACTCATGTAACTCCTGACTCCAGGGCTGGTGTTCTATCCAATGTGCCACCTAGCTGCCCCTAAGAACAAGTAGGGTTTGAACGCTGGACCCAGGATTCTGATTGCAGTGGTCTTTCCACTACACTATGGTAGCTTCGCATTACTACAACACATTTCTTTTTTTTTTTTTTTTTTTTTTTTTTTTTTGCGGGACAATGGGGATTAAGTGACTTGCACAGCTGGTAAGTGTCAAGTGTCTAAGGCCGGATTTGAACTCAGGCACTCCTGAATCCAGGGCCGGTGCTTTATCCACTGCGCCACCTAGCTGCCCCCCACTATAACACATTTCTAAGAAAGACTTGGTAGAATAGTGAATGAAATAAAAGTGGCCATTGCCATCCATCCATCACTGTCTCCATCATGTACTCTTACCTTGCTTTAGGAGGAGTAAGAAATCAGTTTGGTTTTCGGGCACAAACCGCTTGACAGCTTCATCAAGAAAAGATGACTAACTAACCACTTTGTTGTGTAATTAGTGCTGACCTCAGCTATATCCAGAATTTAGAGTGGGAGTAGAATGAAAAAGCAGGGGAAGAAAGAATAGGGAGATTATGCCATCCCCGTATACATAAAACTGATTTTTTTTTTTATTAACATGAGGGCTATGGATGCTATCTTTGCTTTGTTCACAGGATCATGTGGTGATCATAGGTTCAAAGCTGGACAGGACCTTAGCAGTCATCTTGTCCAACCACCTCATTTTACAGCTAAGGAAATTTAGGCTCAGAGAGCTGAGTAGGTTGTCCATGACCGCCCAGTGAATAAGTGGCAGAGCTAGGATTTTAATTTGGGTACACATAGGCTAGTATTTTTTCTTAAAATTCATGAAATCTTCATCAAGATTTAAGTGGTAATGGGGAATATAACTGTAATCAGTGACACAGTTTCCCTGATTGGGTAAGGCATAAGTGCTTGGAGCCTGAGAAGTTAAGGACCCTCAGACCTGACAGACTTCCCACTAACTTTTTTTTTTTTTTTGCAGGGCAATGGGGGTTAAGTGACTTGCCCAGGGTCACACAGCTAGTAAGTGTCAGGTGTCTGAGGCTGGATTTGAACTCAGGTACTCCTGAATCCAGGGCCAGTGCTTTATCCACTGTACCACCTAGGTGCCCCTCTTCCCACTACCTTTTGAGTCAAAATAACCTTCTGACTAAGTATGCTATTGTGGTAAATGAGGAGGCCAGGGGAGTTGTAGCCAACTGAAGCAATGATCTATCTTTATTTAATATACCTTCCAGGATAATATTAAGTACCTTTTCTTTTGTTACAGGTTATGAACATCTCATTTTGTCTCAATGCAGAGTCTGAATCACTAGACCTGTCTGAATCAGGACTGACACAGAACATGGATGAGGAAACAGACACAAAGTCATAGAATGTTTGACCTGGAAGGGACCTCAGAAACAATCGTGACCAACCTTTCTTTTTATAGATGAAGACACTAAAACTTAGAGAAGTTAAGTATGTCATCCAAAGTCACACAGATAGACTAGTTAATGCAATTGTTTCTTCAATTAATTTTTACCTCTCCCACAGTCCCTCTACAGAAGCCATTTTTATCCTCATATAACCATTTTCCTCATCTTTATAACACTAAAATAACCTCTTTTATTCTTACCCTTTGCTTGGAAGAGAGATGAAAGAGATTCCATCTAGAACTGGTGTTAAAATTGATGCTATCTCTCAAAACTAATTAAGATGCAGAGTTGTTCAGACACTTCTTTAACTTCTTCAGAATTCTTCAATCATAATAGATGAAGATACTTTTAAGGTCTTGCTACTTCTATAAGACTTCAGTTATTCTTAACCCAATGCTATTTGCTTGGTTTTTGTTGTTGTTTGATTGGTTTGGGGTTTTTGTGTTATTTTTGTCAGGGCAATGGAAGGTAAGTGACTTGCCCAGGGTCACACAGCCAGTACGTGTTAAGAGTCTGAGGCTGGATTTGAACTCAGGTCCTCCTGAATCCAAGGCCGGTGCTTTATCCACTGTGCCACCTAGCTGCCCCCAAAACTGAGGGACTACTGGAGAAGATGCCAGTAATTCTCTTGGCCATTTTCTTCCCTTTTTGGGGGGGGGCAGGGCAATGAGGGTGAAGTAACTTGCCCAGGGCCACAAAGCTAGTAAGTGTCAAGTGTCTGAGGCCAGATTTGAACTTTGGTCCTCCTGAATCCAGGACCAGTGCTCTATCCACTGCACCACCTAACTGCCCCCTACCCATTGCCATTTGTGTATAATAACATGGTCATCACCAGTTGAGGTAAATATTTTTCCATTACTATAATATTTAATAGTTGACATGTCTATTATATTTAATGGTTTGGCATAAGTTTGGATGAACAAGGAGGAAAACAGAAACATTTCTCTGATCCCCATTTACTTAAGATGTTTGGAAATGCAATGTAGACTTTATGTTATAATTTCTTGAATTTAATGGTGTCTCTTTTGAATCAAAAGTAAGCAAACTATGCAATATGCCTGACATATATTTATTACAACATTTTCTAGAAGCAATTTCCATTCTGATATGCCATTTCCCAGATTGTGTTATTAAAAAGTTAAGAAAAATGAAGACTAGAAGATCAAGATTAGATCTTTCATAGATGCAACTACAAAATGAATGGAGTCCTGGAAGCCAGAGATAAAAGAAACAGTAGCAGAAGTTCAACAACTATTAAACAGAGAGGTGCCAGAAATGCTGACTAGTTTATCTGTAATTTCCATCATCAAAATTAAAATCCCAGCATATTCTCGACTAGATTAAGCAGCCCCTTATACACACACACACACACAACTTCAGATATGTTCAATGGAAATGGTTCAAATGGCAAATGATCAATATTCACAACTTTTCTTCTCTCCCCTGATTTTCCCACTTTTTTATTCACACTGAATTTTCTTAAAGCCCATATTTTAAATTGCCAATATACCACTGCACCAGATGACAAGGAACAGTCATACAGGTCAATCTTCCTATGCTAATTGAACTATTTCTCCCAGAAAACAAAACAAAACAAATGAACAAACCAAAGTTGAAATTAAAAAAAAAAACAACTTTTACTAGAAAATTAAGTGAAAAAAAATCTAAAAGAATAGAAGTATATAGCGAAAACATGTCATACCCCAAATTAACTAGTTATAGATATAAAGTATATTGGATTTATAGCATATATTGCATGTAGTAGCTCTAGGTCCATTTCTTATACTTAAAAAATACTCTCAGTGAAATCAGTATCATACCTAAAACCACTCTCCCCAATAAAACACTTTTCTAATTAAGAAACATAACTACAATATCTGAACATTTATATAACTAGCTATCACCTCTCTGCTGAAAACATATTTTAGGACCTCTAAATCCAAGATTGGCCATAGACTTCTTTAAATGTTCTTTCCCTTTGCATTATGGTTAGTAATGTACATTCCTCTCATGATTCTGTTTTCTTCATTTTTTTCAGTTCCTGTATTTATTTCAATTATTATTATATGCTATTACTTACAGCACAAAAGTATTCCATTCATACATATTCCATAATTTGTTCAGCCATTCTCTAATAGATGTTAATAAGTACTCATCTGAATATTTTGGAATGCATGGGGCATTTGTTTATTTCTTTGACCTTTTGGGAATACATGCCAAGTGGTGGAATTGTGGGCCAATAGATTAGTAACTTTTTTGTTTTCCAAAATGAATGGACCAATCCCCAGCTCTAGCAACAGTATATTAATGTACCTGACTTCCCACAGTCCCTCCAGCATTTACGATTATTATATTTTTATCTCCTTTACTAATTTGATGGATATAAAATTTCAACCACACAATCTTAAAAGTCACAATGCAGATCTTTTTCTTTCCCCTAACTATTTTCTGTTGGGGAATTAATCACTAGATAAAGCTATCCTGACTTCTAATCAAAGTTAGATTTGACTTCTTTTTGTTACAACTAGATATTGTGAGATTCTCAGATCCATAAGCTGTTCACATATCTGGTAGGATGCAAAGGTTCTTTCATAAAAATTTTTTTTCTAATTTTGTCTCTGGGTGCAGGATTCTTAGGACAAGTATTTTGGTTCTAGGTGTCCTGTCCCTATTGGGTTCTTTCATGGCACTTTGAACAAGAAAAAGAACATATGAATCCTTAAGATTCATTCCCTAAGTGGTTGCCTCATTTTCCCTTATTAGATATTTTATATGGACCCACACCCTTAGAAATCCCACCCTTGCTTTCCCACTATTTCTCTACCACATTCAGTTTGCCTAACCCATACTTAATTGTTGTTTATTGTTCTGTGGTTTCAATAGTGTCCAACTCTCTGTGACTCCATTTGGGATTTTCTTGGCAAAAATCCTAGAATGGTTTGCAATTTTCTTCTACAGCACATTTTACAGATGAAGAAACTGAAGCAAACAAGGTTAAGTGACTTGTTCAGGATCACACAGCTATTAATGTCTGGGGCTATATTTGAGCTCAGGAAGATCAGTCTTCTGGACTCCAATCTTGGCACTCTATCCATAGCACCAATATATTTAATATTACATCATTAAGTTTGTTCTAATAAAAAAATGGAAGCAAAGTAGATGCCTTTTGACTGGAAAATGGCTAAAAAGGGCACATAATTTTAATGACAAATTAGTCTGCTGGAAGAAAAAATTAAATGTGAAAAATATAGAGAAGCATAAAAAACTCATGAACTGATACTAAGTGAAATAAGCAGAAAAGGAAAATAATAATATAATCATTTCATTATAATATAAAATATTAACAAAATATTGAAGTCACATTCTGCAAAAACATAATGACTTAGGACGAACCTAAAATAAAAATCTGAAAGAACACCTTATTCCACTTTTTTGTAGGAGTACAATGGTACAGATGTGGACTCCTGGGTATAACATTAGATTTTGTATGTGTATATATATACACACACACAAACTGGGTAGTTTTGTGAAACTCTTTCCCTCCCCCTTTGTAATCTTTGGTAGAAGAATGCCTTTCTGAGAAAAAGAGAAGGGATACATTCTGTGACACATTTCCTTCATTTTCTTCTGATTAAAGAAGAACAGACTTTAAAGCAAAGAAAGAATTAAAGTATGTTTCTGCTCATTGGAGTTGAAAATAATGCTGTGTGAATCCAGAGAAATATGACAAATAAAAAGTTTTATAAAGACAACTGTGAATGACTTAAGTCTTTTTTTTTTTTAGTGAGGCAATTGGGGTTAAGTGACTTGCCCAGGGTCACACAGCTAGTAAGTGCTAAGTGTCTGAGGCCAGATTTGAACTCAGGTACTCCTGACTCCAGGGCTGGTGCTCTATCCACTGCGCCACCTAGCTGCCCTTAAGTCTTTTTTAAAAAGAATTTTGTTGTTGTTGATGTCATTTATTTTTACATTACATACATCTGGGTTAAGCCTTAGGGTTTTTCCCCCTTCAAAATTGTATGGTTAAGGGGCAGCTAGGTGGCAGTTAGTAGTTACAAGGTAGTTTTAGAAAGGAAAGCACTAATGGCTGGAGCAGGGAAGGGGCCAGAAAGGTCTTATACAGATAGTGAGATGTACTTTTTCTTAAGACTGTGCCTTCTGAATTTGATTAGCTTATCATCTATGCCTTTATTTAATTAATAAAACAAATCCATATAGCATTGACACAAGGTAAGTGTTTAATAAATGCTTAATGATTGATTTATTGACCAATCCTTGAGATGCTCTTCCCTCCAAGGTAACATCAATTTGTTAACAAATACTCCCTGTGTCTGCTCATTCAACCAGTTATGAATTCACTGAACTATATCACCTAGCTCATATTGGTCTCTCTTGTTTAAAGGATAAAACAAGAGACTGTCAAAAGTCATGATGGAAGCCAGCTGTAATAGTTTCACTTTCATTACATTATTAGGGAATTCATTACATTACTATGAATTTAGGACTTGGTTTTGAATTGTGGCTCTGCCATGTACTTCCTGAGTGACCTTGGGTTAGTCACTTCACTTTCCAATTTTGTATTTGTGAAATTGATTTTTTTACCTAAATTTATGATCTAACTTTTATACCTCTTAAATTTAATCTTATACAATTATATCCATTGTTCTAGCCTGTTGAAGTCTTTTTAGAATAGAACTGTCAACAAATCAATCAATCTATAATCATTTCTTGTGTTGATCATTTGCTTGTGCTCATCCCTAGAGATGCAAAGAAAAAAAATGAAAACACTCTCTGATCTCAAAGTGGGTATATTCTAATGAAGATGTCAACAGATACACATGTGTGTACACAATACATATACACAGATGCATATGTATACAAATACATGCATATTCATATACATATATGTGCACACATACATACACCTACAAACGATATACATATACATGAACACACATACACATGCATTCATGCATACATACACATATGTATTTGATTAATACAAAATAGTTACAAGGTAACTTTAGGGAAGATGTGACTAACAGTGGGACTAGGAAAACCCTCCTACAGAAGGGGACAAAAAGACTTTGTCTTAGTTTCCTAATCTATATAATGAGGGATTTGGATTAGATGATGCCTAAATTGTCTTTGAATTCTAATTAATGAAGATAGATGGCCATCCAAATGACATTTTACCCAATCTTCCTTAATCTCCAATGATAGTTTGATTTGAGGCCAGGTATGGGGAGGGGAGGATCTGGGAAGAATGTGATGCAAGTGATCAGAATATGAACCTATTAATTCTTTCAAAAACCAAACCAAACCAAACATAGTCTGGCAGGCCTCCTATTGATGAAGTCCTGCTGTTTTTTAGTATTTAGTTCTTCCTTTCTTAAATATTCACAATTCATTTTTAAAAATCAATTCTAAAATCTGACTGAGAATTGTATTTCTGCTTACTGGCCTAGAGTTTGCAGAATCTCCCTCCCTTTTTTGTTTGTTTGTTTAAATCAAGCCTTCCTGTTCTCTACATTTTCCCCTCAAAATATCACCAACAATCACATCTGTCTGTCCTTTCAGAACCCTGGGATATAGTTTATTTAGACTTCAACACTTCGAAGTCAGCTAAGTGATCTTGTTCTATCTCCTAAATCTTCACTTTCAACTCACATTTCTTATTGCACCTATTGTCTTTAACATTCATTTGATACAATATATTCCACCTTGCATTTATTATTCATGTAGTTCTATACATATCTTGTCTCTTTGACTAAAACATAAATGTAAACCTTTTAAGAAAAAAAATATGTCTTATACCACTTAGTACCAGTGGTACCTAAAAAATTACCTGGTATAGGTTGGTACTCAAGACATTTTTTTTTGGAAATGAATAAATATTGTTAATTGTTATAGCAAGGAACATCTATATTGCCTACCTGTCTACCACATAGTAATCAAGTTTGACATCAGATTACTATGCATATTGCATGTGGTTATTTTATCTATCTCTGCTTAATGTCTGACCTTCAGTATTATACTTATGTAAAACTTATCAATAGGCTTAAACTTTTTAATTATATTTCAAAATCTAACACAAATAATTAATATCAATAATCTAACATGGCATAGAAATGTATTAATTACCATTGATCTAAAGTTTTATACTTCTTCCTAACTTCTCCAATCTCATCGAATATTTTGGCTTTGGGCTAGGGATGATGTTGTTGGGGGATCTTTACTGTTTCAGAAGATCAGATGTGGGGATCTTAGTCATCTTTTTTTTTAAACCACCCACTCGGGGAAGCTAGGTGGCATGGTGGATAAAGCACCAGCCCTGGATTCGGGAGGACCTGAGTTAAAATCTGGCTTTAGACACTAGTCACTAGCTGTGTGACCTTGGGCAAGTCACTTAACCCTCATTGCCCTACAAAAAATTTAAAAAAAATTTTTTTTAATTAAACTACCCACTCTAGAAGCCTTCTTAGAGGCTTTTTTGAAGTCTCCATCTAATAATCATTCTTTATACTTCAAACTAAAGGGGATTTAGGTGGCACAGTGAATAAAATGCTAGGCTTAGAGTCACGAAGAATCATATTTGTGAGTTCAAATCTGACCTCAGACACATTAGCTGTGTGACCTTGGGCAAGTCATTTAACCATATTTACCTCAAATTTCTCATATGTAAAATGAGCTGGAGAAGGAAATGGGAAACCACTCCAGTATCTTTGCCAAGAAAGCCTCAAATAGGGTCATGAAGAGGCAGTCATGTCTGAATTACAATAGAGAATAAAATATCCAGCCTAAAATGATGCACTTGAAATGTAGCAAGACAGAGACATGTGTAGAATATCACCATTCGAAAAGAATTTTTTGGATCCTGAAGTTTGCATGAGGAAAACCGTCCTTTGACCAATTCCTACCTCTCCCACCAGCTTTGGACCTTAGCTGTTCACTTCCTCATGACCCAGATCTAGTGCTTTATATTTATTTACCTTGTGACCTCTAGACTAGCTTGGTCTAGCATTCTATTTCTCCATTTGGATCATAACTCAGACTCTGTTTTACCCCTTCTCCTCAGACTTCCATGAAACAAGTTTCTGAATTTTAGAGCAGAAGTGTACCTCTGACCTAGTCAGAGTCTAGTCCTCTTGTTTGCACAATTATGTAACAAAATCGAAATCAGTGGCATATTATGGATAAAGAAATATGAGTTAGAGAAATGTCATCAAGGACAAGTTCCTGTTTTCTGTGTTGAAGAATAATAATTGACCTCGTTCCCCATTTCTGAAGAAATGTGGACCTGTGGACCACAGAACATCAGAAAAGCATTAATGAGAATGAACTAGATAATCTCTGTGTGTGTTTCTCATTATATTGCAGTGCTTCATGTCTTTAAATTTCCTTAAATTATCTGAATAGTTTATCACAAAATTGTAACTCCCATCAAGTTTCTGAAATATTTTAGGCCTGTGTTTATTTCAGCAGAAATATTGTTTTACTGAGGCAAGATTAAATATTCAAAATACACCAAAAGTAATTAGTATTGTTATAAAAATAACAACAACAAAGCAATCACTTTTGTATATGTGCATCAGGACTTTGAGGGTTCTATAAGTATCCTTGAAGGGGAAAACATAAGAAGTATCTACATATATGGATAAACACCTTTAAAGATTCTTTTAGACTTTACTGTAGTGATTGGATTTTATTTTGTACCACTAATGCCACTGTACAATTACTTTTTGGGTGATTTATGTTGGAACTTTTTGGTAATTGTTTAAACTCTTCTTCTAAAGTTAAAATAAATATTAGGAAACCTGAGGCAGGAAAAAGTGGGACAAAACTGGATGGCATCTGAGCAAATGCCTGAGACGCATTCTGTCTCATTCTCTCATTTTTAAAGGTTCCTGTTTTTGATGAATAAAACTCTAATGGAAAACTACAGGACAGTGACAAATGTTGAAAATCATGGCAGTTTTATTTATGAATGGTTGTTTATTGATGAGCAGAGATATGTTGTTGGCTTTGATGTTGTCCTCACATTATAGATTTGAAGCACATCCCACATTTGGTTTCAAGTTTGGTCAATAAAGTTATCATGTAATTATCATCAACTGGTATTTAATTATTAATTGTTACCTCTAGGGCTGTCTGAGAACTGAGGACTGTATTTCATCTGAAAGTGAGGTCTGGATGTGTCATTCAGGAGGGGGAGGGGGAAGATAATCAGTGCCAACATGAATAATTGAGCTTTAATAATTTTTGCTGCATTTAGAAATCATTTCCCACACTTGTTACATGACCAAAGTGCCTGCAGCTCCAAAGTTGATCAGACTCATCTCATACTTGCTGAAACTCTACAGATAGAAATGAAATATTGTACAGATTCTCTGGTACAAACCTAACCAAAATGAGGCCTAGCTAAGAAAAATACTGGACCCTCCAATCAATGATATCCTCATCAAATCACCAGAAAATAGAGGGGGCAACTGGATTTGCAGTTTGAGAACTTGTGTTCAGATCTTGAGTCTGTTAATTACTTTTTTGTGAGGCAATTGGGGTTAAGTGACTTGCCCAGGGTCACCCAGCTAGTAAGTGTCAAGTGTCTGAGGTCACATTTGAACTCAGGTCTTCCTGACTCCAGAGCTGGTGCTCTATCCACTGCGCCACCTGGCTGCCCCATCTGCTAATTACTTTTAAAGTAACCTTGACCAACTTGTTTAACCTCTTTGGCTTCACTTTACTCACCTACAAAATAAAGGGATTAGACTAAATAAAGTTCAAAATTCTTTTATACCTTATTATACAATAGCATGTTAACTCCGTGAGGGCAGAAACTTTTTCTTTTCTGATTTTGTATTCCAAGTACCTAACACAGTGCTGGGCATATAGGCATTTAATAAGTACTTTGGGATGGATTGATCCTCTATTGTAAATTCCTTGAAGTCAAGGATGAAATCTTAAACCACTACTTCATGTTTCTCTCATTGTAATGACAACTATTAGGTATTCAACCAGTGTTGATTTGGTGAATAAATCCTTGTGGATCTAGGTCAAGATATATCCACTTAAAAAAAAATCCCTCTTTATGGTGATTGGTGTACGAGCAAGATTTCAGTATATGTTGGAGCCAAAAGCAGTGAAAAGTGCTATGAGCTATGTAATGTCAAAAGCTCAAATAGTCAGTGATGCTAATGACTCATCAAAATGCTGACTTGTTCTTGTCTTCCATTATAAGAGGAAAATGATGGTCATTTCAGTCATCCAAAATCTGCATTCCTCTCCTCCCCCAGTTGAGAATAAAAGCAAGGCAAAACACGAGATTCATAACTTGTTATAAATAGGTATAGCTGAACAAAACAGTTCACATTGTTCATATCCAAAAGTTTGTTTATATAGATATCTATACATAAACTTTAGATATGTTATGGAAACATTTATATATATGCAATGCCTATGTGTGTATATTAATATATTTATGTATAAATACAGGTTATACTATATATTATATGTGCTTTAAATTTTATACATATATGAACACAATGTACATATATTTGTGTGTGTATATATGCATGCATACTTTATATATATATGTATGTGTATATACAAACTATATATGTATTGTATACATCTCTAAACACTTACACCTAAATATAATTATATATACATACAAATATACCCAAATCTATCCTATGTACCAACACATATGAATAAATACAGCGTATGTGTACACACACACACATATATTTGTATATCTTATCATCAGTTCTCTGGAATCATAGTCGGTCATGATGATGATCTTAGGACCTAATTTTTTCAAAGTTGTTTATCTTTACAATATTGTCATCACTATATACATTGTTCTCCTGGTTCCTTTCACTTTAAGTTGTATCAGTTCATAATGGCCTTCCTAGCTATTCTTAAAACTTTCCCCTTCATAATTTCTTATATCAAAATAACCTTCCATCATATTTATATACTATACTTTGTTCAGCTATTGCCCACTTGATAGGCATCCCCCCTAGATTCCTATTCTTTTCCACCTCAAAAAAGCTATATGTATTTTTGTTTATCCTTAGTTTATTTTGCTTAGGATTAATCCCTCCTTTAACTGTTCTCTGTTCCTTCTCCTTTCTCCTGTTTGTCTTCAGTTTTCTTGTTTCTAGAAATGCTTGACAATTCTCAACAAAACATTAATCCAAGACAATCCCAAAAGAATATTGATGACACACACTATCCACCTCCAAAGAAAGAACTGATATTGATGGAACAGATTGAAGCATGCTATTTTTCACGTTCTTTCATTAATTGACAAATATGATGATATTTTGCATGATCATATATGTATAACCCATATTGGATTGTTTGCTGCCTTTGGGAATGGGGAGGGGAGGGAGGGAAGGAAGGATAGAGATTGGATCAGAAAAATCTAAATAAAAATGTTTAATCTGGAAAAAAATTTTAGAGGTGGGGGAGGGGTGTTCTGGGAAACATTCAGGAGGTATATATGTATTTATATACACACATAAATATATGTTACCCATATAGGATTTATTTAGATCTTATTTATATAATAATTATATATTTTTAATTTGTCATATATATTGTTTATACAAATGTATATGTATATGTTATTTATAAAACCATTATTTAAATATTTAAAATATTAAGTTATTTGTATTAGAATATATCTAGGTATATCTAAATGTAATAATGTAGAAAATTTTCATTATATATGTCATGTATGTGTGTATGCATATATTGTATCTATGTTTGATATATGTATAAAATATAATTATATATCACAAATAAAAATAAAATAAAAAAGAAATGTATTTCTGTACCTAGTTATGTATGTATTCTTCTTGCTTTTGACTAGTTCAAATGAGAGTGAAGTTTAAGGGCTAGCCACTGCCCTTGATACACTGATTCCACCATACCCTAAGAAATCTTAAAATAAAATCATTGGCTTCTATTTTTTCAGTGAATTTTCAAGCAGTTTGTTGCTTGGGCAGGGTGTTGTACCACTTGTACTAAATTGGAAATTCCCTTTTTGATGTATTTTCTCCATAACTCACATTTCCTTTCCATTTTTCCTTCTAGCACTCTCATTTCATTTATTAAAAAAATAAAGCATTAAAAGAACACTTATTTCATCTCTTTCAGGAATTCTTGTTGAATTTCTGCTGTTATATTTTTAGAGACTCTGTATGGGTCTGTTTTGGAGTTCTCTTCTTTTAGGTTTATGTCTTAAGTGCTCTGGTTACCATGATAATTTATTTGTTTTTATAGTGAGAGACTTTTTTTTCTTTGCTCATTCTTTTAGGCTACTCCCTGACTTCGCACTTGATTTTGGGTCTGCCTGGGTTCCAGACACTTAGGGAGGCAATGTCTCAGCTGATTCCATTGTTATTTCTTTGGGGTTGTTGAGTTTTGTGTTATTGCAGGTCTCTCGTGGAAGAACTCAGGCTGAGCCTATTGGTATTCCAATAGTGGTCTGATGCAGGGCAAAGCCTGATCAGTGCCCCACCATAATTCCTCTTGGCCCAAGTTCTGCACATTTCTGGCTTGTACTAGTATTTGAGCAACAATAAACCGATTGCTGTTAGCCCGCCAGCCAGCCAGCCAGGAAGCTCTGCTGGGTCAAAGGGACAAAACTGCCAGTTCCTTTTTGGTTTAGGATTCCTGTCCTGGTTATTCATTCCTCTGTAGCCTTCAGAATAGGCTCTATATAGAAGTGAGAGTCTGCTCTGCTTCTGGGCTCTGAACCACATGGAAGCTTCTTGCTCATTAATTTTCTCTTTCCTGGGTACATAAGGTATGTTCTTTGACCACTCTTTACCTTGGATTACCTCCCCTGGGAGCAAGTCTCCACCAAAGTCATGGTATATGAGGGATCTCTTCTTTTTGTAATATACGGACACTCCCTTTGCTAGAATGCTCTTCTCAAGACACTCTCCAGGTAAGATCTTATTCCCAGTGTCCACAGATCTCTCTATCCATCTCCCTTTGTTTATATGGGCTAGGAAAAAAAAGATTCATTATTACTATTTTTTTTTCTTGGATTTCCCCATTAGCAGTCTTTCTGGTGCATTTTCTCATTTTAATAGGATGTTTGGGATGGGAGGAGCTCTCTAGAATATATTTCTAAGAGAAGATATTTTTCAGGACATGATACCAATATTAAAAATGAGTATAATGTGGAGTAAAAAACCTGGTAAAGGGTAAAGATAGAGATCTTGTTGTTAATAATATACACTACCAGTAATTGCACAAACAAGATAATCAAAAAGGAAGAAAGCAAAAGAAAGCAAACAACAACAATAAAGTAACTGAACAACAAAAAGGACCAGATCTTGATGATATAATGCTGTAAGTAAACTCTATAATGGGGTTTCTAAAACCTAGGGTCCACAGAATTCTATAGATTTGCAAGTGAAAAAATAATTTTTATTGTCACTAATCTCTAACATTTAGCATTTCTTTCAATAACTTAAACATTATACTGAGATGGAGCCTGTAGGGTTTACCCTAATATCTAAGAAGCCCGTGACACAAACAATGGCAAAATATCCTGTTGTAGAATAAACAACACTTAATACTTACTAGCTGTGTGACCCTGGGCAAGTCACTTGACCCCAATTGCTTCACACCAAAAAAAAAAAAAAGTGTTAAAAGTTTTTTTGTTTTTCCCAATCAGAGGACAGTTGTTTAATATTTTCCAGCACATTCCTGCCTTGGAGACCAAAGATCTAATTTCTAGTTCCAGTTGTGTCCTTTATAAGCCGTAAGGTTATGGACAATTTACTTTCTCTAAACTTTAATTTCTTCAACTGTAGCAAATTGAGCTAGAATCTGGATTTGAAACTAAATAGTATTAATTAGCTTCCTTGACATGATGTTACAAGGGGCAATTAGTTCACTGGAATGCTGTCATAGATAGTTAATTGGCTAAGTGATACTTTAGCAGTTTTATTACTTTAGCGTAAGTATTTTGGTGAAATAATGGTAAGGACAAACTTTTCACTGATATGTATTTATCTGCATTGACTACCTCATGAAATTGTTTATAAAGTTAAAATAGTATGATGTTTGTCAAAAAGTTATTTCTAAACTTTATAATAGACACAATTTAAGTGAATGGTACAATTTTTAATACATGAACAGTTGAGTACAAAATGATTGGAGATAAAAAGGTTACAGTTTTTGTTTGGGATGCAATTAGGATTACAATTAGGCCCAGGGTCACATAGTAAATCTTTGAGACTGGATTTGAACTCAGGTCCTCTGGGCTCCAGGGCCAGTACTCTATCTGTTGCATCACACAGCTGCCCCTGAGAGGGTGCAGTTTTATTATAGCATGCTTAACTGCCAATTCAACAGGAAATTTAAAAATTAAGTACCTTTAACATGTGTGATATTGTGCTAAACATTTTACAAATATTAGCTCACTTGAAACTCATAAAAACTAAGAGAGGGAGAGGTTATTATTACCTCAATTTCATAGCTGAAGAAAATGAGGCAAATGGAGGTTAAGTGAATTGTGCAGTCACATAAATAGTAAGTTCATGAGGTCAGATGGGAACTCAATTTTTACTGTCTCTAAGTCAGGTACTCTATCCACTGCAGCCACCTAGCTGCCTCTAGGCAATTTACAGGGTAAGAGCTATGGCAACAACAAAGACAACCCACATTTATTAATTACTGTGTGCAGAGAATTGTTGAAAACCAGCAAAGAGAGGATAATCAACAAATGAGTCTCATCAGACTTTGTGCAGCCATTTAGCATATTGGATAATGGCTGGATATGAAATAATGAGGGATCAGTTCAAATACACAAAACTGTGTTATCTTGAGTAAGTCGCTTAGATTTGGGGGCTTCAGCATTCTCTCTCTGTCTCTCTCTTTCTCTCTCTGTCTCTCTCTGTCTCTCTCTGTCTCTCTCTCTCTCTCTCTCTCTCTCTCTCTCTCTCTCTCTCTCTCTCTCTCTCTCTCTCTCTCTCTCTCTCTCTCTTTTCCCATGGCAATGAGGGTTAAGTGACTTGCCCAGGGTCACACAGCTATTAAGTGTCAAGTGTCTGAAGCTGGTTTGAACTCAGACCCTCCTGAATCCAGGGCCAGTGTTTTATCCATTCTGCTACCTAGTTGCCCCAGGGGCTTCAGTATTCTTAGTGGTAAAATGGAAATATAACAGTACTTCCTACCTGCCTTATAGGTTTAACAGGGAGTATGTAAATATATATATAATGTTAAATAAGTCTGGAAAGATAAGCAGAAGCTAGGATGTGAAGCACTTTAAAGGGTAACTTGAAGAAGCTGTACTTCACTCTGGAGGATATGGGAAATACTTGATGATTCTTCATCAGAGGAAAATCATGACCAGAATTTTGATTTAGGAAGATATTTTGGAAGCTGCTTAGAGGATAGATTATTGAGGTGGGGAATTGAAAATAGAGAGGTTGATTGGAAAATTATTCCCATAGTCAGTCCATAGGAGAAATGATGAGGATTTTAATTAAGGGCATAGCCATGTGTATTCTGTCAACCAATAAATATTTATTAAGCAACTACTATGTGCTTAACACCACAGATATTAAAAAGAGGCAAAAGAAAACCCCTGCCCTTGTGAAAGAGAGAAGATAACACATGATAGAAATGCTATGGATGCAGAATTGAAATGTTTTGACAAATGAATGAACAAGTAGTTGGTAAGAGAAAATGGAGAACGATGGGTGACTCCAAAATTGTAATATTAAATAACTGAAATTACAGCAATGCCTTCAACAGAAATAGGAAAAGCTATAACTAGGATAAGTTTAAGGTAGAAAGATAGTGAGTTCTGTTTTAGGCATGTCGAATTTAATATGTACATGAGACATTCGAGTGTAGAATTCTAGCATGGATTTGATGATGTGGGATTCGATCCAAGGAGAAAAAAGAAAAGAAATGAAAAGAAAAGACTGAAGGAGAGATTAGAGCTGAATAACACCTAGTACAAGGCCTAGCATATCAACAAATACTTATTGATTCATTGAAATATAGATTTTGCAGGTTATCTGTAGAATTGATATTTGATTTCCAATTCTTAGCCAACACAAAAAGAGCTGTTATAAATACTTTTGTAGTAAAAGGTCTTTTTCTCCTTTTGGGGATGTCTTTGGGATATAAACCTAGCAGTGGTGTTGCTGGATCAAAGGGTATGCATAGTACAATAGCACTTTGGGCATAGTTCCAAATTGTTCTCCAGAATGGCTGGATCTTTTCACCACTCCACCAATCTATCTATCTATCTAATACCTATTTCACAGGAACACAATTTGTTTCCTACTGTTGTTGTATGGACCCAAGGAATCATTAAAGAATAACTTCAGTCATTGAATTTTGGATTTAGAACTAAAAAGGACAGTGGAGGTCACTTATATAATCCCACTTTCTTAGTTTATAGAAGAACCTGGATGTCTTTTTCAACATTGGACCAATGAAAGGACTAGTACTCAACCCCAGGTGTTCTTTATTCAACCTCATGCTCTTATTATGACCCAATGTTTCATTCCAACCCTTCAAAATTGAGAAAATGACACAGTTAGTCCACAGCACACTTAATTTTTTTTGAGGTTGTTATTTTATTTTTTTTTCAATGAAGACCCTACCTAAAAATTAAGTAAGATTATGTGGGGAGAGAAAACTCACTTAATTTTTATGTAGGGTCTTATACAAGCTATGCAAATGTCCATTTTATGGACTGCTAGTCAATTTATTAGCTCCCATTGTATTTTTTGAGACTGAGTAAAAGTTTAATTCGATGATTGTTTCTTACTGTTTTAAATCAACGATAATTTCTCATTGTTGGCATCATTTCTAGTGGCAATTTTACCAATCAGCTGTTTCACCATACCTGGTATACTAGTTCTCCCAGTCTATTTAATTTGAGAAAGAACTAGCTATTCTATAATAATATTGATAATATAAATTCCACCTGACTATCTTGTATATTTCATTTACTAATTGTGGGCAATATGTATGTATGGAATATTGTCTGATGCTCCACAGGATGCCTATTTATGTTTTGCTGCTGAATGAAATGATAGAATTGATTGAAAGGAAAAGATGATTGACTCATATGCAGCTGATTATATGCAATCTTCTCCTCCCCCCATTTATTTCTTTAAAATATTTCATGGAACTCTCCAAAGGCTTTATGCAAAGTGCTTGTGTGTGTAAAGTATAAAGTTGGCTCTCCATAACAGATGATGCATTATTAGATATGGCAAAGTGAATATGTGTTTTCTGACTATAATGAAATGGGCACCAAAGAAGATAACATATGTGTGTTTTAAGATACCAGATGATACATTTGTTCTCTTTTGAATTCAAAGACTTCAAATTATTATCCATTGAATTTTTTTGTAATTCTTACTTTAAATCACAAAATCCCAAGCCTCGAAGGCACTCTGAAAAACAATTTTATTTATTTCCTACTTTCATAGAGGGCCATATTAAGACAGACATTCATGTTGTAATGATGATTTCCCACTGCCTGAAGACCAAGTGTATTACATTACATTCATCTCCCAGGTTTTCTGGAACCAAAGTCAGTCAATAAACATTTATTAAGCACCTACTATGGTTTAGCATTGTGCTACACACTAGGAGATACAAGGAAAGCAAAAGACAGTCTCTGTCCTCTAGAAGCTTATAATTTAAGGAGGGAAGAAAACATACAAAGAAAATCAGAAGAATGACAGCAGTTTATGGGAGGCATAGCAAAGACATCCAGGATTCCTGCTGGTGGGAAATGAAGAGACAGCTAATCTAAGCTCCCTTTTATGAAAATCGGGTACTCATGAGGTGTAGGTCCCAGGGCTGAAGTTCTCTTGCAGGATGGCGAGTTTCTTGGGTTATGATAGAGAAGTTCAGAGGAGTACAGCTGTGTGGGAAATAAAGAGGTGATTTGAAGGACATCTAGTTTTTCTGCCATTGGCTCCAGTTCCAATCTATTGGGTTCCTTTTGAGTCACCTACAATCCAATTTCATTTCATTTTTCAAAAGTCAAGTTGGGGGTGGGGCAGTTAGGTGATACAGTGGAAAGAGCACTGGCCCTGGATTCAGGAGGACCTGAGTTCAAATCTGGCCTCAGACACTTGACACTTACTAGCTGTGTGACACTGGGCAAGTCACTTGACTCTCATTGCCCCAGCACTCCAAAACAACAACAACAACAACAACAACAAAAAGTCAAGTTGGCTTTTACAGAGGAATATTGATTTCAAAATGATAACAAGATTAAATATAGCATCTTCTTTTGCCCCAATATGTAGGGGGCATATTTTTTTCTTTTACTACCTCATTCTCAGGAGATAAAGAAGATTAAGTTCAAAGTTCAGCTCAGCTTCTATAAAGCACAGTTCCATCCTATTCCAAGTCCAACCCATCACCCATATTTTGGGCTTGAGTAGCAGCACTTTTGGTTTTCAGAGATTACCTACTGGCCAGGAAATGACATCCCACCTGGAATCCTGTCTCCAAGGTCGCCTTAGATCCAAAGTGATTCTGCTTAGAACTGAAAATGACAAGGGCAGCTAGGTGGCACAGTGGATAGAGCCCCGGCCTTGAATTCAGGAGGACCTGAGTTCAAATCTGGCCTCAAACACTTAACACTTATTAGCTGTGTGACCCTGAGCAAGTCATGTGACCCCAATTGCCTCACCCCCCCAAAAAAAAATGACAAATGAAATAGACAAGACTAAAACTGTAAACTTTCTTTTCTGGGCCACAAGGCCTAAAAGGTGGGGGGAGAAAGGTAGCCATTCTAGCTCAATTCACTGTGACCTTACCATGGTTGAAGAGGACCTTCACCCCCTCTGGATGCAGCTCAAAAGAAAAAGAAAGAAAGAGAGAGAGAAAGAGAGAGAGAGAGAGAGAGAGAGAGAGAGAGAGAGATTATCCCAGTCTGTTAATATTAAAGATACATTCAGTTTTGCATTAGCTACATAGCCAAAGAAAAAAGGCTGTTCTTACCCACTTGGCATAGGAACCTAGATTATCTTCTCACTGGCATCTACCATGTGGGTGCTTCCATATTCTGTGATCTAGGCATATGCAAAACAAACACTCATTACATGGCTTCAAATGACCTTCATGAAAAGAATCCTATGTTATTCTCTTTGAAAGAACTGAGTATGCTTCTCTACAAACTTACAGTGTGAATGTGTCAGTACAATTGTAAATACTTTTTGTTGTTGTTTAGTCATTTTTAGTCATGTCTTATTCTTCATGATACCATTTGGGGTTTTCTTGGATCATTTTGTGGATAAGGAATCTAAGGCAAACAGTGTTAAGTGGCATGCCCTGGGTCACACAGTTAGTAACTGTCTGAGGCCAGATTTGAACTTACAAGGATGATTCTTCCTCTCCTCAGGCATGGCACTCTATCTACCTAACTGCACCTGTTAATACCAGAGATGAGTATATTGTCCTTCCTTCCTTTGCTCCTGCATGGAGAATTAATTCATGACAATTTATAAGGTCCCTCAGAATTTTGAGGAACAAGCCATGTGAATTTAGAGGATGATTCTGAAGCCTGACCTTTTATATCAGCCAAGTCTTGAGGTCAGATCCAGAGTGAGTAGTTGAGCTGAGCTCTTAACAGGAGGAATAGTAAGAGAAAGAAGAGCTGCTGTTTGTCAAGTGCTTCAAGACTTTCAATATGCTTTTCATGCATTATCTCATTTTGAACCTCAACAATCCTGTTATTAAGGGTTAAAATTCTAGCTAAACTGTCTAAAATATCTAATGAGTGGTCGCCAATAAATTATAAACTTTAGCAAGAGTTAGACTTTTAAGCATTTATTAAGGAGAATAAGAATTTGGTAAAGAGAGAGAAAAAGGCCTATCTATTAAAGGGAGAGCACATTTCTAGCTCCGCTCTCCACCAGAGTCCAGAGGAAAGAGAGCAAGAGTGAGTGCCAGTCTCTTCCTTCCTCCTCCCACTAGCCCGCGTCACTTCCTGACTCCTGGTCTTGCCCTCAAAGACCTTCCCTTCATGGGCAGAACTCTTCTACAGTAAGTATCCAGCAGGTGGCGTTATTCCAATCGTTACACTGTGAAGTAGGTGGCATTAAGTCCCCAACCCCCTTTACAGAAGAGAACATTAAGGATAAAAAAGTTTAAGTGACTTGCCTAAGATCTCATAGCTCGTAATTATCTATGATCAAATTCATAGTGGGATTCCATCCACTACACTGAAATATGTAAAATAATTTGAGACAGAAAACATTATGGCAGAAATAATATGTAAAAAGATGGAACAAAATCAAAGATTATTCAGATAGATAGCAACAGTTAGGTTGGACAGATAAGCTCACATCCCAGAGGAACAAACCAAGAAGAAAATAGAAGGGGAAAAATGAGTCTATATTTCAGATATAGAATTTAAATGTAGGGAAAGGAAAAGAATGAAAGGGAGAAGAAAAAAAAATAATAGACCCAGTAGGATCCTTTGGAGTCATCACGGTCTCATGTATAGGCTCTCTCATTCGTGATTTTCTTTCTATAGCCAGGCTTCACAACCTAAGTACTGGATTTTTACAGCTCTATTATCAAATTAATGGGCTTGATTAAACACTCACTAATTTTCATAAAAGATTAAGAGGGGTATAAATGTGTCTTTCCTTTTTAAGTATCTAAATAAGGTTGTTCCCTCTTTTTTTCTACTCCTGTAATTAAATATCTATAAATGCCAAATTTATGATTTCACAAATTATACTCTGCACACAATTATATTGTCTTGGTCCTGAATCTCTCACATACCTGTATTAAATAATAATATTTTTAAAACCCCAATATCACTGGGTGATGGTTAAAGTACAGTATATTTAGTTTTTCATTATGTTAAATAGTAGATTAATTTTCAAAGTTCAATAATACAATGAAGAGATAATTTCCCTGGAAATAAGAACTCTTTTTTAAGGTATTAATGGCTAAGAAACAAATGGAGCCTTTTTATTGGACATATTGGAGAGAATATATATATATATATATATATATATATATATATATATATATATATATATATATATATATATATATATAAAAACCCAAGGAACAAGTAATCAGATTTCTCTTGTTTATTGTCTGAAAATTATTGAAGGTTTATGGCATATTTCTCTGTAGGTATGTGCTCAATATCTAATGTTCAATTTCTAGCAGGGTGCTATAAAAAGAACCACAAACTTAGAACTTCTAGGTCCTGCTCTTAGTTATGCTAATTCATGGCTTGCTCTGGTTTTCATGTATATACTTAGTTCCCCACAAACTTTCATCCCCTCTTCAGGTCCTGGTACTACCTGTATCAATAGACACGTGCAAATTACTATCTATCTGTCTATCTATCTATCTATCTATCTATCTATCTATCTATCTATCTATCTATCTATCTATCTATCTATCTATCTATCCATCTATCTATCTATCTATCTCTCTATCTATCTATCTATCTATCTATCATTATGGGTTACCAGGTAGTCAGATGGGAAGAAGAATCCCCAATATTTCTATGCTTTTCCCCTTGCAGCCCCAAGCATCTGTTTTGGAATGGCAAGAGTATAGATCTTAGTACCTGGTTGACAGGCAAGTACTGTGTCTTAGATCAACTAAGGTGAATGGGATAATGAGTCCCACCCTCCAACCTTAAAAATATGTTCAATCATAAAACACTGTGTTCCCCATTAGCATGGAAAAACACCATTTACTTACTTGTATGTTCTTAATTCCATTTGTTCTTCATATTTCATCTTCTTCATTCCATTTATATTCAGTGATAACATCAAGGGTATACTTTTTTGTATTCACAGTTGCCTTTGGTATCCTGTGACTGCCTCACGTATTGTACACTAGCTCAGTTCTTCAAGACACATATTTCCTGGGCCTTTTGTAGTTTATTGCACAGTGATATATAGCATGTTTATGAACAGACTAATGGAAACTCAAGAAGACAGACTCTCCTCAAGAGAACTACTTCTCTCCATTGTATAAGCAATTTTTTTGTTTGTTTCTCACTTTCCTCCTTGGAGAAGAAAGACCATAACATAGCAAAGTGATTCTGAATTCTAGCATCTGAGAATCTGTGTTTACTATTAAAAGAAGCAGTTGCTAGTGGAAAAAGTACATGACAAAGCTAGACATGTGCTAACACTTGTCATGAGAGGAAAAAATGTTCCTATGCATAGCTTTTTTCCCTTGGGAACAGATAATGGAACATCTTGGCAGAAGCAGTCAGTCAACAAGCATTCATATGTGCTTACCCAGGTTATCTTAGAAAATAGATCATCAAAATTTGAAGTTGTTTCATAGGTTGACAATTCTCCCAAGGTTGACAGTTCTCAAGTTCTGGAGTCTGGAGAGCAAACTTTTCAGAAATAGAAAAGTTTTTTTTTTTCTCTTTTTCTAGTATTATGTGTTTCTTGAACAAAGAAGACATTACACATAGTTCTTGGGCAACCTACAGCTTGGATTACAAATACAGTTGGTTACTTAGATAATGAGGCAATTATGTGGTACAGTGGGTAAAAACTCTAGTGCTAAAGTCAGGAAGATTTGAGTTCAAACCTGGCATCAAATGTACACTAGCTATGTGATTCTGGACACGTCAACTCTGTTTGTCTCGGTTTCCCCAAATGTAAAATGGGGGTAATAATAGCACCAACCTTGCAGGGTTTTTGTGAGGAATAAATGAGGGAATATTTTTATAGTGTTTGGCATATAGTAGGCAATAAGTAAATGCTCATTTCTTTTCCCCCTACCCGATTCAAGTCTTATGCTAAGGTGGTTTCTTATTTAGCCAACTACATGGTATATTTGTCTTCTGAGGGGGGATTAAAGCATAATGTAGTAATAGGGATTTTGGAGAGTCTATGGAGGAGAACTCTATGAACATGGGATTAAAGGAAATATCAAAGAATTGCCCAATAGCAACTCCAAGTTCAATTTCCTTCTGGGGGAGCTGATAGATTATTTTAATGATATCTGTAATTTTTTTTTTATTTCCTTCTGTGAGTCTTTTACATCTTCTGCATTTTCTGTGGGGTGAAGCAAAGGCTGTCCTGAATCCTATTTGTATAGGATTCACTTTTGGTGAAATCTAAGCATGAATAATACCCTGTGTTTGATAAGAGATTTTCTTGGAGAAACTTAAAATGAGAGTAACAGAACAAAAGGGGAAAACTAACTCTTCTGGGGTAAGCATGAAGAACATCTGCTTTATATGAGGAAAAAGTCTTGAGCTCCTGCTCATAAATGTGTTGAAATACATGGAATGAGAAAACAAAACTGAACAAGAGTGTTGTGTTGGACTATTATATAAATGCTGAAGAAATCAAAAATAAAGGAAAAGCAATGTGAGCGAAAGGGTCAAGGAAAATTTCACAGAGATGTAGAAGTTAAGCTGGTATTGAAGAAAGTAGATATTTTGTCTGATAGAGATGAAGAGGGGAACAATTTTAGGTTGGGCAAATAATCAAAGTGAGAATAAGTGGGGCAGACTGATGTCAGTAGCTGCTCCATAAGCTAGATTTTTGGTCTTGGACAAGGCATTTAATCTCTGGGCCTCATTTCTAAAATGAAGGGGTTAGATAAGATTTTTTTAAGTCCCTCCCATCTCGACACATTGTTCTTTAAATATTCAAGTGGCAAATTTCCATTCAAATGAAGGTAATAGGAAACTTTTTGAGATTATTTTTATGATGGAACTGGTTTGATGTTAAAAAATAAAGGATTAATTTAGCAATTATATTAGACTGCAGAATGTCTTGAAGCAAAAATTATGCCCCACTTTACTAGAATAAAAACAAAATCAATTTTATATCTATAGCCCAAATGTTGTCTTCCACATAGAATTGAACTAAAACCAAACCAAAGGGAATAGAAAGAAGGTCTGAGTATTACATGCATTAACTTTTACAGATGTAGTGGTTATATTGATAAATGTAATGGGTACTTTTATTTTGTTATTGATAATAAACATTTGAACCCCAGTAATTATTTACATATATAAATGAATCCATTGATGTCCCTTCCTATTTGGTTCCTGTGTTCCTCTTCTCCCCCTTGCCCAACAAATACCAGTGTCGGTCTGATCCTTTGCCCAAGAGTTAGAAGCAGTGTGGTATAGTGGATAGGGCACCAGACTTCAAAGTCTTGGGTTAAAAGTACAGCTTAGCAACCTACTAGCTGTGAAATCCTAGGCAAGTTATTTAATCTTTCTATGCCTTAGTTTCTTCATCTATAAAATGAGAATATTGGACTCAGTAGTCCCTGATGTCTTTTCCTACTCTAAATCTATGTTCCTTTGTGCATACTTGTTAACATTTTCACTCAGCCCCTTGATGTATCATCTCCTGTACCTCTAGCAAAGACCTATTGAATTAATGAGGGTCAGCTAGGTGACATAGTGGATTGAGCACTGGCCCTGAGTTCAAATGTGATCTCAGACACTGCTTGTAAGTATATGACCCTGGGCAAGTCACTTAATCACAATTGCCTCAAACATCTGGGGCCACCTCCAGTTGTCCTGATGTATTTCTTGCTACTGGACCCAGATGGCTCTGGAGGAGAGAACTGGTGACCTCGCATAGCCCTCCCTCACTTAAATCCAGTTCACTGCAAGACATGACATCAGCTCCCAATGTCATGATCCTCTTTGAGAATGAAGGACAACAAAACAACAATTGAATTAATGAAAGGTGGTATGGTGGTATATTGGTCAATGAAATTGAAGTCAGAGATTCCTGGATTCAAGGAAATTTACTAGCTTTATGACACTGGGCAAGACACTTAATCTTTCTGTGCCTCAATTTGATCATCTATAAAATGCACATATTGGATCTCCAAGGACTCTTCAAACACTATGATCCCATCATCCATGTCATATCCTGATGTCTTTATACCATATATATGCATATATTTATGTATATATACATATATATTTACATCATTCATTTGATGTTTATAAATAATATACTTCCCAAATAATTATCTGGCAAAAAAGAATTATCTGGCAATAAATGAAAAAATATTAAGGGATTATTACTATGTGCCAAATAGAATACAAATAGAATAATGAGGTAGTTTCTATTCTCCAGGGGACTATTATGGGGACTCAACAAATGCAAAAATGTTCAGGTGCAGAGTAGATGGAAAGACTTATTCTTACCATTCAGAAGCAAGGCAGAGGCAAAGTATTTGGGACCAGAAGATGCAGTTTAACAGTGTATTATAAGGTCTTGTGCTCCTCTGGGTGTAGAATACAACAAATGGTATATACATGGTGATCTTGATGGAAGGCAATCCAATTTTGCAGGAGTATAGATTATGATACAGCTAATATATAGACTTTTCTTTAGTGTCATATAATTTAGTAAAACCATATCCTTGGGCAGCTAGGTGGCGCAGTGGTTAAAGCACCAGCCCTGGATTCAGCATGGGCCCTGGATTCAGGAGGACTTGAGTTCAACTATGACCCTTCAGACACTTGACACTTACTAGATGTGTGACCCTGGGCAAGTCACTTAACCCTCATTGCCCACAAAAAAAAAAACAAACAAAAGCAAACAAACAAAAAAAACCCCACAACATATCCTTTGCAGATATTAAACCATTTGACAGTATAAAGGACTTTGATGGTGAGAACTTTCTTTTGTGAGACATCAGTTTCCTACATTTCTAAATACACTTAAAGCAACTGTGCAGCACACATCTTTTCATCTTTAGAGATTTTACCACATAATAAAAGCTGGATAACTTCTTTAAATGAAGGAAGGACACTAACTCTTTAATGGTGGCATTTTCTGACCCTGTAGCCACATCTGTAAAACTCTAGCAGTACTCAAAGTCATCAAAATCCTTACTCCTGGAATCTTTTCTCTCTCCATGGTAGAAATGGCATCTTCTACTAGTACTTCTATGAGTACTAGATCAGCTTTCTATAGATAATTCCCACATTTTTATTTCCATATCAGGTTGGTTCCTGAAATCCAGCTCCACATTTCCAATTGCTTGCTCTCTGTATTTCCTCAAATACCCTTCTGGCATGCCATGAATCAAGCTTAATTTATCTTTTCCCCATCTACTTCTCCCAAATGTCTTATAAAAGTGAGAACCTTTCCATGTTACAGATATGGCATTTCTACTATATCTTTGAGGTCAAGGTTTTCTAGCTGGACATGTATGATCTTGCATTTTTTTTTATTTTAAGAGTCTTGATAACTGTATTTCAGTGTAATTTATTTCATTTTAATTCTATGGATTTTATTGTATGCATTTAAATAATTATTTTGAAAAAAAGGATCCAGAGTTTTTACCAGATTACCAAATAGGTCTCTGACACACAAAAAAGAGGTTAAAATTCCTGTTATAGTAACATAATATTAAAAGTTGATATTTCTTTATCCTCTAGGGTGCTGTTTTTAACTTGGAATTATATTTGACCCTTTCCTTTTCTCTAACCCTTAATTCCTATCAGTTGCTCTGTGTTGTTGATTCTATCTTCAAACCATCTCTCACATGCACATAATCTCTATTACTTCCACTATTTTAGTTTAGGACCTCTTTATTATAAGTCAGAACTATTGCAACAGTTTCTAGTTTCTTCCCTCTACAATCCATCCTAATTCTTCCTAATGTAATGAGGGCCCTGTTCTTCAGGCATGCACAGTATCTGTCCGTTGCCAATTGATGTAAAGGCTTTAGTTAGCCTGGTTCCAGAAGTATTTGATGTAGAAGTCCTTTGTCTCTTGCTTTAGATCATGCACAGATCACCTTTGTTTCCTGTTGGCTCTGTACATGGTGATAAAAAGCCTTTTAATTGGATTTTGAACCAGAATTAAGTGTGCATATAAAAGGTTCAAAAGGTTCTTTTTTGGTGGTGAATGAGATATGTAATGCTATAAAAATCTGGGTGGGAGAGAGAAGCAGGGGTGGTGGCATTGTCATCAAGTTGTTTTGTTGTTGTTATATTGTTGACTGACTCATTATAACTTTATTTGGAGTTTTCTTGGTGAAAATACTAGAGTGGTTTGCTCTTTCCTTTCTAACTCATTTTTTTTTCAGATTAAGAAAGTGAGGTAAAGAGGGTTAAATGACTTGCCCAGGGTCATACAGTTAGAAAATATCTGAGGTCATATTTGAACTCAGGAAGATGTCTTTCTGACTCCAGGACCAACACCCTATCCACCTGCACCTATATGCCTTATCAGCCTGCTACCTGCTGCCAATTCTCCCTACCCATGACTTGATTTGCCACTTTTTTTTTTAATCCTCATGCCCATTCCTTCCTAATGTTAGATGAGATTGATTGAATGTGGTACAAATGCTACTATGATCTGGTAAACTTCAAAAAGTTGGAAACTCCATCAGCGATCCAATGACTAAAGTCCAAATCAGAGCCTGATGGTTGCAGTGACAGCAGTTGGGGCCACTAAAGAGTCAACTCTGAAGAGTGACCTGCTTGACCTAACCCAGCAGTAAACTAATCAGGCAGGTAAAACATCATATCCTTCATGCAATGGGGCATTTTGTGCACCAGCAATGTTGCTGTCAGAAGTTATTACAGGAGAATGGTTGTTAATCATTACTTTAAATTGGAGCCTACTCTCTCCAAGTCCTGAGACAGTAGGGGAGAGTGTGATCCTTTTTATTGGATATATTTATACTTTTGTTTTTGTTATACATTCTCAGTAAATATTCCTGGGTAAAAGATAGGTCACATTTGAACTCAGGTCTTTCTGACCCTGGGCCAGACAATCTATCCACTGTGCCACCTTGATGCCTTTTGAGAAATAGTACTAGAAAATCTGCTCCCAACAAACCATACTTACCACCAGAACTGGAAGAGAAGAAGTTGTAGCCTTCCTCCAGGGAACCAAGTTACTAGTATCTGTGGGAGTTGGGAATGAGCTATAGATCTTGTGGTCTACTAACATATGGATCTTAACATGTGACTCCCTAGATCAAAAATCTCAAGAAGTTACCAATTACCTCTAGGATAAAATATGAACTCTTCAGGTTGGCATTTGTGGCCATAATCTACCTCAGGCCACCTTCTTCAGTACCTTCTCCATGCATTCACATTGACTTTTTTCCATCACTGAAACATGTGTGAATTTGGGAATTCTCTTTCTTTAAGGTTCAATTAAGCTTCCAGTGCTGCTGTTAAGCCAACTCTGATCTCCCCACATGAAAGTAGTCACCATCATCATTTTGTAGACCTCTATTCTGCACTATTACATTCTACCTTGTATCAAAACATTTTGTGTGCACATGTTTTATCCCTTCTATTAAATTTTAAGCTTTTGAGGAGAGTGGACTGTGTCATATTTTACTGTTGAACCAGCAGTTTCTTCCTAGTACATTGCTAAGTGCATAGTTGGCTTTTTTTTTTTTTTTGCGAGGCAATTGGGGTTAAGTGACTTGTCCAAGGTCACACAGCTAGTAAGTGTTAAGTGTCTGAGGACAGATTTGAAGTCAGGTCCTCCTGACTCCAGGGCCAGTGCTTTATCCACTGCGCCACCTAGCTGCTCCATAGCTGGCTTTTAATAAATGATTATTATGAGTCAAATTTGAAATTTAAAATTGAAGCCATTGAAAGCATTATAGAATGCAATGACTTGGATAGTGTTTGTTAATTTAATGTTTAGTTTATCTATTTAATGATATCACATTCATCAATGATCCTTTAGGCATATCATAAAATGGAAGCCCCATTGTACATCATATTTATTTACTTGACAGGTACCTCAAATACGCTATCTATTTATATAACTTGTATGACTTTTAAAAATCTTTAATCATATCGATAATTTATGTGAAGGAATACAGTCATTTCCTTTATAGCAATTCAGATCTAGACCACAGAGAAAGATTGAGTTCTCTAAATATTTTTCAAGAAAGGTAATAAATAGGGGCAGCTAGGTGGCACAGTGGATAAAGCACTGGCCCTGGATTCAGGAGGACCTGAGTTCAAACCCGGTCTCAGACACTTGATACTAGCTGTGTGATGCTCAGCAAGTCACTTAACCCTAATTGCCCCATCCCCCCCAAAAAGGAAATATATAAATACAGAGTATGAAGATGCTGATTTGCTAGACAATAATAAAAATGGCTTAGGAGACAAACATATTTCAGAGATGTTGCCTATTTGAGTTTGAATTTAAGTCTAAGCCCTAAATATGAAATGTATTGCCTCATTTTCAAATTCTCTATTTCTCTAATAGACATAAGGCCTGGTCCCTTGGTCCTTATATATCCTTCTCACTGACTAAATTCCAAGGAAGCAGGGAGCTTGCAAAATTAGGCCAATGGTATTCCATTTGCCATCAGAAAAAGAATTCAATCACATTAGGGACTATCAGGAATGACAGGAATGTAAATATTCCTTGGGCAAGATAAAGATAAATAATGTTCTATTGCCAGTTTTTCCATAGAGATAAAGTAACAAAATTAATAAATAATAACATCTGACCATATTCCCTTTCAGCTAAAGAGGAAAGGTATAAGCAAAACACAGCATGTGAAAAGAATAGCTTCATTCATCTTAGGCTGATCTATAAACTGTGTCATTTACTGATCTTGGGCACATAGTGTATTCTCAGAGACAAAAGTGGTTCGTCAAATACATTCAAATTCTTTTTTTCCCTTTAACATATTTGTTAAATTTGTTGCCCCCCTTTTTCCCTCTGTTCAAGGAAACACAAGATTAAAAAAATGTTATTTATTTGTGTGTGTGTGTGTGTGTGTGTGTGTGTGTGTGTGCGCGCGTGCGTGTGCGCGTGTGATGCTATGGATGCCTTTCATGGAATATGAAAGGGAAATTTTCCTGGCCATCTACTTTCCAATTTCTGAGTCATTGCCTATCCTGCTAAATTGCTTAATACTCCCTGTAGTGGACCTGTGACCTGGAATCTTTATGCAAGATTAATGGGAAAGCAAATGGGAATTAGTATTGGGGTGGGTTGCTCCACAGCTTTCTCTTTTATCTAGCAGTCCACCTGTTTTTTACAATTATGCTTTCATTAGTTTCTGAATCCAGAGATCCTACAAAAGACCTTCCCTTTCTGTCCGTCTCCATTTCCTCCCTCACGCCCACCTCATCTTCACACTGACACTCCCCCTCCATGCCCACCAAAAATTATCAAACTCACTCTGCCTCTAACTGACATGCTGACAGGAAATTATTACACGTCATTACACTTCTTAAAACACAATTTACCCAGCCTTTGCAAATTATTCTCCAGTGTGTGTGAGGGGGTAATGGAAACTGTCGATTTCACTTATACTTGTCACTAGCACTTTCTTCTGGACAATGAACAATTTATGTTTTCTCTCTCTCAAAAAAAAAAAAAAGAAAACCAAAACCACAACACAATCCTTTGAAATATATAAAAGCAACTTCCTCTAACAGGGAAAGTAGAAAAAAAAAATCTTTGCCACTTCTTTTATATTTGATCGTCTCAGCCAAGGAACTATTGATAACATATATATACACGAGAGTCTTCCCGTTCTTCTCATTTGCATATCTTTACTTATTGGGATTAAAACCCTAAAGAAGAGAGCTTCTGTGTAGGGAAACCTAGCTCAGATAGATCCCATTCTTGGAATAACCTGCCAGCATCCATCTCACCCACACATCTTAAACCTTATTGCCTCAGATCTACCGTCTGTCTATAGTGTCTTTCTCCTCACCCCCTCCCTGGAACACCTCCACCACCCCCACCACCTCCCTTGCTGCCACTTGTGCCCGTGTGACTCTATCATCCAGCCATTTGTCTTTGGGTCTTGTCTGAAATAATTTGAACTGCCAAATCTTGAAATGAATAGGTTTTGTTAACACAAAAGGCTAAGGAACTAGTTGGAAATCTTAAAGAGCTCACCATCCCCAACTTTTAACTGATCATATTGTTCCTCTTTCAGGCATTCTTCTGTCAGGCTTATTCTGCCTCAATGGGAGAAGGATGATGAATTGTTTGGTTACTGGAGGCAGAGAGAAAGAAATCCTGTGTTGGGGTCTGGGAATTGGTTAAGTACTTCTGCGGAGCTTCAACCTTATAATCGCTCTCAGCAACTTGGCCTCCTTGATTTATAAACTGAGCTGGTGATTAATGATCTTTTAAGTGGACAAGGCAGGCCAAAGCCTCACCAATTGGACCACTCCAACACGACGACCACTTGTAGGGGAAGAATAACAGCCTTTGCATTTAGGTAATTGAGACAGCTTCAGAGCAGTTCCCGCTCTGCATTCACTGACATAAATCAGCTATAAAGTTCGCCTATTTTTGACATCAGTCCTTGTGACCACAGCTCCTCAGGTCAGCAGCTGGCAACAGGATTTAAATGGAGTTCTAAATGTGAGAGATCAGGGCTTCTCCTTCAGGGGAGGAGTAGAAACAGTGGGGGAAGACTGAGTAAATCTGCATCAATTTGTGAATGGGGCAGCAAAATTACTCAAAATCAGAATGCATAACATATATGTAGATAGATGATAGATAGATGATAGATAGATAGATAGATAGATAGATAGATAGATAGATAGATAGATAGATAGATAGATAGATATAGTCAGACAGACACAGACAAACACAGACAGACAGATAAACAAACACAAAACAATTCTCTTTTCCCTGCTAGGCCCTGGGCTTTAGGCAAATTCATTTTTCTAGATGTCTGGTCTTACTATCCACATCTCTCTGTTTTGACCCTTATTGTTCCAGTCCCTGTAGAATCTATTCAGCCTTCTAGGTAGTTCCTGACCATGTTCAATCCAGCTGGTTGCCTGAGGCCAAATTTGTTCTTCTTTAGAGGAAAGTTAGAATTCCTCCCTTCAGGGCTCTGCTGAACTTGAAGTGTTTTAATGAAGCCTTGGCACTAGAAGCCTCCACTGTTTGAGGATGAGCCCAATGATGATTAATTGAAACCGACAGAAACACTGACAGTAAGTGCTCACTGTACACTCAATCGTGTAATCTTCCTTTCTCGCCCAAATTTTGGTTCCTCAGGCGTTCACTTCATTCACCTCTTCTTGCCTGCTGGGTCCCACACCTAGGTGGACTTGCTTGTCTCTGGAACCAGGAATGTGTCAAGGGCCTCTGTAGCCAGTGGCAGCCCAGGGAGAGGAGTCCTTTTATCCAACATCCCTGAAAGAAAAAAAAAAGTACAAACATCATTTTCTGGTGATTACCAGATGAATATTTATGAAAATAATGTTTATAATTGGAGTCAGTGTTGCTGACAAGCAATAAATACAAGCATGGAACTCAAACACTTTTGCTGTAGGTGTGCTAGAAAAGGATCAATAATGGAAAACTAACTTCAGCTAAACAGGGAGCTTTCAGCTCTCCCTAGGGGAAAGTTCTGAAATATTTCCAATCTGGTCTGAACTCCAGTGAAAACTTCAGTGTATCTAAAGAAGGAGGGGCTGTGGGGAAGCAAAATCTCACATATTTATTTTCTGAAATTCTGTTTTAATGAACTGGGCCTTTTGCTTGAAGATTTGTAATAATCTTCTTCCTAAGTTTTTTGCTTGGGAAATGGAAGTGCAACTAATGAATTACGGCATGGCTCTGGCTATCTACAGATAATTAATATTACCCCCTTTTAGTCAAGTCTGTGGAAATGGGCTTTTGTGAAATGCTAACTGGATCCCTCAAACCACAATTTCTTTGGGAGGTGCTTGGAGGGTGATTTAAAAATGCCATCACAGAGTTCCACAATGAAAAAAATGTAAATCTAGATCTAGATCTAGAACTACTGGCAGGTACCCAGGGTTAGGAGGGAGGGAATATCCCTGTGCAAGTAGCTTTTACTGCAACAAAGATAAGGGGAAAATGAATGAAGTTGCATTGAAGATAGGACTTAATCTGTGATGGGAAGTCACTTCACCAATGCAAATTATTTTAGTTCTCTGTTTCAGAGTTTTAAGAACTGTGGAATAGACTAGTGAGTCTGAATGCTGATTTAGTGATACTGTTGTGTATATTAAATCATCTCATGGTTTTATGATATTAATAAAAGGAAGCTGATTTTAGTACCCTTCAATTAAAAGTGATGTAGGTAGATTTATGATTTTATTGATCGGGGAACTCCTTCCAAAGATGTAGAATGAAATTTCCATGTTTTTTTCATGTCCTCCCATCAATCATCCAGAAGGGTTCCACCTACGGTACTGAAAGTCCTTTCTTATTCAGTTTGTCAGTAAATAAACATTTATTAAGTGCCTACTATTTACCAGTCACTGTGTTAAGTGCTAGGGATTCAAAGAGAGGCAAAAGACAACCCCTGTCTTCAAGAAGCACATAATCTCAATCCCTTGATCCTATGTAGATAGCAAGGGAATATTGTCTATCAATGATCCAATTCTTTTTTTTTTAATGTATGAGGTATTTTATTTTTTCCGTTACATGTAAAGATAGTTCTCAACTTTTGTTTATACATGCTTTACAATTTCAGATTTTTCTCCCTCCCTCCCCTCCCTCCCCCCCTCCCCTAGACAGCAGGTAATCTGATATAGGTTATATCTATATATCTCTATACATATACACATATATATATATATATACACACACACATATATATATACACATAATAACATTAATCCTATTTCTGCATTAATCCTGTTACAAGAGAAAGAATCAGAGCAGTGATGCAAAACCTCAAAATAGAAAAAAAAAACAGCACCCAAAACAAAAGAAATAATATGGTTCAATCTGCATCTATACTCCACAGTTCTTTCTTTCTTTTTTTTTTCTTGGATTTGGAGATCCTCTTCTATCATGAGTTCCCTGGAACTCTTCTGTACCATTGCATTGGTGAGAAGAATATAGTCCATCACAGTAGATCAACACTCAATGTTGATGATACTGTGTACAATGTTCTTCTGGTTCTGCTCATCTCACTCATCATCAGCTCACGTAAGACCCTCCAGGTTTCTCTGAACTCTTCCTGCTCACAATGATCCAATTCTTGCCAAATTACCTCTCCATTTTCTTTTCTGGTCATACATCTTTCTGATGGGTCATTTATGTCACCTATCTTCTATGACTAAATACTATTAATATGTTATAGCTTATCCTTGCTCATCATATGCCTCTACATTCTTTTTTGGAATTATTTATGTTATTTTTTTTCAGAGTATGGTGTTCCATAACTAAAAAAAGTATATAAAACCAAAAGAGGAAAAAAAATATTAAAAGAAGTACCTTTGTTTCAGAAAGAAGCTGCATTTAGTAAACAAAAAATAATAATGGAATTCCTGATAAACAGTCAGCATTGTTAGGCACTTTAGATACAAAGATAAAAAGAAAATTGTTCCTACCCTAAAAGCATATATATATATATATATATATATATATATATACACACATATATGTTCTACTCAGATAATTTAAAATGCTACATTGTAGAAAGGCATAGATTTTGGCTGTTTAAGAATCCATACCTGGAATTTTATTTGGGTTTGGAACTTCTAGTAGGGGAAAGTCCTTTAAAAATAAAGGTCAAATCTCTAGAGTGTATAGTCTTAGAGTTTATGAGGACACATAGAAATTATGTGACTCGACCAGAGTCATACAAATAATATGTATCAGATATTGAATCAGCATCAATTAGTCATCCTGCTCTATAATTTTCTTCCTTTGCTTTTTCTTTCCCTGGTTTGGGTATGAGGAATATATTTGGCTCACAACAGGGTTTCTTAGAATATTTTTAATGAGAATATTCTGTGTAAAATAAATATTAATTATTCTTTAACTGATTAATCAGATTTACTTCTATATGCCACTGGACCAGGTTTTATTGTTGCTGTTTTTCTTTTTTCTTGCTGTTGCTGTTACTGTTGTTGTTTGCTATTTGTTTGGTAGTTCCTTCATACCCAAATCAATTTTTATTTCAGAAATTTATGTTCTGTTAATTGGGTATTTTATATTTTGGTAGCTAATCCTTTATTTCTTTTGACTTCTCTGTTTTGTAGGCATAGAATTATGAATAGTAGATTCTGATATTAGTTGTTTGTATTGCATCTTTGCTAGAGTATTCATGGGCTACATTTGGTTATATATTTTCTCCTACTCCTCTCTCTTTACTGGTCTCTCATATTTCTCCCTCTGCCCCCTCCAGCTTCCTCAGGTGGTGATCTTTTAGTATTTTGTTTTCCAAGTTTTAAATTTCTGGGTAGACTTATTTTATTATTTCCTATAGCATAGTAGTTAGACAGAATTTGAATTTGTCATGTTCTTCTAAGAGAAATATGATTCTTAGGTCACCTCTGTAATAAGGTCAGTCACTGACCTGTATAATATTCATATGTTCTTTTTATTGTTGTTGCCTTAGATTTCATTTATTTCTCTGTATGTGTGTGTTTTGATTGTATATTCTAAATTTGTTATTCTCTTTCTCAAGGTCCCTACATTGTTGGAGAAATTCTTTACTGGTTATTCAAATTTTCCTGCTCTGCTACTTATATTTTTATATTATACATTGGGAGATCTAATTATCTACTTAAATTTGTTCCAAAAGTTATTTTCAAAGTTATATTTCTGGAGGTATTTTTCTTCTTTCTGTTGTTCCATGCTCTCTGAGAAGTCCAGAGTATCCCTTTATAAAATTCATTTTCTTTGAGATGGTACCTGTCAGTGGTGTTTTGGACTCTAAGTGAAGTTATCCTCACTCTTCTTTCATTCTTTTAATTCTCTCTATTAGTATATTAGTTTGTGAACTAGGTTTTTGCTCAGTCTCTTCTTCATAGACTTTTGCTCTTTTAGCCTTTCTTGTGTATTTCCAAACATTTGTTTCTTATTCCCCTTCTCAATCTTTAATCTCTTCCTTTACAACTGCTGTCCATAACTCTGAGGTGGCAACTTGGTTGGCCTCAGCCTCCTTAATTTGGGATTGTGCTGAATAATCTCTGAATGGGAAGGAGGGAACCCAGCTACATTATCAATCCCCTTCCTCTCAGATGCTGACATTGTTTTTTCCCACTAGCTTACTCTGCTTTCTACTATGTAATGCCCCCATCTTTTAATCTTCATCCAATCACTCAATCTTTCTTCCATGTACCTTCATGAACAGAATCAGGGTACATCATTTTTTTTATGGAATGTAGAAAAACATGCTGAAGTACTGATATGGGCAGAGAGTACCAGAATAAGACCACTAATTCTGTCCAAGATGTTTACTAAAGACAAGCTCTCTAGGTTGCCCAACTGTCATACATCATCTGATAGAGAATAGCTATTTTTCACCTCCTGTTCCAAGCAAGTTAAGCAGAATTAGATAAAAGACTAAAAATTAGAAACTGACCTGGCATGCAATTAAAACAATTTCAACTTGCTATCAATTTCACAATTGATGTCACAAAATTGAAGTTGGATTGAGAAAAAGTCATCAACAATAGCATAACCATTTCATATAGAAATCTGACTGATATATATCAGTGTATATAACCAGAACACCAAAGGAACTTTAGAAGTGTCTTAGTAAGCAAATACTTGACCTTTTTACCAAGTGGAGAGAAGTACCATTCATGGTCAACATTGATTTAAAATATGAATACATTCTTATAATCTTATAGAGGAGGATGGTAGCAGACCAAGAGCAGTAGTGTTTAAGAGATTCATAGTATCTGGAATGTCCCATAGGCTTAATGTAATCCTATTTTTTTCATTTTATGGATGAGGAAAACTGAGCCTTGTAGAAATTAATTCATTTGATTGAATAAATGAATGAAATAAATGATTTATTAAGCATTGACTATGGGTAAAACACTGGGCTAAACTTTTAAGAGTTCCTGCTCTCAAGGAGCTCACATATTAAAAGAAGAGATAATACAAATGGAAATTTTTGCCTACAACTCAGAAAGAAAATAGTGCAATGGCGAAGCAGATGGCAATTCTCCTTCTTTAATGCCATTTCCACTGATAAAATATTAGTATTGTATCTTTTGACAGAGGCAAAGAATTTAATGGCTAGAATTTTATTTTCTGGGTCTTTGATTTAGCCCTCACCTTAACCTGGTTATCCATCCATAGGGATTGATTCTCAGGATGATGGCTGAAAAAATGGGACTGGAAGCTTTGTTATTCTCAATGCTACTGGATTTAGAGCCTCTGGCTGTCCTCATCCTGGTTTTGGGGGAGAGAGTAGTTAAAATAGTGATAATGGTTTGACTTGTCTGGTGCGTGCACACTCCTGTATCTCCCTCAGCATGCCTTACTCTTGTCAACTAGGCTACTTGCCTGTCCCATATGTAGAAATTTGTTGGTAATCACAACTTATCCATGGTAATAAGATCTTAAATAAAGGATCCAGGATTTGAATCTGTGTCTTTTGACTCCAAATATAATACTCATTCTTCTATAGCATGCTTCAAAAAGTGAGAGACATGGGAGGGTGGATTAAAAAAAAGTTGATTTAAAAAAAAAGTTTTGTGAGACTCAATTAAATAAAATAAAAAAGGTCATTTAAGGATGAAATTGAAGAAAGACAAGATTCTAAAAAAATTGAATAGCAATAATATTTTAGCATCATGTTGAAACTATAAAGATTGATCATAGCATAAAGCATAAATAACATGCAAATAAATGCTAAGATGAAGAAAATAAAAGGTCTCTTTAACAGACCTAGACAATAAAAAATAGAAATATCAAAAAGGACATAGATTTTAATGGAGGCAAAATAATGTTATTCCAAATTAAACAATGAAAAAGAGAAATAACAAATAACTATGTGAAAGAAAATCATAATGATAAGATGAAATAAAATCTCTGTGCTACAACTAAGGCAGCTTTTGGAGAAACTAGCATATATATGAACACATATTAACAAAAGAGTGAAATAGAAGGCCAACTAATTAAACATGCAATAACAAAAAGAAAACCCCACAAAAATCAAGAAATCATAATTCCCAGAGCAAGAACTATTTGAAAAATTTAAATATCAGATTAAAAATATAAAAGATTATTGAATTAAGTTTTTTGAAGACTGGTAAAATAGATTAAAGTCCAAGATAATCTCATAAAAAGAGAGACAAACACAAACAAATCAAATTATCACTGGTTAGTAAACAAGCATTTACTAAGCATTGTATATGTATCATACATTGTGCTTAGCACTGAGAATGCAAATTTAAGGTAAAAAAACCAGTTTCTTCTCAAAATGAACTCATATCCTAAAGGGGGAGATAACATACAAATAGCTATGTATTTAAAAGATATATACATTATACACATGAGATAATCTTGGAAGACACTAGAGGTGGGGGATGCTGAGAAAGAAATTTTGCAGAAAATGGGATTTGAGTTAAATCTTGAATAAAATTAGATAATTCAAGAAGTGGAGGCAAGGAATGTGAACCATTCAGACTCAGGGGATAGCCAGTGAAGAGGCAGAGTGATAAGAGATGATGATGATATACAAGGAAAAGCAAGAAGGTCTATAGAATAGTGTATGGAAAGGAGTAATGTGAAAAGTAGGCTAAGCTTAATTATAAAGAACTTTAAATAACTCACAATTTTGTATTTGATGCTAGAAGTAATAAATAGTTTGTAGCAAGATAACATGGTCAGACCTAAATTTCAGAAAAAAATCACTTTGGCAGTTAAGTAGAAGTTAGATTGAAATGGAGAAAATGTTGAGAAAAGTAGGCAAATCAGAAGATTTTTGTGATGGTCCAAATATGAGGTGAAGATATCATGCAATAGAGTGGCATCTCTATAAGTGGAGGACAAAGGAAATAAGCATCTATTAAGTACCTTCTATGTGATAGGCACTGTGCTAAGCCCTTTAGAAACATTTATTTTGATCTTACAACCACCCTCATAGGTAAATGCTATTAACATCATCATTTTCAGTTGAGGATATTGAGGTAGGTAGAGGTTAAGTAACTTGCTCGAGGTTACAGAACTAGAAAATGTTTGGTGCTAGATTGGAACTCAGGCATTCCTGACTCCAGGACCAATGTTCTATGCCCTATACTACCCAGTTGACTAAAAGAAGGGAAAGGGAGGTCAATCCTCTGTCCCCTTGAGAGCCTCAATAGCTAGCACAGATGGTATGATCAAGTAATGGATTTTTTTTTAATGATGGGGAAAATGTGGACATCTTTGTAAAAAGCACAGAAGAAACCACTAAGTAAGGAGACTCGATTAGAGAAATGCAAATCAAAATAATGCTGGGGTACCACCTCACCCCTATCCAATTGGCTAATATGACAAAAAAGGACAATAATAAATGTTGTAAAAGATGTGGAAAAATTGGAAAACTAGCACATTATTAGTGGAGTTGTGAACCAATCCAACCATTTTGTAGAGCAATTTGGAACTATGCCCAAAGGCCTATGGGGCTGTACATACCCTTTGACCCAGTGGTACCACTTTTAGCTCTGTATGCTAAAGAGACTATAGAAAAGGGAAAATGACCCACATATACAAAATATTTCTAGTAGCTCTCTTTGTGGTGGCAAAGAATTGGAAATTGGAAGGATGCCCATCAAGTGGGGAATGACTGGAGAAGTTGTGCTATATGAATGTAATGAAATTCTATTGTGCTATAAGAAATGATGAGAAGGCAGATTTCAGAAAAACCTGGAAAGACTTAAGGGGACTGAGTGAAGTGAGCAGGACCAGGAGAACATTTTACACAGTAAGAGCAACATTGTATGCTGATAAACTGTAACAGACTTAGCTCTTCTTAGCAATAAAATGATTCAAGACAATTCCAAAGGACTCACAATGGAATATGCTCTCCATATCCAGAAAAAAAGAACTGTGGAATCTGAGTGCAGATTGAACCATACTATTTCTACTTTTTTTTTGTTTTCCTTTGGTTGGGAGCTTCCCTTTTGTTCTCATTCTTCTTTGACAACATGACTAATATGGAAATAATTTTAATGTGATTGTACATATATAACCTATGTCATATTGCTTCCTGTCTTGGGTATGGGGGAAGGGAAGGAGGGAGGGGAAAAATTTGGAAGTCAAAATCATATAGAAACTAGTGTTTAAAATTATTTTAATATGTAACTGAAAAGATTAAAATACTATTAAAATATGTTATACAAATGTAGTACAATATTATTTGATAGGGTCAGAATGCAAGGATGTTCACTATAAATTTTGTTATTTAAAATAGTTTTAGAAACATTAGCGTTTCCAAAAAGATACAAAGAAATTAAGGGAATAAACATGGAAAAATAAAAGTAAAAAAAGTGATGTAATTTGCAGATGCTATGGCAATTTACTTAGTGAACACTAGAAATTGAAATAAAACGAACTTAAAAATTACAAATTCACAAAAATATTTCAGGATACAAAATTAATTAAGAAAACCACTAGGCCTTCAGTATATTACAAGTAAAATCTTTCCAGAAGAGATATGAAAATAAATTCCTTTGGAAATAATTAAAAAACATGTAAAATCTTCAGTACACCCACCGAAGTATACATATTAATTTTATGTATACAACTTGAAGAAATAAGGAAAGAATTAAGAAGTTTAAGGAGATATTAATTGTTCATGGTTGACTGGTGCTTATAAAATGAAAATGACAAGACTATTTAAACTAATTTATAGATTTATGGCAATATTAGTCTAAGTAGTAAAGAGTTACTATATAAACTAGAGAAAATAACCAAAAAAAATCTGCAAGAGCAAACGGTTAGGAATATCAAAGGAAATGATCATGATGACAATGATGATAGAAGGGATTTAACAGTACCAGATCTCGATATACTTAAAGGAGTAAACATCAAAACTAGTTAACATTTGTTAAAAGCTAAACAAAACAAAACAGAAAAGGCAATCAATGGAACAGAATAGGCAAATTTTACCTAGATATAATCAAATATATTTATATACTGGGGTAAGGATTCTCTATATGATTTTTTAAGGGGGGAACATGAACACAGTCCTCTAAGATAACATAACTAGGTTCATACTAGCATCTCACCACTACAACGTGCTCCAAAAGTACACAGAATCTAAATATAAAAGGTCATATGATAAATAAAATAGAAGACAAGGGAAATGTGTACTTTTTTGCAACAAGAGTTAAATTAAGAGCTCTTGACCAAACAAGAGAAACATGCAACTAGAAAGTAAAAGGGAAAATTGTGACTATTAAATTGAACAACATCTTTTCACAACAAGAAGTATGAGGATCATCCTTCCAGAGATGGATGGTCAAAAGATATAAATATTTGATAAGGGGCAGCTAGGTGGCACAGTGGATAGAGCACCAACCCTAGATTCAGGAGGACCTGAGTTCAAATCCAGCCTCAGATACTTGACACTTATTAGCTGTGTGACCTTGGGCAAGTCACTTAACCCCAACTGCCTCACACAGAAAAAAATTGATAAATGTTTGTCATAAAAAATCAATCATTTGAAAAAAGTCTTCAAATTACTGTCAATAACAAGGGAATGCAAATTAGAAAAACTCTGATGTCATACTTCATGCCTATTAGATTTGAAGATATGACAAAGTTGCACTTACTGGAGTATCTATATAGGAGGAAAGGCATACTAATGTAAATCATAAATAAAATTTGAATAAAAAAATCAAACTATATTATTGACCCTAAGGAATGCCTACTTAAAATCATTCATTGAAACTTAGGAACACAGCTGATGTGAGTTAAAGAAGAAACCAGCAGCAATGACCACAATTATGTAAATAAAGTTGACATGAAGAGGCAAAAATATCTTGATCAAATAAATGGTAAATATGAATACCATACTAGGAAGTTAGAGTATATATCTCTTCTCTGCTAGTAATCAATAAAATAATGTGCTTGAGAAGGTTAGACAGAGGATTTCTTGGTAAAGGTATTTGTTGGAAAGTATCTATTGTGTAAAAAATGTATCAATGAATTTTAAAAATATGAAATAGTAGTAAATATTCTAATTTATGTAGTGCTATATAAAGTTTACAAAATACTTTCTTAAAACCAACTCCACGAGTTAGGTATCATCCCTCTTTTATGAATAAGAAACCTTGAATTTCACATATCTTATGTGACTTACCCATGGTCATAAAGCTAGGAAGATTCTTCAACAAGATTTGAATCCAAGTCTATCCTGAGTCCAAGTCAACAACAACACCCTCTACCTTCCTTTGTTTCCTATCTCAAACTCACCAGAGTGTCTCCTTTATTCTCTCTCTCTCTCTCTCTCTCTCTCTCTCTCTCTCTCTCTCTCTCTCTCTTTCTCACCACTTAACTTCCTCAACCACAGATCTAGTTGGTCAGGACTCACTCTTTGATCAAAATCTTTAGACAGTTCCATACTAATTAGTAAATTTAAACTATTTTGTATAGCCTTCATTTTTCCTCTATCCGTAATCTGCTACCACCTTATTTTTCCAGTTTCATCTCATAGTATTCCTTTGTATATTTTCTATTCTCTGCCCAAACTGTACTACTCACTGTTTCCAGAATTTACTCTGCATTTCCCACCTCTTTTTCTTTGTATAAATCATTCCCCATGTCTAAAATGCATTTCCCTCTGGGATGAGAGAACCTATGTTCAAATCCATGATGCTTACATTGAGACTCCCTGATTCTCAGTATTCTAATTTATACAATGAGGATGTTGGACTAGATGGATTCTGACGTCCCTTCTAGCTTTACATCTATGATCTATTCACAGCCTTTAGAAGACTGCTAAAGTGTCACTTCCTTAAGGTACCAACTCTAATCTGTCCATTTAAAATCAACATTTTATCCCTTAGCCCTCACACTGAATTGTATTTATATGTCTTATTACTGTGACCAAGAGGTAAAGTGGTTAAGAGCTTGGATAGTTGATGTATGACTAGACAAAAACCAGCTCTCACAAAGCTCCTAAATTTAATTCAGTTGAGAAGTGGGATATAAGTAGCCATGTCAATTCTTTAAAAAAAAAAAACTGTAGAAATTCTAATCTGTAAGATAACTATATCAGGCTTGAAAACTTAACTATAGAATAGCCAAAAAGAGTTCTTCCATAATTGTCAAATAATGCTATCCTGAAGTCCTACAGTATTTGTGAAATGCTCAGTGAATGAAAACCAAACCAAATCACCAACAGAACAAAAATAGAAAAGAAAGGAAAATAATATAGTCAAAATGAAGAAAGGGTTGGGGCCCCAATTCAAAAGGCAGGTTTTATAGATGATAGAGATAATACCAGTGGCAATCTGAGAGTTTCACATCTGCTCTCCTAGTAACTAAATAATGTTTTTAAAAAACTGGGTGAGCTATATCTAAAGTGTCTTGCTTATTTTGAAGCTCTGTCTATTTCATATATTACCATAATTTTTATTTCCTTTGCTTGAATAAGTTGTTCTGTATTCATTATTGTGTTACAAATATTTTAGCCTGTGGAAACCCCCTATGAGTGCATATTCTACACAGCCCTAATTCAAATGATGGAGCCACTACATGAGACCACCTATGTGGGTATCTACTTTCTAAAAATGTAATTGTTTCCTATATCACATCCTACTGTGTGTTTGTTTCACTGTTTCTAATATTAATTTGTCCTCCACTGATGCTTTGTCAGATCTTGAATTTGATCATGATTTTGTGATATGAGTCATGTGAATAAGATCTGGAGTTTTAGAGGCACTTATCAAAGGCTTAATAGGCATAGAACTAATTAGACACATTATTGTTGTTAAGATGAAAATAGATAACTGGCAACTTCATATTTATGCAGATAGTACAATACTTTTTTCAATGATTATAAATGGTGGCAGTTACTGTGTTCAGCAGGAGCTAAAGGGGCTGTAGTTTTTTTGTAATATTTGCCTGAGTTCTGATTTGGTTCTGCATTGGTTCTTCTATTGTTGCAGATTCATGGAAGCAAAAAACAAAGCAAAACAGAACATAGTAATTGATATTATTTTTGTTGGAGTGTTTGACAAAAAAAAAATGAGCAACCTACCAAGCAAGGGGACGATGCCAGCTGCCTATTATGTTTCTATATGTGGTACATCTGAACACTGAAATAATTGGGTTTATATACATGGATAGGAAAAATGTATACAGCTGTTTGTTAGGTGTCTCTGCCAATAGTATGTGATCTCCTTGCTGAAAAAGTATAGATTCACTTTTCTTTCTATCCCTCCCTCTTAGAGACTTGCCTTGCACACAGTAGGTACTTAATAAATGCTTGTTGGTTAACTGAGAATCATTTGTAAAATGAAACTAAGCTAGAAAAAGGGAGATGAGAGGACAATGTATGCTTCTAAGATAGTCCTACTCTAATAATCCACAGTGATAAAAATTCAGGGTTAAAGGATCAAAAGAGCGTAGATATACTAACAATTTCCCATCACTTAAGCTCTTTGAGAATAGGGAAGATTTCATTCTTTTTTTCAGATCCCTAACACTGTACATAGTACCTGGGGCATAGTAAATGCTTAATAAATTCTTATCAGATTTATTTATTTCCTTGTTCAAAAAAGAAAGTCTCTGTTGTTTTCAGCCTGTAATGAAATAGTGATGAAGAGATAACTCAAAAAAACAAGGTGTTATCCCATATTGTGACTCACAACATACAGAAAAACAATTGACTTAGAAAATAGATTGGAAAGATATACTTTAAGAAATATTGAACTTGTGACTTCCAGGGCAGAGCCAAAATGGAGGAGGAAAGGCAGTGAGCTCTCGAACTCATGACACAATCGCTCCAGAATACATTAAAATAATGCCATAGGACAATGCCTGGAGCAGCAAAACCCACAGAAGAATGTACTGAAATCATCTTCTAACCAAGAATGGCTTGAAATGTCAGAAGGATACAAGAATGGAGCTCAGCCCCAGAGTCACCCTGACACAGATCCAGTGCCAGGAAGGCCTCACCAGAGAAGGAGACCCCCAGAGACTCTGAATCAGCTGAAGTATCAGTGTCGACTGGAACTAAGCTCACAGTCTAGTGAGAGGATTGAGCCCTTGGCAGTGTGGAGACTACAGGGGTCTATGCTGGTGCTGAGGCAGAACTTGGGTTTTTCACCCCTGCTGGGAACCAGGAGGTAGGCTTGAGTAGCAGTGGCCCAGGTGGGGAAGGGGCGCAGGCTTGTCAGAGCTATCAACCAAAACACACAAAGCTGGTTGATTAGCAAGTTGGTCTGGGGTCATCTACGGACCAGGGAACAGGCCAGGTGAGTGAAGAACCTGATCCTCCTTAAATCATACCACCTGGGATTTCTGAACTTGGGATACTGCAGCCTAGAAACAGTGCCCCACTTTAGGGAGCTAAAAAGCAAGTAAATGAAAAGCAAGATGAGCAGACAGAGAAAGGTGAGGACCATAGAAAGTTTCTTTAGTGATAAGGAAGATCGAGGGGCACGTTCAGAAGATGTCAATGTCAGAGCTCCTATATATAAAGCTTCCAAGAAAAATATGAACTGCTCTTAGGACACAGAGGTGCTCAAAAAGGACTTTGAAGATAAAGTTAGAGAGGTAGAGGAAAAAATGGAAGTAGAAATGAGGGTGATACAGGAAAGTCATGAGAAAAATGTCAACAGCTTAAAAAGCCAAATGGAAAAGCACTCTGATGAAAATAATTGCCTAAGAATTAGGATTGAACAAATGGAAGCCAGTGACTTTATGAGAAACCAAGACACAATAAAGCAAATCCAAATGAATAAAAAAATAGAGGGCAACGTGAACTATCTTCTGGGAAAAACTGCTGACCTGAAAAATTGGTCCAGGAGAGATAATTTGAAAATTATTTGTCTAGCTGAAAACCATGATCAAGGAAAGAGCTTAGAAATCATCTTCCAAGATATTTTCAGGGAAAATTGCCCTGAAATTCTAGAAGAAGAGGTTAAAATAGAAATCGAAAGAATCCACTGATCACCTCCAGAAAGAGATCCCAAAAGGAAAACTCCTAGGAATATTATAGCCAAATTCCAGAGCTCTCAGGTCAAGGAGAAAATATAGCAAGCTGCCAAAAAGAAAGAATTCAAGTACTGTGGAGCCCCAGTCAGGATAGCACAAGATCTAGCACCTTCTGCATTAAAAGACTGGAGGGCATGGAATATGGGCAAAGGAATTAGGATTACAACCAAGAATCACCTACCCAGAAAAAATGATCATAATCTTTCAGAGGAAAAAAATGGGATTTTAATGAAAAACAGGACTTTTAGATACTTGTAATGAAAAGACCTGAACTTAATGGCAAATTTGACTTTCAAATATAAGACCCTAGGGAACCATAAAAAAATTGGAGTTGGGGGACATACCTGGGCTCCTGCTATGGGTGACTGTCTTGTGTCTGAGGCCAGGTTTTGGCTGGGATCCCGCTGGGTCCAGTGGGGATGCTTTGTCCACTATGTCACATAGCTGCCCCATGATGACATATTTAGGGTTAAATTGAGGGGTGAGGGGAATACACTGGGAGAGGGAGAAGAGCAGAGGTGAAATTCTACATGAAAGAAACAGGAAAATACTTATGGAGTGGGGGAAGAGATGGGGGAAGAGCAGAGCAGTAAATGAATTTTACACTCTTCAGAAAAGGCTCAAAGACCTTAAACTCATCAGAGTTGCCTTAAGAAGGGATTAACATACACGCCCAAAAGGATGGAGTAATCTATTTAATCTGGGCAGTAAATAAACCTATCTCTCATCAAAATTGGCTCAAGAAGGGAATAACATACACACTCAATTGGGTGGAGTAATCTCTCTAAACACTGCAGGAAAATAGGAGAGAAAGGGGATAAAGAGAGAAAGGCAAAAGGAGGAAGGGCAGATTGGGGGAGGGGATAGACAGGATCAAATCCCTTTTGAAGAGGGATAGAATGAAAGAAGATGGATAATAGAATAAATATTGTGGAAAAGGGAATAGTATGGAAGGGAAACAGTTAACAATAGTAATCATGAAAAACAGAAAAGGGGGAAAAATTTCATAAAAAAATATTTATGGCAACTCTTTGTGGTGGCTAAGAATTGAGATTCAAGGGAATGTCCATAAATTGAGGAATGACTGAAGAAGTTTTGCTATATGATTGTAGTGGAATGGTATGATGCTATAGGAAATGACAAATGGGATTATACCAGAGAAACCTGGAAAGACTCATATGAACTGATGTATAGTGAAGGGAGCAGAACTGGGAGGACTTTGTGCATAGTGACAGCAGCATTGTTCAATGAGCAATTGCGAATGACTTAACTAGTCTTAGCAATACAATGACCCAAGACAATCCCAAGGGACTAATGAGGAAGCATACTATCCACACCCATAGAAAGAACAGATAAAAACCACTTATGGATTGTGAATATATAACCTTCTTGCTGTCTTGTGGAGGGGGGAAGAAAGGGAGGGAGGGAGAAAAATTTGGAACTCTAAATTTTATGAAAATGAATGTTGAAAACTACCCTTATATGTAACTGGAAAAATAAAATAAATGTTTGTTGCATATAAAAAAATAGAAACAAAAAAGAATTATTGAACTTTCTGAAAGCTATAATCAAAGAAAGAGACTAACCATCTATTTTCAATAAATTATAAAAGAAAACTACCCCAATATTTGGGGGGGGAGGTTGTGGGGCAATGAGGGTTAAATGACTTGCCCGGGGTCACACAGCTACTAAATGTCAAGTGTCTGAGGCCACATTTGAACTCAGGTCCTCCTGAATCCAGGGCCAGTGCTTTATCCACTGTGCCACCTAGCTGTTCCCAGTCCCCCAATATTCTTGAACCAGGGGGTAAAATAGAAACTGAAAGAGTTCACTGATCACAAACTAAAAGAGATCCCAAAATGAAAACTCCAAGAAATATTACAGCTAAATTCCAGAGTTCCCAGGACAAAGATAAAATACTTCAAGTAGCCAGAAAGACACCATTCAAATACCATGGAGCAACAATCAGGATCACACAAAATTTAGCAGCTTCTATGATAAGTGAGCAAAGGGATTGGGATATAATATCCCAGGGAGCAAAAGAACTGGGATTACAACCAAGAATAAACCTACCCAACAAAATTCTTCATGGGAAAAATGGATATTTAATGAAATGGAGGATTTTCAACCATTCTTGATGCAAAGATAAGAGCTGAATAAAGAAAATTACTTCCAAATAGAAGACTTAAGAGAAACATTAAAAAAATAATTGTAGCTCATGAAGAAAGATGGGAAGAGCAATTAAGAAGTAGAGTGAATTATTGGTTTTTGGGGAGGAGTTTCTTGACAATATGTTATATGTGGCAACCCACTTCACAATTTGAGCTTTCACTACTTTATGAATTATAACATATAGATTAAAGAAAAATTGATAAAGCAAGACTGTATAGATTTTGGATAATTTTTATTATAAATTTGAAAACACCATTTTCGATATCTCCCCCACAATTGGAGGAGATTCTATTCCTAAAGAGAAGTAATAGTTGTTTTTTTTTTAAAAGCACAATGTTTTTCACACTTTCAACCTGTGCATTAAGTTGCTTTCTTCACTTCATGTCGTAATTGTAGCATGACTATTAAGAATTCAACAGCTCTCCACCCAGTAACATAAGGAACCATATTGTTCTTCAGATTTTGTGTTTCTTCCCACCTCCATCCCCAACCAGGTAATATAATGGTAGATTATATGAAATCATTCTCAGGATAGTGAGTTTTTATTGGGCAGACTGCATATTTTGAGATAATAGCATCCTCCTAATATTGCTGAATCTGGCCATGCCAGGGCTGAGGTGCCCAAAAGACCAATCATGAATTCAGAATAAGTTTGTAGATAACTTGCCTATAATCTGGTGTAGGGAGCAATTTTTAATTGGAGAGCATTAGGTAGGTGGCTCGCCGCAATATTGGGGCAAGGAAGGAGACCGACAGCCTCCCTCAAGACAGAAAAGGATTTATTTAACAAGAACAACTTAAAAAAAAACAAACAAAACACAAACAAGATCAGTAGGATTAAGGGAAAGGAAATAAAATGGGGAAAGGGAAATAATACAACCTGAATCACACTACCGCCCAGGAATCAGCTGAGAACACACAGCAGCATCCTGTCACCTTCCAGCTTCAAGCTAGAATGGCGAAAAAACTCCCTTCTTCCCAGCAGACCCCAGGCTGACCACACACAGCCCCAAACTATTTGGCTGGCCACTCTGATAGTCACATGACTTCCCTCCCTGGGCTTACAGTAATTATAATTTTGCCAGGCTCATGTAGGCGTCAGTGAGTGGTGATGATGTGAGGTGCCAGCGCCATGGTGATGGCCACAACCAGTGGGTGGAGCACTGTGCAGTTTGCAGAGGTGCTGCATCTAAGCTCCAGGCCAGTGCGCATGCCAGTGTTTTTTAAATTCTAGCCAAAAAATGGGGTCATAAAACCCTCAAATAGCAATTAATTCTTTACATTCCCCCTTTGTTTTGTCAAGAAACACGGGGTATTTCATTGATGGAACAATAAACAATAAATAAATAAAAATAATAGAATATCATAACCCATGCTAACAAACAATATACTAATAACAACATAGGAAAGAGAAAATACATATTACAGATGATGTACATAGTAACAGAAAGAAAAACAAAAAACAAAATGTCCATTTAAAGTCCTTAAAATCTTGTCTTCAAAGGAAGGTTGAGATGTCCAGGGGAACTGGACTCTGGTCTGGATTCTGGCTGTCTCTGGATTCTGGTTATCTCTAATAGAGGGAGCTGTTCTGGTATCCCTCTGAACATGTAGTCAAAGGTGTAATGGTGCTTACCTCAGGTAGAATATTTGGGCTTCATTCTGGCTACTGGAACTCACTCTATCTCTCCTAAGTGAGTCCAGGCTATTCAACAACTCACTGCTCCCTCTACTAAGAAATAGTTGAGGGCCATTCTGGGAGCAGCTGGGTATTGCAGACAATGGATACCATCTTTTGGTGAAATTACTAAGCCTCTTATAGATCTAACCAAAATTCTGTCCCAAAACCTAAGCCAACAAGTTGACTATGAACACATGTTGAAATGATTTAAACACCATAGGAAAAGCATATGAAAAAATCTTTAGCTGTTTGAGGTAATTGTAGAACTGGGCCCCTCTGATCTGATATTTCTAATTCAAATTAATTGTGAAGGGGGCTCTAAGTTACCCATACAGTCTTTCCATGAACATATCTGTGCTTTTTAACCATCTGACTTACCCCTAGTGACCCAGTAGTATCATAAAAACCTCAAATAACAATTAATTCTTTACACTGGTCATTCTCTTCACACCAATATTCAATCCCAAAGGAAAGGGATGACTATATATATATATACACACACACACATATATATACATAGACATATAGACATACACATACATACATATATACATGTATATAAACACACACATATGTGTGTATGTCTATATGTATATGTGTATATGCATCTTTATATAATCTCACAGAACAGAAATATATAGATATAGACATGAGTCTTCATATCCATTTATGTAAAAATATTACAACTTCAAATTGCACTACTGCTCAATTTATATTGCCTGAGTTCTGGAGCTGAAGTATTATACAAATGTGCAGATTCACCACAGACCAAGAAAGACTATTATAGCCAGTCCCATTTAAGCACCCTTCTCCATCAGCTTCCACTTACTGAGGTATACTGGAAGGAACATTGCACTGAAGACACTAAAACCTGAGTCTAAATCCTTTCTCTGCCACTTCCTACCTGTTTGACACTAAATAAAACATTTAGCTTCTCTGGGACTGTCTTATTTTTACAATAGAGGTCTTGTTAGGATCCTTCTGGTTCTAAGTCTATAATTTTGTGATCTATTTCCTTTCTTACTACCCCAATTTGACTTTATGAAAGAATATCCCCAAATTTTGATTTTATGTATTACCCTGACTTTTTGTCCTGGGATAGCACACTCTTCTCTGAAACTAACTGTTCCTTCTCATTCATTAGCAACCTCAAACAGCCGATGTGTTCTCTGTAAATGAAGAGATTAGCCAGCATATAAAGAACAATGATTGTATTTAAGGCAGCATGTTAGAAAACATAAGACTTCTTTGGCATAATTGACTTCTCTGGATGGATACTTATATTTTTTTATGGAAAAAAGCAGCATTTGTTTAGATTCCACATCTGTAGCAGATAGACTGCACTTGAAGAAACTACTGCAGTGTCATTTCAGAAGTTTATTTTGTTATGGGTTGTTTCATCTTCAACCAGTTGTAGTATTGATTTCTCTCAGTGGATTAATTATCAGAGGTAGTTTCAGTCTCCCCTGCATTGGACGGAAGGAAAAATGATGTTTTGATTTCAATGAAGCCTATTGACAATTGTGCTTGGGTTTCTCTTGGGTCCTAGAGTCAACTGACTTGGAAGTCTGTGTCATGGAAGAACTGTGGATGAAATTATTCATCTTATCTGTGGTTATAAATTTTTGGCATGGTCTGGAGACTTTGTAAAAAAGGGGTGGGTGTATCATATGGCTTTCTGCTTCTATTTGCAAGAGCAACACTCAATGTTGAAAAGTATGAAATGATGGGAATGCAAGGAAGTTGAAGCATAGGTTATTTATAGCCCAGTCCATCTTTTTATTTTGACAAGATTAAGATTTTGCTTGACTAGAGAGGTTGAGTACCTTTTGTACCAGAGTAAGACATTTTTTTTTAACTCACAGCTACAGGTTTCCTTCAGGAAGGCTGGATCAGAGAATGATCCCCTAATCAGGAAGGATTCATGCTATTTTAGAAAGTTTCAGGTTTCCCTGGTGCATTTTCTAAATATTCATAATATCTTTTCTTTTACCCTCCTTCAGGAGAGATCTTAATTCTTATGTTCCACTTAATTCTACCTTATGTTTGTTCAGTACTCATACATTTTGAAGTGTTTTTTTCTTTGCTATGGCCCTTTCACAATATCCCCGTGAGGTAGGGGAATCTTGGAATATTGAGATGATACCATTACAACCAAGTTGACAGACAATTCTGAAAGCTTTTAATTTCTTGTGGGTATTCTGCCTCCATTCTATTAGCTGCCACTTGGTGCTTAGTAATGTCACATCAGGATAACACATACAAAATAATTCATTTCAATTTATGCCTAACCAAGTTCTAGAAAATAAAGGGTATCTTAACTAATCCATTCATCATTATTTTGCTACCTCTATACATCTGTGATCTTATTAATGGGAATGATCCTTTAATTATATAGAGGCATCTCCATCTTCTCATCATGTTCATGATCTCACAAAATCTCTAAATTCTGAGGATTTTACTTGAAATCTCTTGGTTTTACCTTGACTTATTAGTTTTGCCAGCAGAGGAAGATGATGGCCCACAATATAGAGTACTGTGCCTGGTATGAATCAATCAAGATTTATTAAGTGCCTACTAAGTTCCAGGCATTGTACTAAGTGTTGGGGATACAAAATGAGGCAAAAGACAGTCCCTGCCCTTAAAGAATATTTAATCTAATGAGGGAGACAACATGAAAACAAATATATATGAACCAAGGTATATACAGGATAAATAGGAAATAATTAATAAAGGCACTAGAATTAAGAGGGGTTGGAGGCTTCCAGTAAAAGATGGGATTTGGGCTGGGGACTTAAGGGGAGCCAGGAAGACATGAATTTAAATCTGTCTTCAGACATTTATTAGTTGTGTGAGCCTGAGCAAGTCATAAGCTCTAACTGTCTCTAGTTCCTTTACTATAAAATGGGGGTGATGATACCACCACCCAGAGTGCTTATAAGGATCAAACAATACAATATTTAAAAGTACTTAACACACTGCATGGTACATAATAGGTGCTAAATAGATTTTGTTCCCTTCTTTTCCCATCATTTATACTATATTCTAACTCCATGGCTACTTCCATTTTTGTTTATATAATTCTTTGATAATGTCTTTTATCTTGCTTCTCCTGTGATATTTTTCTCAATTTTTATTTATTTACATGTTTAATGTTTTTATTATAATTTTTAAAAATCATATTTATTTCCAAAACTTTATTTAGACAGAGACAGAGAAAGACAGAGAGAGACAGAGATAAAGAAAGAAGTTCAGGAAAACTAAGCAAAAGTTTAAGCAAGTTTGATAGTATATAAAATAATCTATGTCCATAGTCCCTCACCTCTGGTAAGTTATATGGTGGCACCAACTCAAACTGCCTTGCAAAAGAAAATTATTAAATTATTAAATTTTCAGTGCATGTATTTACACCTTAGGAATTAGCAAATGTATAAGGGTTGATTGGAGGATGAAATAGTATTTCTAAAGTGCTTTGCAAAGCTTAATGAGATATATAAATATTATTGTTATCATTATTATTATTGTTATGATTTTAAGCCCTCTAGGTTTCAGTTAACTCATTTCTAAAATACGGAGTGTAGATTAGATGATGTCTGAGGCTTTAGAACTCTGATCCTATGTAATGTGTAAAAGCATCCTTGTTCGTATCTCAAGCATGGCTTTATCAAAAATGTCTTTGATAGATATGCGGAATATTTTCATAAAAATTCTATAGAGAAGGGAAAGAACATTTTATTTGATAATCATAGATATTTTAGTTGCCTTTATTTGAGTAATAAGTAAATAGATGACAGATAGATTGATAGATGAATAATTAAATAGATAGAACATTTTAAAAGTACTTACTTTTTATCAGGCATTATGCTGTGTGCTAAGGATAAAAATACCATCAAAGAAACCCCATCCCTTCCCTGAAGGCATTTTCATGTTAATAAAGCTGCTGGTAAGTGGATAGAGAAGTTCAGAGAGTGTCTGGTAGAGCCAGGGAATGATACTAATAAGGTCTTTATCAAACATTTGATATCCTACCTTCTTTCAAATATGATGCCTCAATGTTGTTATATGTGTGTTTTCCCCAACAGGAATCCTCCATTTATACTAGGGCTGATCGTATTTTTTTCCTCCACCTTTTAGTACCATTTCTATTCCTCATGTAGCAACTTGGTGACTGAAATGTGGTTAGTCTAAATATCATAATCATATCAGCCTAAATATCACTATAATAATGGAAAAAGAAGAGAAATTGAACTAGAAATCTTTACAAAGCTTTCTATTTTTGTGTTTGTTGTTGATTTGGCTTAATTGAGTATTTCCAAGGCTTTCTTTTTTCTTTTCTCTACTGCTTAATGACACTTTCTGGAGTAGATATCATTCATAATGCTCCATCATCCTCCCATGTAAGATTTTATAAATGAGTTTAAATTCTAAACTGGTTTTGCCCTTGGCTATCAGATCTCTCTATATAGCATATAGATCAAGTGTTTGCTTGGCCAAGGTGCTTACTGTTCTGATCCTCTGATTAAGCTGATTGAATTATATCAGTTAAATTTCCTTAGGAAATGATGATAGTTGATTCTCACTTCTATTCTTTTATCCAGTTCCCATTTTCAAGCATTAATACTTTCTTTAATTAAGTTAAATTGATTTTGTCTTAATTGTACCACATATTTATTCTCCAAATGTATTTTCTTCCTTCTAATTTGTTATTGCTTTGAATCTTTTTCTAACCAGGTAATGATCTGATTGATCACAGACTACTAATTCAGAAATGACCCCCAATCAACAACCAGTTTTCCATCTATTAAAATAAAATATGATTCACTTAGTGTATGTGTCTGATGTTACTTGATATTGCCCTTATTCAGAGCTTCTGGACATATTTCTTGAAACAAAAATCTATGCCAAATAGAAAAGGAAACATTGTACTATACTCAGTATTGCTATCTTTCATTTCTTTTGAATTACTTTTTCCAAAATATTTTTTACTCTTCTCTTCTTGGTCAATTTTGCATTGTAGCAATTGAATATTAACAAATACATTGATTTAATGCTGTGGGTCCTACAGAGTTCTCCATAGAACTCATAAATTTCTTGATGTCCTTATTTTAAGAATCATAAAATCAAAATATAATACCACATGACCAAGTGGCCATGCAATGTTTGTTGTTGTCTTTGACTACATGATAAAAACAACTCTACTTAACCCTTTATCTCCTTTCCTGAGGAGGTCAAATGAGGCAGTACTCCAGGTTACTTCCACTTCCTTTTTATGTTTGGTACATCTATAGGAAAAATGTCAAGAATGTTATGACTTAGGTCCCCTGGTGATAGGCATATTCGATGGTCATGTGGCAGAGATCTTACATTTTGAGAATGGATAGTCAAGTTAAGGCAGCTAGTTGGCTTAGTGGCTAGAGGGCTGGGCCATGAATCAGGAAGACCTGAGTTCAAATCTAGCCTCAGACACTGACTAGCTGTGTGACCCTGGATATGTCACTTAACCTCTGTTTGCCTTAATCTAATGGAGAAGGAAATGACAAGGAAACGCTAAACAAGGTCTTGAAGAGTCAGACACAATGAATGACTGAACAAAAATAATGTTTATAAGCATTTCAAAAACCAATGATTCTTAGATGTCTGTTCCAGTTTTTCTGCCACATCACTGATCACTGAAGAATTGGGAATGGGCTTCAGAGGTCTTAGGGATATTTTAAAAATAAATTGCTCACATTTAATTTAAGATGCAGCATAAAGGTCAGCAGGGTATTGTGATTCTGCCCCAAGGAATATTAAATGGGGATGTAAATAGATCCATCTGCATCACAGAAACACTAGGACCAAAATAGATATGTTTAGATTGTGCAATGTGAAATCTACAATTTTAATCTTTGTTCTCTAGAATATAACAATGAATAAAACAAGAAATTAAAGAAATATGGAGTCTAATTTTCTAATATTGCAAGTCTGATAGAAACTATCATTTTTGCCCAAGCAAATTAACAAATTAAAGATAAGGAGTAACCTGCATCTGAAGAGTGATCTCTCTATCTCTCTCTCTTTATATATATATATATATATATATATATTTACGCGGCAATTGGCGTTAAGTGACTTGCACAGGGTCACACAGCTAGTAAGTGTTAAGTGTCTGAGGTCGGATTTGAACTCAGGTCCTCCCGTATTCAGGGTCAGTCAGTGCTCTATCCACTGTGCCACCTAGCTGCCCCGTGATCTCTATATTTTTAAGCATACCACTGAGTATTGTAGATCTTACTCTTGGAAAAAATCAAACTTTAATAGCATTGGTTATTTGTAAGCTGAGTATGTGTCATTTTCTGAAAGTTAGTTATATTCATTTGTCCTAGTCATAATTAATGTGGTTTGTATATATAAGAGTCACGATTTATTTAGAAAGAAATTCAATTCAAATGAATGGACTTGAATGTGCATGATATATACTCTTTAAATGAATAATTAATAAAGCAATTAATATAGTATTTCATTTTTTTCTAATTCCATGTAAAGACAAATTGTAACATTCATTTAATAATTTTGAGTTACAAATTTTCTCCCTAACTCTCTTCCCTCTCCCTCTCCTAAAGTGGTAAGCAATCTGCTATAGGTTATATATGTACAATCATTTAAAACATTTCCATATTAATCACAGTTGTGGAAGAAGAAATAGTCCAAAAATGCTCCAAAAAATGAAGAAAATGAAAATAATATGCCTTGATCTGCATTCAGATTCCTTCAGTTCCTTCTCTGGATATGAACAACATTTTTCCTCTTGAGACCTTTGGAATTGTCTTGAATCATTGTATTGTCAAAAATAATTAAATGAGTCATGTAAGTATTTCCAGGTTTTTCTGAAATCTGACTGCTCATAATTTCTCAGAGCATGATGGTATTCCTTTACATTCATATACCACAACGTATTCTGCCATTCCCCCATTAATTAACATACCCTCAATTTCCCATTCTTTGCCACAAAAAAAAAGGCTACCATAAATTTTTTTGTTCAAGTAGATCCCTTTCCCTTTAAAAAATCTCTTTGGGATATAGACCTAGTAGTGGCATTGCTGGAAGAAAGGGTATGAACAGTTTTATAGCCCTTTTGGCATAGTTCCAAATTGTTATCCAGAATGGTTGGACCAGTTTGCAGCTCCACCAACAATGCATGAGTGTCCCATTTTTCCCACATCCCCTCCAACATTGATCATTTTCCTTTTATGTCATATTAGTCAATTTGATAGCTATGAGTTGGTATTTCAGATAATTGGGTTTTTAAAGAATACATCAATATATAAATATATATAACAAATAGAAGATAATAAAAATGGAATTTGATTATGATTTAAGACTCTCTTTTCAAGTAGTTACAAGTTCTTTGAGTCATGAACCCATTTATTCTCTCTGAGTTTTGAGACAAAACAATTATCCTTTAGACTCTAGAGCATACTTGAAAGTCTGCTGGTAATAAGTTTCAATGATGAGTAACATACCTTAAAGACTTATTCTGCAATGGGATAGTACTTTAAAAATATATAATAGATATTATTTGAGAAGTAGAATCATGACATCATAGATTCAGGGCTTGAAGGAACTTTAGAAATCACTGAGTCAAGCCCTCTCATTTTTACAGATGAAGAATGGAGATGAAGAGAGGTTAAATGACTTGTCTGAGGTCCTGGAGTGAGTAAGGGTCTAAAGAAAAATTGTAATCCAGGTCTTTATAGCCTAAGTTTCAGTGATCTAGCCTCTCTATCAGTAGCGTGAAATGAAATGTTTGCAATGAAGATATTTATAGATCCTGATTAGAAAGTCTTCCTTTATGCTTTCAAGTATCAGCACCTCCATGAAAACTTCTCTAAGTAAAAATGGCAGTCACTACCTAGAAAATGTTCATATAGAAAATTTTCCTGGGAGTGGCTAGGTGGCGCAGTGGATAAATCATCGGCCCTGGATTCAGGAGGACCTGAGTTCAAATCTGGCCTCAGACACTTGACACTTATTAACTGTGTGACCCTGGGCAAGTCACTTAACCCCCATTGCCCTGAAAAAAAAAAATTCCTGGAGTAGAATCAAGGTTCCTGGGAGATTCATTCCAGAGGATGGAGAATATGTTAAATCCAGGGGAATGAAGAAGACAGACAAGGTCTATGATAAGAAATTCTACCACACAAGCTTGGAAAAAGAATCATATCTTTCATGTTGTGAAGACGTGGGAAATAGTGTTTTATTGTGTTCATTTCTTTTTGTTTTCTATGCAGTCATACTTTCATATCTATATCTATATCTAGACTGGTGACTGAAATGTGGTTAGTCTAAATATCATAATCTTATCAGCCTAAATATCACTATAATGATGAGGGGCAGCTAGATGGCGCAGTGGATAGAGCACCGGCCCTGGAGTCAGGAGTACCTGAGTTCAAATCCGGCCTCAGACACTTAATACTTACTAGCTGTGTGACCCTAGGCAAGTCACTTAACTCCAATTGCCTCACTAAAAAAAACAAAAAACAAAAAATATCACTATAATGATGGAAAAAGAAGAGAAATTGATCGAGATCTCTATATCTATATTTATATCTATCTATCTATCTATCTATCTATCTATCTATCTATCTATCTATCTATCTATCTATCTATCTATCTATCTAACTGTATGGGCTGCTGAACCATTGTTCCTCCTTTGGAGGCCTCCAGGGATCATGCACTAGGAGCTGTCAGTAGAATGTCCTAACTAGATTCAGGGTATTAAGGTTTTGAATTGATGCACAGGTCCTGTTGTGCACTCCCTACGTTTTCCAGTTAATCAGTTGTCTGGAGGTATTTCCATAGTCACTAGATTTCTAGAATTGAAAACCCTACAAATACAGAATTACAGAATCATGAAGAATCACAAAGTTTGGTTCAGAAGGGGCCTGATCAGCTCCTAGTATGACATAACCCCCCTGAATTTCAAAGAACAAAAGGAGAGCCCAGAAAGTCAGAAAATAAAGCTTGAACCAAAGTGGGTTCTACATAGTAGTGAATAATAAAAAGCATTGATTCCTAGAGAACATATGCTGTGGGGTAAAAATACATCAGAAATAAAAATCTGGACATTGGATAAAACATCTGAACTTTCTGGAGGTCCAAACAGGACAAACAAAACCTTTCTGGTAGCTTAGTCTTTTTTCCTATATGAGTTTGTCCAGTGTCCAGGGTCAGGGTCATTGGGTCAGGCACATTCCTGTGGCCAGCTTTTATGTTCTCTAGAGTGGTATATAGATTGGTTTCAGAGGCATTAGGTTTTCAGTAGTCATTTAATACCTGGACTGCACATAGGTAATGAGAGTCAAAAAAACTAGAGGTGGAATTCATAATTTTCAAAATCACTCAGTTTTTCTCCTTCTTTCTCACCTGCATGCTACTACTCTGGGACACTACTTTCCACTATGTCCTAGGATGCTCATTATTTGGAAAACCTCATCAACCTGCAAGATCCCATTAGTCTTGCTTCCTCATCATTGCCACTACCAGTCACTAAAGGGTGGAGCCATGAATTTCAAAACCTCCCTTTAAGAAGGAAGCTCGTCTTAGAATATCTTCTCATTTCTCACCTGGCTGAACTTCTCTGGGATTTCTGTGATTTCTCCACCATTCTTTTTAGCTGGGTATCTTTCTTTACTCCCCTGCCCCCATCTCAGCTTCTTTTCAGCTTCTTTCTGTGTGTGGTCTTCCCCCATTAGATTATAAGTTTCCCAAGAGCAAGAATTGTCTTTTTCCCTATTTGCATCCTCAACCCTTAGCACAGTGACTGGCACAAAGTAGGCAATTAATAAATGTTTATTGACAATTTTTCTACTATTTTAAAAGTAAAGGGGATTTTTGTTGGAGAGGACTACACAGAACAAAATCCAATTGCATTTAACTCCATAATGCTTGCATTATGTGTATAATACTGCATTTAGCATTCTAAAGTACAATTAGCAAAACTCATTTATCTCTTTCCATGGATATAGTAAGGAGTAGAGTGGATTTTGTGTTGAAGTCCATAAATGTGACAAACACTGTGATTCTACTCAAGAGTATGTGGGAAAGAAGTTTAATTTCTTGTAGGAATATATAAGGTACTTATACAACCAGGGGAATGAATGGGTATTGTAAGGTGCTGAAGTCATAAAGGGTAATATTTGAGGCTTAGTACAACTTTGGCTGGAACAAAGAATATGAGGAGGAAAAATGTGAAGGAAGGCTGGGAAATAAATGTGACACATCTTCCACCTAGCCAGCTTTTGTTAATACAGAATTAAGAAAATCAAATAGGACTAATGAATGTGTTTAAAATCAACAACTGTAAAAATCCCAAGTACTGAGCTATTCTCATGTTCAAGCTTTAATGTACAGAGATCAGTTAATGCATTGTCAAAGAGGGCAATTGAGTTTATCTGTATAACAAGAAGAAGTGAATGGTGTTTTTAGTGTAATGGAGTACCTGATAGATACTGATCTGTGCCAAGCAATAGGTAGCAGTCCATTTATGGATCACTATGAAAAAGCTGACAGTTTTGAGAAAAGTTTCCTTGTAAATCATGTAAATGTAATCCCATAATCCAAAACATATTTAAATTTTTCCTTTTGCTATGTTACCTGAGAAATCAGGTATTGGAGAGCATTGTGAAACACAAGACTATGTATTTACTAATAGAAAAAATGATTTCAATAATAATCAATAATATTACTTATTGTGGATACCATTCCCTGTTTTGAGCTTATGATTTTTTGGTGAAGTAATTGGGGTTAAGTGACTTGCCCAAGGTCACACAGCTAGTAAGTGTCAAGTATCTGAGGTTGGATTTGAACTCAGGTCCTCCTGACTCCAGGCCAGTGCTCTATCCACTGCACCACCTAACTGCCCCGAGCTTATATTTTTTTGTGTTTTTTTTTTTTGTGTGTGTGAGGCAATTGGGGTTAAGTGACTTGCCCAGGGTCACACAGCTAGTAAGTGTTAAGTGTCTGAGGCCAGATTTGAACTCAGGTACTCCTGACTCCAGGGCCGGTGCTCTATCCACTGTGCCACCTAGCTGCCCCAGCGAGCTTATATTTTTTGACAATCAAAAACAGTATTACTGCTTATTCCCAGTTATCACTATAGAAAAAAAATCTAGTGTCTTATTTTGTAAGTTCATATTTTAAAATGACATTTATTTCTTTTAAAAAGGGTAGTAAATTTTATTTTATTTAGTTTGCTTAATAAAAAATAATTTTCTTCATGATGAAATATTCAATAAATGTTTGCCTTCAGAAAAAAACACAATAATATGGCCTGTGTACAGACACTGACAAAAAGTGCTGTGCATATCTATGACTGTACTGTGTTTGAGGAGACAGAAATAGGAGGAGGGCAACATTAAAGGTTATTGCCCAGGAAGTTAGCAGTGAAGGTTTATACCAATGGGGAGAGACAGAGAGACAGAGAGACAAAGACAGAGAGGTCAAAGGAAATGAACATAGGAGAATAAGGAGCAGGAAGCATCTCTAGAGCATCTGAGTCAAATACTCATCCAACCTCTTCTTTAAAAATTCTTTGACAAGTAAGTCACACCTTAACAAAGACAGTCGTTTGAATTTGTTAGTTCTAATTATTAGCATTTTTTTCCATTAAATATAAATGGTATCTGTTTTTTACACCTTTCTTCTATCATCCCTACTTTAGAATCACACCCAATAATTCCTAATTTTTCTTCCAATGATAAAATATTTGTAGACAGCAATTCCTTGTCTTGTATTTTCCTGGTTACATATCCTCCATTTCTTCAAATGATTTTCTTCTACAATTTGATTTCAAACCATCCCAGTCAGTCTACTCTAAATCCACTTGAATTTATCCTATTAGGCTGTCATGCTCAAATTCAGCATAATGTTTAAAATCTAAATGTGGGTCCTAATCTGCCTCCCCACCAGGTTTGGGCAGGGGGAAAACTGGTTAAGATTTACTGATATATTCAGCAAGAGTTTAGGCTTTTAAGGATTTATTAAAGTTTATTAGAAGTTAGTGGAGAGTCAGTATATCCAGAGAGAAACCCTTGCTTTCCCCTGAAGTCCACGTGGAGTTCCTCACCATGCCAAAGTCCTGGACAAAAAGGGGGACCCTCTTTGCTCTTTCTGCTGCCAACAAGTCAGTGCCGGATGAAAAGAGGCTGATTCAGTGATTAAACCTCACCTTCCTACTTCCTGTCTCCCTCACCAAAAGGGGAGGTCCTTCAAGCTGATTGATTGAAGGTCATCTCCTGCTGATGTCAGTAGTGCACAGCCTCTGAGAACAACACTCCACTCAGGGCCAACCAGGCATGGTCTTGATTTAATCATTCTTAAGTACATACTCAGTTAGTTTCTCAATCTCACCCAATTCAAACAATTCTAAATCAATCTCCAGGTGGGGCCCCTGGGCATCTGCCAAATCCCATTATTTTATCACATTCCCCCCTGTGCTTCATTAAGAAACAATTGCTGGGGCAGCTAGGTGGCGCAGTAGAAAGAGTACTGGCCCTGGATTCAGGAGTACCTGAGTTCAAATCTGGCCTCAGATGCTTAACACTTACTAGCTGTGTGACCCTGGGCAAGTCACTTAACCCCAATTGCCTCACCAAAAAAAAAAAAAAAAAAAAAAAGAAGAAACAATTGTTTCCTTAATGAAGCAATAACAATAGATACTTATGAGTAACAAAATAAAGGGAATGAAAAGAGAGAAAAGAAATTGAGTGACCACATCAACAAAGGCTAAAGGGGGCACTCCCCTTTTAGCAGGAGGACATTACAAACAGAAAAAATAAAGGGGGCACTCTCCTTTACTACGTGGACATTATAAACAGTGTATACAGTGGAGAAAAGGAAAACAGGAAAATGTCCATTTAAGACTTTGGAAGTCTTTTCTCAGATGATTCTTGGGATGTCCTCTGGGTGTAGTTGTGGACTGAAAGTCTTTCAGGTGTTTCAGATGCTGGTAATCAGAATGAAAGTTTCCTACAAAATTGAGCTTAACACAACTTTAAATAGCTTTGCCAATAATTAAATCAAACAATGAGAGTTCTCAAAAACACATCTAAGGAAATTCAGAATTTTTTAGAGATTTTACAATTATTGTCCAGTTGTTATGCATGAACCATATAATAAAAACAAAAATTGAAACATTCTCTAAAAATTAATATTACTATACTCTCCCCTGTGGAGAATAAATTGAGAAGACAATTGTAATATTAATTTAGAAAGAAGTTTTTTAAATCTTCGTTTCATCACTTTTTGTATCATCTGCCTGATTATCCTCATGACATTATGAGAAATTAAAGGATCTAATATAATTGGGAGCAGATGTTAAGGCCAACTGCAACATTGTATTTATCATGGCACCTGAAATAATTATGGGGTTTACCATAAAAGAACAGAGAAGAAATTGAGTCAGGTTTAATCAGATACATAGGATTGAGATGTCCAAGACATCAGGCATATAGGAGGGGGAATTGAAATCAGGTGTCCAATGAGATGGCATAGCCTGGCCATCCAGTGCCATGTGGAGCAAAATTAAACCAAAAGAATCCAATCTTCACTCTTGCCAATAGCCGTTCTCTCGGGCCTTTCCCAAGGCAGTGCACTACCTGAACTTTGTGTCTGACTCCCTTTCTGACAGTCCAAAGCATGCTCTTGTATGTATTCCTCTCATGGGTGAAGGCAATTAATGTCTTAAATGGTAAGTTCCCATAATCCAGGTTTCATATGGATTTAAAAATTGAGGATAATAATGATCACCAAAAATGTGAATTTGCTTTGATTCAGAATATAAGTTACAATGTGCAATAATTCCAAATAAAATTTTTTTTGTAAAAACAGTATTTTTGGAATTAATTTACACTTGTCATGGTAACTGATTTACCAAGGAATTACTTTATATAATTTGATTAAATAATCAGTTGGAAAAACAGTTTATAATCTGGTAGAATGATGCTTCCAGACTTGATATTGTATTATGAAATCAAGACCATTTTGCAACGGTTCAAAAATAGATAGATGAATAGAACAAAATATACATGAAACAATAAAAGACAATGAAATTCAAACTGGCTTAAAACACAATTTAAAAAGAATGAAAATCTCTATGAAAATAAACTCATACTATTGATTTCAAAATGTAGATGCAATGGCATAAAAAAGAAACCCTTCTGTAACATTTGAACTGACTTTTTTTTTCTCTGAGTGAATTTAGAACATTTTTTAATCCAGTACCTAATATCTGCAGCTCTCATATTAATATCTTGCTGTCTACTTCTACATTTCTTCAAAATATGTCCCTGTCGATGGCAGTAGAAGCAGATTCTTAAAATACAATAATAAAGTTTCTCTTGTTTTTCTTCAACCCCTTTATTTTCTCTGTTAGTCTTTTCATAATACAAATGCTTTATATGCTTGTTATCTAAAGGCAAAAGCAGATTAACAAAATGATTAAGAATGGAATGAGCATGGGGCAGCTAGGTGGCACAGTGGATAAAGCACCGGCCCTGGATTCAGGAGTACCTGAGTTCAAATCTGGCTTCAGACACTTTTGACACTTACTAGCTATGTGACCCTGGGCAAGTCACTTAACCCCAATTGCCTCACTAAAAAAAAAAAAGAAAAAAAAAAGAATGGAATGAGCATTTCTGGAATTTAAAGGGTTTTCCTCTAAGGTTGGGAGTAATGTAGAAGGACTACAGGAAAAGTCTAAACCACAGGATTTAGGTACTGTGGCTCACAGTGCAGGAATGTTATCCTGTGACCTCCCTGGCAGGAGGATCAAGGGGTATGACTATAGGAGAAGTAGGAGGTGACGCCTGGGGAGGGGGAGGAGGTGGGGTCCCAAGAGTAGGGGGAAGGACCATCTCTCCCATGTGCTGCATAACCACAACCCTTACATTCAAATATGTTGGCTTAGCTGAGGAGGGACTGCGGCAATTTCGAGTTCTAGTCTGTGAAGCCGACTTAGATTCAAACTCAGGCTTGGATCCCCCCTCCCCCACTGTTAGGAGGATAAAGGCTTCTAGAGGATTCTGGGTCATTAACTCAAGGCATGAAAAAGAAGAGAAACACTTAGTGTTAGAATTTGAAAAAAGTGCAGGAGTCAGAGGTTTCTCTGAAAAGGCATGGTTGGGAGAGGGGGGATAGTTATATTCCCTTGTATAAGCACCTTGTTTGCTCTTCTAAAAAAAATTAAAATAAAAATAGAAAATCCACCAAAAAATAGCATTAACATGATCTTATCCCCCATTTGTCTGGTTAAACAGACTAAAATCAGAAACAGGTTACTCAGGGAATTAAAAAAATTAATTTGAAAATTTAAAGGGAAAACAGCCCATACTTAGCCATACTTTGGAATTTAAAGGGACAGGCTAGGGGAAATTTATTATCCAAAAGGAAAATTAGAAGATCGAGGTTCAGCTTTCCTCTTTGTGGTTAGCCACACTGTGATGTTTAAAATCCAAATGTGTGTCCTAACATGCCTCCCCTCCAGGTTTGTGGGGGAAACTGGCTAAGATTTGCTTATAAATTCAGCAAGAGTTTAGGCTTTTAAGGATTTATTAAAGTGTATTAGAAGTTAGTGGAGAGTTGATATAGCCAGAGAGAAACCTTTGCTTTTCCTAGCAGTCCACATGAAGCCCCTCACCATGCCAAATCCTGGATGAAAAGGGGGTAGACCTCCTTTTCTCTGTTAGCTGCCACCAAGCCAGTTCTGGATGAAAATAGGCTGATTCAGTGATTAAACCTCACCTTCCTACTTCCTGTCTCCCTCACCAACAGGGGAGGTCTTTCAAGATGATTGGTTGAGGGTCATCTCCTGCTGATGTCAGTAGTCCACAGCCTCTGAGAACAACAACCCACTCAGGGCAAGCCAGGCATGGTCTCAATTTAATCATTCTTAAGTAGATACTCAGTCAGTTTCTCAGTCTCACCCATTTCAAACAATTCTAAATCAATCTTCAGGTGGGGCACCTGTGCAACTGCCAAATCCCATTATTTTTCACAAGACCATAAGAGAGTAAGCCCAAGGTCACAATAAGTGGTCACCGGCAGAACACTATTTGTATCCTGGTCCTCTAACTCCAAATTTAAGACTCTATTGAACCATGTGAATTTAAGTATCTTAATTGCAACAACCATAAGGTTATGGAATAAAACCTATATCTGTGGTTTCACCTGTATAAGGAACTCCTGGATGAGGAAACTCCCTCTACCAATGCAGGCTATCACCTTCTTTTTCACTCAGCCTTCAAGATTTACCTATGGGTCATTGAAAGTTTAGACTTGCCAAGGGCAAAATAGCCAATATGCATCAGAGATAAGACTTAAACTCATGTCTTCCTTGCTCTAAGGTCTGCTTTGTATGTACTGGAAAAACTGCCTCTAAAATTGCCTTGTTAACTAAGATTCAATTATTGTGCATTGTGGTAGATGCAATTAAAACTCATGGGGTAAGATTTGCCTAAACAGAAGGCAAGTGGTAAACTCTGTTGGTGTCAAAGAAAATGAAACATTATGGTCATGAACTAACAAGGTTGTAAGAGAAAAAAGCATCCAGATGCTAGGTAAAATGCAAATTGCTTTCAAATGTTTCTGAGTTCTTCAATATTTCCATTAGATTTCATAGATAGCAATTTAGGAACAAGTATATAATTCTAGGGCAGATGTTTTTTGGGGGGTGTAATGGGGGTTAAGTGACTTGCCCATGGTCACACAGCTAGTAAGTGTCAAATGTCTGAGGCCGGATTTGAACTCAGGTACTCCTGAATCCAGGGCCGGTGCTTTATCCACTGTGCCACCTAGCCTCCCCCTCTAGGGCAGATTTTTGCTAACATGAAGTGATCAACATAAACAGTTTATAGTCTATAATTGGTAAAAAAAATGTCAAGTTCACACATGATTATTAAACCATCCCAACTTTGCTATAGTATAAGACTCCTAATGATGTCATGGATGATCCCAGTAATGTTTTTTTAGTGAGGTATTTGGGGTTAAGTGATTTGCCCAGGGTCACACAACTAGTAAGTGTAAGTGTTTGAGGATGGATTTGAACTCAGGTCCTCCTGACTCCAGGGCCGGTGCTCTATACACTGCGCCGCCTAGCTGCCCCTATCCCAGTAATTTTGAAACTGCTCTCTTCCCACTTTTCAATAGTTTCTTCCCTACTTCCTTCTGATAATGTTCATGAGTAAGGATTCTGCTTGTTATGTTTTCTTTACTGTTGACAAACCTCTCAGGGAATTTCACTTACGTGTTTGGGTGAAATCTGTGGGGAATAGGATCCAGGGCCAATTTTTTAAGCTTCCTCAGAATCATCAAAGTCTGAAATTTCTGTCTTCTTGTCTTCCTGCCTTAGTTCCTCATTAAGATTTGGAAGCAGAGGGGCAGCTAGGTGGCGCAGTGGATAGAGCACCGGCCCTGGATTCAGGAGTACCTGAGTTCAAATTTGGCCTCAGACACTTAACACTTACTAGCTGTGTGACCCTGGGCAAGTCACTTAACCCCAATTGCCTCACTAAAAAAAAAAAAAAAAAAGATTTGGAAGCAGAAACACTATAAGAAACTATAAAACAATCTTTAAGTAAATGCTCCCTTCAGTTTATACATGTCTCAAACATCTATACAAGATAGTTTTTATTGCATTTTTTTTCATGTTTAAACCCTTAGTTCTTACTTTTTACCTACAAGTTGTTGTTTAATCCTAATTCTGAGGTCTTTCTCCTAGATATGGTTTTAAAAGCCAATGTTATCTGCTATCTGCAAATTTAGTTATAATTATATTTTTCTTACCTATTGTATGAGCTCCTGGTGGTGGAGGTCTGGATTTTTGCAACCCATTTTTATGTCATCTAGTACTGTGACTGACCCAGTGTATCAAATGTTCATTTGGTTTTAATTTGTGCTTTTTGAAAATATACCCCTGAAAAAACAGGCTTTGATAAAGTCCATTGGGATTCAAATGGAGTTACTTGACTAAGCATTTATATCCAAATCACTCTGGCTCTCACTGATTGGCCAAAAATAGGTCCTAGCCCAAGCTTCACTTGCTCATTGTTTGGGTTCAGATGACTCAGAGTGAGTATAATAAATAGAAACTGTTTCTGTTCTGTCCAGAAACTCTGAGCATCTTCCACTCCCAGATTCATTCTTTTGTGAAGGCAAACTGGGCTATCTTTTACCTCAGTTCTTACCTAGCCTTTAACTACTGAATGGTTATCACTTCAGACAAACTGAAACCTGGGAAAGATCTTAGTTTAAAAAGACCAAGGTCTCTTACTGTATCTGGGACTATCACCAGTAGTTCTTTTTTTTTTTTTTTTTAAGTGAGGCAATTGGGGTTAAGTGACTTGCCCAGGGTCACACAGCTAGTAAGTGTTAAGTGTCTGAGGCCAGATTTGAACTCAGGTACTCCTGACTCCAGGGCCGGTGTTCTATCCACTGAGCCACCTAGCTGCCCCACCAGTAGTTCTTACCTGTGTCTTGACACTTGACCCTGATGACTCTGGAGAAGAAGGTGAGGTTGATAGCTTTGCCCAGTTCTGCCTCTCTTAAATCCAATTCACTTGTAAGTCAAGGCATCACTCTCCTATTGTCACTGGTCCTCTTCAAGAACAGAGGATGAATATCAACAGTGCTTATCCCAGTCTTAATAATATCTAATAAATTCTCATTGACTAAATTGATAAAGGTGTTTCACAATATCCTGGAGAAATTCAGTAAAGTCTAAGCTCAAGAATAATTTCCTATGAAGACAGAAGCAAAATAGGAGTTAAGTAGTTTTACTGTTTCATTTTATCAATTATTTATTGTTCTATTTTCTTTGCCTTCAAGTATTAGTCCTAGCTTTTTTATAAATATCTTCCCTTTAGCTAGATAACATAAAGTATAGCTCCAGCATCAAAAGAAGAATATCAACTCAGATATCCAAGAGTTCCTAGGAGATAAACACCAAAGAAATGTTCCAATAATAAAAGCTATGGCTTCATTTCTTTATATGAAAGTGTTCGAAGTATGGTTTAAAAGCAAGATAGGTAAGAAAGAGAGTCAAATGTGAGGAAGGAAATTTGACTTCATAGAACTGATTAACATGGTAACATATCCATGGCAGGAATACAGCTCTGCAAGCATGGCACATGCACGCACAACCTAGTCTAGGTAAATGTCTGGGTATACATATCGATTAGGAAGGTATACTACTGGAGGAAAAGCATATGAACAAGTGAAAGATAAATGTAGACTAAGCAGTAGCAATATTGCTTTTGAATCATACTAGAAACTACTTAGACTGAAAAAGTTAATAGACGAGGACTATGGAGATTATTTCTCTTCTGCGCTATATTAATGATGGAGGAGTTGAACTATCCATACAACTGATGGAACTTTCTTTCTACCCTAAATAAAACAGTGAATCATTTATTGACTTATTTTCATAAAATTCCCATCTTCAAAAGGAAAGTAGCAAATGCAGGGAACCTCTATTCTGGATTTGATTCTCACAAACAATGAAGAAATGATTGCAAGAGAGTAAATGATGAGAATCTCAGGGGTAAGTGACAACATCACCTTAAAGTTTGCTATAGGTAAAGTGGAGAATTGTTTAATTCGAACCAACCCTGGCTGAAAAATTTTTTTAAAAAGGTTAAGAGGAAATATCAGAGCCCATGGACTAAAATTCCTTAGGAGAAATCAACCATAGAGCAATTAGAAACTCTAAAGAAAGAAATCTCAAATATAAGAAATTTAATAATTTGATTGCAATGAATGAGAATAGTTATTTAAAAAGACAGAGGAATATGCATAGGGATCTCACCACCAGACTTTGTTTAGGGTCGGCTACGTGACACAGTGGATAGAGTGGTTGGTCTATAATCAGGAACACCTAATTGTTCAAATCTAGACTCAGATATTTACTGGCTATGTGACCCTGCTAAAATCAGTTATCCTCTGTTTCCTCTTCTGCAAAATAGAGATAATAATAGAGCATAACCTCCCTGGGTTGTTTTGAGGACCAAATAAGATAATGTTCTAAAATGATTAGCATAATGCTTGATCCATAACAAGAACTGTATAAATATTAGATTTTTTTTTTTTGGTGAGGCAATTGGGGTAAGTGACTTGGCTAGGGTCACACAGCTAGTAAGTGTCAAGTATCTGAGGCCAGATTTCAACTCAGGTCCTCCTGACTTCTGGGCCAATCCTCTATCCACTGTGCCACCTAGCTGCCCCAATATTAACTATTTTTTAAAAAGGCATCTAGCTGGGACAGCTAGGTGGCACAGTGGATAGAGAACCAACCCTGGAGTCAGGAGGAGTGACTTGCCCAGGGTAACACAGCTAGTAAGTGTTAAGTGTCTGAGGTCGGATTTGAACTAAGGTGCTCCTGACTTCAGGGCCAGTGCTCTATCTACTGTGCCACTTAGATGCCCTGGTATGACTTTTAAAAAGATATAGTGTAACCTGGGCCTGCAGGTGTTATAATGAAAATGGAAGACTAAAGGTCACAGAGAACTTGGAGGACTAAGAGTCATAGGGACTTGGTGGACTAATGTGGGTGTATATATAATTTTCTAATGTCATTGCAATTGTCTGACCTTTGACCTTGAAGAGACATCTGTCAGACTTGAACTCAGATCCTCCTGAATCCAGGGCCAGTGCTTTATGCACTGCACCACCTAGTTGCCCCCTGTTTTAAGCTATCTCGAGGAAAAGATGAGGATCAAATGAGGCAGACAAATACTCCTGGCAGAAATAATGATAACAAATGAAATGAAGAATAAAAATTACTCAAGTTTCTTTCTTTCTTTCTCTCCTTTTAAACTTATCAGAAAGAATGTCCTATGATCTAAAAAGGATGACAGAACAAAACTGGTTTCTGTGGGGTTGATATACAAGTAAGGAAATAGTAAGTTTTCAAGTCACTAAGCACAGATAAACTACAGCCTCGGGAACTGAAAAACATGGTGGATCTGGTGCCTGAGTCCCTGTCAGTGACTTTTGAAAGATCATGGAAAATAATAAAGATATGCCAGTGCTGGGGAAGAACAAATGCTATCTCATTTTTTTTAAAAGATAGGAGAATGGGAAATTTACATTCTGGTCCATTGAGCTGGATATTGATTCCTGGAAAAAATCTAAAAACATTATTAAAGGCCTATTTGGTAAACTTCTGGAAAGATATGGGGGTAGCAGATATCATGGATTCATTAAGAATAGGTCATGTCAGACTAACATTATTTATCATGAGGAATTGAGAGAAATATGATAACATTGGTAGGAATGAATGCAAAGTAAATAGTGAACTTAATAGGACTCAAACAGTATCCAAAGTCACTAAAATAACGCAGATGAAAAGAACACCAAAAGGAAGATGGACTTTGAATATCTGAATAAACAATATTCATTCTGGAGAACATATAATGAAATCTAACTTGCTCCTCATATCAGAGAAGTGTTCCAATAGCAAGGAATGCTCTCTGTGTTGTCAGAAATGATAACTATTGCAGGTATTTTGTTGATTTCCTTTTCTTTATTAATAATGATGGTTCTGGCAGGAGGGAAGTATATATGAAAATAATTATGATATTAAAATGAACTGCATCGGTAAACTTTTCAAAACAGTTCAGAGGGCAGTTCAATCAACTTCCTATTCTTATTACAGCATACATTTCCCACAATTACATAGAGCCCGTCTTAGATTTTTCTAGTATACTAGTGATCACTCTAGAATTTCTCCAAACAACAATGGTGCTAAGAATAAGTGTCTGATCATGTAGCTGAATGTTATTATTCGCCCAATTTCTATCAATAGCTGAGTAGCTAAATAATCTTTTTTTCCTCTCAGTCCAGATGAATTCTGGAACATTCTAGGCACGGTGCCAAGAAAAACCTTACACCTTGAAAAGAGCAAGGTATAAAACCTTGATTTCAGACTCTATGAGATGATTTGTCCATGAACATGGTAAATTTTTCATATAGCTCCCTACTGTTTCTAATTCCTCCCTTCAGTTCCATTGAAAAGTGATCCAACCAGCACCAAAGTGGGATAAATTTCAATTTCAATCAATTTATTGGCATGACAACTTATACAAGTACTGCAAATGCAAACATAACAAAACCGGATGTCTAAGAAAATATTTCATAACGCATATCTCTTTCTCATGACCATTTTTTCAAGTAAATGTCAGATTCCAGTGCTCTTTGGGATTTGTTTTCTCCTCTTTTAGTCTTCCTTTGTTTGTTGTTTTTGCTTTATTTTTTTTACCCTTACCTTTTTAGATACAGTTTTCCCATTATCTTTTTTAAATTGGAGAATATTTTCTGTAGTGCTCTCTTTTGTATAGAAGACCATGAACTTTTTTTATCCTACTAACTTGTAGCCACAATTTGAAAGTTGTAATCAATAGGAATTTGTGCCTCAATTTCTGTTTCCCATTAGTGAGTCTATGGAGAACATATGCTGTTGTGAACTATTTAATAATTTTGGTTGCATGGTTAGTAAGGTAATAAACTGAGTTTTTAGGCTTGGTCAGTTATCACACACTTAGGGAATGCAAAAGAGTCATTTCTTTGGAAATAAAAGAAAAAGGAAAGTATTGATGGACACTCTGGTTTGTATAGCAATGCCTCTGTTGAGGTTTAGGACTATGTTTGAAGTATAACCTATGTTCAAATTCAGATTCTAAAATGTACTCTGCTTGAGTAATTTTCGTTAAGTCATTTAACTTCCCAGTTACTGAGTTTCATAGTATGTAAAACTGGCACAGGAATACTTGGTCCTTATTATGAGGCATAAATAAGAACATATATATTGTATGTTATATCTATAAAATATGATATAACTGTAAGCTAATATTATTATTATTATTATAGGCCTGAGAAGGATTTCAGAGATCATTTAGTTAAAACACCTCTTTTTATAAATGTTAAACAATGGCCTAAAAATAGACTTGCCCAAGGTCACACAACAAATGACTAACAGAGGCAGGATTAGAGTCCAAGCATCTCAGATACTTATACAGTGGCCTTTCCAACACAGGCCCCTATCTCATTTAATGTGTTAAGATTGATTTATTATGCTATATTAAAGAAATGCTTGTTTTATTCCATAAATTAAAAAAATAAATTTAAAAGTTTTGATTTAGAGGTGATTTCTTCCAGAGAATACAACAAATTTCTATTTTTAGAATAAATGTATTATGCTTAAGGGCTCCTAATAGAGGTATTCTAACATTGGCATAAATGATATTTGAAGAAACAGAAAGTATATTTAATCTATATGTATATATATATGGTGTTATTCTTTATGAATGAAAGATAGCAACAAAACCTACAATAAGCATTCATAACATAAACAATAATTTACTAAGATCACAGAATTTATGACTGGCAGGGACCTTAGAGGTCATCAAACTAATACCTTTCTGTTTAAAAATTAGAAATTGAAGACTAGAGAGATAAAGGCATTTTTATAATTTCACCCATGTACTAAATACCTGAATTAGGCTTAGTACCTACATTTTCTGCCTCCAAATTCATGCCTCTTTTTCTAAAGTCTTTTCAGTTTTAAGAGAAACCGAATATCATATTAAATTTTGGATAGGGAAGCAAAGTTAAGGCAAAGATCTTGTCTTATTTATCATCTGGTCTGAAACTTCCAGATGGACTCTCAGCAAAACAACATTATTTCATTAATGGTTTATCATTTGGCCTATTTACTATATGCAGAAAATACCTAAAAGTTTAATGAATATAACTATATAGTATGGATATAGCTAGTGAGGAGAATGAATTCCATGAAGTGGTCACATTATTCACAGTTATAATTACATAAAATATATTCACTGGTTCTAGCCTAATTGCAAATATTGAGTGTGAATTATAATAATTCAGCTGCATCACAGGATTTATTACCCACACTAATTGAGGCCTAGCTATATATCAATTAGTATGACTTTTTTTTTTTTTTGGTGAGGCAATTGGGGTTAAGTGACTTTCCCAGGGTCACACAGCTAGTAAGTGTTAAGTGTCTGAGGCCAGATTTGAACTCAGGTGCTCCTGACTTCAGGGCTAGTGCTCTATCTACTGTGCCACCTAGCTGCCCTGGTATGACTTTTTTTTTTTTGGTGGGGCAATGAGGGTTAAGTGACTTGCCCAGGGTCACACAGCTAGTAAGTGTCAAGTGTCTAAGGCCAGATTTGAACTCAGGCACTCCTGAATCCAAGGCTGGTTCTTTATCCTCTGTGCCACCTAGCTGCCCCCTTGGTATGACTTTTAAAAAGATATAGTGTAACCTGGGCCTACAGGTGTTACAATGAAAATGGAAGACTAAAGGTCACAGAGAACTTGGAGGACTAAGAGTCATAGGGACTTGGTGGGCTAATGTGGGTGTATATACAATTTTCTAATGTCATTGCATTTCTCTGACCTTTGACCTTGAAGAGACATCTGTTCAGGGCTTTTGCACACACAAAGGCAGAGATATGTGGTAGCTGTTAACACAGAAAAATGAAGGCAAGAATACAGAGAACAACTGAGGTGCTAATCATACCAGTAGAGGGTTAGAGAAAAATGAAGGAGACAGAGAGTGACTGATAAGAATACAGTTGTGACTAGATCAGGCATGATTAGCTGCTATGTTTAGTGAGAGTTTAAAGAGTCCATCAAGTTGACAAAAATCATTCTCTTCTGCTACCTCAGGAGAGAAATCAGGACAGTTGCCACCCGGGTTCTAAACTTCATTTCCTTTCCCTTCTATTCCACTTAAACATGCAAGGAGAAGGTATGGGGAAAAAAATTGAAAAGTCAACCTCTACTCTGACAGTTCTACAGCCTGCTACTGGAAGCATTATTTCTTTTAAATATATAATGATGGGTTTTTTTGCAGTGCAATGAGGGTTAAGTGACTTGCCCAGGGTCACGCAGCTAGTAAGCGTCAAGTGTGTGAGGTCACATTTGAACTCAGGTCCTCCTGAATCCAGGGCCAGTGCTCTATCCACTGCTCCACCAGCTGCCCCTAATAATGATTTTTTTTTTGTTTATTTTTGACTGTATTGATATATCACATAACCATTATCAGTGCATTGTAGAATCCTATGTGCTTAAGAGGCTCATTCTTGAGGGGGAAATGGAAACCATGGGTTTAGGACTATAACTAAATAAATGTGACTTTGGCTAGAGACACACACACACACAAACACAGAGACAGAGAGAGACACAGACAGAGATGGAGACAAACAAAGATGGAGAGACAGAGACAGAAAGAGACAGAGACGGAGGAGAGGGAAAGAAGGAGACAGAGAGACAGAGAGACAGAGACAGCCAGAGACAGAGAAAGAGATTAGCCAATGAGATTTTAGCCTTCAGTCCTAGGAGTACATTCAGGGGTCTTTGTCTGCAGTCAATTCAAGTGAGTGGTTTGGCTAATCCATTTTGGAATAATATGTAATGCAGAGGCTCTGTCTCTGGTTTGGTGCATGTGTAGGTATTCTGTAATAGTTTCTTGTTCACTTATTGCATGGTGAATGAAACCTTTTGACTGGCTGATAAGCCACAACTAAATGTGTATCCAAAAAAAAAGCATGAATTTTCTTTTTCCTAGTGGAGATTTAGGGAAGAAAATACTTTAGGCTCGTGGGTAGGGAGAAAGTCCCTTATTTCTCTTTAAAGGCTGACACATGGTCCTGAACACATGTTCTTCCATTTCTTTTGTTTTGTTGTGTTTCTACTCTCTTGCTCTTAGGTTAATGAATATGGGAGATGGAGAGTACTAGGCTATGGCCTTCTGAGCTTTGAAAGTTTCGAAGACCCAGCGCCATATCTGTAGATCTGAAATCTATATCGATCTTTATCTAAATATAGATACAGAAAAATGGTACCATGTGCAAAGCACAGTGCTAAGCTCACTCAGGATACAAATAAAAAGTATGACAGCCCTTGCTCTCAAGGTGCTCACAATTTAATGGAGAAGAAAACACATATTGAAGACTTCAGATGCAAGTCAGATGGAAGGGTCCAATGGGCATTAGGGCACAACAGCAAAACAGATGTTATTTCCTCTTTTTAATTTCATTTCTACTCACAAAAATCACATTGGTTGCAGTCATTGAACCATTTGTATAACTGAGGATTTTGATGACAAGTTTTCTTTTCTGGGTCCCTTTATTACTGTGAATTGTAGCATCTTCAGAAGTAGTAGCCTGGCTGCATCTTCATAGGGCTTAATTCCTAGGTTGATGGACATCAGCCATCATTGGTCTGAAAGTCTTGCTATTCCCAAGACTTTTAGATTCCGTGGCTTGAGCCATCTCCATCAGGATATAAACAACCTTGAAATAATTATTTTATAATTATTTATAATTTATTTTGGCTAAAATGATAGAAGGGGAAAGTGACAAATGTTGGAAGTGAGTTGGAAAAATGGGAACACATTCATTGTTAGTGGAATTGTAAACTGATCCAACCACCTTGGAGAGCAATCTGGAATTATACCCAAAGAGTTATTAAAATACTTATACCCTTTGAACCACCAATAACACAACTTGATCTATTTCCAAAGATAGTGAAAAAAGGAAAAGATGCAACATGTTATAAAATGTTTATAGCAGCTTTCTTAGTGGTGAAAAAAGAGCTGGAAATAGCAGGGATGCCTATCAGTTGGAGAATGGGTGAACATTGTGGAATATAATTGTGGTGGACTACTACTGTGATATAAGAAATTATGAGTTTGATATTATTTTCAGGGATTAGCTCAAACCAGGAGCATGAAGGAATAAGACATAACATGGTTAAATTGGAATGAATTTAAAATGTGGAGAAATAGATTTAGAAATTGGGATACCTGATGGTGTCTAGGTAAAACCTCAGCACTGGCCTTGGGGGTGGGGGGAGACAGGTGAGAGGCTCCTCAAGGGGCAAATAACCTTGCCCTTTGCTAAAGACAGAAAAAAATCTCCTCTCTACTTTGAAGTTTTGCCCAGGGCCAGCCTGAGCATTTGCTTTGCTTTGATTGATTCTGTTTGGCATTATGAAAGTAGCATCTAAATCTCAAAACCCTATCAAATGTGATTTCTACCACAATGCACTACTATAGCATATGTTGCTTTTCTGATTGTACATAGGCTACTGTGTGGGGAAAAAATCAAGACATTTATTTTTGCTGAAGAAATGTAGTTATAAAATTGTTAAGAGATAACTCCAAACAGCCAATTTGGGTAGCTCACACATCACCACAAGCTCTCAGTGTGTTGTTATTTTAATGGAAGATGTTTTGAAGAATTCTTTCACTTTTCACTACTCATCTCTAACATCTTGTTTTTTAGTTGGTTGATAATTGTTTTCCTGCTGGTTAAAGTACTTTGTGTCAGCATTTCATTTCTAATGATTTGCTCTGCCAAAGCCCAAAGGTATCCAACCTACTGTGTGCAGGAAGAAAATGCATAATAAAGCTGTTTAATTAATGGTAACATTATAGAATCTTAACTCTGCTCAATGGATTCCAGTTAAAAATCAATCATTGGCTTTTAATTCTCTGATGAATGTACAGCTATATGAAATGAAACACCACTAAAGGCACTTATGTATGGAGGTCTAAACTAATGGGAAGCCTTTTGATTTATTATACAACAGATAAGATCTGCATGATACAGTATCCTGATGTTTTATGAGCCTATGAAAATCTTATAATGAAGGTTATTCCTGAACTCATAAAATTTCATATTCTTGCCTGTACTCCATCATCAAACTGTAGCAGGAGATTTGGATTGATAAACAAATTAATTATAAAAATAAACCTTCCATTTATTTCAGATGAGATTTTTTTCCTGTTGAAAGTTACACTATTGAAGATGAAATTCTGACACCATACTTTATAACAATAGTAATAACAGATGACGTTTATATACTATTTTATATACATTGGAATTTTGCAAACTGTAAAGTGCTATGTATAATAATTATGATGAAGATAGTAACAGTAAAAATTACTATAAATGTAATGTCAACAATATACTGACATATCAGATTGTATTCATAGGACCTTATATTAATGTAAATAGTATTATGTAATATACTTATATGCTATTAGAATTATTACTGCTATCATCACTATTAGTAGTATTATTTATATTTATATATTATATTATAATTTGCAAAGTGTCAATTTACAAAAAAAATTACATAATTTTTTTTCAGTCTAATTCCAGGAAGTTAATATTGAAACTATGACCAAGTAAACTGAGTACTAAAGAAGTACTGAGAACTGTCTCAGAGTGGTGAAGTAGCTCATTTAATCTAGCAGTTTATCCTTCATCTTTCATTCATTTCCTTTTCTCTTGCTTTCTTCTTAACTCTATGCAGTCTGGTTTCCACCTTCATCATTCAACTGAAACTGTTCTCTCCAAAGTTAACATTGACTTCCTAATTGCCAAATCTATGGCCTTTTCTCAATCTTCATTCTTTTTTACCTTTCTGTTGCTTTTGACACTGGAAATCACCATCTTTTCCTTATTACTCTCTTTTCTCTAAGTGTTCATGAACCTGTTCTCTTCTAATTCTCCTCCTATCTTTCTAATGACTGGGGGGATCTTCATTCAGACCATGGCTGATATACGTGGACACTTCACAAGACTCTGTCCTGGGCTCATTTCTCCCTTTGTTCTATTTTCACTTCTCATTGACTCTCAAAGGTTAATTACCATATCTTGAAGATGTTCTCAGTCTTATTTATATATACTAACCTCTCTCCTAACCTCCAGTTTCCCATCTCCCTCTGGCTTCTGGAATCTAGAACTGGATGTCCAATAGACATCTTAAAGTCAACATGTCCAAAACCAAACATTTTATTTCCTCTAAAATTCTTCCCAGTTCTTAACTTTCCTATTACTACCTTGGGTAGCACCATTCTCCCAGTCATCCAGCTTGAAAACCTAGGCATCATCTTTAACTACTCATTCTCACATACCCCATATCCAATCAGTTATGAAGTTCTGACAATTCTACCTTCAAAATCCCTCTATATAGGGGCAGCTAGGAGGTTGAGTAGATAGAGCACTGGCCCTGGAGCAGGAGGACCTGAGTTCAAATCTGACCTCAGACAGTTGACAGACTAGCTGTGTGACCTGGGCAAGTCACTTAACCCCAATTGCCTCACCAAAAAAAAAAAAATCCTTCTATATAGAACTCTTTTCTCCTTTGACACTGCCATTATCTTAGTAAATGTCCTCATCATCTCAGCCTGGACTATTGTAATAGCCTTCTGGTTCTTCTCCATGTTTTAATTCTCTCTCTTCCCTATTCAGATATCAAAATGATCTTCCTAAATCATGGATCTGTTCATATCACTCCCCTTTCAATAAATTTTAGTGAAATATAAAGTCTTCTCTTTGGCCCTTTTTTTTTGGGGGGGTGGGGCAATGAGGGTTAAGTGACTTGCCCAGAGTCACACAGCTAGTAAGTGTCAAGTGTCTGAAGCCAGATTTGAACTTGGGTCCTCCTGAATCCAGGGTCGGTGCTTTAACCACTGTGCCACGTAGCTATCCCTTTCTTTTGGGCTCTTTAAGCCCTCCAGACATTTTCACTGACTGGACCACATGCCTGAAATTCTCCCGCTCATCATTTTTGCTTCCTGGATTCCCTGGCTTCCTTAAAGTATAACCCAAAATTCTCTTTTTTCATAAAGCATTTCTGAATTTCTCTTTATGGGAGGGGCTTGCCTCTGTCTTCATTTTTTTCCTGTTTCTGTTTTGCTTGCGCATCACTGTTTAGATGTTGTCTCCCTCATTAGGATGTGAACCACTTGAGAGTAAGAGCTTTCTCTCCGTCCTTTCTTTGAATCCTTAGTACTTAGCAGGGGCATTTAGGTGATGCAGTGGATAGAACACTGGCCCTGGATTCAAGAGGGCCTGAGTTCAAAGCTCACCTCAGACACTTACTCGCTGTGTGACCCAGGGAAAGTCACTTAACCCTAATTGCCTTAACAAATTTCCAGGGCCATCTCCAGTCATGCTGATGTATATCTTGCCACTGGACCCAGATATCTCTGAAGGAGAGAGTGAGGCTGATGACCTTGCATAGTCTTCCCTCTCTTAAATCCAATTCAGTGCAAGTCATGACACTGGGGTGATATCAAGATCCTTTTTGAGAATGAAGGACAAGCAACAACAAATAATTATCATGGTGCCAGGCATATAGGAGACATTTAATAAATTCTTGTTGACTTGACTGTCATCTTTCAGAAGAAGAAGAAAATAATCACAGGGTGGTATGTAAAAATATAGTTGTGACAATATATGTTGGTCCAGAAAGTTTTATCATTTGCCTTTCTCAAAACCCCTAGTGGAAGGGCCAATGACTCAAAGTTTATATACACCTTTGGAGCTCACTGATAAACTCAGATTTTAAGAACATATATAAGAGTGAGAAGTAAAGAAGGAGGTCTCTGGAAGGGAAGAGAATGATAATTTTTCAAGCCTCTACTACATGCTAGGCACTATGCTAAGTGTTTTAGAAACATCATTTTATCTTCATAAAACCATGTGATTTAGGTACTATTATTATTCCCACTTTTCAGTTGAGGAAATTTAGGCAGATAGAAGTTAAATAACTTGTGCTTATATATCTGATAGTGTCTGAGGCTGATTTAAAGTTAGTTCTTTTTGTCTCCAGGCCCAGCACTCTATCTAGTATGCCACCTAGATACCAGGTAAATATATTTACCAAAAAGATAGCAAGATTCAATAGCCTTACTTAAGATTGATCATAATTCCAAGATCTCAGTGAGAACATTGAGTTTCTTTTAATTCCCTATAGTCCCCAGACCAATTTCATTATGAGAAATGTCTAGGGCAGAGTTGGGTGAAAGAGAAATGCACAATATTGCATGAAACAAGATTTAAGTGATAGATCTATCTTTCTCCCTTTCTAACCGTTCCTAGACTGAAGCTTGAGGCTTTTTTTATCAGGGCAGAAATATTTTTGGAGGGGGTGGGAGAGGAAGAAATTTGTCATACACCCATCCAAATCTTAATACAAAATGAGTTAGAAAAAGGAAGCTACCACTGGATTGATTTCCCTACAACTCTAACACCATAAGCTCCAAAGCCTTGGTTCTTCCATCCAGAATAAAATGACACCTAGGTTTATAAATCCTTGGAGGCCCATAACACCTAGGCATTAATGTGCCCAGTTGTACTGGTAAATCTGTAATGTATTTCCTCTATTGCTACCAAATTCATATTTATCCCTAAACTTTTTAACCAACATTATTCCTATATCTTCACCTTAACTGAAATTTAGGTGATACCATGTATCATACAAACATATCTAATGAAAGGTCCTTTTTCTTTCTGGAAATGTTTTATTGATGCTCTTTAAAAAACACACAGAACTATCATTTCTCTTTTTTATGATTTCCCACCCCATGCCCCAATACGGACCTGCATTTCAAAGCAGAACCTGATCAAATAATTATTCAACATCATCAAATGCAGCAATATGTTTTAACCCAATTTCAGCCATATACTCACATGAGGCCATGTCTTAGATATCATCTCAAAGAATCTTACTACACCCGAGAGCTATCATTTGGTATTCTTAAACTAATATCACAATATTGATTTTCCCACTTCTCCCAGTCTCTTGTTCAAATTAAAGTTATTCTTTATTCTCATCATGATTTCCAGGCTCCTTGGCCCATCTTTATTCTCCCAACCCTTTTCTCAAACTCTGGTCTAATGTATTTCCCTATGCATATTTGACCACACAGGATACTGTTTCATTTTACCAGCTACTTATTACCCTAAAATCTCTTACATCTGTGACTTTTCAACAGTGCTGACCTACATTGCCTCATCTCTGCCTTTCCACGATTATCTGAGTTTTCTACTCCTGCTCCAGCCCTACCAAGAATAACTGAAGAAAGTCTTGAAATCCAAGTTATTTTACCCACAAATTTCATGATTTGATTCCTTTAAAATTTATTTTTGTTGGTTTTAACCCTGAGATCTAATGTTTTGGATAACTTGATGTTGCATAGACAAATCAAACTCAATATATACAAACAAAACTCATCATCTTGATCCCCACATCTCAGCCCTCTTCTGAGGTTAGCAATTTAGGTTATAAACACCACCATCCTTTCAATCATTTAGGTTCACAATTTCAGAAACATTCATCCTCAACTCCTCACTACTTCACATTGTATTTTCCAAACTTTATTATTTTTAACTCCTCTTTCACATTACTCCCCTCTTTCTCTCTATTCACATATCCAAAGGAAAAACAAATGGTCTCCACTCTCAAGAATCTTGCAATCAACCAGTCAGTGAGGTGGCATAGGAGTCACCTGAGTAAAAAAAGAGCTGAGTTTGAATCATGTCTCAGACAATTTCTCTTGGTGTGACCCTGTATTAAGTCACTTTCAGTCTCAGTTTCCTTATCTAAATATGTACAAAATAAATAAATACATACATGAGAATTTTTTGGGAGGAAGACATAACCAGCTGGATTATGACGATAGATTCAATGGAGCTTGAGCTGAGCTTTGAAAGGAACTAAGGATTCTATGATGCAAAGATGAGGACACAGGGTCCCAGACACAGGGTATTATAGCTTCTGCAAGGAATGGAAGATGAATTAATCTATCTACATGAGAAATAGCAAAAATGATATTTCACTGGACTTTAGAGTGTTTAAGATGGAGTAATATACAGAACTGTAAGATGAATTGAGGCCAGATTACGAAGGTCTATAAATGTCCTTTATTTTCTTAGTTGCCAACCTAGAAAACATGTTGGAAAAGGAAATAAGGTTTCAAAAATTATTGTGCTTAGGTAAAGTGATGTTAATGACTTGAAATACTTCTGTACATTTAGACAGACCCCAATTTGGCCCTTTTCAGATGGGATGTGTGCCTCTAAGTCTTTTCTTCACTCCTCTCCACAGCATCACGGCAACACTGAGTTCTTGAAGGTCATGTCAATGATGTTCAAGTTCAAGCAGTTTCTTCTCAACTGGAACAGTTTTGAGTATGGGTCTAATTTCAGGCTTGGTCTGTTGTCTGAGGACCAGAATAGTGAAGTTGAAAGAATTTCCTTACCAGTTTGGGCCCAAGGCAAATTTGTTTAGTTTCAGCAATTCTCAAAGGTTGTCTACACAGTCACAGAAGGATTATGATATACATTACTAGATAAGTTACCATACTGACAAACCCTAGATCTCACGAGTATTAATGAATTATAGAAGAAGCCCCTTTCGGGAAACAGGTTCTCCCATGTGAAATTTAACTTACATAAACAACAAGTATCTAATATGATATAAGGGCTGTTTCACTTATAAAATCCCATGATTGCAAACACATAATTTAGAGGGTTTCCAAATTGCGTGACAAATGCTAAGCCTGTGTGAAAAGTAAATGACTGAAATAGGACATCAGAAATAAGCATTGCTGATAGTATATTCCGTTGCTTCTGAAATCAAGATGCTAATAGAAAATGGATGAGGTCAGGGTTTAAGTTTATTATTGAATCTTTTTAATAAAATTAGTTATTATATTGAGCAGGTCAAACACACCTCACAACAGTATCTCTCTGTCTCTGTCTCTGCCTCTGCTTCTATATTTCTCTGTCTCTCTGCCACTCATAAGTCTCTCATTCAGGGCTTTGTCAATTAAATATCACTTTCAATTTCCCCTTGTTTATGATCATATGGGTACTAAGCATCAATAATTTCTGCCCTCCTACCTTGTCACAAAGAAGATTGATTGTGCACATCATCCTTCATATAAAGACATTAGAATGAGAATCACACATTTATGTCTATACCCCACTGCCTTGTAGAAAGAGAAACAACTCTATTAAACCAAAATGTATGTGACTTTTAAAATTTCTTTTTATAGCATTCATTTGAAAAACCTGAATTGTTTCATAATACACTGATTCTTTAGGATTAAGTTCACATTGCTTTATCCCAAAGAGAATGCCACTTCCTCTTGCCATATTTTTTAAAAAATATTGCTGCAGGGCATTTGCCATACTGCATTAACATATCACACATGGGAAATATACAAGATAGGTTGGAAGAAGTGGGTAAAATACTTTGTAATACTACAATGAATGATCTATGCATGCTTTTGGGCAGCTGTGTTTGCTGAAAATGTGTTGATTAATACTTAACTGGAAAAAATATTTCTATTTATTAATAGCTGGTAGTGGAGCTGAGGATAGCATTAAGCTGAGGGAAATGGCCAGACTCACATAAAGGTTTCATCCTAAGGAGGTCCACTAAAACCATGAATCTAGTAGTTAACAGACAAAGAGATGGTTTGCCATGGCACTTCAAAGAGAAGTCAAGAAAGTCTAGACTTCAGCTAAAGAAAATTGAAATACAGAAGCTTAGAGCAACATTTCAAATATCTACAAGGCTGTACTTTGTCTTCCTTCCTAAGCCAGCTCCTAATTATGCAGTATGTAAAAAGAAGTTGATTTTCTGATAGAAAAAAGTTTGAAAGGGTCAAGTGTAGCTTAATTCTCCATTTCATTAGAGAATATATACTAAAAGAAATAAGTCAAGAAAGAAGGCAGAAGAAAGCAAAAAGCACAAGGAGACAGAAAGTAAAACTAGAATCAATAGGTTAATAAACATGACATTTAGGAGAAAGAAGGAAAACACTTTTTCTTCTCCTCTGTAAATATGTTTATTCTTTTCAAATTCATTTTAGTATCCATTTTTATAGATGGAAAGATAAAATAAAAATGGTTAATTGGGCTTTGTCAAGGGTGTGCCTGGCTTCTTCCAATGTTAGGTCATCTTTCAAGTCCAAGATGAACAATAATCTTGAGATTAGAATAATCCAGATGAGTTCTCTCATCATTATCCCCCCAAACAACTTGAAAATAATGCCTTGAATTGAACTTTGGAGTGGCAGAGCCAACAAAACTGGTCAGGGTGAGATATTTTTCTGACCTATGAAAACTTATGTCAGAGGAAACATTTGTGACACCAGGGTATAAGCTTGTCCAGAGCCCACACACATAGTACTAGCAGCAATGACTGCAGCTGCAGTTTCAAGAGCTCTCAGCCCAGAGATGGTGAAGAGGTTAAACAATTAGCCAGAAAGAGAATACAGAGGACCCTTTGCTGGCATGGGGTACAGCTGGTGCTGATTGGAAACTCTATTGCTCATGTACAGTTATGGATTACATTTGCAGAGTGGGGAGGAGCACTGGGGGTTGGTCACAAGGAAGAAGGGTCCCTCGTTGCATTTCAAGGCAGAAAAAATACTAGCATTTCTGGCTGCTTGGGACTAAAAGCCCTTCTTGGGTAAAGATCATAGCCCAGGTAAGGACAACAGTGGGCACATCTCTCCTAGGATCATGCCACCTTGGAAGTACCCAAAACTTGAAGACTCCTTAAAGCTAGTTCTTAAAACAGCAGCATTTAGGGCAGCTAGGTGGCACAGCGGATAAAGCAAGGGTCCTGGATTCAGGAGGATGTGAGTTCAAATCCAGCCTCAGACACTTGACATTTACTAGTTGTGTGACCCTGGGCAAGTCACTTAACCCTCATTGCCCCACCAAAAAACCCAACCCCCCCAAAACAAAACAAAAAAACCCAGCAGCATGAAAAAACCTGAAGTTTTGGACAGTGCCTCCTCACCCCTAAATGAGCAGAGCTCAATTTTAACACAAAGTCCAATTAAAGAAATAGATGAGAAAAAAGACTAAATAGCAAGAAAAAAAATGTACACAAAAAGCTACTACGGTTCCAGTAAAGACCAATATATAAACTCAAAAGAAGACAACTGCAAGCAAAGCCTCAAAAACTGCCAACTGGCCCCAAGGCCAGAAAGCATTCTTGGAAGAATTAAAGGAGATAAGAGTGGTAGAAGAAAAATTGGGGAAAGAAATGGGAGTGATTCAAGAAAATTATGAAAAAATCCTTAATCACTTGTTAAAAGAGGCACAAAATACTAAAGAAAATAATATCTTAAAATAACAGAATTGGTCTATTGGTAAAAGAGACGCAAAAATTCTCTAAAGAAAAGAATTCCTTAAGAAAAAGAATTGGCCAAATGGAAAAAAGAGGTAAAAAAATCTCACTAATAAAATAAGTCCTTGAATATTATACTTGAGCAAGTGGAAGCTAATGACTCAGTGAATCATCAAGAAAAATAAATCAAAGTTTAAAAATGAAAAATAGAAAATATGAACTATCCCATTAGAAAAACATAATTTAACAATTGTGGGACAACTTACAAGCCAAGAGAAAAAGATCAAAGAAAGCTGAAAAATCATATTTCAAGAAATTATCAAGGAAAACTACTCCAATATATTATTAGATCCAGAGAGTAAAATATAGATTGAAAGACTGACAATCACTGCCTGAAGGAGGACTCAAAATGAAAACTCCCATGAATATTATAGTCAAATTCCAGAGCTCTCAAGTCAAGGAGAAAATACTTCAAGAAGTCAGAAAGAAACAATTAACATTTTGTAGACCCACAGTCCGAATTGTACAAGAATTAGTAGCTCCCATGTTAAAGGAGTAGAGTAAAATATATTCCAGAAGGGAAGATAACTAAGATTACAACCAAGAATAATCTATTCAGAAGAAAGTGGATATTTGATGAACTAGAAGACTTTCAATCATTCCTGATGAGACCAGAGTTGAATAGAAAAAAAATGTCATTCAAACAAAACTCAAGAGAAACATAAATGACAAACATGACAGATTAATCATAAGTGTCTCAATAAAGTTAAACTGTTTATATTCCTATATGGGAAGATGATACATGTAACTCCTAAGAATTTTAATTTAACTTAATTTAATTTTTATTTTATTTAGGTCAGTTAAAAAGAATTGACATAGACAAAGGGCATGAATATTATTTTATTATATTGGCATGATCTTCAAAATAAGTGAAGTGAGAAAAAGGGATGCACTGAGAGAAGGGGAAGAGAGATTAGAATGAGGAAAATTTTCTCACATAGAAGAAGCATGCAAAGAAGAATTTTTACAGTGTAAAGGAAAAGGAATGTTCTGGGGTGTCAGGCAATGTTTGAACCTTACTTTCATCAGAATTGGTTCAGAGGGAAGCATACATGCACAGACAGTTGTGTATATAAATGTAACTCAATAGTGAAATAGGAGTGGAAAGAGCATTAGAGAAAGGAGGGTAGAAAAATAAAAGGAAAAATGGGATGGAGGGAAAAACACAGTTAATTATCATAACTGGATGTGAATGGGATGAACTCACCCATACAATAGAAGCAGATAGCAGAGTGGTTTATAAACTAGAATCAAACAATATGTTGCTTGTTGAGGGCCATGACATCAAGGTGATGTCATGACTTTGCAGTAAATTGGATGTAAGTAAGGGAAGGCTGTCCAAAGTCACCAATCTCACTCTATCCTCTAGAACCACCTGGGTCCAGTGGCTATATGTGTGTGTGTCTGTATAAACATACATATACATGTGTATAAGCATGTATATATGTGCATACACCACATATGTATTGTGTGTATATGTGTGCATGTATGCATATGCATATATACATGCACTATGTAATACATAGTATAGTATTATACTATATAAAATACATGCATGTATATGTGTGCATGTATGTATGTATGTGTGTATGTATTAAAATACATAGTATACCAGGACAACTAGAGATAACCCCAGGTGTTTAAGGCAACTGGATTAAGTGATTTGCCCAGAGCCATGTTGCTACTAAGTGTCTAAGGTGAAATTTAAACTCAGGTCCTCCCAACTTTAGGGCTAGTGCTCTATACATGGTGCTGCCTAGCTACCCCAATATGTTGCTTACAAGAGATATAAAGACATAGTTAAGAAAAAGGGCTGGAGCACAATATAATATGCTTAAGCTGAACTAAAACACAGAGAGGGCAGGATTAGCAATCATGATTTCAGACAAAGCAAAAGCAAATGTAGATCTAATTAAATAGGATAAACAAGGAAACTACTTTTTGCTAAAAGGTAGCATAGACAATGAAATAATATAAAAATATTTCCAAAAGTTTCTCTTGTAAAGACCTCATTTATCAAATATATACTGAGTCAAATTTATAAAAATAAGATCCATTCCCCAACTGATAAATGGTCAAAGGAATTGAATGGACAGTTTTCACAAGATCTTTTGGAATAGCAACATTCATCTGGACACCAAATCAACTTCCATATCACACTCTGAAGCTATCATTAAGAGGAGAAATCATTATGGACAAGGTACCCACCCTCATCATCACCAGGAACAACTGCTGATCAACTGCCACCAATTATCAGATAGGCACAAGAGGAAAGGACAACATTCTCAGACAACCTATTCTACTTCTAGCACAGCTCTCACAGCCACTATCTAGCTGGGGGAATCCTGTGGAGAAGGTTCAAGCGGCCAGCTATCCCCATCTTCCTTCCAAAGGAAAAATAATACAAGAAGATCAAATCACACCCACCACCTTGACCAATTTCTCACATCATGGTGGAGATCCCAATAATATTGCTTTCAGAACACTTCCTTCATTTAAAAAAAAATTAATTTATTTATGGACCCACTATCCTGGGAAATCAGAAGCTTTTCAGATGTTTTATTTCCCCCATTAGAATGGGAGCTTCTTAAGAGTAATGATTTTCTTACTTTTCCCTTTTCATACCCAACACAGCACAGTATTCTGTATATAGTTAAGTGCTTAATAAATACTTTATTCATTAATTCCGGAAATATATTCTAAAATGTGATATTGCATCCAATTGATTGAAAAGATAAAGAATTAATAATACATTTTGCTTCTTGTTTGGAAAGAATATGAAAAATTGGCAGAGAAAGATTCCATCTTAAAATCCTTACTTTAAGTCAAGTTGTCTTCCAATAATAGATTCCTTGAAAGATAGGGCAATAGAAATAACTTTCTTTGATGATATGCTTATTCATACCATTAAGTAAGGGATAAAGGTAATCATCATTTTTGCCAGGGCCATGAACAATGAAGAGTCAAAATGGAAGAGTCATCCAGTAATGATCATAAAGTATCCATTTTTGATTGCAAATGGAATTGTATTGATAAATTAACTTGGGAACAAGGCAATCTCCTAAGGTGCATTCCATAAAGATAGTAATCAGTACTAGACAAATTATTTCATTGATATCAGGAATTCAGATGAAGAAAATATCTCAAGTATTTCAAGCCAGCACATTTAATGGAACTTATAGTTTTAAAAAGTTGTCTTAAGAATTGAGAAATTTAGTCCTCTGTCCAGTCACACAACTGGTAAGGCAAGGGATATGATCAATACTTAGGATGAATAGCATAATATTCCATTCAAATCAATTTATCTATATCCTATGAATCACTTATTATGAGCCAGTCACTCAATGGAATGGTACTTTCTCTCAAGGACCTTACATAGGAAAGGGGTAATCAACATCTATGTATATGCATACAAAGGCAATGCAAAGATAATAGTAAATAGATAGATATATACAAATGAAAATATAAAGTTTGGGGACTCAGGGTAGAGTTTACTAACAAACACTTTCATCAGTAAAGTTGTTATGAAGTAGGTGGTACTTAATCTGGTTTTCAAATGGAACTAGATGGCATAGTAAATAATATACTCAGCTTAGAGTCAGGATGACTTGAGTTTGAATTCTCCTTCACATACTTACTAGCTGTATGACACTAAGCAAGCTATTTAAAATTTCATTCTCTGTTAGCTTAACTTTGAAATAGGAGTAATAAAATACCCATTTCACAGGTTCCCTGTGATCTTCAAAGGAGATTTTATGTAACATATATATGTACATGAATACATATGTATATATTCATATGCGTATATGTATATGATAGTATATATTTTCATTTGTGTGGTTATATATGCATAGATATGTGTGTATATATACATAAATGCACACATACAAATATATATGAAAGCTTTGAAGTGATAAGTAAATGTTAACTATTATTTTTCTACCTAGAGGTAAAAGTAAAGTTGATGACAGAGAAGAAAAGGGAACTAGTCAAATCCTTTTTTTTTTGTTTTTCAGTGAGGCAATTGGGGTTAAGTGACTTGCCCAGGGTCACACAGCTAGTAAGTATTAAGTGTCTGAGTCCGGATTTGAACTCAGGTACTCCTGACTCCAGGGCCGGTGCTCTATCCACTGCGCCACCTAGCTGCCCCCTTTTTTTTTTAAATTAATAAAGTATTTTATTTTTTCCGTTACATGTAAAGATAGTTCTCAACTTTTGTTTATACAAGCTTTACAATTTCAGATTTTTCTCCCTCCCTCCCCTCCCCCCTCCCCTAGACAGCAGGTAATCTGATATAGGTTATATATATATATATATATATATATATATATATATATATATATATACACACACAATAACATTAATCATATTTCTGCATTAGTCATGTTATAAGAGAAAAAATCAGAGCAATGATGAAAAACCTCAAAATAGAAAAAATGACAGCATCAAAAACAAAAGAAATAATATGGTTCATTCAGCATCTATACTCCGCAGTTCTTTTTTTTTTTTTCTTGGATTTGGAGATCCTCTTCTATCACGAGTTCCCTGAACTCTTCTGTGGCATTGCATTGGTGAGAAGAATATAGTCCATCACAGTAGATCAACACTCAATGTTGATGATACTGTGTACAATGTTCTTCTGGTTCTGCTCATCTCACTCATCATCAGCTCACGCAAGACCCTCCAGGTTTCTCTGAACTCCTCCTGCTCATCATTTCTTACAGAAGAATAGTATTCCATTGTATTCATATATCAACTCCTTTTTTGATTATTTCTATTCTTGTCTTGGTACACTATCTCCATTCTTGAAATGGTAGAACAAATATTAAGACAGAAGTGATAGTCAAGATACATTAAAAGATAATAAGAGAGCTTCTAGCTGTTGTCATTGTGTCTGTCTCTTAGTCAAGATGAAAGAATTTACAGGGCATTGAAAAAACTTAAAGATGTGGACTTGCAGATGGACCCACTGCCAATATTCTTTAAGAAATCATGGGCAATGGGATAGATGCCAGAAGGCTGGTGATAATAATAAAATAGCTGATGTTTGTATAGCACTATTTTAGAAGTGATTGTATGGGGAAGAAACAAGTATATTGAGTGGGAATTAAATTTAGACAAATTTCGGAATCCTATGCTAGAGATTTCTAGAAATGAAACATTTTTGAAAATGGAAAGAGCGACTTAAAGATGTTAGTCTTAAGCACCCTAATTAACCAAAGTGTTTAGTAGAGGCCAAATAACTGTATGTGAGTAATGTTGGATAGAATAATTCTTGCACTGCATAGCAAGCTGAACTAGACATCTATTCACTACCTGCTGGCTCTCAAATGAACAAATACAGCTGGAAAAAAGTATTGAAATAATGAAGACTGCATCCACTATAAATGAAATCTAACCTAAATAGCAATGCTTAGGTTTGTCTCTTATTTATTCCTTATCACATCCCTGACGATGACTTCCTCACACTTTCTCTTCTCTCTCCACATTCCCCAACTAAGCCCTCCTCCTCTTCTCTTAGAAGACAACATGACTACAACTTTATTGAGAATCTTGAAACTACATAAAATAAATTCCATATATTCCCTCCTATTTTCTTAGCCCCTGAGCATTTTCCATGCATTCCTGCTCTTTAAATCCAGTATCAGAAGTTACCCTTCTCCTTGCCAAAGTTCACTCCTTCATCTTATACTTGTCACTTCCATGACTTTGCTCTAGCTGCCATCTTCTCTATTTCATGAATATTCAATCTCCTCTTGTCTATTGATTCCTTCCCTTCAGTCTACAAATATGTTTATCTTCTTTAATGGAAGAAAATAAATCAAAACACAATAACAACAACAACAAAACACCACACAAACCAACCAAATCCTCTTTTGACCCTGCTGTTCTCTTGAGCTTTCAGTCTGTACCCTCACTTACATCCTCTATTTCTTCACCATCTATTTGAACACAAGCTCTATAAGATAAGATGAGATGAGATGAGAAGAGATGGGATGGGATGGGATGGGATGGGATGGGATGGGATGGGATGGGATGGGATGGGATGGGATGAGGAGAGATGAGAGCTATAGAACAGCATCACTTTTGAATAATTAGTTATAGAGAGTTGTCTTGAGGCTCTATCATCCTGGACAAGTCATTTAATCTACCGATGCCTAAAAATCTAAGTCAGATAGTAATTGCTTAACATTATTCCCTAAGGAAACCATATCAACAGCAAGCCAAAATAACTAATGCAGAATGCACCATAAGGCAGCATGTATTAGGTAGGGAAAACTGCCACCAAAATATCAAACCCCGATGTATTCAGTCCCAGTACAGAACCCTGAACTCAAGACCTTTGGGAATAGCAACATATCCCATTATATGCTCACTATCCTATTGAATGAAAGCTTTTTCTAAGATTCCCAATGGTTTTTGTTACTAAATTCAGTTGTCATATACATCTGATATCATCTGCCTAGCTAGCTGGGTGATCTTTGCTTCTTTGGAATACCCTCTCTGTTTTTGGATTATGTGATATTATACTGCTTTGGCTCTATCCTCAACTCTCTCACCATTCTAATGTTTCTTTAACTCTCCTCATTTTCCTCTCCTAGAATATGGGCCTGTGCCAGGGATCTGTCCATTGTCTCATTTTCTTTTCCCTCTATACATTCCTCATGATCTCAAAAATTTGAATTTTATTTTCAGCTCTGTTCACCTATCAAATGTATATCCCCACCTCCCACAATCCATCATACTTAAATTTACATATTTAGACCTCTGTTGGGTATTTCCACGTTAATATGCTACCTGTGTTTCAAATTCAATATCAACCACAGAGAGAGAGAGGACTACTGGATGAGAATTGCAAAAGTTGCCAACTTCTCTACACTGATGATAAAAAGGACAGAGGAACTTCCTCCCTTGCAATTTTATTGCCAGGTAAAGAGGTCACTGGAAGAACAGAGTAGAAATTTAGTGTGCTCTCTCCAGTATTGTCTCTTAAATCTCTTTAATGACCCCCTTTTTATAGAATCCATTTCTATAACTTTCACATCACTTCCTGAAGCTTGGCTGGCAAAATTGTACATTGTGTGTGCCAGATCCAGAGGTAGGCTGTCCCATCATAGGGGGCAATATAGATTGCTATTATGAGGATGGAATCATTATTTCAACAGAAACTACCCTCTCCAATATAGTTGTGAGCTGCCTTTGAAACTCTACTAAAAGCCTTGGCCACATACTAACAGTAATTAGGTGATATTTTCTGGCCAGCTGTTCTCTCCACAAGCCTCTGGCCAAATCCCATGATCCCTGCATTTGACATGGGGACAGAGCACTTCTGACCCTGACTTTGGGGAGGGTGGTCTTGGCTGAAAGCAGCATGAAGGCAAAAAGCAGAGAACGGTCAGCGGAGGCCAGAGCAAAGAAGAGAAAGGAATCTAAAGCTGAGCTGCTTTGGATGTTATGGCTGAAACCTGCACTGCTTATCACAGGAGATGGGGTGAGAGATATAGTTATACCACTTTTCTTCTTTTCTCTCTCTGAAAGGAAAGTTCAATTTTACGTGAGTTGTTTACTCAATTTAAATTTCCTGTTTTTCTCTGGGTTTAGAAAGTCTTAACCCAAGTTCTAAATGCTTATACTTTTTTAAAAAAAATCTGGTAAATATGATGACATAAACCTAAACTGTGGCAATATTACCTAAGGCTGGCATTGCTGAGAAAGAAAGAGATTCCTTGTTTAAAGATAAGGTATTTTGCCTCTTTGATTGGGGGCTTGGAAACATACTGCATGACAGTTATGGGGTAATGGGAGAGGGGAGGGCTATAGTCTTTGTTTAGCAAAGTACTTGAGACCAAGGAGCTTTTACTAAAAAAAGCCAGGCTATGCAAGGAGGAAACTCCTGACAGGGAGTAAAATGCTGGAGACAAACAGGTAGTGAAGTAGATAGACCTTGGAGCCTGGGGTCTGGAAGACCTGATTCTGAATCTAGCTTTAGACACTTACTACTTGTTTTTGTTTGTTTGTTTGTTTGTTTTTTCAGGGCAATGGGGGTTAAGTGACTTGCCCAGGGTCACACAGCTAGTAAGTGTCAAGTGTCTGAGGCCGGATTTGAACTCAGATACTCCTGAATCCAGGGCTGGTGCTTTATCCACTGCGCCACCTAGCTGCCCCAACACTTACTACTTGTACGACCCTGTGCAAGTCACTTAAACTCTGTTGGGGATAATAATACCACATACCTCCCAGGCTTGTCATGAGAATCAAGTGATATAATGTTTATAAAGCACTTAGTACAGTACCTGGCACATAGTAGATGCTTAATAAATGTTTATTCCATTCTGCCCATGAGAAGTCAGTGGGGGTGATGTGTCCAGGCATGCTCTGATGGGTCCTCTGGATTGCCAGTGCCACCTGGTGGTTTATACAGCCATACCACTTTTAGATGTACTCTTTTTCAGACACATAACATTATTGAAGACACATTATTGAAGTTGAGAGGAGGAATTAATTATTATGCCGTCATCTGAAATATCTATGAAGTAATAAAATGTCAATTGTTACTTATGACAATGCCAGGGATACATAAGCAAGCAGGATCCTCCCACCAAGGTAATGACATAACATACAGATACAATGGCAAAGCCAATATTGGTCACCTTTGTAAAAGTCAGGCAAATGGGAGAGGTGTAATGGGGTGGAGATTGGCAAACCCATATATATTTTCATAGGATTAGGACTATGAATACTTTACACCACAGGTCAGTGAACATAGTGTTATTTATATCCTCCAATGAATTAGGTTAGGGAGATCAGTAAGAGTCAACATTGACTCATCATGAATGTTATGCCATACTAACTACATTTCTCTTTCTTTCTTTTTCTTTTTCTTTTTTTTGCGGGGCAATGTGATTGCCCAGGGTCACACAGCTAGTAAGTGTCAAGTGTCTGAGGTCGGATTTGAATTCAGGTCCTCCTGAATCCAGGGCCAGTGCTTTATCCACTGTACCACCTAGCTGCAGCCTAATGCAAAGGTTCTTTATCAATTTTCTGTTATACAACGTTTTGACAGTCTGGTGAAACCCCTTCTCAGAATAATATATTTAAATGTAGAGAATAAAAATAAACACATAGAATTGCAAAAGAAATCAATTATATTGAAATATAGTCATCACTGTGTTTCTAAAAATTATTTGCACAGTGCCTGGAACATAGTAGATGTCTAATAAAAGCTTATTACCAAGGAACTGACCCCAGATTAAGATATTCTTCAGTGAGAGACACTATGGTCTTAGGAAGAAATGCTGGAGTTTGAGGTAGGAGAACTAAGTCCTATTCCCACATTACCCAGTTAATAGCTCTGTAGTTATGGGTAAGGAACTTAACTTCTCAGAGCCTTGGTTTTCAATGCTGCAACATGATGTTACAGAATGTAGACAATCTGAGCATTTTTGTAAGAAATAGGGGAGGAATACAAAAAATAGGGTGAGACTGAAGGGTATTTGTGTGTGTATGCATGTGTGTGTATGTGAGAGAGATGATGATGGTAGTGGTGGTGGTGATGGCATCTCCCCCAGAATATAGTGCACCTGAAGAGAGGATAGATGTAAATGGAGAGAGATTTTGATGTGTGAAGTAGAGAGGGCAAACAGCATATGGAAGCTGGTTTTGATCTTTTCTACAAAATAGACAAGGTCATTTTATGAGAGATAGTAGGGATAATTTGAGGGATGGGGCTTTTGGGAAAAGAAAGTTTAGAACAGCTTTTGGAAATCATATAATAGTAATAGCAATATCTAATATGTCTGAAGTACTTAATGTTTTCATATCAAAAGGATCTTTTGATTATTACAATAAATTAAAAGGAAGGTACTATTTTTAATCTCATTTTACATTTGAAGAATCTGAAGCTGAGTGAATTTAAGTAGCTTGGACAGTTACACAGCTACCAATGTGGAAGATAAGATTTGGACTTAGACATTTGTACCACTCTCAAATACACTAAGCTGCCTCTATCAAAAGAGCAAGGTTTCAGACTTAGAAGTCACCTTATGTATGGTTTATTCAAACTGAATTTTTAAAAAGAGATAAGGCACTTGGACCCCAGAGTGATTAAGTGACTTGTCTAAGGTAACAAAGTTAGTGAGGATCAGAGGTAACTTCAACTCAGATCCTCTGACATCAGCATGCCAGTGCTTTTTCCAATATACCTCTATGAATTCTTCTAGTATTCTTCTATGGTGAAGGAAAAATGAGGAAGGAAGGGACAGACACAGAGACAAAGACAGAGACAGAAACATTCAGAAACATGGAAAGAGAAAAAAATTTATTTTAGTTTCAGTTGCATAATACTGAGACATCAGTGGAGTATTCATTGTTATGATGTATAAAGAATGTTGAGATTCAGCATATCCAACTCCAGTCATCCCTTTAAGTCAGATATCAAAAAACAATGAGATATATTCACTAAAATACAAATACATACATATATATATATTTAATTCAAACAACTTGATGTTTGACTTCCTTAGGTAATTTTGGCTATCTACAGCTACCAATACAGTTATATCTAGTCATGCAAACTTCAGGCAGATAAGATCTTAGTTACACAGAGTAACTTCTATTGCTAATCTAATCAAAAATCACATAACTTCTTGCAGTTTTCATTTTTTAAAAATGTATACTCACATGGGATTAGACAATTTTAATTCTTATCTAATGTATTGTTGTAATTAATATTAAACATTTAGCTACAACTAGGTGACCCATTTTGATCTTTACCCCAGGAATGTGACTTTATAGGCATATAATCATTCCTAAACTTCTTTACTGTAACACATAATATATTAAGTTCTTAATGGTGAATGTGAGCTCATTATATCAGGGTGCGAAAGTTAGTATGACTGGGGTTCATGTTTCTCCCTCTGATATATATTGGCTAGGTGACCTTAGCCAAGTCACTTAACTGATCAATGACTTGTGCAGTTCTTTGTCAATAACTTTCAGAACAATTACTGATCAGCAGTGATAGGTAGAAAGAGTTTCCTTCCTGGGAGCTGATTCCTAGAAAAATAACAGGGCCCAACAAACATTAAGATAAGCTACACAAATACCTGCTATTGCATATACTTTGTTCTCCATCACATGCCATTAAATATCCCTCTGTTCAACTACCATCTCTCCTTTCCTCTGCTCTGTCTATAGAGGTCAAATGATTTTTTATTGCAAAAAGTCTCACTCTTGGTACAATGAAATCCTGACTCCGGATCCCTGACCCAGTTGTTTTATGAGAACTGGCACTTCCATTCAGGTCTGGTTTCCACCGACTTCTTTGATATGCTTCACTAACCCTAATAGCTCCCTATTACCAGTTACAATTTAGCATCTGAGCCAGGAGCTGGATGAAAAAAGGGGGGAAAGAGAGTGTAAATTATACGGAATAGCAGTGAACAAAGGTTTTATTTCTCCTGAGCACAACCCTTTGATAGGAAAACGGGGGAGACAAATGTGTTGCTAATTTAATTAAGTAGTATGAGATTGCAGGGTCTACAGATGCCATTTAGGCCTGGATTAATCAAGAGCAGGTGATGAAAATGAATAGTCACACATAATGTTAGCATTTTTAACAATCCGACACAGTCTAATGGAATCAAGGGCTATTTAACAACAGTGCACAGTTTTGCTTGCTAATCCAAATTTATCTACTCTTTCCCTTTACAATACTCAGCATGTTCTCATGCAGCAAAGACTATTTTACTATTTTCCTGGACCTAATCAAAGAGTTCACAGTTAAAGAAGAAAGGATTGAATCATCTTGATGATAGTTCATTTTCTTGCCCTTTCTTCTGATAACCATTTTGAAAAAGTACTATATCATTAAATCTTGGGGTACCCTTCTGACAACCTTACCAAACCACCATTATTATGTTAAATACTGTATGTGTTTTATATATAACGCCCATAAGGAATGTTTAGTATTAGTTGACAATTGATTGTAGTGTCAATGAGGCAGCTGGGCTGTGGAGTGGCTAGCATGTAGGACTTCCAGAGAGAAAGAACTTAGTTCCAATACAGCATCAGACTGTGGGGCTCTCGGGGGAAATTATGCAAATGCCCTTATCTTCCTTGTGCTAATCTGTAAAATGGGGAAGCTAATAGCACCTACCCAACAGGATTGTTGTGAAGATCAAATAAGATTGCATATCTAAAAGGCTTTGCAGGCATTAAAGTATCATATAAATGTTAGTTGTTGTTCTTGTGGTTGGTATCTTCATCACCAAATGACTGGCTAAAAAACTAACCTGTTCTGAAAATTAGCAAAGCGCCTCTAGTTTCTACAGTGCCTAGAATACTGGCCCTGGAATCTGGAAGACTCATTTTTGTGACTTCAAATCTAGCCTTAGACACTTGGAAGCTATATGACCCTGAACAAGTCACTTAACCTGTTTGCCTCAGTTTCCTCATCTGTAAAATGAGCTGGAGAAAGAAATGGCCAACCACTCCATTGCTTTAGCCAAGAAAACTCCAAATGGGGTCACAAAGAGTTGGACATGACTGCAATGACTGAACCACAATGACAACAACAACAACAACAACAACAAAACAGAGACTGAAGGAAAGTTCTAAATAAGATTAGAGAGATAGGTTGGGGCAGTTGCTGCCTGGGAGTTTCTCTTGCTTTATCTCTGGTCCCCCATGGCTTCACAGAATCATGACCCAGCTGCTGCCAGTGCAGCCTCCCCGTAAGTGGCCTGAGTCTGGGGCGGGCTCGGCCTGCGGATCTGTGGGCAAGAGGTTACAGCAGGAATTGATGACCCTAACAATGTCTGGAGACAAAGGAATTTCTGCCTTCCCAGAGTCTGACAATCTCTTCAAATGGGTTGGGACCATCCATGGGGCTCCTGGGACTATATATGAAGACCCGAGGTACAAGTTCTCCCTGGAATTCCCCAGCGGCTACCCATATAATGCTCCCACTGTGAAATTTTTCACCCCTTGTTACCATCCTAATGTGGATACTCAAGGCAGTATTTGTTTGGACATCCTCAAGGACAAGTGGTCAGCTCTATATGATGTCAGGACCATTCTACTATCTATCCAGAGCCTGCTGGGAGAACCCAACATTGACAGCCCATTGAACACACATGCTGCTGAACTTTGGACAAACCCCACAGCCTTTAAAAAGTACCTGCTGGAAACCTACATGAAGCAGGTAACTAGCCAGTAGCCCTGACCCCAGCTGCCCAGCCTATCTTCCCTTCATCTTGTTCGTATGTGTATGTGTGTGCATGCATCGTTTCCCCTTCCTCATAACCTGTCTTTTCTCTTCTGTGTAGGACTGTATCATTTTTCCTTTTTTTCTTAAACTCTAGTCCAGCCCTCAACATTAATGTATAAATAAATTTGTTTTTGTTTGTTAAAAAAAAAGAAAGAAAGATAGATTGGAGCTTGGTTGTGAAGAACTTAAAAGAGGAACAAAAATTTGATTCCAGAGGAAATATGGGGTCACTGGACTCACTGGATAAGGGAATGATTCCGTCTGGTATGTAATTTAGGAAAATCATTTTGGCAGCTGGGTGGAGGATATACTGGAGAATGAAGAGAAAATTCATAACTCTCCATTGTACCCCTGTCTTAAAAGACAGACATAAAATAGGACACCTTTTATCTATCTCCCCCAGAACTAGACAAACTGCACTGCATGTTGTAAGCCCTAAGTGTCTGCTGAGAAAAGAGACAGAGACAGACACAGACTGAGAAAGACAGAGAGAAACAGAGACAGGAAAAGTATACAAGCACAGAGATGGATGATTTTAGTGAACTTGGTCATGAATAAGGCTCTGGTATTATTATAACTAGAGTAATGGACCAGGAATCGAGACAATCAAAGTTCAAATCCTGCCTCTTAACATTCCCTACTTTGTGACCATGGATAATTCTTCTAGCCTCAGTTTTCTTGCCTGCAGATAATAACTATAGTATCTACCTCACAAGGTTGTTTTGCAGAAAAAATGCAATTGATAGACATATGATTTCAAGGGAAACTGATATTGTTAGAGTCAAATTCTTTTATTTCAACTGTCTCCAGTGCCCAGAAAAATTCTGCCATCACTCTTCATTAAGTTATCCTGTTGGGTCAACCACTGAGTTCCTGTTTTCTGTATTTAGATATAGCACAAACAGCAATAGGCATATGTGCATACCATAAGCCCATTTACTGCTGACAAGCTCACTAATTTCTTAGCTCAGTTTACCAACTATGCCAAATTTCTCAGATTCTCTACAATGACTCATGAAGATCCCCACCTTGTCTAAACCCCCTGACATAAGAGAATGTTTATCATATAAGAAGGCTTCCATTTTTTTTTCTGTTTCAGCGTTCCCTGGGTGAACCACACACTAAGTTTTTGTTTTCCATATGAGTGACACCTCCCAGAACAGAGATGATTCATATACTTTGAGCACAATAACTATCACCTTGGTCCAATGTTTGTATTTTCCCCGATAATTCACTACAAGGCCAACTCTCCTTACCACCTTGCCTCCCTTGCTACCACATAGCTCCCTGTTGGAAGATATACTACTGGCTTAAAACAGAAATACAACAGCAGTTTAAACAAGAGTAACAGTAATAGAGCTGTCAACAAAAGGAAGAGAAGGGTCTTTCTTTTATAACACCTAAGGCACAGGCTTAGAGAGAATTTTTTGACCCAATGTTTCTTTCTTAACAAATACTGTACTTTGATATCCTAGTCAATACAAATAGTGAGTAAAAAGTATAGGTGTTTTCCTTTTAATTAATTCCATAAGATAAAATTTCATACTGATTCAAATATAGGGCAAATTGTCCATCTCCCAAATCCGAATTCAAAACAAAACAAAACACAACTGAATTTATTCCCACATTCAGTGATATTTTTCAGTATTAATCTATACACTATTTTCCCTTTAGAGATATAGTGTTTCAGGATTTTGACCTATATATGAGGAGCAACTTAAATCTAGACTAATAGACAGGATGCTATTTTTCACATAAGAATAAGAGTAATTCTGAAGGTAATTTCCATATGTGCTGTGTTTTATTTAAATTACATGGTCACCAATTGTTTTTTGTGGTGACCAAATTGTGTTTGTTAAATTATTACTAAATTAGATATTAATTGATATTGCACCAGTTTTATCTGTAAGCATTTATTATTAAATAATATCACATATTAAAGTATTGACCATGTGTCTCCCTCACTTCCCTACTGGTTACAGGCTTACAGGCCTAAACAATTACATACCCAGCCTATTGAGACAAGAGGGCAAGGAGAGAGGATGTGGAGAGTTAAAGAGATTCTAGGGAAGAAGAAAGCAAGCAAGTCCCACATGTCCCAGTCTTTCTTTCCTCTTTTTGGTAGAGGCCAATCACCATACATTGATCTAAGCTAATTGGTTAGCATCATTCAGCTCCATTGATTAACATGACTTGGGGGGGGGGGCGGTGTTGGTCTAAAGATCAAATTCCAACCATCTGTGTGTATTTCTCTCCCTAGTTAATCAGAGGAATCTATCTGCATTCCTTTTGTTAAGGTGCCCAGCCAGGTTTCTCGTGTGAAGGGGAGAGAGTAGCAAAAATTAATGTCTGAGTTTCTCCTAGAAATCCATTATTAATAATTATTTTCTCACAGCTGAACCTTTGAAGTAGAATGTTTCTCTTTTTTTGGCCTTCCATTTCTATTGCCTTCAAAATAAATGGCCTGAGACTATCCCTGTCTGGAAAGTTCCTTATGCATAAAGAAACAGGGAGAAGAGCACTCCAAAAGACATAACTGATCCTTCCTTTCTGCACTCTTCAATCTACCTGCCATGCATACCCGCTATGATACATACACTAGAAGTACTGTTTAGGCCAAATGAAAGTCCATCACCTGTAATAAACTGGAGCCGGATTTTTAGAACAGAGACTTTGGTACTCATTGTGTTTTACTTGGTGGAACACCAAGGGGGATGAGCAGGTAGATATTACAGGAATATGCCTGACTTGGCCAGAATTAGGTAAATATACACTTCAAAGGAATGTACAAGCATCCTGGTTCTAGACTCAAATATAAGAAATGATGTGTTTCTTAGAGCACATTAGGACAAGTCAATAAAACCAGACATGGTACCATCTAAATGATAAACATGTTCATTCATCACTTTAGTTTATCAGCCAGGGCATCCAACTCCAGAGACATGGCTTCAGTGTGAAAGGATAATAATGTTAATCTCATGTTTCTAACATTTCCCTTTAATTTTGAGCTATTTCAAGGAACAGCTAGCTCCACACTTCCCTGGCTCTTCTTCCTTATAGATACTTCAAGCTCCCCAGCTGTCCATCCATGCCTGCAGACACTTATAAGTAAATGTACAACTAAAAGAGAATTTCATAACAGATCCTTACAGGAGCTGAAGATCTACTAATAATGAATTTTTTAGATAGCTTTGACAGTTTTGCTCCTGGAATCTTCAAGGAGAAGGCATTTTGTTTCTGAGCTACACTTTGAAGTTCTTCCCCAGACTTGACCACATATTTATATTTGTCCAGGAGGTATTTCATTTTAACTGATTCCTGGCAGAAATCTTGTTTTCTTCTTCTACTTTTAGTATTGGTAACCCTGCAAAAGGAAGAAGACCCAGAATAGACTCCTATGCTATAACCTTAGGAGACTGATCTCACCTTTCTTTGCGCTCCAGCTCCTCTGCCTTGGTGGCACGAAGGGCCATTCATAGGACTTAAGGAAATTCAATTTCAATTTGTATTTTTTCAATGTAATTATGATGTCCCAGGCATGGGTAGGGTTAGAACTAGTCTAGGAATGGTGTGGGGGGGGAGGGTGGGGGGGGGACAGGTTGGGAAATGGAGGGAAAAGCATTTATTAAATATGTCTACTAAGCACTTTATAAATATTATCTCATTTGTTCCTGAGAACAACCTTGAGACATAAGTGCTATTAATATCACCATTTTATAGTTGAGGAAATTGAAGCTAACAGAGGCTAAGTTACTTACCCAGGGCCATATATCTTGTGTCTGAAGGGCTCTATGGATTGAGGCACCTAACTACCCACTAAGGGGAAAAAATGATGTAGTCCTTTTTCTGAAGAAACAGCCTCTACTATATGAGATGAATAACACATTTAATGTACATATACCAAGCTTCTTGAATACAGATCTGAACCTACAAGCCCATCAACAATCACAGTGTATTGCAGTGGAAAGAGCACTTAACATGAAAAGCCAAACTTGGAGACAGTGGATCTTAGTTCAAATCCTGGCTTTGTCACTTATGTTTTATGTGACCATGGGAAAGTCACTTAATGTGCCTAAGCTTCAGTTTCTCATCTATAAAATGAGGAAGTTGGACTCTATTGCTTTTGGTATCCCTTCCAGTTCTAAATCAATTCCAAAATTATGTGTTTTTCTACCATTTTAGTGTGAGATGGCCTGAAAATAAATCAATAGCTGCTCATTGAAGAAGTCTGTATGTTTGTCAAAAGTATCTCAGTGTGGAGATTAGAACAATTATCCCTGAAGAGATAAAGTAACAAAAAAAGGGTTTATTAAAAATTTCAGGTAGAAAAATAATATGTACAATGATTTTGGTAATGGAAATGAAAACAACACTAAACAACCAGCATCTAAACTCAGATTATATGCTGTCTAGCAACACAAATTTATCAACTTCCTAACATTTTCTAGGCACTAACATAGACATTGAGGGTACAAAAACAACAAATGAAATAATCTGTATTCCTTTGGATCCAGAGGAGAAATGCTGAAACATAACTTATTCCAAATAGTAGAAAATGAGGGATGATGGGTGCAGAAAATATTATCTGCACAGTAAGAGGCAGGCATGTTAGTTACTTTGATTAAATTAAAATGGCATTTATTAATTGGCTATTTTATACCAAGTCCTCTGCTATATGAGGAAATAAGGACAAAAATAAAAGAGTAGCTTATATTTTTCTATTGAACTAAAGTTGCCCTATGAGAAAAGTTCCAAAGAATGAAAAATCATCTCAAGTACTCTGTCAAGGAACTACAGGTAGGATCCAGTCCTGCCATATGACTCCCAGAAACCTTATTAAAGAGCTCTACCATAGCATTTTGGGACACAGAGATTTGAAGAAAGGACTTTTTAGATAGCCTGAATTTTAGTGGTCTTTCCTTTAACTGGAGAATTTCTCTTAATTTTTTTTCAAAAAATGTGGTCAAAGAAAGTAACAAAATAGCTTTGCTAACTACTTTACTTCTAAGACACTAAGGGGTTATATATTGGGAAGTAACTTATGTATTTTTTTTAAAAAGGATCAATATAACTTTTCCCCCAATTTCAGTTTTTCTGTCATATGTTACATTTATACTTGAAGTATCAGAATTAGTACTAGGTTTTAATTAAATTATAAGACTAGGTTTATGAAGGCTGCTAGATGATGCAGTGGAGTGTTGATCCTGGAGTCTGGAAGACTCAGCTTCTTGAGTTCAAATCTGGGCTTCGGCACTTACAAGCTGTTACCTTTGGGAAGCCACTTAACCTGTTTGCCTTAGTTTCCTCATCTGTAAAGTGAGCTGGAGAAGGAAATGACAAACTACTCCATTATCTTTGCCAAGAGAACCCCAAATGGGGTCGTGAAGAGTTGGACACTACTGAAAAATTACCAAAGAGCAAATGTTCATGCGACTTATTTTTAATAATTCTGGAATGGTAGCTTTCCCCTGTGGTTTAATATTCAAAGGGGTAGGGATGCAGCATTAAAACAAATGTAGTTGAATTCAATCAAATCATTGGTCAGTAACAACTAAATGAAAAGGGTTTTTTTCCTCCCCTAAAATAACTAGCCATTTAAATGTAATGTTTTTGTTTTGTTTTGTTTTGTTTTGTTTTTTCCAGACTTCCTCCCCCCGCCCCCCATGTGAAGGTATATTATGAATAGAGTGGACAAGTAGATCCATACTTATAAGTAACCTGACTTTAAAAGAACACACACACACACACACACACACAAATGTGACTATTCAAGTAATGAAAAGAAGTTGTGTGAACTTATGTGTAATGGGTGCTTGGGAACTCAAGATAAGGGATCAGGGAAGTAGAAGAAAGATGATGAGAGGGAAGGAGCTCTGTGTCAAGAAACAATGTTAACTTATTCAAAAAAAGCTGTGGCCCTGCTCTCAGGATGGGGAGGGGCAGAAGGGAGGAAGAACTCTGTTGCTCCTCTTTTCCTGGTAGCAAAAGGCTCTTCCAAACACTCAGATTGGTAATTGTCTACACAGTTGTTGCCTCATATCTTCTTGTTGGATAAGCCAGTATCTAAACTTAGATACTATGCTATCAAACAGCACAGATCAATTAAGTGTCTACTATTTGCTAGGCACTATTCTCAGGCTGTCCTATAATATAGGTTAGACAAGTTTTTGAGTATTAGATGGGAAATGTAACCACATCTTCAAAACATTGTTTCTTTCAGAACTTGACTATGTGTGTGACTTAATATATGATTTAAAACATGGCATATTGACTATGCAATCTTTAATAAGATGAGGCAGATTAAGTCATTAGGATTTTGGAATTTGTAGAACCAATGATTTTTTAAAAAAAATTAATAATAATTCCAAATAACTGACTTAAAATTTTTTTTAAATATGGTGTATTTTAGAATTGGAAACTACTGGTATTAGTCTGAGAATAACATTTCACATTTTTTTGATGCTAAACTTTCTCACGAGTACATACTGTTCCTATAAGAGAACAGCATCTGAATGAATGAATGTGTGGCTATAGCCATGTCCAAGATTCCTCTCAGGGTTGAACATGAATTAACTTAAGGAAATCCCCTAGACTCTGGAATGTTGAGATTAGATTCATTGGTACTAAGGTTCTTAAAGAATTATGGGAGGTCTTTGAAGTGCTCTAACTCTTCTCTATGTGGAGTCAATCTGAATTCCATTTCAGAGTATCCTATAAATATTTCCACTTTGAGATTTCCTCTTGGTAATCGCTTACTTTTGTTTTGATTTATACAATTACTTTCCATGTTTCTAAGCCTTGTTCTCCATCAAAAACTCAGTGCTTTGGAAGTGCAAAGTAAATTTTGTATTTAAATGTTAACTGGTAAGGTAAAAATGGTGTCAAGGAATCTGTCATTAATTTAAATTTATGTAAGGGAAAACCATTTTGAATTATGGGAAAACCTGAACTAAGCAATTGTTTTTTACATGATGAGTCATGCAAAACATCTCCACATTAGCCAGGTTGTGAAAGAAAGCAGACAAAAACACTTCAGATTAAGAAACTATCAAAAAAATTATGCTTCAATTTGTTTTCAGATACCACGAGTTCTTTCTTTCTAGACGGATTGCAATTTCTATAAGTCCTTCAGAGTTATATTGCATCATTGCATTGAAAATAACCAAATCCTTCACAGCAGATCATTTTACACTATTGCTGTTATTTTTTGTATACAGTACATTTCACTCTGCTTCAGTCCATGTAGGTCTTTCCAGGTTTTTTTTCTGATAGCATCCTGTTCATCATATTTGTTTGTTTGTTTCCTATAAAGTAACTAACAAAAAAGAATTACATTTCAATCTGTATTCAAATACCATCAGTTCTCTTTCTGTATATGGACTGCATTTTTCATAAGACCTTTGGAGTTGTCTTGGATCATTGCAATGCTGAAAATAACCAAGTCATTCACAGCAGATCATCTCACAATAATACTATTCTTTTGTATACAGTAAATTTCACTTTGCATCAGCTCCTGCAGGTCCCTCCAGGTCTTTCTGATAATATCCTGCTAATCAATTAAGCTACAATTAAATACTACTTTATTTATTTTTTTGTGTGTGAGGCAATTGGGGTTAAGTGACTTGCCCAGGGTCACACAGCTAGTAAGTGTTAAGTGTGTGAGGCCAGATTTGAACTCAGGTACTCCTGACTCCAGGGCCGGTGCTCTATCCACTGCACCATCTTGCTGCCCCTAAATAGTACTTTAAAGAGAGATTTCCTTTGTAATCACAACAACAGTAATAAATAACTTTTATAAAGTAAGCTTAATGGTGCTTCCGGCGCTGAGCCATGGCTTCTGTAGGGCTCTGAGGTGAGTTCTCCTCGGCTACCGGCCTCAGGTTGGTGCAGAGGCGGGAGGTCGCCCCGGCGTGATGGTGCGGAAGAAAGTGCGGCCAAGGCTGATAGCAGAGCTGGCCTGCAAGGTCCGCGCCTACCTGGAGCTGAAGGCGCGGCTGCGGAGCGCTTTGCCCTGGACAACCAGACCATGACGCGGCCGAGGAGCGGCCGCCGCCTCCCGGAGAAGGCCTGGGCCGATATGCGGCGCGAGAGCCGCCTCCTGCAGCTGCTCAGCCACCTGCCGCCCTTTGGCCCGGGCCACCTCGTCACGCGCAAGTCCAGGCTGTGGCAGCACGACGAGCCGTCCTACTGGCGCCTCACCCGCATCTGGACCGACTACACGGTGCCGAATTCGGATCATGGAAAGGCCTGGGGAATCCTGACCTTCCGAGGTAAGACAGAGAGCCAAGAAAAGGAGATTAACCAGGTCATGTACCACGATTGGAGGCTGTGCACAAGCATGAGGAGAAAGCCTTTAAGAACTTTACTACTAAATCCGAGGAAACTGCACGATATGTGCCTTACCCACCTTTGCTCCGGGCAATGGTCTTTGCAGAGCTACAGAAGCAGGGCAACCCTAGCACTGAGGAGCCCATGATAGATTTGGAGAAAAGAATCTTTTTTCAAAAGCAAGATGCCAAGAACCAAGCAGAAGGCACACCAGTGTAAAGGCCCTGAGCTGCTTGGTCATGTGCAATATGAACTTATCTGTGGAACACCCTTTTTAAGGAAGAATTTCTAGAATTTATGTTCTTGGAAACCAGTTTTATACTACGTTTCTGGTAATGTATTGACTAATCTGAGCCCATGGAATGAAGCAAAAGGAGTGAAGTTTAGCATTTTGTAAAGCCCATGCCATTTTCACCATACCTCATTGTACTGCTGCTGAGTGTACAACTCACTTGGGCCTCTTATTCCTCCTTTAGAAAGGGTCAGAGGTGTCTTTGGGAGAGATCACAGCGTCAGAGATGTCTCAAGTGCTCCATAGCACATTGTGTTTATACCTCAAAGCCAGTGGGCATTCTTTTGAGCTTGAGTCCAATATCTGACTGTTCAATGAGGAGTCCAGGCAGAGATGTTCCATAGAACCACCCTGGGGTTTCCTTTACTGTTTCATTTTATCTTTCAGTGGGAGCCAGAGCCTGGTTCTATACAAATACAAATAAAGGAAGGCAAACTGTTGCTGTCAAAAAAAAAAAAGTAACCTTAAACTTGAGGAAGAATTTTCTTCACAATAGCCCAGCAAAGTAAGTACCATATGGTTTGCCATTATTATCAGTCATTCATTAATAAATCATCATAACAGTTTCCCTCCATCCTATTCCCTTAGCATATTTACTCTATCTGCATTCTTTTACCCTATTCCTCCTCAAAAGTGTTTTCCTTCTGACTGAACTCTACCCCACTCTGCCCTCCCCTTCTCCTACTTATCATCTTCCCATGTAAGAATGTGAAGTGAAGAGTTTAACCTTTTAACATCTCTCATGATTTCTTTTTCTTGTTTACCTTTATATACTTCTCTAGGGTCTTTCATTTGAAAGTCAAATTTTCTCTTCAGTTCAGGTCTTTTCATCATGAATACCTGAAAGTACTCTTTTTCACTGAAGTCCCATTTTTCTCCTGAACGATGATACTCAGTTTTGCTGTGGAGGCAATTTTTGGTTGTAAACCTAATTTCTTTGTCCTCTACAATATCATATTCCATGCCCTCCAGTCCTTTAATGTAGAAGTTGCTAGGTCCTGTGCTATCTTGACCATGGCTCCACAGTATTTGAATTGCTTGTTTCTGGCTGCTTGCAATATTTTCTCCTTGGTCTGGGAGCTCTGGAACTTGGCTATAATATTCCTGGAAGTTTTCCTTTTGGGATCTCTTTCAGTAGGTGATCAGTGAATTCTTTCAATTTCTTTTTTACCTTCTGTTTCTAGAATATCAGGGCAATTTTCCCTGACAATCTCTTGGCAGATGATGTCTAAGCTCTTATTTTGATCATGGTTTTCAGGTAGACTAATAATTTGAAAATTATCTCTCCTGGTTCTATTTTCCAGGTCAGCAGTTTTTTCCAAGAACATATTTCACATTGCCCTCTATTTTTGTATTTGTTTGGATTTGCTTTATTGTGTCTTGGTTTCTCATAAAGTCACTAGCTTCCATTTGTTCAATCCTAATTCTTAGGTGATTATTTTCATCAGAGAGCTTTTGTATCACCTTTTCCATTTGGCTTTTCAAGCTGTTGACTTTTTTCTCATGACTTTCCTATATCACCCTCATTTTTCTTTCCATTTTTCCTCTACCTCTCTAACTTTATTTTCAAAGTCCTTTTTGAGTGCCTCTATGGCCTGAGACCAATTCATATTTTTCTTGGAAGCTTTAAATGTAGGGGCCCTGACATGGCTATCCTCTTCTGAGTGTGTACCTCAATCTTCCTTGTCACTAAAGAAGCTTTCTGTGGTTCTCAACTTTCTCTGCTTGCTCATCTTGCCCATCTTTTACTTGATTTTTAACTCCTTCTTAGTGTGGGGTTCTGCTTCTAGGTTATACTGTCCCAAGCTTCAGGGGGTCCCAGGTGTTATGATTTAATGAGAATCAGTTTCTTCACTCACCTTGCCTTTTCTCTGGTCTGTAGATAACCCCAGGCCAACTTGCTAATTAACCAGGCAGCAAAACTTTGTTTGCTATTGGTTGTTAGCTCCAATGAGCCTGTACCCCTACCCCACCTGGGCTGCCACCACTCAAGGTTTCTTCCTGGTTCCCCACTGGGGTAGGACAACCAAATCCCAAATCCCACTTTAGCTCCTGCATATACTCCATACACTCCTCCCCTGCCAGCCATTCAGCATTCTTACTAAACTATGAGATTAATTCCAGAAGATGCTGGCACTGCAGCTGATTCGAAGGCTTGGGGATAAGCTTTCCTGGCACAGCCTGTCTGAGGCTGTATCTGTGTCAGTCTGATCTTGGGTCTGGAGTCTACTTCCAGCCTAGCTCTCCATCCTGCTGAACTTTGAACTGTCTTTGGCTAGAAAATAATCTCAGTCATCTTTTTGTGAGTTCTGCTGCTCCAGGAGTTGTTTTCTGACTCTGTTTTTTTTTTTTTTCTTGAGTAAATGTGTCAGGAAGTCTGAGCATTTACTGCCTTTCTTCTGCCATCCTCCTTGTGCCTATTCTCTAAGATATATGTATATGTGTATATGTGTATATATATATTTATATATTTGGTGAGGCAGTTGGAGTTAAGTGACTTGCCCAGGGTCACACAGCTAGTACGTGTCAAGTGTCTGAGGCCAGATTTGAACTCAGGTCTTTCTGACTCCAGGGCTGATGCTCTATCCACTGTGCCACCTAGCTGTCCCTATTAAGTAATATTTTTTAAAGAGATTCAGTTATATTATTCTCAAACACATATGGAAAGGTAAAAGCACTCTTAGTATTGAAGTTACATCTTGCTTGACATTTAAAGTCTGGTTCCCACCTACCATTATGGTTTTATTTTATATTATCACCCTCTATTTACTCTCCATTCCAGAAAACAAATTATCCTATTATAGTTCTTTATCCATGATATTTTATCTTCTTCCATGTCCTTCTACAGAGGGTCAGTCCTTCATAACTGAAATACTCCACTTCTTTACTGCTCCTTGATGGATTCCCTAGCTTTCTTCAAAGCACAGCTCATCTGATGCCTCCTATACAAAATCTTTCTTGATCTATTTATCTGTTAGTTCTCCTTCCCTCTTGATATTTCTTTTAAATCCCTTCTATAATTTCATCAATCAATTATCCATCAATCAATATTTATAAAGCAGACTATGTGTGAAACACTGTGCTAAGTTCTGAGAATACCAAGAAAGATAAAAATAGTTACAGACCTCAAGTAGCTCAGAGTCTAAAAATACATATTTTATCCTGTCTATAGAATGTAACCTCATTGACAGTAGGGCCATTTTTTTTTTTTGGCCTATTATACTCAGTGCCTTTTTCAAGGTAGATACTTAACAAATTTTTATTGAGTTGAATTTAATTAGTAAATCCCCTGGGGACTGCTTTTATTTTATTTATTATTATTATTATTATTTTTTTTGGTGAGGCAATTGGGGTTAAGTGACTTGCCTAGGGTCACACAGCTAGTAATTGTTAAGTGTCTGAGGCCAGATTTGAACTCAGGTACTCCTGACTCCAGGGCTGGTGCTCTATCCACTGTGCCACCTAGCTGCCCCCTACTTTTTTTTTTTAATATAAGAACGAAGTGATTAACAGATAATTTGAATACATATAACAAAAAAAGATGGTGTTCGAATGATCCACCCAGAAAAGATGAATTTTATGGAAAGAACACAAATAAACTTTAGCCCAACCACAATGAAAATAACTATAAACTCTAAGTTAAATGGGATTTGAATGATTTGGATTTCCTCTATGAAAATCAATATTATATATTGGGGGTTTATGAGTAAAGCAGTAATTTGTAAACACACTCCTGATTGATTTAGTGGGTCTCCCAATATATTTGGTGAAACTATAGCACGTAGACCTATGGAAGACTGGAATGCCTGTCATGAAGCTGGATGTCTGTCCTTTGATCCCTTTGCTCAGGGAAATGAGACTTAATGGTAAAGAATTATGAACTTCTATTGTCTCTTAATGATTGAGTAGCTGAAGGCCAGGAGGACAAACTCATTTGAGGAACTTTCCTTTTGTGGCGTCTAAGAGATACAAAGTCATTTCTGCTCAACTCTTTCGAGACTATTTTTCAGCACTTTCACTTTCTTTCCCTTAGACATCCAACAAAGTTTGTTTGTTTTGTTTTTTGTTTGCTGTTGTTATTTGTTTTCGTTTTTATTTTTTACAGAGGTGGATTTATTTTCCCTCCCTTCTAAAAATGCTATTTTACAACAGAAGCACATGATGGACTGAAACTTAATGTCCTGGCTCTGAAATTTCATGTCTTGGCTATGTTCTACTTTTCTATTCCCTTCTCTGAACACAAGTGAGCTAAAGGTCTCACCCAAACCCCTGGTTATCTCCTGTTTTATTTGCAATTCTTAATTACTTAAATTGTAGACCTCTTTGATTTATTACCATCATGGTACAATTAGATCTCATTGTGTGTCATGATTTATTTTATTTTATGTTTTTTTACAAATAATCGATCAGGATGATTCATTTGGGTACATTCAAATAAAAAGGGAAAAGAATTATACTACAAAGTAAGATGCATTATTACTAGAGAGTGAGAATGAATTTTTTAAAAATTAAAATGTGATTCAATTTAAAATATGGTATGGGCTATTTGAAAATTACTAAGATAAAAAGGGTGAAGTCAGTTTGATTCTGGAATTAGCTGAGCTAGGATTGTCTTTCCTTATCTTTTCAAAAACCCTCCATTCAACAGTAAAATGTGAGGAAAAAAAGCGTGTGGACAATTACCAAGTCATGCGACTCTCATCAATATAGTTCCTAACCAGAAGCAGGTATAAGAACATTAAAAACAATTGAATGAATACCGATTAGCAGATACAGATGATATACATCCAACTGAGTGTGGTAAATTAACTTACTAATTCCCTTCATTATTTCCAGTTAGTTTTGTCCATAATCAAGTTTTACAGAAGTAAAGTGGTAAGAAAGGTATCAGTTGGAGGGTAGGTCTGAGGTATGCAGCAAAGTCAATATAATTTTGATATCCATGGTGGGAAGAGCATTAAAAATTAATGTTGGGGGCAGCTACGTGGTGCAGTGGAAAAAGCACCAGCCTTGGATTCAGGAGGACCTGAGTTCAAAACTAGATTCAGACACTTTACACTTACTAGCTGTCTTGCTGTGTGACCCTGGGCAAGTCACTTAACCCTCATTGCCCTGCAAAAAAAAAAACAAAAACAAAAAATAATAAATTTGATTCTAAGATGGACACTAAAAATACTATTGAGAAAGGAAATCAACAAAATTCTAGATGACAGTGAAAGCAGGAGTATTAACTATTGGATTTACAACCAAACACATACACACTCACTTTTAATCCTAACTTTTAGTGTGGTATAGTGGGAAAGAGTGCTGGGCACTGGATTAGTTTGGTGGTCAAAGACCTGGGATCAAATCCCACTTTTGATATTTATTAACTGTAAAATTGGGCAAGTCATTTAGTCCTCCAGGACCTTAGTTATCATATCTGTAAAAATGAGAAGTTGGAGGTGAGCAACTTTGTTTTTGGGATTTCTTCCATCTCTATTTCTATAATGCTATGACTGAGGTAGGCAGGGCCCCTAGTTTCAACTTGAAGGCTAGGCCAGTGACAGAAAACTCTGGCATGTCCTACTAAGCTGGAAAAACTACAAGGAGAGGAAGCACAATGGACTTTGTGTCTGTCACCTGAAGACTAGCTAAGTTGGGAGAGGTTCCTCATCAGAAGGCTAACCATTAGGAGAAGTCTTTCAAGGGCAGTAATTTGAGAACATTTCTGCCTAAGAAAAAGAAGGCTTGTGATCTACATTGAAGAAGGAGGGCATTATAATGATGATGATAATGATAATAATAATAAGCTGGTTGATTAGTTCATTGAGTTCTCATGCAAGGATCCCAGAAGGGAAGAAATAAAAAAACAAAACAAAACAAAACAAAAAAATTCCCCAGACTCTGAGGTAGGTAGTGGTTAACATATCCCACCTCCCCCTGTTTTGCAGATGAGATTTTATTGTATAATGCTTCTCTGAGACCAAAAAAATACATATTATTTGGGACTTACCTATGATTTTGGATTGGCTAAGATGGAGCCACTTTCTATTTCTTTTTATCACTGAAAACTGAGATATAGTTTTCTTTTATCTAATAAAAGGAAACAAGAAAATTTAAGTGACTTGTCCAAGATGACAGAACTGGTACATGCTAAAACCAGAATGCATATCACATCTAACTTCTTACTCCAAATTCAGCGTTCTTTCTAGTAGAGGATATTTTGCGAATAAAAAAACTTTCTTACTATATATTAAAGTATTTTGACATCACATTTATTTCCAAATATATGACTCTCCACTTCCTTACCCAAAAAGCTTTCCTTTGTAATAAATATTTCAAAAGAAACAGATAAAAAGAGTTCAAGAATGTCAATCTACTGCATTTAGCAGAGTATACAATATTCTGCCTCGTCTACAATGAAGTAGGTATTTTTGTTCAACTCTTCTCTATGACCAAGTTTTATCACTTTTTTTGGGGGGGGGCAGGGCAATGAGGGTTAAATGACTTGCCCAGGGTCACACAGCTAGCTAAGTATCAAGTGTCTGAGGCTGGATTTGAACTCAGGTCCTCCTGAATCCAAGGCCAGTGTTTTTATCCACTGCGCCACCTAGCTGCCCCTGTTTTATCACTGTTAACACAAAACATTTAATTTTATTTTGATTCTCTCCTTTTATACTGTTGTAGTTGTGATCATTTTTGTTGTTGTTCTATTTATTGTATTCCATACCAGTACATACAAGTCTTTTGACATTTCTCTGAAATCTTCATATCCTTGTTTTCTTTAACATAATGATATTCTTTTACATTCATGTATCATTCAACCACTTTTTTTAGTCATTCCACAATTGCTGGATGCCTTTGTTTCCTGATTCTTTTCTACCAGAAAATACACTATAATTAATATTTTAAAAGTACCTGAAACAGTATTAAAACTCAAATTTTCCAATTTTCAAGTCTGGCACCATATCCATTATATGTCACTTAACCTTCTTCTTAATTTTGGTGCTTATCACAGAAAACATGGCCACATTATGTATTCTTATTAAATGTGGAATTCTAAGATATCCTCTAGACTATATTCATAAGTTGTTTTTTTGTTTTGTGGTGGCGCAATGAGAGTTGTGACTTGTCCAAGATAACACAGCTAGTAAATATCAAGTGTCTGAGACTGGATTTGAACTCAGGTCCTCCTGAATCCAGGGTCAGCGCTTTATCTACTGCACTACCTAGCTGCCTCTGACTATAATCATAAGTATCCCTTGACTTGATCAGAGCAAGAAATTGTGTAAGGCCTTTTAATCTTGTCCCTTGCAGCTTCTTAATTTAGAATCTCAGAGTTAGAAGAGACCTCAGAAGTTGTCTCATCCAGTCTGAACCTGAGCAACAATCCTCTATATAGTAACCTCAACCAGTCCTTCAGTCTTGGATGACAGAAATGCAGGAAACTTGATACAACTTGTCTCTTCATTCAACCATTCCATTGGTGCTAAATCCACCTGCTCCCACAATTGCCTTGTTCCTAGAATTTGTGATGATTAAAATCTAATGTGAAGGGGCAGCTAGGTGACGAAGTAGATAAAGCATCGGCCCTGGAGTCAGGAGGACCTGAATTCAAATTCAGCCTCAGACACTTGACACTTACTAGCTGTGTGACCCTGGGCAAGTCACTTAACCCCAATTGCCTCACCAAAAAAAAAATCTAATGTGTATGTCCTTATCTGCCCCCCCAGTGGGGGGGGACTAGTTAGGATTTAATTATAAATTCAGGAGCTTTAGCAACAGTTTAGGCTTTTAAGAATTTATTAAAGTATATTAGAAGTTAGAGAGAGAGAGAGAGAGAGAGAGAGAGAGAGAGAGAGAGAGAGAGAGAGAGAGAGAACATGCCTCTGAAAGAATGGAAAAAACCCTATATCAGATCTACATCTGGGGAGAGAGGGAGAAACAGTTCCTTCACCTAGCCACTCATACTTCTGAAAGAGAAGGAGTCCCACTCAGTTACCCCAGAAGCCTCCTGTTCAAACAGGAAGAGAGCAGTCCCCACACACAGCTCCAAGCTAATTGGCTGGTCCCATTCAATTCCATTGATTGCCATGACTTAAAGGTGGTCTATGAATAGAAGCAACTTCCAGGAAACCAATATGACTTTCGAAACCTCAGAAAAGTTACCTCATGCTTTCTTGGTTCTCACAAATAGAATGAGAGATTTGGTAAATGTTTTGTTCAAATCTGGATAAACTATACATATAGACTTTTCCTAACTTACCAGGTTGTTAAACTTGTCAGAAAAGAAATTGAAGTTACCTTGCCATGGCTAGTTCTTGCTAAAGTGAGACTGACTTCATATGATCTATGATTTCTTTTCTTAATAGTCATTAATTATTTTTTTTATAATGTATTCTAGAGTCTTGCCAGGAATTAAAGGCTATCTCACTGGCCTATAGCACATAATCTTAATTTTCTTCCTTTTCTGAAAAAAAAAATACAGTAGTGCTGCAAACTGACCTTTAGATGGGTAAGGGGGTAACGAGCATTTACTATGCAACTATTATGTGCCAGGCATCCTGTTAAGCATTTTACAGTATCTCATTTGATCCTGACAACAACCCTGTGAGGTAGGTTAGATTATTGTTCCCATTTTATAGTTGAGGAAGTTGAGGTACACAGAGGTTAAGTACCTTCCCAAAGTCAGAGGCAGCCAGTAAGTTTCTGAGGCCAGTGAACTCAGGTCTTCCAGACATTAAGGACTCTACTATGCCACCTACCTGCCTAGCTATCTGGATAACACTTCAAAGTTTGAAGAGGGTATTATTTCTTTTTCTTTTTTTCTTTTTTTTTGTAGGGCAATGAGGGTTAAGTCACTTGCCTAGGGTCACACATCTAGTAAGCATCAAGTGTCTGAGGTTGGATTTGAACTCAGGTCCTCCTGAATCCAAGGCCAGTGCTTCATCCAATGCACCACCTAGCTGCCCCCACAAAGTTTGAAAAGTATATATTTTTTTGAGCCTGACAACAACTTTATGAAGTAGGCAAATAGACATTTTTCCAACTCTAAAAGTCAGAAAACTGAAGCTAAAAGAGATTATCTGAATTGCCATTTTCCCTTAGTTTTGAAAATAGAGAAATGTGAATGGAGGTGAATAGGCATCTTGAATTATAGGACTGGAGTGTGTGCAAGAGGCCAGGAATGGAATTTCAGATTGAAATTCGTCAGCACATTAAGTGATCATTGAAATCATAAAAGTAGATGAATTTATTAAGAAAGTTAGTACAGGGAATTAAACCCCAAAGATATCACCTCCTGGAAAAAAAGAAGCCAGCAAAAGAGACAGAGGTAGCAGCAGTGAGAAAGGGGAGGAAAACAACCAGAAAATTGCAGTGTCACAGAAACCAAAGGAGAAGAGTTTCAATAAGCAGTGGGTGGTCAGCAATGTCAAATGTCACAGAGGTCAAGGATGATGAGGACTGAAAAAAGTCAATTGGATTTGGCAAGGAGAAAGTTCCTGCTGACTTACAAGAGAGCAGTTGAGTACTTTCAGTGGAGGGGATGGAGGTCAGGCTTTAAGTTAGATCCCAGAGACTTAACAAAAGAGTGGACTGGGAACCTAACTATGTATTGCATTGGGTTTTGTTTTGGTTTTTGTTTGTTTGTTTTTGTTTTTCTGGGTAAGTACATTTCAAGTTCTAAATGACCAAGTTGTACATTAACCTTTGGAACACAATTTCCTTCTTAAGATGGGTACCAATGGTCAAAGTTTTGTTCTTTTATGGCAGCACATTAATGCATTCAGTTTTTCAACCTTGTAGGTTTTATTTGTGTTGAGTGAGGTAGCTGGTCCATTAATTCCAATCAAGGCAATGCCAAAATAATAAAATAAAACACATACTACTTAACAGACAATCTTCAAATGTTATAAAATGTAGGAATTGAACAGGTAGTCCCTTTACTCACACAAGTATCAAAGAGCTCAGGAACTCATTTCGTCTTGCTGTTATTACGGCAATAGCCTCTGAGTTGGTTTCCATGCCCTAAGTCTGCTGCCACATAAGTCCATCCATCCTTCTCTCAGTTATCAGAGTAGTTCTCCTAAAGAGCAAGTCTGACTGTGCCACTCCCTGAACTCAATAAGATCTAATTGTCTCTCCGGTCAAATACAAATAATTCTGTTTGCCATTTAAAGCCCTTCAGAGAGAACCTTGCTTTAGACTTATTATACATATATACCCTTAATGCATTCTTTGGTTCAACCAAATGGGACTTCTTTCTGTTCTTCACAAAAAGCAAAGTAGATAGAGTGCAGGGCCTAAAGTCAGGAAGACCTAAGTTCAAATTCAGCCTAATGCATGTACTAGTTGTGTATATGGAGAAGTTACTTAACCTCTGTTTGTCTCAGTTTCCTCAACTATAAAATGGGAATAATAATAATAGCTCTTACCTTCCAGGGTTTTTGTGAGGATCAAATGAGATAATATTTGTAAAGGATTTAGCACACTGCCTGACATGTAGTTGATGCTTAATAAATGCTTGTTCTCTTATCTTCTCTCCCTTTTCCAAGCCTTTGCACAAGTTGTCGTCACCACCTCCATGGAATGTACTCTGTCCTCATGACTGCCTTCTAGAAACCCAAGTTTTGTTCCAAGCTCAACCCGGTAAGCACCTCCTACTGAGGCCTTTTCTGATGCCCCTTTGCTCAACTCTTGATTCTGATACATATAGGCTATTGCAACATAGCAAATCACTTAACCTTGCTTTAAGCAAATCTCTAAATTGCAGAGAATCTGCCAATATTCATTGGTGGAGGGAGTTTCTTTATCTGAGAGTTCTCCTTTTCCAATGAAATCATGGTGCCTATTTGTAAGTGCATATGTTATTTCCCATGATAGAAAGAAAACTCCTTGAGGAACTATTTAGTTTTTGTATTTGTATATCCCCAGCACTTTACACAGAAGAGGTAGGAACTTAGGAAATGTTTCTTGATGGATTGATTGGTAGGTATCAATATGGGGGGGGTGGGAAAGCTGAGATAATAAAAGAGAAGTTAAAAAAGGAGGGGCCCCATTCCTCCTTGAGACCTGATCACTTTTCGTTTATCAATAAAAAATGGAGCTTCTTCATACTCTGGTAATTTGTTGAATCATTTCAAACTTTGCGTGAAACCATTTAAGGTTTCCTTGGCAGAGATAATGGAGTGCTTTGCCATTTCCTTCTCCAGTTCATTTTATAGATGAGGAAACTGAGACAAATAGCGTTAATTGACTTGCCCAGGGTCATATATCTAGTAAATGTCTGAGGCCAGATTTGAAACTCAGGAAGAAGAGTCTTCCTGACTCCAGGCCCAACAGTCTATCTAATGTGCCACCTAGCTGCCCTGACGATACTGTGGTAAACAGCCCTGAAACCTAAACTCCCATATTTGCCCATGGAAGGTCAGTAACTTTTATTAACTAACCATTCTGACTGAGGACATTATAAGAAAAATCTGAATTGTTCATTGTATTCTTCCTTGGGCATTTGATCTATAACTAATATATGGAGAGGATCAATGGAATTGGGGAAAATGATACATTTGAATAAAATGGAAAAACATAAAAACATTTCCGTAAACTATCTGACCTCCATTGTTGCCAACTGTTCCCTCTCAAAATGGAAAAGTGACTGATTACTTTTAGCCATATCATTCTCATCGAATTGAGAGTTGATTCAAGTTAGCCCCATGATGGCTTTACTCTGATGAGAAAATGTCAGGCCACTTACTGTATTCTATTAGGAAGAAGGGTTTGGGAAGAGGGGGTGGTGCTGGAAAATTGTTTGGAGGACATTCCACTTGTAACCCTAGAGGTTTAAAAATTTGGTGATTGTTTTGCCTTTTTGTCCCATGTGGAAACTATGTTCTCCTTAATTTGCAAAGCATTACAAAAACAGCCCTGATTTCCACAAGTGCAAGGAGACTTCTCAGTCCTTAATGTTCATATAGATAAAATGGTAATTGAACAATGTCTCAGGGGGTGAATGTGTGTTGTCTTTTTTTTTTAAGTTTGTCACATGACCTCACTGTGTGACATCACAAATCTCCCATCTCTGCTTTGTTGGCCTCTATGCATGAATAATTTTCCCAGTGCTTGTTTGTAGCAGGACAGGAGAAAGGGAGAATTACCCCAGCACAATCTCTTGTTGTCCTCTATCAGCATTCTGTGGGTCTGAGCTGGCTTACAACAGTGTAAAGACATCAGTGGCATGTGTTATAATATATTGGGCATTGTACTCCTGAAGAACACACGAAAGAAAGAACATTGTTCTACCAGGGAGCAATTCATCGGGTTTTTCCCAGAGACTCTTGGGTCAAGTTTTTATAGGCCTATTTGATTTTCAAATTCTCTCTCTCTCTCTCTCTCTCTCTTTTTTTACCCTCTTTCCTCTCAGTGAGCCATAGTGTCCAAACTTGTCTACATTTACTTCCCATGTTTTGTGCATGGTAGATGTCCTTTAAAAAGAGTATCTCAAATAAGTCTTTATTCTTGTTTTGTTGGCTCTTATTCTGTGTTTTCATGAACTCTGGCCCCAGCCATGGCAACTGCAAGAAAAATGTTAACATTGATTGACAGGATTAAAAAAGCCTCAGTCCCTATCCGCATTTCAAACACTTTGGGAACAATGGTGTTTGGTGTGATTGAATTAATGAGATACCGTGGACTGTCAAAAGAGCACACATACTTTACATAAACCTGATTATCTTTGCATGGCAGAAATGAAAAAAAAATAGGAGGGAACAGGGGTTTGGCTTTTACTCATACCTCCAAAGGAGCCATCAAAGTGTAGGCCCTGGTTCCAAGACTGATGGGCCCACTCAGCTGGCCTGCCCTCTCTCTCCTCATACTGCCTGGCCCTGTTTAGCATACATCAGCCATGGTATTTAACAAGTCTATTCAGGAAACCAGGCCCAGAAACAACACTCTTTTCACAACTCAGCACCTCTGTGCTGAAATCCCCCCCCCCTTTTTTTCTAGAACACCATTGTTTAACTTGAAGTAAGCATACATTTCAACAATTAAACCTGAACTGGCTCCTCCAGCCCTATCTTAACCCTGAACAGTGACATCAGTCATGACTAAAGCACATATTTAAGACGGGTATCCCAGTCATTCTTTACTTTCAAAATTAGATGATTTTATCACGCCTATGAGTTAATAGATAAATGGATAAATGAGCTTCTCCACCCATGGTTTGAAATCATATTTGGTTCAACCAAGAGCATATGTAGCAAATACACTCTGACATTGAGATAAGGTAGTTGGGGGGTGGGTTGAAGGGAGGCAATGAGAATTGTCCTCTTCCATTTTGATAATTTATGACAAAAAGAACAAGTATAGTATTATCTCCATTCAGATTTAAGAGATCATGGCAGGAATGGAATCAGTATGAAGATCTAAGGAAAGAGGGCTTGAAAACGTACAATTTAAATAGCTCCTAAGAGCCATTTAGAAATAAAAGGGCACTTGAGGTTAAGTACAAATATATTTTCCTTTCAACAGCCATGGGCCATGTTCATACTGTCATCACTGGGTTGATTATTCCAAATCAATCTAAAATAGCTAAATTCTCTTTCAGGTTTGCATCAGACCCAAATATCTTGTAAAATGTGTTGAGACTTTCTTAAAATAAAAGCCTTATTCAAGTTAACACCTAAAGACTAGGGGAAAGAAACAAACAAAAACTCAGCCTGCCTCCCAACCTTTCTTTTTCCCTTCCAGAAAAAGTGGATACTTTGGCATATATAAACCACCAGTGTAGAATTGAGAAGATACAGGCCAAAGGATGACCAGGCTTTAAAACTTTCCCCTCATTTTCAGTTTTACATTGGCTATAGTTTAGAAAGGGGTGAGAAGAACATCAGAAAACCAAATGATTCTCTTGAGCGTGCCTGATCTGCAGTGCTCTCAGATTAGCTCTTAAACACATTCTCATCTTCAGGAAGATCTAAAAACTCTGACCAACACTAGGGTTAGAAAATCATTTCACTTCTTCCCAACCTCACCCACGAGTAGAACTCATTGACCAATGTGCTCTGGGAGATTGAAAGCAAGGATATATTCAATTTGGTCAGCAAATCATCTAATTTGGGATTTATTAATCTCATTAACTAAATTAGTATAAATTGTTTGGACTTCCAATCATCACTTCTATTAGAATTCCAGTTACAGAACCTTACTAAGAGGAACATTCCAATTTTGCCAGAAAAGGTTTGTTTGAATTTAGCCAAAATTTGGAGCAGGAAAATGTAACATTTCATCTCCCTAAGTACTTAGTTTAAGGACCCAACCACGGTACAAGAATTACTGGAATAAGTTCATAACTTGTTTCAAGCTCATTATAGAGAATTTGGAGCAAATTTTCAATTAAAAGCATTCATTAAGTCCCTACGACATGTCAGCCACTGTGGTTTACAAATATTATCCCATTTAATTTATGGGACCACAACTTTAGGGGATCTGAGGTCTAAAGTCTCATTTTCAAAACACACACACATAGACACACACACAAATCCCAGCATGCCAGTTGGAAAAATCTCTGAAGCTTTTTTTTTTCCAGGCATGAGTAAAATGAAGTAACTTATACCATGAAAATATGCTGAAAACTACCAAATGCATTATTTTGAATCACTTTGCATCTCTCTCTCTCTCTCTCTCTCTCTCTCTCTCTCTCTCTCTCTCTCTCTCTCTCCATACAACTACAAATAAAATAAAAGACAAATTGAGTCTCACTTGATGAAAGTATAGGTAATTCCTCATTTCTCAGAATGGATGGGTGTTGGAGAGAATATACCCCCATCCAGACACCCACCCATTAGATTAGCCAGCAGATGTCTCTGTTTCACATAGCCCATTAAGACACTGCTTGCTACTTCCTTCCCATTTGTAAATTTCTCAATTGTGTGTGTGTGTGTGTGTGTGTGTGTGTGTGTGTGTGTGTTTGGGTGGGGGAGGTATTTTATATAAAGTGGCTGACATGAAAGGACAGAGAGAAGTGAAAGTAGTTCATCTTTCTTGGGGAGCAGCCATATTTCTTAACTTTAAGAAAGTTCTTGGGCAAGCTCTGGTGAACCTAGAAAACTATGCAAATGTGCATTAATTGACAAAGGCCTTCACCCGGTTCTAGTGTAGGGAGCCTGATAATACTTTCTTTTGGTCTTGTGCTTCAGCAGAGAAATCAAAGCATGACAGTAGCCCCAGAAATGGTCAAGATAGAATTTTTTTAAATTTATATTTTATATATTAGTATTTTTAAACAACAATTGCTTAAAGTTAGACAATATATCTATTCATGGTCTGTTGGTATATCTCATGTGTATGTCTACTCAGATTGTTTCCTTTCCTTTAATTAATTATACATTAAACTGGACCATGTTTGGTTGAATTTAGTGGTGGAATGTGAAAAGAACAAATATCCATAGAAAATTGCTCTACCCTCAGCCCTTCTTCAAGCTACCATGTTAAAAAATAAGTCCACTTCTTTGGGAGATTAAATGCACATTTAAATTCTTCTCTGGCTCTGTTTACTTTGTTATATGAATACCCCTGTATATTCTCATTTTTATGGTTTTAAGGTGTTGGTGATTCATGGAATTACATGTCTATCATTGGGAACAAGGAAAACAAAGCTACTTTCTTTTTAGTTATTGGTTTCCTTTAGCCTTAGAAATATACCTAACAATGTATAGAAAAAAGATATCATAAGTATCTTAGAGATCAGTTCTTAATATAGTCACTTTTATCAAAATATATCTTATAGCTGGAATAGAAAATTTCATGGAAAATGTATTTTTCCCATTTTCCAGGGCCTGTGATCTTTTTTATGGGAGTTTAACCTCTAATAATGTAATGCAATCTTCATTCCATTTCTAATTATCATGCGTGACTTTTGTCTATGTCCTCCTGCAAATCAGCCATGGGTGGGGTTGGGGTCCACTGTAAATATGAAGTCTTTCTCTACCCTTAATATCACATGGATACCAGAAGAGCACAGAGCTGTTCATCAATTTTTTTTTCTTTCTCTCACTACATGATTGTCCCATCTTCCCCCTCCTCCTTCCCTACCCTGGTATTTCTCTCATGATAACTTTTATACTACCTCTGACTTAATTCCTAATGATCCACAGTTGGAATTATGAAATGAAGAATTAATTACCAGTTCTTTTACCAAATGAAATTCCATTAGGTTCTTACTATTTTACTTATGTTTGCATAGTACTTTATATATCTACAAAGTAATTTAAAATAATATGTTTTGTAGTTTTCAGTACATTTTCATGGAATAAATGGCTTCATTTTACGGGAGCAAAATCAAAACTACAGAGGCTTTCCAACTGATAGATGAGCTTTTTGAAAATTAGGTATTAGAACTCAGGTCCCTTGAAATCCCAGTCTCATACATTAAGTAACATATTTGTAAAGCACTTAGTATAGTGGCTGGCACATAGTAGATGCTTAATAAATACTTCTTCCTTCCTACCCATCCCCTATAACCTCTATACTAACCAGATCCACAACATCAACTTTTCTATTACGATATTCCTATGACTCACAGAGTAGAATTATTTTCAGATGTAGCCAATTCGATGATTTGTTGGGCTAGATAATACATAAAATACATACTTACAATACTACTATTCAGAGGTAGGGGTGGTATCTTAGTGGATAGCAATAGATAAGTAAAAATATCATTGATAAAACATTTAAAATGTGAATAAGAACACAAAAATTTACTGTTTGTACAGAAGATAAAAACAGTAAATGTTGTTATAACTTTATTAATAGTAATATATTTTACATATGTATTCTTGTATGAACCATAATATTAAATATAATTTATATTATAAGATTATTTATGTGTATATATGTTAAAAACACAACAAATTTTACCTAGCCAAGGTTCACAATCTTCTTTGTCCTTTACACATTGAACAGTTTGTATATTTATTGATGAATAAATTCACAATAAGAAGAAAATTTAAATTTAAAAATCCTTTGTTTTTTGTTTTATAATTAGGATACTAAGTAATATTAATGCCCACTTTAAATAGGACAGATGACAAGGCTTTTAACTCTTGGCTACCAGCAGCTGGAAAGGAACCACTTTCTCCCCTTCATCATCCTCCAACTTTCTCTCCCTGTTCCATATCTACATTGTCACCATTGCATACCTTTCATTTAGTCTACTTTTGCCCACTCTGCTTGCCCAATCTTTGTCAAGGGAAAATTCAGTTGGATGGTAGTCAGTGGTGATCAGTTGGATGGTAGGTAGTGGTGTTGATGAATAAATCCTAGTAAGTGTAAATAGCTGAATTCCTATGTTTCCATTTGGTAATGGCCCTACATATAGTGCTGTCTGTAGTAATATGTTTCCCAATGTTTCATTGGTGGATTACTTAGCATATTGTCTAACTTCATATCCCAGTACATCCTCTGATAGAGTGGATCTAACTGGTATTTGGTCTTAAATCCCCTACTCCATCCCCCAAACCTTCCCTAAGCCCAAGAACTGAATTTTTTATTGGGCATAAGAATACCTAGTTAAAATTCTGAAATTTAATGGAGAATTCCTAAAAATCTTACAAACCAATTTTATATTCCTCACTAAGGTAGAAGTAAAGGAAGCTAGCTGGTATTTTAGATAGAGTGCTAGAAGCAGTGTAAATAAGTCTTGTCCTTGAATCTCTCCTTAGTCATTTACAAACTGTGTGACCCCTGAGTATGTCATTTAACCTTACTTAAACTCAGTTTACTCATCTCTAAAATGAAAATAATAATGGTACTTATTTCCCAGGATCATTATAAGGCTCTAATGAAATATTTAAGTACTTTTCAGACATTAAAAAACAATCTAAATATTAGTTTTCATTATTACAGGAACCATTTCCCTGATTTTTTTTAAAAGGCACATCATATCTCCCAGAAATACAGATTAAAAGGGTTCCTGTATAGTCCTCTCAGATTTTCTTTTCTTTCTTTTTTTAAAATCAGTTTTATTTTATGTTTAGTTCTAGATTCTCTCCTCTCTATCCCTCCCTTATGCATCAAGAAGATAAGAAATACAAAACTCATCACAAATATGAAGTCATGCAAAACAAAATTCTACAATAGCTGTATGAGGGAGAGAGAGAGAGAGAGAGAGAGAGAGAGAGAGAGAGAGAGAGAGAGAGAGAGAGAGGAGAGAGAGAGAGAGGAGAGAAATTGAATTGGGCAGCTGTGAAGATAAATTAGAGAGGGGAGATCCTTGAGAAAGAAAATCAATGAATAAAACCAATGACAAAACTAATATAGTAGCTCAGACCGTCCAGAAGTGATGTAGACTAGGACTTTTGCCCCTTCCTCATGACAGGAATAGGAAGGACTAACATTCAATTTGTTAGGAGGCTCTTTATAATTTAATAATCAAAAGATACCTTTTTACTTTGTAGCTACAGAAGTGGAACATACCATATTCTCCCCCAAAGCATCCAGGAACCACAGGAGTCAGAAGGGGCCCCAGAGGATAACATATTTGCATCATGAAGGTTGATATTATTAGGGTAGAATCCACTCAATTTCACACTAGCCTATAATTTCAAAGTGTGTCAATCCTTTTTTTTTTTCAGGGCAAGGAAGGTTAACCCTGAATCCAGGGTTGGTGCTTATCCACTGCATCACATAGCTGCACCCGAGTATCAATACTTTTAAAATGAAATCATAATAACAAGAATTACTTAATATCAGAGTTGAAAAGAACCTCAAATACAATCCCAACAGAGCAAAGCAATGGGAATGGAGAATGTATGCCCAGCCAAACCTCATTAGAATACAATAGTTCCCCAGCCTGGTGGGGTCTGGACAAGAACGTTGGTCCAATATCATTATCTACAATATCCTTTAAGATACTGAACTTTTCAAATCAGAACTTTAATCAAAGTAATGGTGAACTCTGGATCTCCTCAAATGGTTGGTTATTAATAAGAATTTCTCTCATTACAAATATTATCTCATTTTTAGTCCTCATAACCCTGGAAGGAAGTTGCTATTATTGTTCCAATCTTAGATATGAGTTAACTGAGTTAAAAAGAGTTTAAATGATTTGCCCAGAGTAACACAGGGTTACAACCAGTAAGTGTTTTAATTCAGATTTGAAATCAAGTTTTCCTAACTCCAGGACCAGTATTCTGTCCGTTGCATCACCTTCTAGCCTCTAAAGAGAGTAGGAATGTTTTCATTCTTTGTTTTTGTATCCCCACTTCCTGGCATTTAGTGGAATTGAATGCTCGCTTCAGCTAGACCCTCTAAACTTGTAACCAGTACCTCAGTGCTGAAGATGACTCACCCATGTGTTTCTAGTTACAGGGCCAAACAATCTTTATTTGGTTACAGAATAAGTTTATAATGGAGTCAGAAATCTATTGTGGCATTATTTTCTTTCTGGACTAATCAAGATGCATTAGATCCCACTGTAAAATTTATTTATATTTTTTGCCTCTGGTTGTAGCTAAGAAGATCATTTATTTATTAAGCTAGTTCATTTACATAAACAATAATGTTTCTTAAGGTGGTAATTGTACTTAAAGAGTGCTTGTTTTGGGGGCAATACTTTAAAAGGAGTTCTTAAAATTTCTCTGTGATAATCCTCTGCTATACCATATGCTTCAATAGCCACTATTTAAAAGAAGAATACTTACAAGTTCCTCCTCCTCTCCAGAATGCCTTTGAGAAATGAGTTCATTATAACCAAATATATTACTTCATGTTTGGCATTTTCAAAATAGTGCTAACAAGATGATAACTGTTTAGATGGACTTTGTATTAAATGAAATGAAAAGAAAAAACAACTAAATTCCCAAGAGAATCCACTTCCATTCTTCTTCCAAAGCTCTATAGCTTTAGTTTTTAGACATTTTTTTCTTGAAGGGTTGGGAGGTTAGAAATGATTCCTTTTCAACTATGTTTTACAAAAAGCATTCTTTGCACTACAGATTCAGTATCCTTGAGTAACCGGAAATCATTAATAAATATAATTATCACTAGCAAGACTGAGACAGCGAAGGCTTTGAGGTCAGTACAATACTCAGACAAAACACATTTGACTGGATGACAAAGTTTACGGAGATTAATACCCACTGAGGTGGCCTACTGGTAGGTTGTTGCAGGTTAATGGAAATGTGTGGCAACAGTCAGCTACATTAACAGGGTCTTTATCTTTGGGGCTCATAAATATTCCTCTTAACCCCTGTTAATATCCATGTTTCAGACATCTCTAGAAAGAATTGGGACAGCTAGCTTCATGCTTATTGTAAGGATTAGGAACATTCAGTTAATTTTTTGAACCAACATTCCCACCCCCTCTATACCCCCCCCAATCCAACTGCTCACAATTGTCCAGCTCTTTGGATAATGATGTTGATAGCAAAGCAAATTACTTCATGTAGTCATTGTCTTCACATAGTTCCTTTGGTGAAGAAGGAATAATTCCTGAAGAATTCCAGGTTTTACTGAGGTGTCCACAAATATCTTTGTGTCATCTATAGTGCTCACCGAAATAGTAACATTCACATATTCCAACCCAGTAAACTTTTGCCACAGTACAACATTAGTGGTGCTGACATTCCACTTATAAGGGCTGTCTGAGAATATCAGAAACTTATCTTTTTCAGTTTTTGTCTGTACATTAAACCACAGAAATTTGATTCTATGGAAGGCAAAGAAAGAATGGGAAACAGAGCAGGGAAGGGGTTAAGCATCTGCGTTGACTGCAATTTCTCAATCAGCCTCAGGAAGCCTCAGGTCAACTTTGCTCATAAAACTCTGCACAAATATTTCTTTTTCTATCAGAGGAATTCTAATTCTGCACACAGACCAGGGCCACTCAGATTATTACACATTATTAAAAATTAATTTTAAAAAATGGTCTGGTTCCTGAAATGTGATGTAGAGATGTGAGTGTCCAAGCCTGAAATAGCAACAAAACAGAAAAGAAAACCCTTTGTATTGTATTGACCAAATAATTTTTGAAAGAAAAAATATCCCTTTCACTTGGAATGCTGTTATTCACAGCTTTTGGGTTTTCTTTAAAATGTACATATTATAATTGGATTTTTATTTTCTTAACTGTTAGGTTCTCACATCTTACCCATAAGTACTGAAAATAAAAGGCTTCCTAGACTGAGGCTGGCCTGCTGCAGCAACTAGCTGTGGGTCAGGGCAGGGATGTTATGTGAGGCTAAGATACCATTACACTACTGATTCTATTGAGCCAGCATGACCTTATGATTCTATGTAGCAGAGTTGTACACATGTATGATTGTAATATTGGTCCCAATATATAACAGTTGGTCTTACTCACAATTGACGGGTGACATCAAGCAATGAGAGTCAAGAGGAGTGAAAACACTAAACAAATGTCTGCTTCTCTTTATTTACAGTGACTTTTAACGAGAATATCATAAAAACATAAGCTCTCAGTATTGGCAGGGAGCTGAGAGGTCACCTCATGCAATGCCATGCTCTGTGTACAAATCTCATGCAAGTCCATCAGGGTGCCCAAAAGTGGCATCCAGCTTCTACTTGACTATCTCTGGGGATAGGGAATTCACTGTCTTTTGAGGCAGTCCATAACTTTCAGGATAGCTCAAAAATTATTAATTAGAAAGTTATTTAAATTGAGCTGAAATCTAATTCCCTGTAACTTCTACCCATTGTTTCTAGTTTTTCTGTTAGTTATTTTTAAACCTAAACTTTCTTCTGCATGAAAACTCTGCAAATATTTGAAGGCAGTAATGAGGTTCACAAAAAGATATCCTTTCTCCAGATTAAATAAACTCAAGTTCCTTTGAACCATTCCTCAGATGACGAATATTTCCACTAAATTACATAGATTAAGATTTTATGCATGGCTACTTTGTGCATTATTTCTCTCCACTTCCACTTACTTGAAAGAATAATGATTTGTCCTCTTCATTGCTTTATTAGAAATGATAGGTTCAATATCTGAACAGAAAAGCTACTTGCAACAACCATAGACCTTATCTTAAGAAACTAACTGACTTAGAATATGATAACTCCTTGGTGATTATCAAAGAAACAGCTAAGTAACTGAGTTGTGGGGTAGAGTTGGGTGGCATCTTCTCTAATATTTATTTTTCAAATGATATTCTGGAAAGAAAATTTGATTTAAAAGATGACCCTCTCATACTACAGGGTACATTAGTCATGGGACAACAGGCTAAGAAGAGGAGTTCTGGGGTCAGAGCCAAGATGGCGGAGAGAAACTGGGAACTGCCTGAGCTTTCTCCTATTTCCCTCAAAAACAACATGAAAGGGGCAGCTGGGTGGCACAGTGGATAAAGCACCGGCCCTGGATTCAGGAGTACCTGAGTTCAAATCCAGCCTCAGACACTTAACACTTACTAGCTGTGTGACCCTGGGCAAGTCACTTAACCCAAATTGCATCACTAAAATAAATAAATAAATAAATAAATAAATAAAACACAACATTAAATCAAGCCTCTAAACAGATTCTGGAACTCCAGAACCTACAACCTACTTGAGATAATTTAGAAGACTTCAGGAAAGATCTGTCTCACCTGGGTGAAAGGGGAGGGTGGCTCAGCACTACTTTTCTCAGCTGGCAGCTCAGCTCAGCGAAGCTTGGCTCAGAAGGCAGCTTGCTCAGCACAGGTCAGCTCAGTGGTCAGCTGGACACTGCCACAACTCAACACAGCTGAGAGTAGAGCAGCTGAGAGATGGCAGCTGCGAGCAGTAAGAAGCTTGCAACAGTGAACCCTGTGCCCCAGGAGCAGACTTCAACTTTATAAGTTTAAAAAATAGGCTACAACATGAGCAAGAAATAAAAAGGACCCTTACCATTGACAACTTCTATGGTGAAAGGGAAGACCAAAACTCAAACTCAGATGAGTTGGTCAAAATGCCTACAAGTGAAGACTCAAGTGGGAAGATGAGCTTGTCTCAAGACCAAAAAGCCTTCTTTGAAGAGCCCAATAAGGCTTTTAAAAGCCAAATAAGAGAGGTAGAAGAAAAAATTGGAAAAACAAATGAGAGGTACACTGCAAAAAGAAGCACAAAAATTGACTGAGGAAAACAATTACTTAAAAAATACAATTTGGCCAAATGAGAGGAAAAAATGGCCAAATGGGAGAAAAAATTGGCCAAATGGAAAAAGAAGCGCAAAAGCTTACTGAGGAAAATGAGGCCTTAATAATTAAAATTGAACAGATGGAAGCAGATAACTCCATGAGACAAGAATCTGACAAGCAGAATCAAAAGACTGAAAAAATAGAGGAAAATATGAAATTCCTCATTGGAAAAACAACTGACCTTGAAAATAGATCCAGAAGAGATAATCTGAGAATTATTGTACTGCCTGAAAGCCATGATCAAGAAAAGGGTATAGACACCATATTCTAGGAAATTTTTAAGGAGAACTGCCCTGGAATTGTAGAATCAGAGGATAAAATCATCATTAAAAAAATCTACCAATCACTTCCTGAAAGAGACCCCAAAAGGAACACTTGCAGCCAAACTTCAGAATTATCAGGTGAAGGAGAAAATACTCCAAGCAGCCAGGAAAAAACCCCAACATTTAAATATCATGGAACCACAGTCAGGATTGCATGGGACCTGGCAGCTTCAACATTAAAGGATCACAGGGCTTGGAATATGATATTCAGGAAGGCAAAGGAGCTTGGATTACAACCCATGATCAACTAACCAGCAAAATTGATCATTCTCTTTCAGAGGAAAAGATGGACAGTCAATGAATTAGGCAACTTCCAAGACTTCCTGATAAAAAGACCAGAACTGAACAGAAAATTTGATCTCCAAATAAAAGACTCTAGGGAAATATAAAGAGGTAAACAAGGGAGGGAAAAGGGTATTTCAATGATGTTAAGCTGCTTGTGTCCCTATGAGGGAGGATAATACTTTTAACTCTTGGGATCTGTATCTCTGTTAAGGTATTATTAAATCAACTTTGATGTGATGATATAAAGAAACTTAAGGGACAGAATAAAAGGAGACCAGGGGGAGGAGAGAAAGGGGGAGGTGGAATGGGGTTAATTACATCATATGAAGAGACACAAAAAGAACCCATTACAATAGAGGGAAAGAAGGGAGGGGTGGGCATAGTTGCAACCTTACTCTAATTAGATTTGGTTCAGGGAGATAATAAAATACACTACCATTTGTATAAAGAAATTTAGCTTACTCTTTAAGGAAACAAAAGGAGAAGGGGAAAAGGATGGTATTGATAGAAGTGAGGGCACAAGTTGGGGAGAAAGGGGCAAGAAAAAGAAGGGCAGCTGATAAAAGGGAGGGCAGATTGAGGGAGGAAGTGGTCAGAAGCAAAACACTGGTCAAGTGAGATAGGGTGAAAGAAGGGGAAAAGAAGATGGAGGAAAATAAACAGTTAATAATTTTAAATATGAATGTGAATGGGATGAACTCTTCCATAAAATGGAAGTGAATAGCAGAGTGGATTAAAATCCAGAATCCTACAATATGCTGTTTATAAGAAACACATTTGAAGCAGAGAGACACACACAGAATAAAGGTAAAAGGTTAGAGCAAAATATATTATGCTTCAGCTGACGTCAAAAAAGCAGGGGTAGCAATTCTTATCTCAGACAAAGCAAAAGCAAAAATAGATCTTATTAAAAGAGATAAGGAAGGAAACTATACCTTGCTAAAAGGCATGATAGATAATGAAGTAATATCAATACTAAACTTGTATGCACCAAGTGGTATAACATTCATATTCTTAGGGGAGAAGTTAAATGAGTTATGAGAGGAAATAGACAGCAAAACTATACTAGTGGGGGATCTGAAACTTCCTGTCCCAGAATTAGATAAATCTAATTCCAAAATAAATAAGAAAGAACTTAAAGAGGTGAATAGAATATTAGAAAAGTTAGATATGATAGACATCTGGAGAAAAATGAATGGGGATAGAAAGGAATTATACCTTCTTCTCAGCAGTACATAGCACATACTCAAAAACTGACCCATCTATTAGGCACAAATACCTCATAGTCGAATGTAGAAAGGCAGAAATAGTAAATGCATCCTTCTCAGATCATGATACAATAAAAATTACATGTAATAAAGAGCCATGGAAAGATAGACTAAAAATTAGTTGGAAACTAACAATCTCATCTTAAAGAATGAGTGGGTCAAACAACAAATCATAGAAACAATTCAATAACTTCATCCAAGAGAATGACAATAAGGAGAAAAAATTGGCAATACAATAAGAGTTATTCTTCTATCTGGCACTTAAGACCTTTAATAGTGAAGAGACTGGGGAAGATAATCAAATAAGCCTTTGTAGAAGATCCTTGGAGCCTAGACTTAGAACTGGAATGGACTTTAGAAATCCAATTGGCCCATGTCTTCATTTCACAGATGAAGAAACTAAGACTCAAGAGTTTAATGCTAGAGGTCGCAAAGGTAACAAGTAAGCATATCTAGGATTCGACTAAGTTGAAAAGTACAGACTGATTAGATTTATACCAAAAAGGGATCTTAGAGATCATCGTGTCCAACACTTTAATTTTATTTTATTTCAGAGCAATGTTCTTTGCTTTCACAGCACACACACACACACACACACAGCACACATATATACATACATATACACACATGTGTGTGTTCTGATTAGCAAACCCAAACTATTGTAATCTTTGATTTGGGGCATAAATGAAATTGAGACACAAAAGAATAAAGCATATATATTGTGGGTAGCTAGGTGGTGCAGTGTATAGAGCACCAGCCCTGGATTGAGGAGGACCTTAGTTCAAATCCAGCCTCAGACGCTTGACACTTAACTAACTGTGTGACCCTGGCAAGTCACTTAACCCTCATTGCCCCACAAAAAAAAGCATATATATTAAAAGCCATATTAAAACCTACTCTATGCAAACTTTTCCAGCCTTTCTTGAAAGCAAATTTTTCCCATTTGCCCAGCACCAATTGGTTCCCTAAGTAAGCAAGTTGTTAACTTTACCAATTTTCACCTAATCTTCAATTTTAAATTGATTATATACTAGCCTTATCTCTTCAGATAATCCACAGGTTTTACTATTATGAATTATACTGTAATTTGTTACTTTCCATTCAGAAAATTATGTGCATAACCATAGTTAATGAATAAAAAGATGTGTTTGTCTTTAACATTCGAGGATGCTAAAGTAATGTCTCTGTGTGTCATGTAATTACAGAGTTTACATTTCTTTATGGTAACAATGGAAATAATCGAATGCCCTCAATAACTCCAAATAACTAACAATTGTTTGGGGGAAGGGCAGGGCAATGAGGGTTAAGTGATTTGTCCAACAGTCACATAAGTGTCAAGTGTCTGAGGCCAATTTGAACTCAGGTCTATTCTGAATCCAGGACTGGTGCTTTATCCACTGCACCACCTAGTGGCCCCCTAGCTACATTTCTGAATATCTAAAAGGATAGAGATAAACAAACCCAGATGATCACCATATTTTTATATAAATCAGAACCACTGGAATTTAATTGGATTGGTAAACTGGAAATTCAATTACCATCCTCAAGTTTAAAGGAGTGGACAGACATAATGGATATTTGTAGTTAAGTAGAGGGAAGAGGAAACGATAACTCCAAGTGATTAAAATGTTAGTTTCTTGAGGTCAGGGACTGTTTCATTTATGTTTTTGGATTCCCAGCAGCTATCATGGTGTCTTGTACATTGTTGGTGCTTAATAAATGTTTGCTGAATTGTAGAATGGGACATTGAGATAACAGTGGTGCCAATTATGCAAAAAGTAAAGTTGTAAAGAGAGGAAGTTTAAAGGGAAAACTAAACACCTCCTTCCTTTTTTGGGCATGTTGATTTTTGTGTACTAGGAGGACTTCCAGATGGAGATGTCCTGTAGGCAACTGGAGATGAGGACCTGGAACTTGAAAGAGATATCAGGGTTGAAGAAAATTATCTTCATTGAGACTTCAAAAGGAGAACTTGTAGACAAGAGGAAGCAGAAGATGGAATCTTAGTAAGTTACCACCTTAGAGGGCAAAAATATGGAGGAGAATAAATCAACGTGTCAGCAAGTATTTATTAAGTGCCTATTATGTGCTAGGCATTGGGAATATAGATATAAAAGCTAAAGAATACCTGTCCTTGGGGGGAGGAGGATAAGAGATGTGATATCTCAGAGTATTTTAAAAGAGAAAATATTGAGAGAGAGGCGGTGGCTGCATGTCAAACTCTGCAGACATAATTTTTTATCTATAATTTATTATTTTAAAATTATTAACAGTATTTTTGTAGTTATAATATCAGTCAGAATTTTCTTATTCAGAATGAAATTAGTTTAAGTTTAAATCTATCTCTATATTACATATTTACTTTTTTTCTTTTTTTTTGTTAAAGATCCAATTATCAGAAGAAATATATTTTAGCTATGGGTGAGAAATCTGCATGTACGGAAAAGTCCCATGAACAGCATGCTTGGGGTTTAGCGTGGCCTTAGAAGTGGCCTTATTATATTGCTGATGTAGAAGTAGCAAGTTTCTGTTGTTCCTCATCACTACTGCCAGTAACTAAGCACCTTTAATCCATTTGCAAATGGCTTAATGTATTGTACTCAGTCAGTTCTATTTCTGTTCTTTATTTGAGGCCACTGTAAGTTCGAAGCATAATCGTTGTGTAATGATTAAAACTTGGCTACATGAAAAGAAATAGAAAAATGGTCATTGGTCATCAGCATCTCAAATCGTGTGGATGTGTCTATGATAGGATGTCCGTGATACATACACATGAAATGCTGATGACACACATATATACATATATTAAATACGTATACACATATATTTAAAAATTAACTAAGGTACATCTTTTTTATTTGATCCGTTCATTCTGAAGCAATTTTCCATCAGGAAATAATTTTCCATGACATCCTTATTATTACTAACCTAATTTTACAAAGTAGATGAAAGAAGAAAGGCCTCAAAGTCAATAAGTATCCAGAGAAATTGTAGAAACATAAATAGGCTAAATCTTTGACACCATGTCCCTGCTAAGGGTGACGAGGGAGGTGAAGTTTATGGCTATTCTGAGCAAAGGTGCAGTTCTTCCCAAATCTTTAAGGCAACCTTTTTGGCAATTCCACAAAGGTATAGATTAAGATTGGAATAGGGAAGAGGCCTTTCCCAATCCCTATTCTTCTAATATCTTGCCTTTTTAATTGATTTCTTACAACCTATCCTGTTTACAATGTGTACATAGTTCTTTTATGTTGTTTCCTTCTATTAGATTGTGAGGTCCTTGAGAGTGGGGTCTGTATTTTTGCTTCTTTTTGGTATCTCCAACAGATAACACAGTGCTTGGTACACAGTAGTCATTTTAAAAATGTTTATTGAGGTGACTCCAGAACTAGAGCTCTAGGTGGCACAGTGGATAAAGCACTGGACCTGGAATCAGGAATTCTCAGATACTTGCCTCAGATACATACTAGCTGTGTGATACTGGGAAAGCAGTTAACCTGTTTGCTCAATTGTAAACCTCAATTATCTCGCCTGTAAAATGAGGGTAAAAATACTACCTCACTCCCAGGGTTGTTGTCAGGATCAAATGAGATCATTAGCAAAATGTATGACATAGAGTAGCTTCCATAAAACTGCTTGCTGTTATTATTGTTGGTGGTGTTATCATCAACAGTATTAATTATTAATCAGAAAATCTGAGTTCAAATCTATCCTCATATACTTAATAGCTGTATAACCCTGGATAGCAACTTCTATCTGCTTCAGTTTCTTTATTTATAAATGAAGATAACGATTGCACTTAAATGTCAGTGTGTTTATGAGAATAGAATTCTGAGACAATATTTGCAAAACGGTTTGCAAATTTTAAAAGTATTAAATAAATACCAATTCCATTATTATTATTATTATTATTATTATTTCCGCTCCTGATTTTATTGTTATGGAGGAACTATATTACATTACTCCAAGGTCTCCTGGTAAGTTCTCAAGAAGCATTTGAGAGCAGCAGGGAGGAGTGGAAAGGTCAGAAGATGTCCCTTCCAATCTTGGCTTTTCCATCTTACCTATGTGACCTTAAGCAAGAGACAATTTCCTTGGGCCTTAGATTTCTCATTTGTAAAATAAAGGGTTGAACTCAAGGACATTTAATCTCTTTTCCAGCTATTCATCTTTGGCATGTAAAAAGAGAGGGCTGTACTCAATGGTTTCTAAGGTCTCTTACAACTTTAAATGTACATACTTTTGAACTTTTAACCCCATGACTCAAGGTTCCCAAAGGAGTTTTCATCAATTTCATGTAGATATGTATAGGTAATTTTAAGCTCTAAATAATTTTTCTGTTTCAGTTACATATATTTTGTCTTTCCAAATAAACTTTAATCTCTGTCAGGAGAAGAATCTCTCATTTCTCCTTTCTGCCCCTCTCTACCCCACAATGTGCTAAAAGCTGAGGTACAGAGACTTAAGTAACATTCCTTATCCTCTCACATGTTTTTTAGTTATATTTTCTTGTTCATCAAAAGACTTAAGGTCATATGAAGGGCTCATTTTCCTCCTATTGGTTTGAATTTAAATACTACTTTTACTATGTCATGGGTTGGTAATGGTTTAAAAAATGTTTATGAGCAATGTTCACATTCATATTAAACATTTATGGCTGATTTGGACTCAGGTCTCCTCAAACCAGAACTAGTACTCTCACACAAGAGGAGATAAAATAATCAAGAATCGGTTCTTTAAATGCCCTGCTTTTTATAGGCACTCTCCTGGGCGCTGAGGATGTTTTCATTCTAAAGGGAGAGATAACATTCATATACATGGGTATATATAAAATAGATAACCTTGAAAGGGCATTAGGAACTGTGTTTGGAGATTTTCAGGAAAGATGGAATTGATCTGAGTCTCTGAGGGTTTCTAGAATAGGAATAGCCCACCTGGAATAAGTTTTAAGGATTTCTGCCTTTTATCTGATGTTAATCCTAATCTTTCGGTAGTTAGCTGATTCAGTGGATAGAATGCCAGGCCTGGAGTCAGGAAGATTCTTCTTGAGTTCAAATCTGGATTCAGACATTTACTAAACTGTGAGACCATAGGTAAATCACTTAGCTCTATTTTCTTCAGTTTCTTCATCTGTAAAATGAGTTGGAGAAAGGAAGTAGCAAACTACCTCATTATCTTTGCCAAGAGAACTCCAAATGGGATCACAGAGAGTTAGACACAATTGAAATGACTGAATAACAACAAAATAACAATCTTTAGAATGATTTTAGAGATGCTCAAATTAGCCTTAATGTTGAGACTTTAGTGAGGGACCCCCAGATGCTGGTAACTATCTGCAAGATCTGAATATCTAATGGGGCCTTTGAAAACTTTAGCAGCTGTTTATCATACCTTGCATCCAGGTCACTGGGAATTTCCTGAGCTAAGAATGGCAAGCTGCTTACCACAATGTTTGCCTTGTGTTTAGCTCAAGAAATATATAAATATAGTTAATATTAGGTTACTTCTTTCTTGAAAAAATATCAATTCAGAAGTCTTATATGTTCAGAATTCTTAAGAGCTCTTAAGTATTTGCCCTTCATATGCCTCTGGTGTAGGAATTATACATATAAACACATATATGCATGTATTTTATATACACATAAAATATATACTTATACATATATACATGCATCAATGTATCTTAAGATACACATATGCATGCATACATGCATATATGAGTACATATACACATATATGTATTTATCTCTATGTGTATATATAGATATGTGTATATGTATAGATATGTATAGATAGATAGATGGATGTATCTATGTCTGTGGGAGTATATATATATGTGTGTGTGTGTGTGTGTGTGTATGTGTATCCAAGATTGTCACAGGCTTCCTTTGACATCAAAAGTTATGCAGCTTACTATATTCAGTTAGCATTGCCTCAATGACCCAGTATGGACATAACAAATTAATTGCCCTCTCATTGAGGCTGGGCTATTAAAATTGAACCTTCATGGTTCAGCTTCTGGAAGTGCTTCCAAATACCAACACCATGGGGACACTGCCAGCAGTGTGCACTGGGCCAAATAAATTTTCTTTCTCCCCACCAAGTCCTCTTCAAACACATCCTTTCTCTGTAGGGGGCAGTCACCTCAAGGAACAGCCCTCTGGGGTCCTGGCATGTTGATCTGTGGATGCACTATTAATTACTTTTGGTTTTCATTCTCAACCACTGGAACAAAATTGCTAGAGCTACATCTCTGCAGGCGGTAGTCCCCCCAGTAGGGGCCTCTGGGCAGCATTAGGGTTAATTCACAGTGGCCACTGGAAGAAAGCAAACAATCTGGGTGCAAGTTTGCAAAACGAATTTTCAATGTGTAGCCCACAGACGATCATTGATTGTGGTAATAAATAAAAACACTCCTGACTTTTATTGTTGTAGGGAGTAATTATAATTCACAGGGCCAGACTCTTTGTGTTGCTGAATGCTTCATTTGGGTTTGCATGAGCAGATACATTAACTTCTGGAAGCTCTTTTCATTAGAGCACTATTACTCATTGAAGACTGATCAATATATCATCTATACAACATCTTGAATGTGGATGTCTGGATCTATTGTGGACTTGCTGATAATGACTTCTTTATTCAAGCCAGCTTGTAGGAACAAGAAGATAAAGAAAAGGGAAGAGAATTATAGCATATGCTCATGGAAGTATTGTAAGGGTTATAAGTAGAAACAAGAGTAAACGCTACAGGGTAGAGGGAAAGAAGATCATAAAAGAAATGCAGGGAGAGAATCCACAACTTAAAACTGGAAGAAAGGAAGAGTAGATGTCAAAGCTTTTCCTCAGTGTTATGAAAAGCGAGGTGTATTTTAATAAATCTTAAAGGGGTCTTTTCTTTAAAGATGGATTAAATCCCCCTTTTGGTTTTCATGATGTAATATTTTTCCATCTCCTGATTAAAGAATTAAAGAATTCTCCATATAAGTAGGAAATTATAGAAATTCTTCCTTCACAATTTGTTATTTTTGATGAAACCCTAACCGAGGAGCATAAGGAAGAAAAACCTTGATTTTTTTCTATTAATTTTATTTCAGATGTAACTTTTACTATGTAATTGTTGGGAAATGTGTCTTTTTTTAAAAGTCTGAGTGTGAACAAGAATGACTCAAGAAAAGCACATGTGTAATGTAGTAAAAAATTCCTTATTGGAGAGAGGGCCCATATTCATATTATAACATCCATTGAAATATCAAGTTTTGGGACATTGTTTTATTGCTTGTACCCCTTATTCCCCTCTAAAAGGGGATGATATTTTATTCTCACTTAAAGAACACATAAATTGTAAAATTGCAACAATATGATATGAATTTGTACAAAGTAATGGAATTAAATAGTAGTATAGGCAACAAACTAGAGCGTGATAGAAAGGTTAAGTTTTTCTAAGGATATCTCAGAGTCATGGGATGAATAGTAAATACAGTTATAACGTTAATAGCATAGATTATTCCAAAGAGAAAAAAAGACCACTCTCTGGAATCCCAGAAGCTGGACTCAAATTACATCTCCGACTATTATCTGTGTGACCTTTGGCAAGGCACTTTACCTAGCTGGGTCTAAGTTTTCTTATTTTTATAGTGAGGGAGTTGGACTAGATGTCCTCTGAGGTCTCTTCCAATTCAAGATCTATGTATGATTCTAATCTTTAGATAATATAAGAACTATCAATCCTTGAGGATCTGTGTTTGATAATGCGAATTCTGAACAATTATCTAACAAGAAAAGGTTAAGAAATGGGGTGGGGAGGGGCAGCTAGGTGGCACAGTGGATAGAGCACTGGATAGAGCACCCGGCCCTGGATTCAGGAAGACCTGAGTTCAAATCCAGCCTCAGACACTTAACACTTACTAGCTTGTGACCCTGGGCAAGTCACTTAACACCAATTGCCTAACTAAAAAAAAAAAAAAAAAGAAATGGGGCGGGGGGTAGGGAAATAGAGATAATTAAAATAGAGAAAGACTTGTATTTATTGTACTATTTAAAAAATAAATATACATAGATAATCTTCTTGGAGAAAATTATTGAATTCTCAGCATTAATGAAGTCATTATCTCTACCACAATTAAATGATAAACTCTTTGAAAAGCAGGTTCCCTATCCTTATATAGCCAGAACATAACAATTGCATTCAAGCTGTCTAGATACCTCAGTTTCTGATTAGTGAGAATCCATCAGACCCAGACTCAGACCCCTTTGCTCCTGCTGTATACCTACTCTCACACCCTGGCTTGAAGCCCTTCTCCCTTGTACCTCTCATTCTGGGAAGAACAATTAAATCAACACAATTATACTTGGAAAAGGCATGTCCCTCAGTAGGTCTAAAATTTAATTGCACATTTTTGCGTCTTCCCTGACAAAAAATACCTCTCCCTGGTCACCACTTATGTATATTTGTTAGAATATAAGCTCCTTGTAGACAGGAACTCTTGCTTTCTCTTTTTATATTCCCAGCACTTAGCACAATGTCTGGCAAATAATAAACACTCTATTGATGCTGTTTAAAATCATGTTTTATTCATCATTTAAATTACATTAATTAACATATATTATTATACTAATTTATAATGTGCTATATTGATATGATCATATTAATAGATGATTATATATGTATATTAATCAACATAATTCAAGTCAGAATACCAATGAACCAATTCACATAATTAAATAAGAGAAAATAAAATTTTTATGAAAAAAGGGCAAAGGGAGCTATTGTAAGAAAGAAAAACAACTATGATAAACAGGGATTTGGATGGCCAGATCTCAAATTCTACTATAATTAGGAATAAAAATCTGTTAGTGGGTAAAAAACTAAACTAAACATGTCAAATGATGAAACAGAATATGAAAACCAGAATCATATAAAACTATAAAACATTAATATTTGATAAATCTAAAAGTAAGAAAAAAGTTCAGATCCAAATCTCATAACATATTATTATAGATTCCAATTTTATCAATTATCTAAATAATCACCCTTCCAAATACATATACAGAACCTAATTAGTTTAGCAAGAAGGAAAATAAAGTAACATCTAGCTCAACTGTTGAGAGGGGAAAAATCTTATCTATTAAAGATATGAAAGCAATCACAAGATAAAATAGATTGATATGATACTAATAAATGAATCTTACATATCAAAAATCAAAATGTCTAAAATATATAGAAAAGAAATATGTTAAGAAATAAAGTTTCATGATAAATATGATAAAAATCTGACAAGTAACATCTTTAAGTGTGTTATACAAATTTACAAAGGTACTATCTTTTATTAATAATTACTGCTATTTAGCAAGGACTTTAACACCTATTTTAGACTCTAAACAACCCTGGAAGTAGGTTTTATTATTATCCTTATTTATAGACTAAAAACAACAACAACAACAAATAAAACTAAGCCTGAGGGACTTGACCAGGGTGACATAGCGAGTAAATGACCAAGCACGATTTGAATTGAGCTTGTCTCTGGCTACAAGTCCTATGCTCTCTCTCCTGTACCACCAGTTTGCCTTCTAAAACACCGTGATGTTGGGAAATTTTGAAGGCAACTTCAGAAAGGAGGGACAACAGAGAATGAGATGTAAAGATAATGTCATGGAAACAATGTACATGTGTGAAAGGGGGTTGGGAGTGTAGTAGGGAAGATCAAATTTACTAAGCAATGTGTTTAACTTCAAATTGCAATACAATTTTCATTAAATGTTATCTGCTGATCATTACGGAACATTTCTATATAGAGAAAACCATAAGCTGAAGAAAGACAGGAATGTTCACTTTTCCTCTGCTCTCTTATTTTTACTAATATTTTCCATATACATTTTTTATTGTTCTCATTTTGAAGGGGCATTCCCCCCAAGGGAACTCCTCAATAAATAGAAATGACAGCATCCTAGCTTTAGACCCACAATTTCATTTAATTTTACATCTTTCCTTCGTCCTAAAATGCAGCAGCAAATTGAAAGTCAGGAATTTGCTCTCTTCTCTCAGCTCTGCCATTAATTAGCTATGTGACTTGATGATAGTAATTTTATCTGAACTTTACATTCTAATTAGGGGCTGCTAGGTGGCACAGTGAATAGAGTACTGGCCCTGGAGTCAGGAGTACCCTACTTCAAATCCAGCCCCAGACACTTGACACTTACTAGTTGTGTGACCCCAGGCAAGTCACTTAACCAATTGCCTCCAATTATCCTGATGTATATCTTGCCACTGGACCCAGATTACTCTGGAGGAGAGAGTGAGGCTGTTGACCTTGCCCAGTCTTGCCTCACTTAAATCCAATTCACTGCAAGTCATGACATCACCTTCCAATGTCATGGTCCTCTTGGAGAACGGAGGACAAATAAGAACAACCCTCTGATTGGTTCGATAAGGTTCCTTCCATTTTAGTGTACTGTGAATGAACAATTATAAACCATGTTACATTTCCATTCATTTACCAAAGTAAATTAGTAACAAAAGAGTAGCAAAATTTATTCTTTGAGCATTTTATTTTTCTAATTCTATTAGTCTCATATGTACTAAGACACTCAAGTTTGGAGATTAAGTTTCTGCAAGTGTAATATATACAAGCAGATATCATTGCAGTAAGAACTACTGGACATTTTGAGACAACTAATAAAGTCTATGGAGTATGAAAGATTTTGATTTTTAACCTTTTAGAAGGTTGTAAATTTTAGAAAAGTTGACAAATGAATTTACTTAGCTTAAAGTATATCACAGAGTGTGATGTCATATTGAAAGCATTAGATTTGGAATCAGAGAATGTACATTCAACTTTTGAATCTAATATTTATTACTTAAATTACTTTAGTCAAGTCATTTAACCACTTTGAGCCTCAGTTTCCTCATCTACAAAATAAGGAGTTGGGACTTTTATTGTTAGCATCATTTCCCTCTCTAGATCCTCCTATATAGTAAGAATTTTATTATTTTTATTTGACCATTAGATTAAAGACATTTTAAATCTTCAATCTAAATTAAGTAGTGTGATAGCTAGAGTGCTACACCTGGAGTCAGGAAGATCCAAGTTCAAATCTATTCTCTGCCACTTACTAGATGTATGACTGGGTAAATCACTTACTATTTACTATGTCTGCTTTAGAAAAGCTTAAGTGACTTGTAAAATAAGGATATTAACAGCACTTGGCTCTGTAGGTTATTATGAAGATAAAATGAGATATTTGTAAAGCATTTTACAAACCTTAAAAGATCTACATAAAGGCTAGCTATTATTGTTTCCCACTGGTATCCAAAGTGCTATTTTTCTTTGAAAATACATTGGATAGAAGTCTTCCTAATTAACTTTCACTTGTGTGACTGCTGAAATGCTATATCTGAGTAGTTAATATTAGCTGTACTAATTTAAAAAAATCTAGACAATGATTATCACTGGAAGAAAAGGAAGGTGAAAAATAATGACGTTTCAGCTTAAGACTGGGTTAAATTCAGTTTTGATGGATCCAAGCAAAGTTCCAAGCAATTATAAAAACTGGCTGAGTTGAGAAACACAAATAACATAGCCAAAGTCAGCAAAGGGACCAAGTTTCTTTCAGTTGTTGAACCAAAAATATTTGCTCTGTTAATGAACCTTGTGGAAGAGGTGAAGGAGAAGAGGGGAACACTCTTGAAACTAAGTTCAGTATGCCCAATAGACTGTTGAAATTTCCATTTACCCAAGAAAGGATCTGTGCTGAAGGATATATGTAACAATATGTAAAATGAGAGATAGTACTTGAAGAAAAATAGACTGATACATATATACATGTGCATGTGCATTTTCCTTTAATTCTAAAGACTGGATTTCCATATGTGAAATTAGCTCTATGTTGGAATGTTTTTAAGCGGGGATTTTTATCCATTTTGGGGTTTTCAGAATGTCTTTGGCCTTCTGGTGAAATTTTTGGAACCTCTTTTCAGAATCATGTTTTTAAATGCATAAATAAAATATATAGGATTAAAAAGGAATTCAACTATATTAAATATAGGTTATCAAGATATTCTGGGTTCATAGAACCCATACCTCCTGTTAAGGAATATATATATATATATATATAGAGAGAGAGAGAGAGTTATATTATATTATATACACACACACATATATATATGCATACACACATTACTGTGTCTATTATTCATATGGCTTCTTCATTATCATTTCAATTATTTCCTAAATTTTATCATGAAGTTTTAATGGTAAGGAAACATTATTACATTCCTCTCATTAACAAAGGTTAGTGGTCTCCACTGAGGAGAGAGGGAAATTCTCATAAATACTCTAAGCAGAGTTTCCAAGTTATACCTCCTCCATAATTTTTCAAGGCCTAGAAATAGGTGCCTAATTAATTAAGTAAACACTTTTGACCCTTTCCATCATGTTTATAATATCTTTGGATACTTTCTTTATTTCTTCATTTTAACTTTATCAAGTTTTAGTTGTTATTATGTATCAAATAAATTATATTTCCATTTTAAATTCTAATGGTTTCAGTCTCATTTTATTTCTTTTTTTTTTTTGCGAGGCAATGGGGGTTAAGTGACTTGCCCAGGGTCACACAGCTAGTAAGTGTCAAGTGTCTGAGGCTGGATTTGAACTCAGGAACTCCTGAATCCAGGGCCGGTGCTTTATCCACTGCGCCACCTAGCTTCCCCCATTTTATTTCAATGAGAAAATAAATTAAAGCTCTTTATTATATAGAATGTTCTGATTACATGGAACTTCATATATGTTATCTCTTTTAATCTTTTAAGTTAAGTAGATTGTTCAAGTATTATTATATCCACTATACAGAGGAAGAAAGTCAAGGCCAAAGACATTATGTGACTTTCTTGTGATTAGAGTTAAAAAGTTGAAATAGAATCCAAGTTTTCCATTTTTGAAATCCAGTGCTCTTTCTATGATACTATTATAAGTAGAGCCAATGTGCATATAACTATAAATATATACATATATCTTAATATATAATAATATATGTAGTAGGATATATGGGTGTTCACAAATAACTAACATAAGGGCTTGCCAAATTCTTTTCAGGGTTGTTCATCCATTTTTAGCATCTATCTGTGGTTCCACGAAGCTATAACATGTGTGGTAGTAGCTACACCCAGGCAAACCATCTCAGCAAATGGCCTAAAATAGGTTGAAGGTAATCGATAGGGCATAAACCCATCAGTGAGTTAGTGGAATGTCTACTGTAAGCATATGAAAGCTTTCCCTAGTGGGATGGATGGAAGAGAATGATTTCTTCCAATGACCATGGAGGAAGCTAAAGCAGGTGCTGTGGAGCTCTTAGAGCTTGATCAGACATCAAAGATGCCAAGGTTATCCACTGCATCCCAGGCCAGTGCCAGCCATCCTAACTTTTGTCTTGCCACTGGATTTTGATGACTCTGGAAGACAGAATGAGGCTGATATCTTTGTGCAACTATCTCACTTAAATCTAATTCACACAGGAATCAAGACATCACCTTATGATGTGACTGGTCCCCTCTTTGAAAATGAAAGGCAAGCAACAACGTGTATAATATATAGTAATATGTATAGTATGTCTAATAAAATTATGTAGTAATTTTGTTTGTTATGGCCATATTTTGAAAAAAAATATCCCCTCCCCCCTTATCTTCACTACTTCAGGTTTACCTAACAGGTTTGAGAGATAGAACATTACAATGGATGAAAGACTGGACGTAGAGTCAGGAAGAAATACATTCAAATTACATTCCCATCACATAATAGCTGTGCAAACATAGAAAAATCACTGAAACTCTTTGAGCTTCATTTTCCTGTTCTATAAAATGGGGAGAATGTTTTTTGTACCTACCTCACATGGTGGTTATATGTCTAACATGAAAAATGTACATAAATTGCAATATAATTCTTAGTTACTAAGAATAGTCACATTAGTTTTTGTATTAAATGATTCTCTTTATAGCTTAATTGCTATTTTAAAAAATCTAGTTTCTGAGACAGTCATCATTATAGCTATCTGCTTTTATCACTTGTTTTATCCATGATCTACAACCAAGATACTGAGGAAGAAACTTGAAAGTATGCCTGAAACCATGTTGTTTTCTTAGATTACTTTTAAACTCCCAGTATAAATATAAATACATATATGGAATTTTATTGAAATTTATAAAGATCTAGACAGACACTTACCCAAATTTTCTTTGACCTTACTCCCCACCATATGTAAATACTATGTGTGTATGTATATGTATGTATACATATATGTATATGTAATCTTCATAAATTGCAAATTCACAGGATCATATTTTTTAAAGTAGGAAAGGACCTAAAAGTTTATCTAGTTCAAACCCTCATTTTATTTATTTATTTATTTATTTATTTATTTATTTATTTATTTATTTATTTATTTATTTATTTATTTATTTATTTATTTATTTATTTGATTTTTTTTGAGGGGCAATGAGGATTAAGTGACTTGTCCAGTGTCACACAGCTAGTAAGTGTTAAGTGTCTGAGTCCGGATTTAAACTCAGGTCCTCCTGAATCCAGGGCCAGTGCTTTATCTACTGTGCCACCTAGCTGCCCCACCCTCATTTTATTAATGAGGAAATTGAAACCTGAGAGGCAAAGGGATTGGTCTAACATTGCACCAATGGTATCAGAATTGGGATTCAAACTGATTCAAAAGTGAGTTTTCATTCCACTGTACCATACATGTTATTTTTCATTCCTTCTGCCCCCTGCCCCATCAAAATATTTCCATAATCCTTCTTTTCTTTCTTTTGTGTGTGTGGAACACTTTTATTTAAGGTTCCCTGAGTTTAAGAAAGTGTTCAGAGTATCATGTAGTGATGAGGTAGCCTTGGAAAATCTCCTCATGGACCAAGGATAAAGAATTTTAATAATGGCATTGCCAGTTTATGGAGTTTAAGAATGACAATTGCATCTGACCCGGTTTTACCCAGTTGTGATACACAAAACTCAGTTAATGCCAGATTTTCTTGGCATTGGCTCTCTATCATCTGTTTCTATAAAAGGAGGAATCTACACATTCTCAGAACTCTGTCAGCCAGTTTGCCTTAGAGATAGATGTTCTTTTCCGCTGCAACTATAATTTAAAAGAAAAAAAAAATCAGAGGATTTGTTCATGCGAAAATTTCATATCTAGTCCTCATTCCTCTGAATGTGTTTGAATAAAACAATAACATAGAAACTGTTTTAAGTGGTGTTTCCTCTGCTGGGAGAGTCAATGCTGAAAATAAAATCCTAAGGCTAGTGTTTTAAAAGTAATCATATAAATTTAAATGATCCGTCAGTATGCTCACTGTACCATTTGACTGATTCTTCACTAGGCAGATGTGCTAAGGGCTTGGGAGGTTGAGCATACAGTCACAGAGCTCTGCTGGTCATTGAGTCTATCATAGCCTGGTGAGTAGCTAATTTGTGTATCAAGATTTTCCTGTCAATCAATATTCAGAATATGAAAAGTGCCTATTCATGCAGAGAGTGTGGGCCCAGCTGACTATAGGAAACTAGGTCCTATAATCTGTTGGGGTGTATAAATATGAAGAGAAGGGAGCAGATATTTTCCCCATCCTATCAACCCCATAAAACCATTAAAGATTAAAGATGTAATTAAAGATCACTATGATATTTTTCCCTGTGTTAATTCATATTTTAAAGTACACTGAGTTAATCTCAATTCTCAGAAAGGGAAGGGTTTTCGGAAGTCAAATAAAAATTAAAAGTGAGATGAAATCATGAACAGGTAGAGAATTCAAGAAAACAATTAGCTGACGTGAGGATTTTTTTCCCTCTGAATTAACATTTCTTTATCATTGTTTAGTGTAATGGAGTGCAATTAGCCCCTTAATGAACATATGGTATGCAAATAACTGAGCAGTGGAGGAGTATATGCTCAGCACAACTTGCCGGAAGATCAGTCAAAATCTAAATATAAGCTGGAACCTGGTATTATGTGATGGAAGGGTTGGGTAGCAATTGAGTGGGGAGGTGGGGAGTAGGAGGAGGGTGAGTAGAACCATGTGTGGCTTGTACAGTGATCCTCTATTTTCTTTCACTCGAAGTATGTTTTCCTTTGGATAGCATCCCCCTCATTTAATCTATCTCCATAGTGCATATACAAAATAAGCTCCGTTTTGGATTTGTCTTCAAATGATAAAAAAATCTCTCTCCCAAAGACGTTTAATATTGCCACAATCCAGTGCCTTAACTATTCCCAAATTGTCTTTGTTTTCATGCTGCTTTATCTGCCTCTCTCTCCCCTCTTAACCTCCCCCACACACACACAAAAAATGCAAAAAATCTCATACTTGTGAAATTAAATCTTAGCTTCAGGTAACTGATAACACAATTATCTTTTATTCTTTCAACATTTATGTAAATAATCTATACCAATGGTGTTAGACTCATAGAAATGGCGGTCAATAAGCCATATATAAGGATCCCTATGGGCCACATATTCACTTTGAAAACCACTTCTTGACATTATCTGTGTTTTCTCCTATTTTTATTTATTTTGTTAATATTTTCCAATTACATTTTCTTCTAATTTGAGCCAGAGCATTGTAGGTCACATGTATAGCATGTTTGATACATCTGTTCTAGACTACACTAGTGTTCATTTGCTATTATATTGCCTTTTGATACTTCTCTAGTATTTATCTTTAAGGTCATGAATCTGGGGCTAGAAGGGACCACAGGAAATTTCTAGTCCAATCCTCACATTTTGCAGAAGAAGGGACATTTTACCAATCAGTCTCAGAGAAGTTAAATGAATTGGTCAAGGCTTAACAACCAAAAAAGGGTAGTGAGCATCGAAGGTGGAATTGGAAGCTGGATCCTCTTGTGCCAGATCTAGTGTTCATAACCAGCAGGTGAGTCAAATATTCATGATTTCATAGGTTATATGTAGAACAATTTCTTAGTTAATACGCTATGTGCTTTAATTGTTTTATACTAGGCTATAGATATGTGGCAATATGGACTATAAACACGCAAATTTTATCTTTTTTTTTTTTTGAGGCAATTGGGGTTAAGTGACTTGCCCAGGGTCACACAGCTAGTAAGAATCAAGTGTCTGAGGTCGGATTTGAACTTAGTTCCTCCTGAATTCAGGGCCAGTGCTCTATCCACTGCACCACCTAGCTGCCACAACACACAAATTATATGTGTGTGTATATACATATATACATACATCTATATATATCAATGTATGCATATTTTTATTTTGTTCATTGCCATACATTTAAGGCATAGTGATGCTTCAGACATTTGCATTTTCTATAACTAGGCACCATAATGAACTTTGAGCTCATTTTCTTCTTTTCCTGATAATGAAATCATCTCCAACCCTGTGATACTAATGAGAGATTATATAACAAACAAATGCAGCATTGTTCAAATTGCAGGTACATGTGCACAATTTAAATAGCTTAATGAATTGTCTTTTTAGAATTGATTTATGAAATTGAACATTCATTGACCTGAAACAGCCCTGTTATTTCAATCCTGGAGTGAGCAGAGACTGCCAGTAGTGTTGCTCTGTGCCAAACTATTTGTAGGAACTCAATGACTCCAAACATTGGCAGCTTCACAATTATTTTTATGTGACATGCTTATGTGAATATTTTTTAAAGAGAGGGGGGATAGATAATTACTTATTCTCCATTTGCAGTCTTGCTGATAGAAACTCCATTAGAATTTATCTCTGTGACATTGTCATTGAGAAATCAACTATTCTGTTGTTTTGGTGTATACTATTTGCTTTTAGATAATAATAATACTTATGCATAATAATAAAGTAATAGCTAACATTTACATAGTGCTTTAAGGTTTGGAAAGTTCTTTGAATATTCATTATCTCATTTGATAATCAGATAACCAGATTCACTAAAGCAAACAGTTGTGTATAGATCAAGCCACATCTTCATGGTTGGTTTGCTGAAACATTAGGGTTCTCTATGCACCATGCCCTCACCATTCAGTTTAATTCAGCAAGAATTTATCAAGCCCAGTTGTATGCCAAGCATCATTCTAGGTAGTAGGGATATAAAAAAATAAACATGATATTCATTGGGTTGAGACTCTACCAACTAAATAATGCTGGAAGAAATGCTCTTCACAATATTTGGAGACTGTAGGCACCACAGAGAATCAAGGGGTGCTAATTCTTTGAATTTGGGGGAGGGTCAGATTAGGGATAGAGGGACTCTCAAAGGATTTCTGAGGTACTGCATTTTTTCTCATCCTTTGAGGATATTCTCAGCCCTTCTAAGTAGCTCATATACTGCATAATTTCCCCTTGGTTCCAAAAATTAAAGATATATATATATATGTGTGTGTGTGTGTGTGTGTGTGTGTGTGTGTGTGTGTGTGTGTAATGAGGAGTATAGTAAAGGTATTTATATTTACCCCAAACCAACCAAGATGTCTCACAAGCTCTGTGAAGAGTCAGTGGCCAAAAGTGCCTGTTTTCCAACTTAGTTTGTACATAATTAGGACCTCAGGGAAAGAAAAGAGGAAATAAAGATATGAGACTAGATGAATCAAAGGAGAGAAAGGAAAAGCCCAACAACTAAAACACATATAGTTACATTGAATGAAAAATGAAAAGCTTGGATTACAACATGAGCAGCTTGATTGCATTGGCCCTCAAATAGCCATGAGTAGAGAATTAAGGTTATAAAAACCATTTGATGCAGTGGGGTTGCATCATATGAAGTAAGGATTTAAATCATTTCCAGAATTAGTGAAGTTATTAATATAGTCCTTAGTCTTTCTTTTCTTTCTTTCTTTTTTTTTTTTTTTAGTGAGGCAATTGGGGTTAAGTGACTTGCCCAGGGTCACACAGCTAGTAAGTGTTAAGTGTCTGAGACTGGATTTGAACTCAGGTACTCCTGACTCCAGGGCCGGTGCTCTATCCACTGTGCCACCTAGCTGACTCCCTTAGTCTTTCAAAACTATGAATTCTTAGTGACTCTGCCAGTTCTTTGAGTTCTTTGGTGTTTTGGAAATATGAATGCCTGACTTCCATAAAGATTTAGAGGTAGAATTGACTTTGGAGTTGGATCCCCTCCTATCAGAGAGATGAAAATTGAGTTGGAAGAGAAAGAACTGATAAATAGAAGTATGGGTACAATGAATTTACATATTTATGTATGTATGTGTATATACATATTTGTGTTTAATGGTAGCTATCTCTAGGGTGGCATTGGGGGAGGGAAAGAAAAAAGAAAAAAGAAATTTATGTGATAACTTTATTATATATTTAAAAGGAATAGCAAATTGTATATAATAGATGTGCAGTTTCACATACCATCATCTTTTTATTATTCTACTATGTTATGAAAATGATTATTATATTTATAAATTAAGATTAAAGAAATATCATTTTAAAAAGAGAGTGAGATTGTGATATCTCAGAGTTCATACAAACAACAACTGAGAGCCATGAGTGAAACCCAAGACCTCTTATTACTAAACTGGACCTCCTTCTATCACACCACTCTACCTCTGATTACCTGGCCTTTATTATTTTTCAAGTTATTTAAGGAAGTTGTGAATATAATTGCTGAACACCTGGTGATATTTAAAAATTAATGGAAAAATAAATGTGCGGAATGAGGATCATAGTACATAGGGGTGCTGGAATCAGGTCCTTTCAACTGTTGAAAACCAATTGGTAAATTTTCTATGTGAGCATTTATACTTTAGAAATTAACAAATGCTACAAACAAGGGTTTAATTTATTATTTTCTTGATTATCTAGACTTAAAGTCATGGAGAAAATGTTAATAAAACAGATTTTATATATATATATATATATATATATATGTATATGTATGTGTGTGTGTGTGAGTGAGTGAGTGTGTATGTGATGATTATTTTTTGAGATCCAGTTGTTAAGCCTTTAATGACAGAACCTTGGGGTCAGGAGGCTGATGCATATTGATCTGATGAAAGAAAGAAAAAAAAAAGAGAGAGAGAGAGATTGACAGAGAGATTGAGAGAAACAAAGAAGGAAGGAAGGAAGAAAAGTAAAGGAAGAAAGACAAGGAAGAAAGGAAGGAGGGAAAGAGAGAGAGAGAGAGAGAGAGAGAGAGAGAGAGAGAGAGAGAGAGAGAGAGGTATTCTGGAAGCAAAAATTCTTCAGTAGATTTTTTGTTTTGTTTTTTTGTAGAGAAAATTGAGGTTAAGTGACTTGCCCAGGGTCACACAGCTAGTAAGTGTCAAGTGTCTGAGGGTGGATTTGAACTCAGGTCCTCCTGACTCCAGGGCTGGTGCTCTATCCACTGTGCCACCTAGCTACCCTGCTTCAGTAGATTATTAAATGCATGAATGTTAATACTTAGAAATGGAAATCACCATGAGTTTATTAAAAATAATTCATGCAAAATAAGCCTATTCCCATTTTTGGATAGAAATAATACACCTGGATTTCAAAAATACATTTGAAACTATTTTGTGATCCTAATGGATAAAATAGAATAATGGAATCCAGAAGAGACCTCAGAATTCAACTAATAAATCTTTTTGTAGTCTCATTCTTAGTCAATTGCCTCAGAAGCATCTAGGCACAGTGGATAGAGTACATTACATGGTATCAGGAAGAACTGAGTTCACATTTGACCTCAGACACTCACTAGTTGTGTAAGATTCAGCAAATAAATCAAGCTTGGTTTCCTCATTTAATCAATTAAAAAGGAGATAATAAGAGCTTCTCAGAGGATTTTTGTGAGGACCAAATGAGATCATATTTGTGAAACACAGCAAAGTATGTGGCACATACTAAGTGATATTTAAATGCTTATTCCTTCTCCAATTTGCTTCCATAGTGCCTGGTACATAGTAGGTGCCATAGAAATATTTATTTCCTTCCCTTCTGCTTCATGATGACAACACACTTGGTACATTCAAAACTGGTCAAATGAATGTACATAGAGAATGTTGATTAGTGATGAGCATCAATAAAGAGAGAGATTACTCATAGCCTTTCATAGAATTCCCTTCTTCTTCCTATTCTGTTTAACATTGAATTCGTTGAGTGGGATGAAAGCATGGTTGTCATGCTTACCAGAACTATGGAAATTCTGAAGCTGAGAGTACTATCTAACATTATGTAGAGTTAAGTGGAATTTGAAAAGTTTTTTGTAAAGCTAGAATAGGGGCAGTTAGATGGCACAGTGGATAGAGCACTGGCCCTGGATTCAGGAGGACCTGAATTCAAATCTGGCCTCAGACACTTAACACTTACTAGCTATGTGGCTCCGGGCAAGTCACTTAACCCCAATTGTCAAGCAAAAAAAAAAAAGCTAGAATAAAGAGCAATAAGGATGATTATAAAGGTACTGAACTTAAGCTAAAAAAAATCACAAGTCCAGGCAGAAAGATAGTACAGCAAAAAAGGGGAAGGGGTCTATTTTAAAAAGCTTAGGTTTGGGGAAGCTAGGTGGTGCAGTGGATAGAACTCTGGCCCTGGATTCAGGAGGTCCTGAGTTCAAATCCGGCCTCAGACACTTAACACTTACTAGCTGTGTGACTCTGGGCAAATCACTTAACCCCAATTGCCTCACCAAAAAAAAAGAAAGCTTAGGTTTTTGATAGAATACAGGATCTTTGCAGCCAAAACAAAATGACAACAAAAATATACTACAGTATTTAGTCATATTGTATGCAAAATGAAGGAGGCCATGGTCACACTCTGACCTGGTCAAGGACATTATCTATAATATGGTGGTCACTTCTAGGTGTTACATTTTAAAGGAGCACTGATAATCTGGCCTCTGGAGTCTATCCAAGCAATGGCAACCAAAGATATAAAGGAACTTGAAATCATGTCCTATGAGGAGCACATAAAATATGGATATTTTTACTTATAGAAGAGAAAACTTCAGGGTAACATGATAGTTATCTTTGAATATATAGAGAACTCTCACATGGAAGAAGTAGGTATTTGTGTTTCCTCTCTTCCTTCACTTTTTTTCTTTTTTCCTTATTTACTTCTTTACTTCCTCCCTCTCCTTTCATTTCTTCTTCTCTCTCTGTCTCTCTCTCTCTCTTTTGTTTTGTATAGGCCCACCCTATTAGTCCAGTTCCCATCTAACTTCCAAGATTTTTACAAGGCCATGGCCATCTCATTATACTACTTTTGCCTATCCCCTGTCTATTTAATTTGGAAAACTATCAGGTTAAGTAGCCACAGAAGGTACATTTAGGTGGTAGGACAGATAGTCCCTGAAGAAAGAAGAGCTAATCAGCATTGATCCAAGGATTTAATATCATCATGCCTTATTTCTGGGAACTATCCATATTTTCAACCATATGTGAAACAAAATGTCATAACTGTAACTTTTCCCATGTTTAAAGTTAAGTATAGATGCCACAAAATATCAACATACAGATTTTCTTGTTTCTTCAGGTATATTGACATTTGAAGCATGAACACAAATAGGAAATGATTGTTTTTGATTCAACACTAGGATGCTTGATGTCATGTAGATATAACCCAAACTGCTATGGGGTGAGGGAAAAAATTATGCATTTTGAGACAGAAGAGTGGGATTCTAATCTTAGGTCTGGGGTTCATTTTTAGTTCTGTTTTTAATTCCCTGTGTGACCTTGGACAAATTAGTTAAACTCACTGGACCTTGGGTTTTCCCATCTTTACATAAAAGAGTTACACTCTGTGATCTTTAAAGTTTTATTGAGTTCTAAACCTTTGAAAGATCAATAATGGATGTAGCATCTTCTACTCCTGTATACTTTACTCTCCTTGTCTATGAATGAAGAAGAATATCATCTCTATTTAGGGCTATTATTTTAGTAGATTATACTCATTTACTTCCATACGGAAATTGTATAATCCACTCAAAATTCGACTTCACACATTTTCTCTCAAATATATCACACTCTTTTCCACATCTGTGCGTTTGTTAATTTTTGTCCCTTGATTTGGTATACCATTATCCCACAACTTGATAAATGCTCCTTATCACTCAAGGCTTATTCAAAGAGCTCCTTCACCCATAAAGCCATCACGCATATCCACACATATGTAGACATGAGCTCTTCCGCCTCTTAATCTCCATAGTACCTTGGATATTTGCTTCTCTTATGCTACCTATGATTTTCTCATATTGTTCCTTATAACCACATTCATTTTATACTTTTTCTTATCTTTCCTGTTAGACCCCTGTTAACTTCCATGAGAGCATCTCATTCCCCACAGAAGGCACAGTGCCTTGCTTAATAATTGATTTTCCACCTACTTCCTAGAAATTTGACTTTATTAGTACAAGGACTTCCCAGTAAGAAAAAATAATAGGATATGCCATACATAGAGTGTGGGACTGGAATGCTAGAACTCCACCTACCTTGGCATTCTCCTTTTTCCTGTTTTTTTTATCCACAGGTCCTTGTGCCTAGTAGATACTTAATGCATATTTAATGTATTGGACTGAATCACCACATGAACTTTTCTCAAAGAAAATCCTGCAAAGTACATGCCAGGCTTGCCAAAAATCTAGTAAATGCCTGCAGCTTCAGAAAATGTCATGAAGAATGTAATATATCTAGAATGACTATGTGGTGGATGGCAAAAACAGAGAGTTACTGTTACCATATAGCCATGTTTTTGTGGGGCAATGAGGGCTAAGCAACTGCCCAAAGCCACACAACTAGTAAGCGTTCAAGTGTCTGAGGCCAGATTTTGAACTCCAGGTCCTCCTGAATCCAGCACTGGTGCTTTATCTACTGTGCCACCTACGATACCCCCTCATAGAGCCATCTTGCAAAGCCGTTTAGGCATATCTATGCACTAAAAACTAATACAGGTCAACAGCTCTTATGTAATATATAGTCTTAAGGGAATCATCTGGGACACTGAAATTAATCTGAAATTAGCTTGTATAGATTAGTATTCATATTTTACATAAGGGCCTCATGTTATAGTTGATGGATACCACTCTCCTTTGCTCATTTTCCATTCTAAACAACTTGGCATGCTACTTGTTTCCTACACATGAGATTCTATCTCCTGTTCTATGCCTTTGCACAGGGTGGTTCCCCATGTCTGGAATTATATTCCCTCTTCAGCTCATACTCTTTAATCCTAGGTTTCTCTCAAAGCAGAAAATGCCACCTCTAACACAAGGCCTTTCCTGATCCCTTCCATTTATTAGTCATTTATCCCTCTTGAAATTGATACCCCGCTTTGTATTTTATTGCTTAAGTACAAAACCCTTTGAAAATCTTAAAGCACTAGGATAAATTATTAGTTATTATTATTAGTAGTAATAATAATAATTATTATTCTCCAGTAGAATGCAAAGTCTTGGGGCAGTTAGGTGGTACAGTGGATAAAGGCACTGGCCCTGATTTCAGGGAGTACCCAAAGTCACTCCATCGGTAGATGTCAGAGGAAGAACCTGAATCCAATTCTTCTTGGTGCTAACTTAATACATATTTGTTTAAATATTTGTTGTCAACTGTCCCTTTTTAAAATCCTCATTGAAAATGAGTGGAGAATGGAGCTGCTTGTGGAAGTTTTCTCAGAGAATATTTTAAGATAATCACCCTCTTTCTTCTTGTATTCCACCACATAGCTAGTCTAAATCTACCATTTCTTCTTTGCAATTCTCTGCAGCTACATATCTTCATCAGATTTTTCTAAAAGCTTGGTTCCAATTTTCCCAGAAAGTGTTTTTGTGGGGGGATTCAATCAATCCATCTATTATTGTTCATGCTTCATTTCTGAGAGAATCAATGACATCATGAGGTGATATTGACTTGCAAATGAATTGGATTTAAGTGAAGCAGAGTTACACAAAGTTAATCAGCTTCACTCTGCAGAGTCATCAAAATCAAGTGGTACGACAAAAGTCAAGACAATAGGCAGTGGTCTGAGAGGCAGTGGTCTGAGATGCCAGTGATGACCTTGGCATCTTTGTATGTCTGACCAAGTGTCTAAGTGCTCCACGGTTCCTGCTTCAGCTGCCTTTATGAACTTTGGAATAATTAATCTCATCCCCATTTTTCTAGCGGAAGTCTTCACATGCTTCAGGTAGAAATTCCCCTAACTCACCAATGGGTTGGGACCTATCAGTTACCCTTAACATGGTTTAGCCCAACTGTTCAGACATTTTTTTGTTTGTTTGTTTGTTTTTTGTTGGGGCAATGGGGGTTAAGTGACTTGCCCAGGGTCACACAGCTAGTTAGTGTCAAGTGTCTGAGGCCGAATTGGAACTCAGGTACTCCTGAATCCAGGGCCAGTGCTTTAACCACTGTGCCATCTAGCTGCCCCCAGACATTTTTACTGGGTGGGGCTGTTATACATTCCTTAGCTTTTTGGAGTCCGCAGGTAAGAGTTGGATGACAGGTTGACATCAAAGGTGAATAAGCAGCCCTGAAAAGCACTCAGCAAGCCCTCACACCAGAGATATAATCCTTCCCAAAACACCCCATACACTCCATCTATTGAATGCAAGGGACTTTCTAGGCTTTAATCCTAGCCCTCAGAAGTAGATGTTTTCAGTGGGGTGACCCAGATACCATTAATCTACCAAAAGCAAGCTAAGGTTGCCAAATACTACTTTTCCTTGACAAAGTAAATGAGGAATATAGGGGTGAAATTCTCAGATCCTTTGACATACCCAAGCATAACTCATCATTTCTTATCTCTAAAAGTGAAGAATCAAGTCACAAAGTGATGCTTGCCATAAATTTTTGTCAGTGGGACAAATAGAAAAGTTTCTGATTTTATGAATTTCAAAGATAAGCAACAATTCAAGTAGGTTCTCTTAACTAAGGGCAATGACTTAAAAATAATGATCTTAAAATTGCCTCCACAAAAACGAGGTAATGACATCGTGATAATAAATATTCGAGTCAGCACAAAAGAAAAGAATCTACAGAGGATAGCATGTAAATCCTCTATGAAAGGTTTTTTTGGCTTTTTTTTTTTAAAGGAAGAACCTTTTGTCTAATATCTTCTAGACATTTTAAAATTCAGTTTTTCTGTCAGGCAAAGGCCATTCACTCTTCAAAAACAAAACAAAACAAAACTATATGTTCTTACAACATCTGTGTATCTGAACAGTACAAGAGGCACTGAGCCAAGCATCTCAGGTATTGCATCTGCTCGAGGTTTTACTGAAGATGAATAATGTTTCTTAGAATGTAAAGGTTTCTGATACATTTAGACTTGACTTTATGAGTGCATTTTTTTGTGATTTGCTAAAGTAAAATAATTTTAATAATATTAAATTCAACAAATATCAAGTGTCTTATATGAAAATATCTGTTTAAGCACTGGAGACATAAAGTAAAACATAAAATAGTCTCTACCCTCAAAGACTTTGCATTCTATTTTTTTCTTTCTTTCTTTTTCTTTTTTTTTTCCTTTTTTTTGTGAGGCAATTGAGGTTAAGTGACTTGCCGAGGGTCACACAGCTAGTAAGTGTTAAGTGTGTGAGGCCGGATTTGAACTCAGGTACTCCTGAATCCAGGGCCGGTGCTTTATCCACTGTACCACCTAACTGCCCCAAGACTTTGCATTCTACTGGAGAATAATAATTATTATTATTACTACTAATAATAATAACTAATAATTTATCTAGTGCTTTAAGATTTTCAAAGGGTTTTGTACTTAAGCAATAAAATACAAAGCGGGTATCAATTTCAAGAGGGATAAATGACTAATAAATGGAAGGGATCAGGAAAGGCCTTGTGTTAGAGGTGGCATTTCTGCTTTGAGAGAAACCTAGGATTAAAGAGGTAGAGCTGAAGAGGGAATATATTCCAGACATGGGGAACCACTTGTGCAAAGGCATAGAACAGGAGATAGAATCTCATGTGTAGGAAACAAGTAGCATGCCAAGTTGTTTAGAATGGAAAATGAGCAAAGGAGAGTGGTATCCATCAACTATAAACATGAGGCCTTATGTAAAATATGAATACCTTAAATCCTATACAAGGCTTAATTTTCAGATTGTTTATCATCTCTCCTCTGTTCTATTGTAATCTCCTCCTTATTTAATCTTCCTGACTCAAATTTCTCCCATTCCTTTTACTCATGAACATATTATTCCAGTGCTTTTCTAAAGTTCGGTGTTTCCAATGTTATTCCAATATTTAATAAATTCTAGTACATCTCTATTGCCCCTAGGTTCAATTACAAACTCCTGCATTTGGGCCTTTGAAACTCTCCACAACTTGGTACAAGTTTCCAATTTCCATATATTTCCAATCTTCTTAATCTAATTACTACCCAGGTGTATGGGGTTTTCAGGGAGAAATAGTACCTCTGGTGTAAGAGTTTGCTGAGCATTTTTCAGGGCTGTTCATCCACCTTTGGTGTTCAGTTTTCACTGAGCTCTCACCTGTGGCTGGTGAAACTTTCTCACCAAATAGGCTAAACCAAGTTGAGGATAACCAACAGGCCTCAAAGCCATCTGTGAATTAGGGAAATGTTTATCCCCAAAATGTGAAGACTTTCCCCAGTGGACAATTTATTCCAACTTCCATAAAGGTGGCTGAAGCAAGTGCTTTGGGGAGCACTTAAAGCTTGGTCAGCCTTTAAAGATACTGAGGTCATCCACTACATCCTGGGCCATCGACAGTCATCTTGACTTTTGTCTTGCCAGTGGACTTTGAAGAATTTGGAAGAAAGCGTGAAGCTATTTACTTTGTGCAGTTTCTTCTCAAATCCAATTCACCCGCAAGTCAAGACATCACTCCATGATGTTCTTGTTGAGGGAGATAATATCAAAGACTTAATTACATTAGTGATTATAGAACATCATTAGGCAACCATATGAAGGATAGGTGGGATTGAAGCAGGACTTGAAGAAGGGATACCACTTAGGTATCTATTGGAGAAGTCTAGGCCAAAGGTGATGAGAACTGCATTAGGGAGATGATCAAGTAAATGGAGAGAAAGTGGCACATATGAGATATGCTATAGAAATATATTCCATAAGACTTGGTGACTGATTTGACATGATGAAGATTAGACAGAACAGAGAGATAAGGATAAATTTTTGGTTGTGAACTTGGGCAGGATGATGAGGGACATCAACAACAAAAAAGGAATTTGGAACAAAGATGGCTTTGGGGAAAAACGCTGCATTGAGTTTATGATGCCTCCAGGACATTCAGTTTAAAAACCACAATAGGCAATTGATAACATAGGAGTAGCTCTCAAGAGGGAAATCAAAAGTTGGTTTCATAGATGTGGATGTCATCTATATATAAGTGATAAGTGTGATAAATAGAGCTAATGAAGCTACTGAGAGAGTATATAGGAAAAGAATAGAAGAAGAATCAGGTCAAAGTTCAGTACTCAAAGGGCAAGATGTGAATGATGATATAAAATAGACAATAAAGGAGTGATAAGACAGACTAAAAATAGTCTCATGTAATATGACAAATAAAGATATACATAGGAAATCACAGGATGTTAGAGTTGGAAGGATTCTTAATGATCATCAATTTTAATACCATTGATTTTGCAATGAAAAAAACTGATTACTAAATTTTCAAGATAAAGTAGATATTTATCTTAATATTCTGACCCAAATGTATATATGTATAAAGATTCAATATATTAAAATGCTAATTCCAATATGATTGTAGGATTTTATATTTAATGTGGTATGTAATGTTTAATATAATAGTCCAGTGCCTGATCTCTAAAATGAGCTGGAGGAGGAAATGGCATACCACTCCAGGATTTTTACCAGCAAAACCAAAACCAAAACCAATAAAAGCGAACACCCCAAAATGGGTAACCCAAAAAGTCAGACATGAACTGAAGAGTCAGATAACAGATAACAGTACATAAATCCTTGATTTTTTTAGGAGGTTCAGTTAATCTAACTATGTACACCAAGGACTTGTGCTAAGGGTTGGTGACATGAAGATGAAAATAAATAGCTCCTATGCTTAAGGTGTTTGCATTCTTTTGAGCAAACAAAATATAGACACATATAATTTACATCCCCAATTCATAGAGATATAGATATATATTAAATAAATAAAAGATATTAGGGTTGCACTATGATGCTGGTGAAATCATATTATTGTTTATATTTCTTTCATCTCCTATTTCTGCTTAGTTCACTTTGTCATTAGTACAATGTAATTCCTTTTGCATTTCTTTGTATCCATCTGGCTAGTCATTTTTGCAATACACAGTAATAGTTTATTACACTTATGCATCATAATTTATTTAGCCAATATCTTTTGTTTCTAAGTTGCTTTTCTATAACAAAAAAGCGCTGCTATAAATATTTTGGTGTATATGGAGATGTCCTTTGTTATTAAACTCCCTGGCATGTATGTATAGCAGTAGAATTACTGGATCAGATGATATGGATATTTATTAGAAATAAAATGATTTCAGCAGAGGCAAGATGGAGGAGGAAAGACATTAAACACACAGAGCTCTTAACACAATTATCCCCAAAATAGCAATAAAACAACCCCTGGAGCAGCAAAACCCACAAAAAGACAGGCTGAGATTATTTTCCATCCAAAAACAGATTAGAGGGGGCCATGCTAGGCTGCAAGCAGAGTCCAACCCAACAATCACGCTGACATAGACTACAGGCAGTCTGCACCAGAGGAACTTACCCCCAAGGCTGCTAATCAGCTACATCACTAGTGTCTTCTGGAACTAAGCTTAAAGTTGTGTGAGAGGGTTGAGTGGCTGGCTGGCCATGGGGCAAGGGGGCTGATGTGCAGGGCTATCTGCTGGACCTAAGGAGGAACTCAGCTATCCCACCCCAGCAAGGAGCCAGGAAGGAATCTTGAGTGTCAGGAAGCCCAGGTAGGGGAGGGGTGCAGGCTCTATGTGTTCAGCTAAGAACCACCACAGTACAGAAAGTTCTGCTGGTTGGTTAATTAGCAAGTTGGCTTGAGGTTATAGACCAGAGAACAGGCCAGGTGAGAGAAAACCTGCCCTCCCTCAAACCAGTACACCTGGGACCCTCTGAAGCTTAGGACAGTGTAGCTTGGAAGTAATATTGTCAGGGAAAATTGCCCTGATATTCTAGAAGCAGAAAGTAAAATAGAAATTGAAGGAATCCACCAATCACCTCCTGAAAGAGATCCCAAACGGAAAATGTCCAGGAATATTATAGCCAAATTCCAGAGCTCCCAGGTCAAGGAGAAAATATTGCAAGCAGCTAGAAAAATGGAATTCAAATACTGTGGAGCTACAGGAAGGGTAAAACAAGATCTAGCAGCGTCTACATTAAAGGACCAGATGGCGTGGAATATGATATTCTGGAGGGCAAAGGAACTGGGACTACAGCCAAGAATCACCTACCCAGTAAAACTGCATATAATCTTTCAGAGGAAAAATGGGACTTCAATGAAAAAGAGGACTTTCAGGCATTTGGGATGAAAAGACCTGAACTGAATAGAAAATTTGACTTTCAAATACAAGACCCTGGAGAAGCATAAAAAGGTAAACAGAAAAAAGAAATCATGAGGGATATTAAAAGATTAAACTGTTTACATTCCTACATGGGAATATAATACTTCTAAATCATAAGAACTTTCTCAGTATTAGGGCAGCTAAAACGAATACACTTAGACAGAGGACAGAGGTCTGAACTGAATATGAAGGGATGATATCTATAAAGCATTTATTTTTTGTTTATCCTTGTTTTTTGTGGGGCAGGCAGGGTGAGGTGGCTTATGTTTGGGGCCAGATTTGGGCTTGGTGCCTCCTGGGTCCAGGGCTGGTGCTTTGTCCACTGTGTCACCTAGCTAACTCATGATAACATCTTTAAAATAGGGTTGAGGGGTAGGAGGAATGCACTGGGGGAGAGGAAAGGGGAGAAATGGACTGGGGAGAGGTAGCTCACATGAAGCAAACAAGAAAAATTTTATGGAGGGGTGGGGAAGAGGGTGAAGTAGGGGAATGAGTGAACCTTACTATCATCAGAATTGGCTCAAAGAGGGAATAACATACATATTCAAGTGAGAATAGTAATATATTTTGCCCTGAGGGAAAGTGGGAGGGGGAGGAGATAAGGGGTATGGGGAGAAGAGGGAAAGGAAGGAAGGCAGACTGGGGGGAGGGAGCAGTAAAAGGCAAAAGACTTTCAAGGAAGGTGAAGATGTTCTGCATAACTCCACATATATGACTTATATTGAATTGTTTGATTTCATAGGGAGAGTTGAAGAGGGAAGGAGGAAGAAAAATTTAGAACATAGAATTAGCTCAAAGACCTTAATCTCATCAGAGTGGGCTCAAGGAGGGAATAACATACACCCCCAATTGGGAGGAGCAATCTATTTAACCCTACAGAAAAGTAGGAGGGGAAGAGGATAAGGAGGGAAGGGTGAAAGAAGGGAGGGCAGAGCAGAGGTAGGGACAGTCAGAAGCAAAACACTTTTGAGGAGGAATAGGGTAAAAGATGATTGAAAATAAAGTAAATATCATGGGAAGAGAATAGGATGGAGGGAAATAGTTATGATGATTGACTATAATAGCAAAACATATGGTACCTACTTTGCTGGACTATTGTGAAGAAAATTGTTTGTAAAATTTAAGGTACCATATAAAAGTTATGATGAACAAGATGCTATCAGAAAATCCTGCAAAGACCTACGTGAACTGAAGAAGAGTGAAATGTATTGTATACAAAATAACAGAAATAGTCTAAGATGATCTGCTGGGAAGCAAGTGCTTATTTTCAGCAATGCAATGTCCAATATAACTCTGAAGGATTTATGACAATTGCAATCCATCTTCAGAGAAAGAACTGATGGTATCTGAACATAGATTGAAGCCACCATTTTTTGACAGTTTCCTAAATCTGAAGTTTTGTTTTTATCTGTTTTTCTATCACAACCTAGCTAATGTGGAGATGGTTTCCATGACTACTCATGTATTAGCTTATATTGAATTTGCTTGAAATTCGTGGTAGGTGGTGCTGGGTGGGAATGGAAGAGGAATAGATTTGGAACAAAAAGTTTTAAAACAATTGATGTTCAAAATATGTTTTTACATGTAATTGAAAATAAAATTATAACCAGGAAAAAAGAAAAATAAATATAATATGATTTTAAGAGTGATTGACCAATGTATCAGCACCATCAATCACAAGATTGATATCAAGTATATCAAGTTGATATTGTGCCTGTCTCGTCCATAACACTTCTAACGTTGACTATTCCCAACTTTTTTCTATCAAAATCTCTATTAATGTAGCCCAAAACCATATCATTACCTTAAACTGTATTGTTTACCTCTATGAACTCATAAACTATTAAAAACCCCTAGAAACTAAAAAATATGCAAATAGGCTTATCACAGAAATCATGCCACACCAATATCAATTTCAGGAACTTGGCTTCAACTGTACCTGATGGCATTATTTCACATGACTCAAGCTATCAGGCAATCAATGAGTACATGTCTAGCATCATGCTGGAGGTACCTCATGGCATTATTATCCTTAAGAAGATCCCAGTTCAACAAATTGGCAGATCCTTTAATACTGTCCTCTTTAAAGTCTTTCCAGATTCTACTCCATCCCTGAAAACTAGTTCTTAGTGCCTTATGCCTACTTTTAAGTATATCTTTCAATGCTCCTGGAGAATTTGTCTGATCTTTGCTTTACTCCCTAATCATTCCATACCTCTCATCACAGTTATTTTGTTTATGTTGTGTCTGCATACCTCACCCTTCCACTGCTCTTCAGTTTGTTTTTTCTTTTCATCTGCAGATTCTAAAGTAGTACCTTATTCAGAGTAAACAATAAATGCTTGTTGAATTTCAAATTCAACTGAATTGACTGTCATGGCACTGCTCTGCTCAAAAATCTTTACTGGGTTCCAGTTGGCCTAGCAAATAAAATTTAAACTCATTCTCTTGAAATCCAAGAACTTCCACAAATTGAGGCCCAAATGTTTCCAAATTTAGAGTATCTCTACTAGTCCCTATCACACCACATTCTACTGTCTAATTAAACACATTTTCTACTTCTCCTCGCCTGTATTTAGCCATACTATTCTCCATGCTTGAAACCTCTTCTTTCTTTTTCTGTCATAGGTTTGTGTAGAAACATAAGCTGGGTATGTCCAATCTCTACATCTGTTTCTTGTTGTTGTTGTTGTGTTGTTCTATTCCATTCCTAACCATACTTTATAAATTAATTCAAATGTTCATGTCCTTTATGAAACATAACTTTGCTCTAGTCAGAGGCATGTGTAAATTCTGTTAGACTTATCTATTTTAGCATTCATTTTACATTAATTGAACCCAAAGCTCCACCTGCTATTCATTCAGACCAAAATCTAATTTTGATTATTATTTATATTAAGTACCTGATCAAGCTGAATAAAGGACCATCTTGCATAAGATTCTCTCTCCATTTGGCCCTTTCCTTTGCACAAGACATCCCACATTCCTGTAATGCTTTTACTGGGGTTTTGTAATAATATAAGCTACCAAAGTACAAAGCCCTCTCCACCTCCACCTAGCCCCTTCTCTATTTCTCTGAACTTAATGGATAGTTAATTTTTTTGTTCAATTTTGAATTAAAATTAAATTATTCATATGCACACATAAATTAAAGTGAATTATAAGTAATTTTGCATTTGAAAGGTTATGAATATTATAGAATTCAGTGTTGGAATCTGACTTTAGAAATCATTTAGCCCCATTTTGTTGTTTTATAGAAGAGATCTGAGGCTCAGTGGTTTTTAAACGATCTGCCCAAGATCACATAGTTAGCAAGTAATAGATCTGAGACTTGGAGACCCAGGCCTTCTGACTCCAAATTTAGTGTTCTTTTAATGACACCAGTATTATTTTTATGACACACGATATTCCTTTGGATAATTGTTGATTATTCTTCAAACTCAGATCTTGGAAACTTTGTATGAATAAATGTAATCTCACAGGTTAAAATAACACTCTCATTTGTCCTATTGCAGGGCACATGAATTCCAGATTTGGTGTACTTTTATTCCTCTGAAATAAACCAACACCCATTTCTGGGTAATACTGGAAAAGTGGATGAAGCATGTAATGTAAGGATAACATTCAAAGGCAGACTTTTTAAATTGAATTAGATACTGAAGTGAGTCAACATAACCAATCCTGTAACATTAGTTTTCACAGGGAACTCAGATTGTGAGTGTTTTCACCCGTTTCCTGCTATAGTAAAATTTCTTTCTTCCTATGAGGTTTAGGAACTTATTTCCTGGCAGCTACCCCATACAGACCGGGTTTATCGAGTCATAGTATTCAGTATTCATTGGTGTTTCCCCTCTTCTTTTTTCTCTTGTTCCCTTCATCCCCATGTTATCTCCCTTTCTCCTCTACCAATCTACTTTCTAGAAACTTTTTTAGGTCCTCTTTATCCTTAGCATCTGATATTCTTCACCTTTTGGTTGGGTGGAGGAAATATTTATTTATTTATTTATTTAGCAAACATTTGTTTTCTTTCTCTTCACCCATCCCCATTACAAAAAGGAGAGAAATAATATTCTGTTTCTGTAGCAAATATGCAGTGTTGAATTTGCTATATTCTTGTTATTTGCATAATTTTGTATCTTGTGTCCATTATCTTTCTGTCAGGCAGTGGTAGCATACTCCCTCATTGGTCTGGTGGAATCATGGCTGCTTATTGTGTAGACACTTGAAGGGCTTCTTCTCTGAGGAGTCTAGCTAAGGAGAAGGAGTCCTATGGCTAAGAGGATGAATAAAAAGTTCTTCTTCATATTGTCTGAGACCGGTTGAACTCAGGGGAGTTCTAAATCTCTTTCTTTGCAAGAACTTATGCAAAAGAGAGGTGGACAACACTTCCAAATTTCTTTATTTCCAAAAATAAAAGAAAGACTATATGTATCTAAGAAAAAAAATATAAGGAAAATTATGTTGCATGAAAAATTAAAAACATTTTGTGATATCATTTTTAAATTTGAAATTGCTCCCATCGAATGAATAATGAAAGGACCTTAGAAATATATACAATGACTATACATTAATTATTTAAGAAATACATATTTAGCAGATGATTTGGGGTATTTGTTGGTGCTTCAGATGCTTTAAAAGTAGCAAACTTTTATCTTTAGCATTTAATGCCTAGTACAAAAGTCTCTTGATGTTTCTTTTTCCTTTTTTTCTTCATTTCCTTCCTTCCTTCCCTACCTCCCTCCTTCTCTCTCACTCTCTCTCTCAGATGATGTATTCTTTTTTCTTTTTTTTTTTGCTGGGCAATGGGGGTTAAGTGACTTGCCCAGGGTCACACAGCTAGTAAGTCAATTGTCTGAGGCCGGATTTGAACTCAGGTACTCCTGAATCCCAAGGCCGGTTTCTTATCCTCATGCCGACCACCTAGCCGCCCCCCCCCAGATGATGTACTTCTTTATAAAATGAGTTGCCAACACACATCAGCGAAGGAAGTCTCCACACTGGGAATTCCCTGAACTGTTGTCTTTGCCAGGCTAGACATAACAAAGCAAAAACAAAAATCTTTCCCCTACCCTCAAATTTTGATTTATCCAGTTCTGCTATATTGAGTTTTCATACAGAAAAATTATATGTTCTGATTTTGAAAGCATGTTGAACACTACGGGAGCAAAAAGTCATGGCAGTCTTATAATGCTCTCTAAAGCCAACCCTTGAGGGAACGCCTTTCAATTTATTTCAATTCAACAATCATTTTTAAAGTTTATTAATTTAGCATAATAATACCAGGCCTTGGGATAAAGAGCCAAAAATTAAACAATCCCCTACCCTCAAAGAAATTTCATTTTAATTATTATTATTGTTATCAAAGAATTTATATAGTGTTTCAAATTTTGCTTTAAAAATATCTCATTTTATTGTCACAACAATGCTTGGAAATACGTATTATTGTCATCCCCGTTTTAGAGATGAGAATATTGAAATAGAAGTTAAATGATTTGCCAAGAGTCACACAGCTAGTGTCTGAGGTCAAATTTCAATATAGGTCTTCCTATTGGGTCCAGAGCAATATCCACTGAGTCATCTAGCCACCTCCAAGAAGGATCATAAGAAATCAGATATTTAAATAAAGCCAACCTTGTTCCCAAGTTTCATACAGAACAAGTACCCAGACTACACAGCAAATTTGTTGCTTGTTGTCACACAATCTTCAGTGTTTCCTAAGAAATATATTATTTCTATATCTATTTAATTGTAAATTTTTAGTTTTATCTTGCATAAGATGAGAAAACATGAATAGGTTATCATTTACAGGGAGGTAAAGGATGGCCACATCAATGAGATCACAGAGCCTTTGAGATGCGGAAATCTACAATCCTAGAATATGTGTGTCCATACTTAGGCCAATGCATACTCTTCCATATGCACAAATATGTCCTTTTAAAACTTTGGTTAGGCTAATGTTAATGCAAAATGGGCAATTCTACCCATTTGAGCATATGCATTAATGTCATTTAAGGCATTCAATGTTTTTTAAATAATATAGAGAAACTCATGATTAAGGTCTGGCTTCAGGCAGCACTGTGAGACTACCACTCCATTCCCCCCCCTGTATTATTCCAAAATATTTTTACATCTGAACATATAATTTATCTGTATGAAAGCTCATCCAAGGTATGTTTGGGGCTAGGGGTGAAGAAAGGGGAAAACAAGTTTTGAGGCTCTGGAGAGGTATTTTTTTATTGTTTTGACTAGCTCAGTGAGGTCAATGGTTCAGGAAAATTTCAATGTAGAGACTTCTTAGACTGATGCAGGTTGGCAACTCATGTTGCCAAATATGCATGCCACAGTGGATAATGGGCAGGCTGTGGTTACTGTGATGTAGAGTTTGCGGGTATATATGCACATTGCCTTGTTGAATCCTTTCATTTTAGAGGAAGAAAGTTATAGCTGTGATGGACTTAATTGACTTGACAAATGGTCAGTGGTTAAGTAGCTGAACTGACTATTTTAAGCTACATGAATTGACTCCAAATACTGGGCTCCTTCCAGTCTTCCATACTTCAGGCCTCAGTCACTCATAGGTCTGACTTTTGGCCAGTAACTGTTCCTCTCAACTTTTCAGTTTTTTTCACCATTTAAAAGTGATCCACTAAATGATCTCTCGATCTTTTTTTCAACTCTCAATATCTATGATTCTCTGCTTATTAATAGATTGACCTTGGGCATAGGTACAAATGATTTTTACTATGCAGAACTATATTGCAAACAACAAAAAACTAGATCTGACCATTAAAATAAAAGGTGTTAGTTCTGTTCCCTGAAATTAGCATTTATTTGTTTGGTTTTTTTAAGTAATCTCTTTGACTTTTTCTGCTTTTTGCAAAAAACACATAGTATGATTATTTTGGCATGAAAACACCATGATAAGAACTTGGACAAAATTGTCAAGAACTATGATACCCTCCTCTCACCCCTCATTTTCATTTTTTTCTCTGTTTTTATTATTTTTAAAAGAAGAAATGAAATGAAAAGTGGTATTCACATACATAACCTCCAGCTTTTTGACTCACCTGGAGAGCTCTTCTACCCACAATGCACTAAGTGGATGATTAAAAAGAAATGGGGGCTTAACTGAGGGGTAAGCGTGGGGTCCCCGGAGCTTTGCAAAGCACTGAACCATTGCAGCTACAGCTGTCCTCCAAACAAGCCCAACATTCTTTATTTATTTTGTTATGAAATATTTATGGGTTTATGAAAGGTTTAAAATAATGTGTCTGTCTCTCTCTCTCCTTTCCTCTCTCTCTCTCTCTCTGGCCCCGGCACACTGTTTTCTAATGCATAAATAATTCTGGTCTGTGGACAGTGGACGGCACATTAGGTGGATGTATCTGCTGTATCACATTCTTTCTGCCTGAGAGAAAATATCATTCCTAGTAATTTTCTACACTTATACAATCTGCGTTGACAGTAAATAATTGATGTATGAATTTAGGACTAAACTCCAACACAATATGACTTTATGTCAAGGGTTACTCCCAGCAGATTTTGAGCTAAATCATCTTGCAAAATGGGTTCTTTCAGTGAGAGAAAAAAAGCTTTTTGAAATTATTTTAATGGAAAGATGGGACCTGTGTGTAGCTCCTCTTTTGATGAGGTCTTGCTTTGCATGGCTGGTAATAAAACCAAGCAATCAACCCATTATGAGATTGGAAATGTTTCATTTGTGATCACAAATGGATTTTTTTTAGACTGACACAAGCTAGGCTCTCTCTCTTTTTTTATTCCTTTCATTCTTTTTTTCTATTCTTTTTTATTGTGATAGGAGAGTTTGTATGTGATAGGCTGCCCTCTGCTTTTCATCCCAGTATCTTCCATAGAAAGCAAAATTATGTTTTAAATTACAAGCTCAATATATTTGCAACTTAAGATATATAACTGAGAAGAAAGGCTTCAAGTAAAGGATTACAAATTTACTCACATTGCCTCAATTAAAATCCTTTCATCATGTGTGTGTGGGAGGGGGATGGTTACCACAGACAAGGAAGAGGGAAAAAAAGGAAGAGAAATAAGGAACAGAAACCTTTCATGATATAGTTAGAAGAGAAAATTCTCTATGACCTTTATAGCCACAACTGAAGCAAGACAAGAAGATCAAAGAAAATCATATACATGAAAAGACCCAGAGTGAAATTCCCTTTTTTGTTATTAATGTAATCGGCTTACATAGAATAGGAGTTAAAGATTTGAAACTCATTGTGAACAATATCTGTATTGACTTTCTCTTACTGTTGAGTTGCTAGAGAATTAAAAGTACTAATTAAATTGAATTAATATCCTTCCTTTGAACGAATCTTATCGTAATCACTGTTTTCCTGATGCTTGAAATGGCATGGAATTTTAACTTTTAATCCACAACTTCAGAACATTATTAATCAACTTCTCAAGTCACTTTTGATAAAGGGTTACAAATTTCTTATAAGATAAGAAATGTAGGGCTCATCCCCTGTTTCTACTTCTTTTATTCCACCCCCATCTCTTTTACTCTATTCCTTCCTTATTCATTTCTTCTTTCCCCCCTCATCCTTTCCCTGTATATGCATCTGATTCATTCTATAGATGGCACTCATGCCTCTATGCATGAGTTTCTGAGACATGTTCAGGCAAAGAATTTCCTAAAATCTCCCTTCCCCTCAAAAGATATTATAATTTCTAGTGCAATAGGCCTTTTTTAAAATAATAGATTTTGATGCTATCTTTCATAGCTAAGTAAGTTTTCAGGTAACAACAAGAGTCTGAAATGATAAGGTGATTCAATGAAAAAGTATCAGTAATCAAGATCATTTAACATAAACTTTGGTCATAGTGCCCAGAGATTAAAAATGACTTTGTTTTTGAATTGTTTTAAATTTAAATACAGAGGTTAGGGATACTTAAGTCACCCCTAAAGAAACAAACTTGCTGAGGATATTCAAATCTAGAGTATCTTTTGGGAATCTTGTGACAGAGAGTGAGAGCTCTCAGGCTTCCCAGTCAAGTTTCAGGCTTATGGGAATGGCATGATTCCTACAAATCCCCACAGTCCTGGTATATAGTAATAACGAGCCAATGTCTGATGTGCTGTGCTGTGCTAAAGGTATCTGCTTATTCAAACATCTCTCTTTTTGACCTATTACCAGACCTGAAATTTCCACCATTAGAGTCTCTCCTTTGGAATAAACACACCTCTGGAAAGTTCCTGTTACATTGTAGAAGGACAACAAATTTAGGGGCTGTTCCTGTTCCTAACTTCCCCCAGGTATGCTCTGCAGCAGTAGATAATTAGGGCTCACAGGGACCTGGATTGTGAACTCAAAGAAACAACATGAGTAATAGTCTATATTTCACAGATGAAGGAAATAACGTCCAGATGAGGGTCAGTGATTCACCTAAGGTCATATGATGTGAACCCAGATTTCAAACTATCTAAACCAGTCTGCTTTGTATTTAAAATAACCACATGTTATTTTATTTTAAAAAATGGTTTTCCCTAAACCCCTTAGTTTATTGCTAAAGTCACCGAGGTCCAGAGAAGTTATGTGAATTTTCTAAGGTCACATAGCTAGTTAGGGAAATTGGGGATAAAGTTGGACTTTAAATCCCATCAGTGCCTTTCCATCATTCCACCTCTGTTAGTTGGGATTTGATGGGGGAAAAAGGTTTGGGAGGGTATATAGTGATTAGGAACAGAGACCTCAGACACACAGACCTACGATCCTTGACTTTGAATCCAGAAGAAGAATTGCAAGGGAATCCTGGGACTAGGCAAAAAGATGAAGTTGGGCTTTGCCTCTGGTAATTCCTCATGTAGTGACTCAAAATATCTCCATCCACAAAGCTTTCGCTACACCATGCCTGGGCTCTGCTCTTCTATTTAGGTTTTTTTTGTTTGTTTGTTTTTGTTTTTGTTTTTTTGGCAGGGCAATGAGGGTTAAGTGACTTGCCCAGGGTCACACAGCTAGTAAGTGTCAAATGTCTGAGGCTGGATTTGAACTCAGATCATCCTGAATCCAGGGTCAGTTCTTTGTCGACTATACCTCTTAGTTGTCCTAGGTCTGCTGTTTCTAGACAATTCTTTGTTCTACAGATTAAAACCTCTATCAAAAAATAATCCTTAGTGGGTGTTATATTATTTAGGGCCTTTGTCCTCACACCAACATCCCCTCCAAGATGGCAAATCTACTAAATAAATATGTAGTTGTATTTTGCCTTATGATCCAGCATTACGGTCATCACCCTTTTCTTTTAAAATTTGTTACATGTCAAAACAACCTATGTACATTTGATTATTATTTGAAATTTTGAGTTCCAAATTCTATCTCTCCATCCCTCCCTTCCTCACTCCCTCCCTGGGGGAGTAAGCAATCAGATGGGCACTAGGTGGTAACAGTGGATAGAGGACTGGCCTGAAATTGGGAGAACCTGAGTTCTCACCATCTCACTTCATGATACTGAGTCACCCGGGCAAGTCAATTAATTGCCTTAAAACATTTGTCCATCTGCAGTCGTCCTGATGTATCTTGCTACTGGACACAGATGGCTCTGAAGGAGAAAGTGAGTTTGGCAACCTTCACAATCCTCCCTTATGTAAGTCCAATTCACTGAAAGTCATGACATCACTCAGCATCATGGCACTCTTTGAGAACAAAGGGCAAGCAACAACAAGCAATCATATATAGGTTATATACGTGCAATCATGCAAAACATTTCCATATCAGCATTTTGTGCAAGAAAGATTAAAAATTTTTAAAAAAGAATAAAAGAAAGAAAATGAAAATGACCACGCTTCAGTCTGTTTCAGACATATCATTTATTTCTTTGGAGGCAATAGTATGCTTCATCTTTAGTCCTTTGGGGTTGTCTTGGATAATTTTATTGCTAGAATAGTTAAGTCATTCACAGTTCTTCATTGTACAGTATTGTTGTTACTGTGTACAATGTTCTGCTTACTGCAACTTCACATCAGTTCATATAAGTCCTTCAGGTTTTTCTGAAATCATCCTGCTTGTCCTTCCTACAGCACATAATATTCTATCACAATCATATACAAGAGCTTATTTAACCATTCTCTAATTGATGGACCATTCCTTTGATTTCTAATTTTATCTACCATAAAAAAAGCTGCTGTAAATACAAGGACTCTCTAGGAGTAGTGCCTGGACCCAAAAGAGAGACTCTAATGGTGGAGATTTTATGTATAGTAGCAGACATAAAATAGATATTTGTTAACCACCCACACCATAATATACATTGGCTACCTCTTTTGCTTGTATATCACGCCAGCCTCAGATGGTCAACTATAACTGAATTACTTTCCCATAACCCTGAGGGTTGACTGGGGAAGCAGGGAGCTCTCACACTGTCACCAGGTTTCCAAAAGATACCCTGGGGTCTGAATATCAGCAGCATGTTTGAAATAGCAAACAATGAAACAAATACAAAGTATAATCTGTATGGTTATAATTCTTCTTTCAGGGATCTGAGTGAAATGGAGGGGGAGAAGATAAGTTATGAGGGCAAGCTGGAAATTTCATCTCATATTTTTGTCAGAATGAGACAATCTATCTAAATGTCCCCTCTTTGGTGCACACTTTAACCAGATTATGGTATACTTTATGTATATGAGGTTGCTCCTTTGATCAAGATTGTTCCTTTGCCAATTTCAGGATGCATTATGCCGTATATAGGCCTAATCGAAGACCACAATTGTTTACACCAGTACCCTTTGCTGAGCAAAGGACAAAAATCATATTGCATTCTTCAAACCAGTCTTGATCTTCAGCCTTCATCCTGCAAGCTCATTCTACCCTTGGCTTCTCATTCTCACTTGCTGGTTCTTTTCCAAACTTTCATTTTAAGAGGATGCCAAAGCCAGCTATGTCTTCATCTTTCCTGACTCTTCCAGATTTTCTTCACTGTTCCCTTGAACAAGGTGCCTTCATCTCCTCTCTCCCTCCATTTTCAGCTTTTGTCTTGTCTTCTTCCTTTAGAATGTAAGCTTCTTGAGAGTAGGGACTATCTTTCTTTTTGTATTTATATTCCCAGTTCTTAGCATAACACCTGACACAACATAAACACTTAATAAATGCTTTCAAATGGAAATTTTGATGCAGGCCTGCTAAGGAATAACTTCATGGGTCAACCTTCTACAGTGGGGAGACATTATTGTAGGGCTCTAGGGACAGGTGGTCCTGCAAATCTCCAATGATTCCTGGATCACACTGATCTGCAGAGTCCCATTGGTCTAAAGGCATTGGTCTAATGCAGTTAGGTGTCACAATGGATAGAGCATCAGGCTAGGAGTCAGAAATGCTTGACTTCAAATCCAGCCCCAGACACTTACAAGCTGTTTGACTTAACTTCTGTTTGACTCAGTTTCCTCATCTGTAAAATGCCTATAATAAAAACATTTGCCTTCCAGGGTTGCTGTGGAAATCAAATGAGATAATTGTAAAGTGTTTAGCATAGCACCTGTACATAGTGAGTACTATATAAATGTTAACTATTATTATAATTATTATTACCATCAGGGTATCAGACAATGGGGCTAAAATCAGTAGGGATAGGTTCTGTCATTTTCTCTATCAACTTCCTATAGGAATTTGAGTAAGCTACTGATCCTTTAGTATTTGGCAAGGATTCTTGAGCCACAGCACTTAAGGAACATGGTGATAATTAATGATATAAAATAGACTGGTCCACTTAACTATAATCGGATTACAAACCCATGGCAGAAACCTCCAGGCCTATCTTGAGGCAAAACATTTTCTTCCCCATGCACAAAATAAACTCTGCTTGTGCAGTTGACAGAGGACTTGGGGTAGTGGGGCTAGCACACATTTTCCTGTCCTTGCTTGAATTGTCAAAAAGGCCAGATTATGCTCTCTAAACACTTCTAGAATTATCTAGAATCAGCTCTAAAAGGTACATGGACTGGTGCTATCTCTGATCAAACTTTAGTGATTCTCTACTTCAATCAACCACGTCTTGTTCAAGGGTCAAATCTTTGGGTCAAATGGCATGATGGATTCTCTCACTTCCTCCATATAACAAAACTATCACTATACAGGTGGAGAATGAAACTGGTAATGACTTGTCAGGCTCTCTGAGTGGAATTGGTGAACATCATGTTAATATTGAAAGATTATACAGTTTCAATTTATTTTTTAACTGAATGGGGATTCTTACTAGAACCTGACATTCTCCTCTACACCCTGCTCCTCCAACAAAACTACTGTGGAGCATCAGAGAAGTTGAGGTTTGATTGGAATGTCATATGCCCCCTGAAGCTTTGCTCCTCTGCTAGGTGCATGGATCAGAAAGATTACTGTAAAAGGGTAGTGCTGATAGCTTGTTTCAAAGGAAAGGAAGTATAACATAGATGAACATATCTCGTAACTTTTGAACACACATATACACACACACACAAACAGAAAAAACAACAACAACTTGACTTTCATTCTACATATTGAGAAGTTTTGCAGAGATACAGGAAATAGCTTTCAAATAACCATGCCTGGCTGGGGGATGGACAGTCTTCTGACAGAGAATTGTTTTGTGATCCTTGTGTGTTACACTTGGCCTAATTAACAAACGCAATACTGGCACAAATGAGCCTGCAATGATTGCCAGTCGGTATGGCTCAAAATGAAAGCCACTGGGGAACATTGGAGAGCAATAAAAAAGCAATGGCTGCTTATTTTTAATTCTTTGGAGGACCAATTCAAACAGAAAATGTAATTAAAATTTGTAAATAGAACACCCGAAAGCACTCCTTCTGGCATTAGTATGCATATCTTTGATATTTGCTTAACCAAATTATCAAGTAGCCTTTTTTATAGGTAAAACTTACATACACATACACACACACACACACCACACACACACAATACACACATACACAAAACAAACTTCCTGTACATTCATTGCCATCCAACCTCTAAAATGATAATGTATTTTTGCGCATTGAGCCAGATATTTTGTCCAAACCTTAATCTTTATCTTGGTATATTGAACTAAGTCGAGTTTGAGAATTGATAGTTTTGTTTGTGGTTCTGTGATCTAAAGGCTAGAAAGTCTGGGTATTATACCTCAGAATTGCATGTGTAAAACCCATTAAATTGGCATTAACACTGTCAACCTTAATTTCCTCAGAGCAGTAGGGATCCCATTTCAGATAAAGTTTTTTAACTTATAGGTCTAGTATAACTAATATTAGCTTAATTCAATTTAAGTAACATTTATTAAATGTTTACCAGCAAGATGCTATGCAAGATGTTGGAGATACAAACACAAGAAATCATTCTGTTCTAATCTAATCACAGGAAATTTGCATTTTACTAGAGATGTGTGTGTGTTAATAGTGGTGGTAGAATGTGCATATGTATGTGTGTATGCATACACAGATAAGCAAGTGCTCCCATACATTTGTATGTTGATTAGAATAATAAATATTTTCTCTTAATATGGTTATAGCACTTCCTCTAGAACTTCTTGCCACACTTAATACTGAGAGTTTTGTAGGTACCCCTCAAATTCCTGAAGTCCAACTATGAGTTCATGTGCTAAACCTCATGAGCCCCAACCAGTGATCTTACTTCTAAGAGTCAGCTTAAATACAATTAGATACAATAAGCTCAAAGTAAAGGTTATTTACAAAAATGGTATCATAAAGGCAATAGTTAAAATGAATTGCTTCGTAAGCCTGGGGTATACCTGTCCACCAGATTTCTACATTGTCTATGAAAAGAATGTACCTGAACTAGGGTACATTGATAGTGAGACACACACATAGGAAACACCCGTGGCCAGGGTCCTCATGCCTTGAGAATTAGAAGAACCTGATAATCCTTTCTCTTCTCATGAAGTCTTCACATTGATCCTCACTAGATATTCTGTATCTTCTGGGACAGGTATTTAACTAGTCACCCTGGGCCTAATTCACTCTGTAACTCAACACAACATCTAGGGATAATTCTCTTTTTGATCCATAGTCGGTTCTCTTCACTGTTTTCATAATCTCACCCCTTAATGATGCTTTCTAATTTGACTACTGCCTCACTGTTTCTATGACTGTGTGAAAAGTATATATCTCTTCTTCCTACCTCAAAATGCTGGGTTCTCTGACACTTCCTTCTGCATGTAGTATATCATACTAGTAATCAACTCTGATATATATAACGTGGCCAATGTGGAGGGAGGAGAAAAAACTTCTACCCACTCTGGTAGAGGGTAATATTCCACAAATCTCTTCCCTGCCTGAAATCACCACTTGCATATCTTTAGGGCTTTTCAATATTAATTTCCTCTAGGGATTTGGACAATATTTAAGTTCCTGCTGATGGCCTTTTCCATTCAAACAGAAAACTCCATAATTTTAAAAGGAATTTCAGGGCACAGACATGTCTTTGTATTCCATCAACAAATTGGTACCTAATTACCACTTGATTCCCATGATTACATCAACTAGCTGGTGTCTACGTCAAGCAGTTGGGAAAATCGGGTATGGTATTTACTCTGAAGGCCATAGAGTAAATACTTCATTCCATAGAAGACATAGCTTGGGGTGCTCATATCAAATCCATAGGTTAAGAAATGACAGTGTCTACAATCACTAGTACTTACCCCATGGTGTTATTGGGTTCAAATGAGATGTGACTAGAGAACTTTGCATGTGTATGTATGTGTATATATGTATGTGTGTCTATACACATATTCTGTACATACATATTATATGTGTCTGTGAGCACATAGCATCTAAAATATGTGCTCTGCCTAAGCAACCTAAAACAGTGGATGAGTCCTCAGCGACTGCTCCTGTGTGCTTGGGCAAGTCTGACACCAAAAAGAAGATGGGTCCAATCTTCGCCTTGTTCCCCAACATGCAGGTACCAGGAGTTGTTTTAGAAGAGAACTGAGGTAAAATCTAAAATGCTGAAATAACAGTATTACAAACTGATTTGGCTACTGATAAAGCAACAGTTTCCAACATTTTTATACACAAAAGAAATTCTAAGCATAAAAGATTTACAATAGACATTCAGGGAAAGCAAACTTATCTATTTATTTATCTATTCACATATAGGTTTATTTATTCATTTATTCATTCATTCATTTGTTTGTTTGTTTATTTGGTGGGGCAGTGAGGGTTAATGACTTGCCCAGGGTCACACAGCTAGCAAGTATCAAGTGTTCTGACGTCATATTTGAATCCAGGTCCTCCTGAATCCAGGGCCAGTGCTTTATCCACTGCACCACCTAGATGCCCCCTGAAAGTAAATTTAAAAGAGAATTCAGTAATAGCAGTTATAAAATTTTACTGAATTCCACATTAAATTTGCTTTTCCTAAATGCGTATTTGTGGGTCTTGTATACTTAGAATTTCTTTTGTGTATAGGAATAAATTACCTTCCTCATAGCTGACTTTATAGTATATTTTGTTATCTTTGTTTTACTTTCTTTTTGGGGAACAAAAAAAATCATCTACTAGGTACACAGATAGAATGGGAATTTAACATATCAAAAGGTGTGAATGATGGGAAACTACCATCATATTAGTTCATAGACACTCTAAGAATCTTTCATTCTTAGAGGCAAAGTTTACATTCTTGGGAACAGAATGGTAAGTTGGGACAGTAGCCCAATTGAGCAAGAGCTCAGAGAGTCAAGCAGTTGGGGTAGGGAACAGAGATATATGCTTCACCGGGCACAGAAACAATGATATAGCATTCAAGACAGGAAGTTGCATTAACAGGTAAGATGTTCCAAAAAAAGAGAAGAAAGTTGACTAAATTCAAAAGAGTACTATCCCTCAAAGCAGAGAGTGCAGTTCCAGAAAGAAACACGGGACCTCTAACAATTCTTCAAAGTTAGATTGCTTCTAATATTCTATCATCCTCTTCCATGAGGTTTTATAAATTAACTTTTACTCTAAGTTTGCCTTGCCTTTGTTTTCCAGGTATCCCTCTTTTGTCATTTATGCCAGTTCATCAAGATCGAATGTTTGTTCACTGAGATGATTTTAATGCACTTTAACTTCATTGTTTTCACTGGTGAAACTTCTTTAAACTATGGTGGTTATCAGAATTAATAACATTACTTTTCACCTTTTCCTATTTTTTAGAGTCAATAATTTGCTTTTAAAGAGTTGCATTAAACTGCAATAACTACATAAAGTGTCTTTTCAGCTATATCCTTTCTTCTTATCTGTGTTGTTTGACTTTTGTTCTATCTGATTGATGATCGCCCTGCCCAGTCAGTTGAGTCAGTTGATTCTGTAATGGTTTCAACATCAATAACCAGTCATTCCTGCCTTCCTGCCTGTTAAGCTATAGTCAGTGTGTGTGTGTGTGTGTGTGTGTGTGTGTGCGTGCGTGTGCCCATATAAAATGTTTCTCCATGTTCACGATCTTCTATGATTGCTGACATTATTTTTTTTTGCAGGGAAATGAGGGTTAAGTGACTTGCCCAGGGTCACACAACTAGTAAGTGTCAAGTTCTGAGGCTGGATTTGAACTCAGATCCTCCTGAATCCAGGGCCGGTGTTTTATCCACTTTGCCACTTAGATGCCCCCTCTGACATTCTTTTAATAACAGTCCTCACACTTCACTTAAAGTGAAACCTCAGGAGTGTGTCTATGAACCTCTGCCATCTTTTATTTTATTCTGAAAAAAAAAATGCAGCCATAGTTTTTTTCATTCTCCCCTAAGAATACATTCATAATGAAGTCACCAAATATAAAAGTGCATGTAAATTTATAAAATATCATCAAGTTATTCATATAATTTCTCTATTTCTTCTCTGACAATAAATATTGGTGTGGCACTTAACCTACAGTTATTTTCATGATGTTGAGGACTGCAATCCAGCAGTTCAAATCCCAGCCTTAGATACTTGCTAGATGTATGATCCTATATAAGCTACTTAAATTCACTAGGTTTCCTCCTCTATAAAATGAGGGTGATGATAATAGCTTCTAGTTCATGGGGTTATTGTAAGGGTCAAATGACATATGTAAAGAATGTTGTATACTATTGGCTGCTGTATAAATATTCACTATTTTCACCATTAATACTAATCATCATTAGCTGCAACACTCCAAGGCAATATGACATAGTATGCTATTAAATGAAATTTTCATCCATTTTGGGTGTTCATTGAAACTACCATTATCAACTGTGGAGGTCAAATTTAATATATGGAGAGTTAATTGGGTGACTTGTTGAAATATTGGGGTCCGGAAATAACCTCTAGGTTCAAAGCTCCCTCCCCTCTGAACTGCCTTTTTAGATATTTCTCCCAGGCCAATAAGAAAGGAGCCTTACAGCTTCTTTTCCACAAAAGGATCAGATTTTATTACTTGGGAATTAATTAAACGACAAAGGTGAAATTAATAAAAATCAAAGATAAGGAAATAGGGAAAAAGAAATACAGATAAATTCTCCTAGCTCTAACCTAAGTCTATACAATCCCCAGATCATTTCCAATTAAGCTAATTCAAAGGAATGCAGGGCTTTTGTGTTCACTCACCACACCTGGGATGTCTGCTAGTTGCTTGCACCCCCAGAAAGGCCAAGGAGGGAGAAGAGAATAGAGCTACAATTCCAGAAGTGACCCAGCCTCCCCTCAGGGAGTATTCAATCTTCCTCCCCCAAAAGGGGAGGTCCTTCAAAAACTGCCTATGGAGAGGTTTCTCCTTCTGACCTCAGTAGCATATGTAACTTTAGGGTGGGCCAAGTGTGGGCCCTCCCAAATGAGTCAGCTAAACTCCAATAATTTTACCACATTCCCCCCCTTTGTTTCTTCAAGAAGCACATGTGGTGTTTACTTGATCAAATAGTCAAAAATAGCGCAGTGTTTCCTTGATAAAACAGTAAGAAACAACAGAATATAATACCCTATGCTAACAAACAATATGTCAATAACAATATAGAAAAGAGATAAAGGGAAAATTTTGTCCAGAAGGGTGGTCCGTCATGAACTGGCACTTTGACACTGGCCTGCAGAGGGAGGGTCTCTGCAGAGAATACATGTTATAAATGGTGTATATAATAGAAGGGAAAAAGAAATACAACAAAATGAAACTGTTCATTTAAAGTCTTTGAGATCTTGTCTTCTTGGAGTGGTAAGATGGCATCAGGCAAACTGGACTCTAATCTGGAGTCATCAGGAAAACTAAATTCTGGTTGTCTCTGGACCCAATCAAGGCCACATTTAGTAATGTGTCCATGATGACACCTTATAATGCCTCCTCTTTGATCACCTCCCTTGTGTGCCCATATAACTATACTCTTCTCAGCAGGCAGATCTCCTTTTAATAATGGTCACATACACACACATACACACAAGAAGTCATCTCCATGAGTATGGCATACTTGTATACATTACTAGATATATACACTACTCCTTTGTTCATTTCTCTGAGGGGAATCTGTAAGCCATACTTCCATTTATTGGTACTTGGTTTTTGTCTTTCAGTTTTATTTATAGAGAAAATGTTAATGTGGATGTAGATTAGTTTCTCCAGTAGTGAATCACTGGACAAAGACCATGTGCTAAGAGTATCAGTCATTAAAATGTAGCTTACTGAAGAACTGTGTGATCTTAAGGGCTCTCTGCCATTCTATCAGTCATCAAGGAAACAGAAGAGGCCACTCCAGGCTGAAGGCATTATGACAATCCTGGTGATTAGGGTCTCTATAACTAGATGGGCTGCTTATCACACTACCAAAAGGCTTTTCTAGGAACATGTTCAGATCCTATATGCCAAGGTACAGAAAAAGTCCAGGAGATATATTCTTGAACTGGACCTGGAGTCAAGAAAACCTGAATTCAAGTCCTTTCTCAGATACATACTAGTTGGGTAACAAGTTATCTGAACTTTCTAAACCAAATCTCTCTAAGACAGATACAAATGAGGATAATAATGATATCAACCTTGTAGGGTTGTTATGAGAGTAAAATAAGGCAATCGGTTTAAAGCCTTTAAAAAACCTTAAATTACTTTTTATAATAGTTTTATTTTTTATTTTATTTTTATTTATTTTATTATTTATTATAATTAGTTTTTATAATAGCAAATGTTGTTACTATTGTTACCATTATCCTAGTGATCATCCTTTTTTAGAGCAATGAAATAAATATCAATATACACGTGTTCCAATTGTCTTAGGGACTAGAAGTAGTGAATCCTTTGGCCTTTTTTGAATTAGACCAGGGAGAAAGTTCCATCCAGATCCAATAGACATCTAGCTCTATGTCTTTTTCCTTTTTCTTTTTTATTTTTTCAGGGCAATGAGGGTTAAGTGACTTGCCCAGGGCCACACAACTAGTGTCAAGTGTCTAAGGCTGGATTTGAACTCAGGTCCTCCTGAATCCAAGGCCAGTGCTTTATCCACTGTGCCACCTAGCTGCCCCGCTCTATTTTTAATCTCAATAGATCAGTTATCTTCAAGGTAACCTTTTGTGTTGTTACATGGAAAATCAACTTGTTAAAGTGAGGAGTAGTGCTTTGGAAGCTTGTGTGCTTTATTTTTGGCTAATGGCATTAACAGGATAGTACTTAAACAATTATAACCAAAGCATTATAATATTGCCAGTAACTCTATGATATCATTGTTGTGTGCGCTTCTTTCTGATCACAATTCAACTGTGTCTCTTGGTGTTGATTCCTTGTAAGTCTGACCACAAGAGACCCAACCAAAATGATGGGCATCATATTTGATTATTTGTGCATTATATGTATAAAATTGATTGGGAGGAGGGCAGCTAGGTGGAGCAGTGGATAAGAGCACTGGCCCTGGAGTCAGGAGTACCTGAGTTCAAATCCGGCCTCAGGACACTTAACACTTACTAGCTGTGTGTGACCCTGGGCAAGTCACTTAACCCCTCATTGCCGCACTTAAAAAAAAATAAAAAATAAACAAAAACAAAATTGATTGGGAGGGTTGTGTTATGCTAGCAGAATAAAAGTACAAGTTTACATAACTTTGGCATGTGGTAGATAGCCTTCATTGACAAAGAAATCTTGTTGATAACCAATCCAATCCAAACATGGTACTCTCTGGGTTACTAAGAAGCTATTCAACTCAACTGAGCAAGTATTTATTGGTTCCCTGATTTGTAGTGCTATGCACTTTGAGTGGTACAAAAGAGAGGCAGTGTGACATAGCAAGAGAGAGGAAAGGGGTAGTGGAAAGAATTCTGTATTCGAGGTTAAAGCACCTAGGCTCTGTTATTTACTGTTACCTTGATCAAGTCACAATCTCTTTGGGGCTCAATTTTAAAAACAAAGTAGATGGACTACTTGATCTCTAAGGTTCCTGAAGCCATAAATCCATGTTCTTAAGTAGAAGACCTGATCTTTTACTTTAAATGGCTCAAAGTTCTAACTGGGAAGACAAAATGTATGTAGTATGTGGAATGAGATTGAACCCACTGTAAACATTAAAATTCAACTGGCTGCTTTTCTAACTGCTCCTTGTACATTAAATAATTTAATAATCTGAGGCAACGAATTTAGTGGTTACATAATAAGTGGAATTAACAAATGGCACTATTTTTCAGTGGAAGAGAGACAGTATAAATCAAAGTGATTAAGCAAAGCCTCATGGGAAGTGGGACTTAATCTCAACCCTGCATTTTAAGTAATGTATAGAATAGCAGAAAGGACAGCTAGGGTGGTACAGTGGATAGAGTGGCAGACCTGAAGCCAGGGATTCTCATCTTCCCTAAGTTCAAACCCAGCCCTTATACACTTACTAGTTGCTGTGACCCTGGGCAAGTAACTTAACCCTATTTGCCCAGTTTCCTCCTCTATAAATTAGCTGGAGAAGTAAATGCAAGCCACTCTAGTATTTTTTGCCAAGAAAACCCCAAATGGGTCATGAAGAGTTGGATATGACTGACAGTAATGGAATGGAAGACTAGCAAAATAAAATTATAATTTCCCAGGTGGAGGAAAGAGAATGGAAGAGAAGTTCATCTCAACAACTAGTGACCTACCCTTCCCAATTCAAAGCAGACCAACAACTCTAATGTTTTCAATCTTGTATTTAGTTACCACTTGAAGAATGTTTGATTTCTACCTTCCTCTTCCCATAGCGGCAGGTGATTTGTATTAATGTTAGTCTTGTATAGTGATATAGCAGAGGGGTTAGCATAATAATATGTCTATTCTGTTTGTGAGACAAGACTATCTTCTAGATGAGCTTGGGGAAATGGTTTTTGCCATGCTGGATTCACAATTTCTTTAAATGTTTTGTTTAGTTTTTTTTCCTCTCTCTGCCCTTGGAAAGGAGTTATGATGATGGTCATTAGCATTTCAAGTGTGAATGCCTGCTGAGAAACAGGGGACCTAAGGGTTTAACTCTGTCTCTATGTTTATTTTCCTCTTCTTGGGAGAGTTTCTCCTATGCCCTTTGCTAAAGTTCAGTGAAACTGTATGCCTAGCCAGGATTTGTAAACAAATTAGGAGATGCACAGTGACAGTTCAGTCATTGATGTGATAGGCTATCAGGCTATTTATTGGCAGTACAATAGCCTATGACTTATTAAGAAATATCATTTTTTCCCTTGAAGATAAAAGTGTTGAAATGTAAAATGCTGGCAACCTGAAAAGGAAAGCACCAAAGCCCATTTATTATATAATTCTCTTCTTCAAAATTCTAAGATGTAAATCTGTGTTTAGCTAGGGTTTTGAGAGTCTACATGTCAACAGTCAGTACTGAATACTGGAATACTGGAATATAGGAGGAAATGAATATATTAAGAAGAAAAACCCAAAACAAAAATAGGAAAATAAATAAATGAAGAAAACATACCTTGATATGTCAGCATTAAAGATTATTAATAACATTAGTAGGGAAACTTCCCCCACCAACACAGTATATAACCCCTTTCTAGCTTATAGTCTTAGAGACTCAAAGGCTAAGAGTGGTCACACAGCTAAGTGTCAGAGGCAATATTCAAAGTCAGCTCTTCTTGACTCCTGGTCTCATGCTCCTTCTCTTTTGCCATATGGCCTCTCTGAGCAGCCTGAAATAAGGACAGAAAACAAAAATTGTTCAGCATTACCATATTCATTTCAATTTCTTAGAATCAAAGCCTGTGTGAGGAAGACTGCAAAAGCATATTAGACATAAAATGCCCTAAATTGCATTGAAATATGATTGAAATTGAATTGAAATTATTTATTCATACTGAACAAAATTCAGGTTTATAGATTATCTTCCCTTTCATTTAAAAAAGAGCTCATAGGAACATATTTATTAGGATTATTGTTGGAAGGAGTGTTAAAGGCCAGCTATTCCAACCTCCTCACTTTACAGATGAGGAAACTGAGACTCAGAGAGGTTAAATGGTGCCCATAATCACATACCTTGAAAGCTTCATGAACGGAACTGAATCCAGTCTTCCTCACTGCATGTCCAGCATGACAACTATGATACCATGCTAAAGTTTCACATATATCTAATAAAAAGCAACCTACGTTATTTTATACTCTTTATAAGTGTAATTTTAGAATAATAAATTTAAAAATTCACAAAGAAAGGGAGGTTCAAATTCTTGGGAAATATAATGATGCTGATGATCCAATATTATAGGTAACAATAGATTTGTATGTGTATGTGTGTTTGTGTGTGTGTGTGTGTGTGTGTGTGTGTGTGTCTATCTGCGTGGTACCTACAGAGAAACCAAACCATGACTGTAGTGGCATAACTGATTTCTTCATGCCTTATTGAATTGGGCAATCAGAATAAGAATTGGAAAGTGGTTTAATGGATTTGGCTAAAAAATATGTTGAGCTTTGAAGACAGCACCATCATAGGCTCCACAAATAATTTTACTTCAAAACTATTTAAGAACAGTTGTGTAGAAACAGCCATATGAAAAAAAGAACAAAACAGCCATTTGGGACACTGAATTGGCTCCTATTTGGCCAGAACACATCCTTTGTACCATTTGGGTAAATAATAAGCTCCAGAAGAATTATGAAAATAATTTGTTGTCTCAGTGTTGGACAATAGCATTTGGAAAGGATGAAACTGAGTGCTATGCCTCTGTGGCAAAGGCAGAATGGGTGCTAGCTGGATGATGATCAGTGGAGAAGTGGAGAAGATCAGTGGTTACTATTCTTTGAATGGAAGTAATAATTCTTAATTGTCAGGATAGCAGAAGCAATGTCATTTGATTATCCAACACCTGAATTTTTTTTTTTTTTTTTTTACTGAGGCAATTGGGTTAAGTGATTTGCCCAGGGTCACACAGCTAGTAAGTGTTAAGTGTCCTGAGGCCGGATTTGAACTCAGGTACTCCTGACTCCAGGGCTGGTGCTCTATCCACTGCACCATCTAGCTGCCCCCTGAAATTTATTAAAGTGGACTTGTCAATGGTTAGAGGTTTTCCAGGGAACAGAAAGTCTGTGGGCTCTGAAACATGGATCTGTATTTATGGATGACTGCTATTGGGAAAAAAAACATGAAAAGAATTAAGAATATCCTTTTCATTGTCTGAAGGATATATCTTTTTTAATGATATGCATTGTAATATGGTTTCTGGTATGAGGATGTGCCTAGCCCTTTTCAGGGCTGCTTATCAACCTTTGGTGTCCACCTTTCACCTGACTCTTACCTGGGGCTCCAAAAAAACTGTAGCATGTATGGCAGTCACACCCTGGTAAACCATCTGGGAAGATGGGTTAAAACAGGTTGAGGGTAAATGAGTCCTCACACCTGGTGGGGAATTTGTGGAATGTCTACCCCAATCATGTAAAAACTTCTCCAGGCAAAATGAGTAGATGATAACAATTTGTTCCAATGGCCATGAAGGCAGCCAAATCAGGTACCATGGAGCACTTAGAGCTTGGTCAGACATTGAAGACACCAAGGTCACTACTGCATACCTGTCCATCATCAGTTGTCTTGACTCTGGAGTCATCACTTTGTTGACTGTGGAAGAGAATGAGGCTGGTGACTTTGTGCAAGTCTGCCTCACTTAAATCCAATTTATGCATAAGTCAAGCCATCACCATTGTTTCACTTCAAAAATGAAGGACAAATAACCAACAACAGTAAAGCATTGAAAGAAAGTATTATTTTTTCATTGATCTGGACCTGTTAGAGTTCAACATTAGAAAACAAATTTACCAACTACTGAAATTGACATTTTTGTCATTTCTATACAAGTAATTGAACCACTGGCTCATTCCATCGAACTTTTGGCTTCCTCATCAGCAGTGGAGTTGGCCTATTTACATAGCCCTGATTATCCATCAGACAGGTTTATTATGCCTGCTGCATGAGTCACTTTGGCTACACATCAAATAAGTAAACATGTAAAGTGCTTTGCAAGCCTTAAAGAGCTATGTAAATGGTAAATATCATCATCGTGATCATCATCTGCCATGTAGCTTTATCCAGAGTCCTTAATTTGTCATGTCATCAAAACTCTAGACATCGAGTTTTTGGGTTTTTTTCTCTTTTCTGTTCTTGGAAATCCTGAGCTTCTAATTAATGTTCTTTGTAATATAATAAATCCATTTCTATGTACAGACTATCAAGGCAGCACTGAGGCACTGAACATTTCTCTCCTTACCTTTGCAGATAAGTTATCAGTTAGTGTTACACAATGTGATTATTGAGTTTGGTTAGTCTGGCTCATTGGATTTATCTTTCATCTAACCTGTTATTCTAGAGAAGTTGGTAACTAAGGTAACCATATTTTAGCATTCAACAAATGCTTATTAATTACCTGAAACAGACAAATTATTATTACCTTATCTATTTTACTCATCTTATAAATATGAGTAACACACATTCTGTGGCTTTAAGGAGTTTATAGTTTAGGGGTAGATAAGACACAAGCAAATAACTACATCCAAAAAATATTGCTTTTTTATGAAATGTGGAAGGTAGGAAGTGCCTGGCACTTGTCCTTTAAGTACTATCATCTAGAGATTCTGTGATGTAGACATTCAAAAAATAAAGGTTACCAAAACATTATAGAAATATAAAGTGGGAAGGGACCTTGCATACCATTAAACCAACCCATAATCCAGAAGGGATTACCATAACTTCATAAGTGATCATGTAATTTTTTCCAAAATATTCAGTAAGAAATTTCTGCCTCCTAAGCCAACCCATTTCATTAATGGAAAGCTCTAATTATTGAAAAGTTTTGCATTGCTTTTCCCCTCTGACATTAAGGCTGTTTGACTTTTTGTGGTTTCCATTCATTGCTACTGTTTTAGTGCTCTGGGCCCAAAAGAACAAATGTAATCACTCATTTTCCCACTTATTCTTTTTAGAACTTTAAGACATCTACCCTGCCTTGAGCCTTCCCTCTCTAACTCAATTACCCTCAATTCTTTTCAACAAATCTTTATGTGAAATAGATTCAAAGCCCCTCACCTCTGAATGCCTCAAAATATATAGATATTATTTCTAAAATTTAGTGTCCAGAACCACGTGTAAAATATTATATGTATTCTTACCAGGGCACTGTTTAGTGGGGCTATCACCTCCTCATTCCTGAAAGGTATCCCTCTCTAAATGCTTCCCAAAATGACATCAGATTGTGTTTGTTTATTTGTCTGTCTTGTTTTTATCTGTCAGTGTTTAACATGGATTGACATTGACTTTATTTTTTATCAGTGATTTGTTGGTATGAATCTGTTATTTCACTGATGTAATGAGTATATAGTGAAGTGCACCAATGACAACACATTTTCTACAACTTAGAACCTTAGAGAATTGTACTACTAGGTTATGCACGGCTTGTTAAAGTTTGCACAGTCAGTGTTGTCAGAGATGACGTTTTGAAACCAAGATCTTTCTACTAGCAGGCTAGCCCTCTACCTACTGTAAAACATGTAGTAGGGATACACTAGGGCTTTTTCAATAAATATTAAAGTGAAGTAAGTATGCCCCACACTTCCTACTATTATTGATGAAGTTCTGGAGATGTAATGGCGATGCCATATTTGAAAATAATAAATGGATACATGACTTTAATATAAAAAACCACACTGTCAGATAATAGAAGAGAAGCAGTCCATATAGCTCTTACAGGCATGAGTATGTTGTGTGTTCTTAAACAAAAGAGGACAGAGGAAATCCAAAGCTAAAATAGAAAACTTTGATTACATGAAATTGCATGTTTTCATGTAAAGACTTCTGCACAGTCACTATTATTGGACTTGAGAAAAGAAGAAAAGTGTTCAAATGTGAAAAAAATCTTTATATCACATTCTCAAATAAGGGTTTGGTATCTAAGATTATAAACAACACATATAAACACCCAACAATGGGATCATAAAAAAGTCAGACATTACTGAAATTACTCAACAACATACATGTGTGTTGCAAAACTAATACCATTCCCCAATAGATAAATGGTCAAAGGATATGAACAATCAGTTTTCAAAAGAACTATATATAAAAATATTGATGGCAGCGCTTTTTGTGATAATGAAGAATTAGAAACAAATTAGATGCCCAATGATTAGGGAGTGGCTAAGCAAGTTGTGGTTCATGAATGATATAGAATATTACTATGCATTAAGAAATTATATATTTGATGAATATAGAAGTCTACATGAACTGATACAGAGGAGGATAATTATGATGATTTAAAAGGCAGAAGACAGCCATAAAAACTTATTTACGATAAAGATGGTGGGCTACCACTCTTATGGTAGTGGCATTGCTTTATTTGAAGAATATAGACAGTTTTGGTATTAGCAACTACACTATGTGTATGTATATACACATATACATACACACACACACACACACACACATATATATATATATATATGTGTGTGTGTGTGTGTGTGTGATGTGGCAAGTACATTATAGATCACTAAGCATATTGATTCAAGGCTGTTGTGTGACTTCTTGGGTAATGCACCCAACTCTTGAAAGTCTATTTCAGTGCATCCTGGTGCTCCAGTAAGTTTGCAGCGGCATTTGTCCTTTCTCAGCTCCAGACACATTCATTGAAATGGTTCTTGTGTTCATCCAGCATCTACAATAACTGCCCAAGCTGTCAATGAATAGTAATTCATTTGTTACGATGGACCAAATGCTGACCTGAAAATGGTTGATTAGGTTATGCCTCAGTATTTACAGAAAATCACTGAGGGCATAAGGTAAATAGAGTGGGGAAAGGGGAAAGTAATGAATATAGAGTGACCAGTCAGCTTAAAGACTAGGAAAAGTCGACATTAATTTTCAAAGGTACAACAGAATATATAGTGTAGAAATTATAGAATACAAGATAAAACCAATGTAGTTTGAAAAGAAAAGAAAAACAAATAAAAATCATACCAAGAAAATTCTCATTCCTGGACAGAATGTAAATGTTGAAGGAGAAGAAGGAGGAGGAGGAGGAGGAGGAGAGGAGGAGGAGGAGAACTATAATAAAAATAATAAGAAGGATAATAAGAATGAGGATGATAATGATAATTGTAATAATGCCATCCTTAGATACATCTGATCAGATTTCACAGGAAGAAGAAACTCAAACCACTATGAAGGTGTAAAAAAAGAATTCCCTCAGATCCTAATTTATGTGTATATACACATAAATTCATGCATGTGAAATATAAACTCTCCTGTCTGCACTTAAAACTCTTCACAACTTTTCACCTTTCCTGTGTTTCCAGACTTTTCACTTTTATCCCCACTACCTTTGCAGGTACTGTTCTCTTGACTAGAATTTTCTTTCTTCTCACTCAGCTCTTAGAATCTGTTAGAACATAAGTTCCTGAGGGCCAAAGACTGTTTCACATCTGGCCATAGTAGGTGCTAAACAAAGGCTTAATTGATGCAATCAATTGATTTAACAGTGCTAATTTTTGTGTATTGAATTAAATTTGACTCAATGAGTATTTATTGTGTGTCTACTAGACATATTTTGGAGAGGTAGCTATATGAGTTAAAAATTTAAGTTTTTGTGTCAAAGAATTAAATCAGTTTTTAAGCATAGAAAAAATGAAATTTCCTCATCTATAATCCCCCACTTTTATTTTCTCAAGAGCCCTGTGATTTCTTGTAGGTTTACCTCGACACTACCTAATATCATCACCTCTATATTAATTGGATCTCTTCCCTGTTCTGTATTTATTATCCAACAAGTTATTTTAAATTGTCATGATTGGAGGAAGTTCTCTGAGCATAAACTTACTTAAAGTTGTCTATTCCCAGGGTGATTCCCTCCCATTTACACTGTATATATCATTAATCTACATAGTAGTTTGCATGTTATTTCCACTGTTAGACTATGAAGTTGTTGTGGGCAAGATCCTTGTTTTTGCTTTTTTTTTTCATCTCCATTACTTAGCATAATTTCTTACTGTAAGGCAAATGCTTAATAGATACTTTTTGACTGACTGAAAGGGAAATTAAAAGCCAAAAAATGCCTCAGCATCTGGGTGTTTTCCTTGATGCTCATGCATCTATCTTTTTCCTGCTCCCTTTATTCATGCTAGTATCCTGGTGACCTATTCTTTGTCTAGTATTTTGATCACAAACCTCAATATACTGCTCCAGCTATTGTAGATTTCCAAGTTTAAAACTATTGGGATATGTAGAGATGTTTTCCATGACTACTCATGTATAACTTACATTGAATTGCTTGAGTTCTTGGGTTGGGGGTGGGAAGGGAGGGAGGAAGAGAAGTTGGAACACAAAGTTTTAAAAAATTGATGTCAAAATTTGCTTTTCCATGTAATTTGGAAAATACAATTTTAACAATGTAAAAAAACACCTTAAGAACTAAAAGAAAAAATAAACAAAACAACAATGACTATTCCAATAGACTTTGGACTATCTTTCTTTCTAGGTTTGTTATATCTTTGTTCACTTGATTCCTGTTAACTTACATGGCCTTTGATCTCCTTCCAACTCAAATCCTGAACTTAGGTGTTCTTTAAATGTTTATAACCTAATCAGTCATTTTCAAATTTATATTTTGGCCCACCATAATTGGGTTGTCATATGTATTCTGTTTTCCTGGGCTAACTTCTATTATGCACTCTCTGAATTGTTTGTTGCCCATGAGCCACCATATCAATGACCTTTTTTTGTTTTTGTTTGTTTGTTTGTTTTGTTTTGTGGGCCAATGAAGTTTAAGTGACTTGCCCAGGGTCACACAGCTAGTAAGTGTCTAGTGTCTGAGGCTGGAATTGAACTCAGGTCCTCCTGAAACCAGGGCTGGTGTGATATCCACTGTGAGACCTAGCTTCCCCCATATCAATGATTTTTAAAAAGCTCTCATCTTTTCAGATTCTCCTCCTCCTCTTTCTTCTTCATCTTCTTCTTCTTCTTCTTCTTCTTCTTCTTCTTCTTCTTCTTCTTCTTCTTCTTCTTCTTCTTCTTCTTCTTCTTCTTCTTCTTCTCCTCCTCCTCCTCCTCCTCCTCCTCCTCCTCCTCCTCCTTCTTCATTTTCCTTTTCCTCTTTCTCCCTCCCCCTCCTCTTCTTCCTCCTTTGGAAATATTTGTAAGCTACTTCAGAAAATTAAATTTTAATTATCTTTGTCTACTTTAACCATATGACTAAACTAATATGTTAATACCAAATTACTAACTAGTTACTACAGGTCAGTCTAAAAACAATCAAATTATTTGTTCAGGCTGATGTTTTGCTGCAGTGGGATCATTTACAAGAAAATGGCTTTACTTTTTTTCCTTCCCATGTAGAAAGATGATTTAAGAAACAGAGTAGTTAGTAAACCAACATATTATAAGCACTTGGCCCCAAAGACTCTGGAAATTTGTTGATAATATTTTAAATTATTCAATGTGTTCCCCATTCATTTTAATCTACTGCTTATAGGTCTTTTACATTGTGGACAGACATGACTGGACTTTCATTATTTCTAATCAAGTAATATTATAATATTCTACTCAGTTTAATATTCATTGCTCAGACTGTTATGGTTAGGAGGTCAGGCTGACCATGAGGGACATAATTTTATAACTCTCTCATTGAGGGTAGTGAAGTCAAGTCATACTAATCAGTCTATACCTCAGTTTCTCTATTGGAAACACAAAATTTAATATGCCTAGTGAGTCCAGAAGTAAATCATTGCAGAATTTTATAATAAGATATGGCCAGAAGTTTTAAGACTGTTGTTCAAAAGACCTAGACTCTTCTATATACATACTGAGAGTGGGGAGGAACATTCTTCCTGTAATAGAGTGACAGCAGAAAGTTCTGCTATTTCGGCTTAGAGTATGTAATGAAATCTTTGGATCATAATGTATCTGAGATTGGACTAGAAAGATAAGCAGATTTGTTAAAACACTCCTCCCTTACCTTGCTACTGACATTGTCTAGATGGCTTTCCTAGTATAAATCATCTTTCTTCACTCTAGGAAACATACAAATTTCTAATTTTCATTTTATTTTGTTTTAGCTCCAAATCCACAAGTCACGACTGTGCTCTGCCACAAAACCTGTGTAAAATCTGATTCTTTCTTTTCTAAGGATTGTCCTCTATAAATTCTCTCCTGCAAAATGCATTCGAAAAGTACATATAAACAAGCAAATGCCTATGATTAACATTGGTTATAAAGACAAATATATGGTTACAACAAAAAGATAAATAGCTTTTCCTTATGTTTTCCTATAGAAAATGAATTCTAGGTATCACGATATAGTCAAGGAAAGAAAAGAAAGGAGATACTAAATTATAAAATTGAGGTCTGTATATAACAAAATGTATGTATGTATATACACACATATACATATATACATACACATACATATATATGTATACATATATGTACACACATACTAAGGGATGTATGATCTGAAAGATTTTCAGCAATGTAGCATCTGTACTGATACTGCTACAGTTTCAGTCTTAATGGGAGACATTCTTATAAGAGTTCTAGAGGATCTGAGGTCTACAGCCAAAAGGGACCTTAGATTTTAAGTCCAACATTAGGTACTCCCCAAAATTTGGTTTAAATCATAGCTCAGATATCATCTACATCTATGCTGAATGTGGAGGTGACTAGTTGTAATTTATGAGAACTACTTGAGTCAGTTCATGTACCATGTTGAAATGGTCAATATAAAAGTGGGCTATTGAAACAGGCATAGCATAGTGGAGGCCTAATTTCCTATAGGAATAATTCAGTGAAACAGACTTTATTGAAGAAAAGAAGAAATATTGCCTGAATTATATAATCTCATTTCTTAATAATACTTTGTGCATTGATCTGTACAACTTTCATGCAGGGATGCAGAAGAAGATCCCTTGTCTTCAGGAATGTACAAAGTAATTGGGAGAAGGAAGCATATGTGCTCTTGATGCCTCAGTACTTCTATGAGCCAAGAATTTTAGGGTCAAGTTCTGCTTTCACTAATGAAAGTTACAATTCTTTTAGACTTTAAATAGCCTTACTGAGTTTTGATGTCAGAACAATTAAACCTCGGCTAAAATTCCACCTTCCACAGGATAACTTTCCTGAACTCCCTTAATTCTAGTGTTTTTTTTCTATTTCCAATTTATCCTGTACATATCTTGTTTTTACATAGCTGTTTTGCATTGGTGTTCTTCTCTCCTCCATTAGACTGTGACCTACATGAGGGCAGGAACTTTTTGTTTTTTTATCCTTTCTTTGTATCCCTAAAGCTTAACACAGTATCTGGCACATAGTACATACTTAATAAATGTTTATTGCCCAATTAACCAACCTGTAGTCAGTGTGGCTATGGGCCTCTTCATTAACCTACACTGGACTTTGAACAAAAGATATGTTATTCTAAAGCCTGGCATGAACTCAAAGTCTATCCTGCTTGCTGGGACATCCCAGAGCTTTTGATCCATTCTTACTGTTCTGAGATCAAATAACCACCTGAGGGCCATGATCTAGCACTAAAGAAAACTTCATTTATAATGTTCTTAACATAATAAGTAGAAATCACAGTTAAATGTGTGATTTGATAATAATAAAAGCACAATCTGAATCTATAATCCTTACAGAATCTAGTAACAGTGAGATAAAGGTAGACACAGTTCAGAAGTAAAAGAGCATTATATAATGGCCAAAGTTCTGAACTAGGAGTCCATAGATCTGAGTCTGAATACTAGCCATGCCACTAACTAGCTATGAAGCAATAGATAAATAATTTCATGTCTACGTGGCCTCAGTTTTCTTATCTCTAAATTGGAATTACTTACAGTTAACTTTCATGAAGGAGTTGAGAGAAGTAGTAACCCTAGATTAGCAAATACATGTGGGAATAGCTCTGGTCTAACATTGATTAATTTCAGTGGAAATCAACTTTCCCTGCTTTACTTTGCTACTGTATGTGTTTTTCTGCTTTTCCTCAATAATAATCTAGATTTACTATCCAGACTGATCTAATTCCTCTTAAAATAGCTTTGCTTCTGTAAGCACAGCCTCACTTTCATGAAAGAAAAGTATATATATATATATATATATATATATATATATATATATATGTGTGTGTGTGTGTGTGTGTGTACTTTCAATGGAATTAGAATCATCAGTAGTACAAGAAATGTGGATTTCAGATCTAATCTAACCCCACATCCTTACATGGGTACCTTCTCACCTTCTCATCTAATGGATCTTTTCCCCCTAAGTGTCTCTGACTTTGGTCTATTCAACTCTCCAATTCATCCCATTACTTTAGTCACTTGATGACCTAGTCAGATAACCAAATGTAAGGAAAAAGAAAGGAAAGCTTCATCTTGAAGCTGTTTTCCTTGAACTGAACACCATAAAATGAAGGGGACAGAAAGGGTTTCCTGGTACATGAAGGGTGAATTGATTTATATCTGTATGCCACTGGAATTCAGTTTCAAAACTAATGATAGTGGCTTCACGTAGAATGGTTAATATTCTTCCCCACACCCTACAGGCCCCCTTTGGTCCTTAGCAAACAGAAATAAAAATGACCCCAGGAGCTAAAAGCCTCTACTGAGGCATTGGATCAATGACATCTTCTTCCTCATCTTATTTTATTTATTTATTTATTTTTGGTGGAACATCTTTTCCTTTAAAAAAAATAATGCTTGAGGGCAGCTGTCTCCTCCCAGCCTCCCCCCACCCCCTTTTGAATGTTGCTGATGTTAAAGTCCTCGCCCTGTTCCAATAACAGGCCACTACCATATAACTGGCTGGGCTTGGCTGCCAATCTATAATGTTTCTGGCCATGATTAATCTGATAAATAATAAATATATCAATCTAGTCTTTTAGACAAGGACAAATTCTTACCAGCGGGGAGGCATGAGGCCTCTTTTACAGCTGCCTGTAGTGCTGGAATTAATTATTTAATGCTTAATTCTTCAGGAAATGAGAAAGTTTTGATTAATGTTGTCCAGTGTCATTTCTTGCTTGTTTGATATGTGTCAGATAATTTTTCCTCGGCAGTTGCTCTGAAGAAGCCAGAGGCTACTGTCACTGGGATCAGACACTGAATTTCTAGAGATTAATTGAAGTGAAAATTTAGAGGAGAGCCTCAGAAGCGCCTGCCCAAGATAACCTTTCACAGGCTAAATTTAGCTTCATCTGGTAATGCTCGCCGCCCACTGCCCTGGTGTCACACATTTATTTTTAATGCTATGAGGAACTATATTTGGTTTCCTGTTGATTTTTTTAAAGCTGACTTCTCTTGTTGGCATGATTAAAACACTTAGTTGGAAAGTATTTGAATGGTATTTCCATCATAGGTAAAATACTGATGGACAGATATCAATGATAGATAATCCTTTATCAGTCCTATGCCAGAGTTCTAAATAACCTAGGATGAGTATTCATGACCAATAGGAGCAAAGTAGGTTCCCATTCAGCACAATTTGGGGTAAGAAATAGCTTGCTAATATCATTTGCTATATTAATTCCTATGTCGCAGAGTAATAGACCAAAAAGACATAGGACAATCTAGTTTGACCTCTTTGTCATAAGGTCTCTGATGGTCTAAGCTTCTAAAAGTGATTCTGACATGCTTTTTTACAATGTGGCAAAACATAAAGCGAGCATTTGTTTCCCTTAAAGCCTTGTTTAGGAAATCATGACCTAATCGCATAGACTATGATAAAGGGAAGGATTTTTGTACAGAAGGAGCATAGGAGACTTGGGTTTAAGTTGTAGATCTGGTCCTACCAAACTATGATTCTTGGGCAAGTTAATTTACCTTTTTTGAACCTCAGTTTTCTAATCTCTAAAATGAATAGATTTATTTTTTAAAGGTTCATTTTAACTCTCAAATTCTATGCTTCTAAGAATGGTCTGGCTTCTAAACCCTTTTTGTTGTCTCCTAGTTTGAGTCTATGGCCTTATTTTTATTTATAATCTTTGTACCACCCTTTCTTCCCCTTTCTCTCCATTTCGACCTCATATACTAGTTACACGTACCTAACTGTTTTGGTGTCCCAAAGACAAGGCTCAGTCATTGTCATGCATAATAATTTATAAAAATACCAAAAATATGTGCAAGTCTTTTACTTATTTACAAAAAAAGAACTTAATATGCTGATGGATGCCTTATGGGAGTAGATATTTTAGTTAGGCTACTTTTTCAAATCAGGAGTTAAAGAAACGAAATTTTCCAAAAGTTTATGGAGGAAGAGGAGAAAGGAAGAAAGGAAAAATATTTCTCTCCCCACTGAAAGTGTGGGAGAAAGAGGGTTGTGGTTCTTTTATTTGTTTGTTTTGTTTTTCTTTTTGTTTTGCATCTTCATAACTGTGGATAGAAAGTTGGAAATGGAAAACCAGGTTGTATGTTTTATAGAGCTGCGTGCTTTAGAGAACATCGAAATTAGTTCAGCCTCCAACCTGCAGGTCAGAGAATTACAAAATGTATAATCTGTTTATTTATCTAGTCATATTTCTATCATCTAACTAATTTAATCTTAGGGTATTAATTCTGCTTGTCTCAATTTATACTTCATTTCTAATATACACAAAATAACAGAAATTTCATCAGACCTTTTAAAATATTAATTGAATCATGAGTAGTAGTCAACTTTTTTTGCTATTATTTGTGCCCCGGAATATGGATATCGAAGGAAGAGAAGTCTGCTCTGTATGGTGTCAATCTTTCTTATATGAAATAATATAAACAAACATTTATTGTGCTAAGCACTATGCTGGGTATTCGAGATAGGAAGACAAAGCATAAATACTGCCCTCAAGGAATTTATAATCTATAGGGAGAGACAATATGTATTGCCCCTGTATGAGTATAAACAAAATAAGCATGTTCAAAAAATATACAAATAAATACAAGGTATTGGAGAGCAGAGGAGCCACTAGACTCTGGAGAAGCTATAAAAGCTTCAGGTAGGAGGCGGTCTTTGAGCTAAGTATGGAAGAAAACTAGTGATTCTCATAAGACTAGTTAAAGAGGGAATTCTTTCCATGACAGATGAGTATGGAAAGACAGTGTAATTACCATTCACTCCTATGGAAGCAGGAAGAGCTGGACACCCTCAGAAGCCTTGCTCCACAACTTTTCATAACAGTCATCAATAAAAGCCTTTCACTGTCTGTAGACACATTTTGGATACAATGGCCAAGTGTAGGATAGGATTCTTTTGGAGGGGGTTAGTGGATAAGAGTGGAAGAACCAAGATTGTGCAATCTAGCACAAGTGATCTAGCACAAATTTCAGCTCTGCTGATGTTCCAACCAAACCACATTAATTCATCTGAACTATTACTGAGAGACAGACAGAGACAGAGACAGAGACAGACAGAGAGAATTAGTGTGAATGTATATAGGGGTCACACACTGACCTCTGCCCAAATTAGAATAAAGTATTTTTTTAACTAAGGGTTCTGGTATTTTTTAGTGGGTCCCTTTCTTGGAAGGGGTAGGAGAAAATTGGTGCAAACAATGTCTGTGATTGTCTCCCTATGGACCTAGGTGTGTCTGGCTGCACATATACCTGAACAGAACTATAATACACATTGAGAAAGTTTTGTTTGGCCTCAGAACCTCAGTTGGTTCACAATGAATCACAATAATAAAGAAACTTGAGTGCTCACCACATGAGCATGGCAAAACACATACATAGACACATGTTTATATTAATGTTTCATACATGGTTTCTTCTCTCTTGACTAAATCAGTCTCTGACTTCAGCCATTCTAAAACCAAGGATGGGCAAAAAGGAAATAAGTCGTCATTGGGACTTGGGTTCCAACTTCGATTACACAGAGTAAGTAAGCTGCCTTAGCTAAAATCAAGACAAAGACAGAGGAAGAGGCTAGGCCGAACACAAAAGCAACTTTAGAAGTTGAATTTGTTTAGGGAATTTGTATTTTCTGCTGCTTTCTCCCAGAACCTATTTGCATTTTAAATAATTAAAACATTAAAACTGAAAAATTTATAAATGAGAGCTGCTAAGAGAATCCTGCTTGGCAGACAATAGAAAAGAAATGATTACCCTGCTAGGTTGGCTTTAATGTCATATCTGTCACTCTCCCCAAGGTAGGTTCATTACCATCTCAAGTGCACCCCTGCAATTTCCCCCAACATATAAGAATGGACCTACACATATGCATTCACACACACACACACACACACACACACACGCATGTTCCCTCCACCTACCTTTCTCTCTTTAACTCACTTTCTCTTCTGCTCCTAAAGACTTTATGCCTAGAGGACTTTAATCTCATTGTTAAGTCTCACTCAAACAGGATCTCTGCTGTTTCAATAATTTCCCCCTCCCCCTAGTTTTTTTTTTTAAGAAAAAAAGTTCATTTGGTTAAAAAAAAAAAGGGGCGAGGGTGGTGGGGGTGGCAGGGAATTCATGTGGAGAGTGACAGAACGCTTTGTCCAGCGCAGCTTTGGCTGCTTGTAACAAGCGTCAGGACATTAGACGCAACAAAAGCTGGATTGGCAGTATCATCAATCACTGCTGTGACAGTCGACTTCAGTTTGTTTGTTCCACTCTGCATAATAAGTGATTGGATCAGGTTTAATTAGATATTGGGTAATCAATCATTGCCAACAAGGCAACTCAGCTTGGGATCTAGATGCTGCAAGGGGAAGGAAAAAAAAAAGCAAATCTCATCTTGTGTGCATAAATACTCCAACATATAAGCACACACAGTGGTGTGTAACAGAGGAAAGGTATAGAGATGTCTGCACCATGGCACATAATAGAATAATTCACATCTGTACTACTTGTTACTAGACATCAGTGGTGTGACATTTTACTTTCACTGCATAATTACTTTTCAATATAATATAATATGCAGACCTGAGGGAGGAAGAGAAAGCAATTAAATTATGCACTGGTCCCTTCTCTTGTCGTCTTCACCAAAAGTGACCAGAAGTTATTGCTTCAGTGCATAGCCATTTGGGGGTTGATCAGAGCATAATGAAGGACATACTCTGACTTATCAACACCATTACAAACATCAGTGCCCATCTCAATGTTAATTCTTTCTCTTGGGGGAAGATGGGTAAAAAAGAAATTTCTGAATTTCTAGGACTTGTTTGCTGACGAAAGTCTAGGACCCACAAATTGCAATGCCCTGAATTACTGAGAATGGTGATTTTTTTTCACTAGTTCAATGGACCCGTATAGAGAATAGACCTGAACTATGGCATTTTCCCCCTCAAAAGAATATTACTAATCTTTACAGGAAAAATAGATAGGAGGCCTCATCATATATTATAGGATGCCAAAGGTTATGTCAATCCCTTTATGCATCTTATTAACAACAAAGGCAATTTCGTTTTGGATCTTGGGGACTTCAAGTGTTCATCTTAGTTTAGTGACAGAGTTGCCCTGTGACCCTGAATAATTACACATCAGTTTCCCCTCAGGGCCTTAGTCTGCTCATGGATAAAATGGGAATATCTATGTAGAGACTGATTCTACTTGTGGGCTTTTTTTTTGGGGGGTGGAGAGAACATTAGTTGTCTTCAAGCTCTGGGTGAACAGCTTTGTTATACTGCCCCCCTTCTTTAAGTTTAAAAGGGAAAATTTTTTCTTCCCAACTCCAATATTCAGATCCATTTGCTTTTGTACTCTATCATCCAATGACTTCTGAAAAAATACAGATGAGGGTAAAACAAATAGAACTATCACCATATGACCTGGTAATACTTGTTGAAAGAATAAATGAATACTGAATTGTCTTGCCAGGGTTTGGGTATATATGCTACAAATACAGTGGCATGACTTCTGTTCCAGAGTGTTATAAAGGTTCATGGACTTAACATTGACATGTACCTTAGACGTCAACTATTCAAACCCTCTCATTTTACAGATGAGGAACAGGTTACAAAGCTAGTAGGTTATGTTGCCAGGATTCAAATCTAGACCCTCTGACTCCAAGTCCAGCACTCTTTCTTTTGTCCCATGCTGGCTCAATTACTACTGATCAAGTACTCCTTATCGCTTTTCGCTAAGACTGGGAGCAGCAAAAGTGGGAGATACAGAAACAGAATTAATCAGATTTGGCTTACAAATGTAATTGTAAACTAATAATGACTTAGGCAGCAAAGAGTGTCACAATAGCAGAAAAATATGCAGAATGTATTATTTTAGCAAAATAGCATACAAATGAAAATTATATAATAGGATTTTAGGATGAAATGATCCATATAGGTAATTTGCACGTGAGGAACATGAGATCTAAAAGGTTAAATTACTTGCCCAAATTAATCCAGAATAAAATAAAATCTTCTATAAATTAGGCAGTCTAATAAGGCACTGTTCTCCTCCCATGAATCCCTTTTCTCCTAGTTTTACCACTATCAATGCCGTGTTATAGAAAGAGATGAGGCCATCTGCTCAGGGACAGGGGTGATAGTGTTAAACCCTCCCTCTTTCTCCTTTGGTTCTTAATGGTGCTGGATTTGTACCAAATGGATCAGCTACAAGTTCATTTTATCTAATTCAAATGGATCCTTACTACAGATAGCAATCCTTTTATTCTGATCTCTAACACATTTACATTGTATGTCTTCCAAGCTTCATCTTCTCTGTTCAAGTCTTCAGTGACACCCCTTAGCCCCTGTCTCTAAGCAGATGACCTTCCCCTCTATTGTACTCTACTCATACTCTACTCTAAGTAGAGGTGTGTGTGTGGGGCGGTGTTTCAGAAAATGGAGGCCAAGAGTTTTCTCATATTGCTTGCTCCACCCAGCAATCCTCCCTCCATCTTTATTTATCCTTTCCTACTTTGCTCTAATGTCAAAGAATTAACATGGACTCTTCTTTCCAAGGTTAACCTCTTTTCTTATATACTTAATTCCACCCTGTCCTTTCTTTTCCTAGAGTCTTTCCCATCAATCATTTCCTTTTTTATGTCTTCTTCAATATCTACTGGGCCCTTCCAAAGCTTAAAGAAGCATGTCTTTCTCTCATGATTTTAAACAAAAACAAACAAAAAATTTCCCTCAAACCTGGTATCCCTCAAACTTGAATACTATTGCTCTCCTTACTTTTACAGATAAATTTCTACAGGACCAGCCAATATTTGATATCTCATCCCTTCAACACACCTGGAAATCTAACTTGCAATCCCTCACATTGCCAAGACATCTCAGTCTTTGCCGAGCAACATTTTTTGCATATGCTTCTCTCTATCATCCTAATTCTGACCCACATTACTTCTAGCTAGAACTATTGTGATAATCTTTTAGTTGTTCTCATCACTTTCATTCCCTATTCTCTCTGATTCAACTTTTTACACCACTTTCTTAATAATCTTCCCAAGGCACATACATGAACATCAATGCATCCGTGCTCCCCCTGAGATTATCTCTAATTTATCCTTTATACATTTTGTTGGTATGTAGTTATTACAATCTATCTCCTACGTAAAACTTGAATTTTTGAGAACAGGAATTGAGTTTTTATTTTAATTTGTTTGTTTTAGTTATTTTTTTTTTTGCTTTGTTTTTTTCCTTTTGTCCTAGGGGTTTAGCACTGTTCCTGGAACATAATAGGAACTTAAGATTGTTGCTTTACTTGACCACATCAAGCCTCTGTCCAAAATCTTTCTGCAATTTATATATAAAATAAGATGCAAACTCAGCCTGGAATTTAAGGCTCTCTGATATCTAGTCTCAACTTATGTTTCCAGTCTTATTTCACAATATCCCTTTCTTGTATTCTGTGTTCCAGACTAACTGAATTCTAGCTGTTTTCCAAACTCAAAATCCCATCATTTGACTCCATGCTTTCAAATACTTCATCCACCATTCCAATTATGCCCTCCTTCTTCACCTATACCTTTCAAATTCCTTCTTTTCCTTCCCAGATAATCCCTGTGCCATGTTTTCCCCAAATATCCTCCCTTGACTCTGCCACCTCCCCAAATGAAAGCTTTCTCTCCTTCCTCAACTAAACCTAGAACACCTTTTCTATATCTCTTCCATGGCCTCATCACCACCATCCCACCCTTGCACTATAGTTATCTTTGTACATGTCGAAAGATTCTAGACATCTTGATGCCAGGGGTAGTGTCATTTTTTTATCTTTTTATCTCCTATCCCTAGCATGGCACATAATAAAAGATTACTGAATTGAACTTGATCCTATAGATAGTTCCTTAATAATGTAGGAGTACAGAGACTAACACTATTATTTTGTCAGGTTTAGATTCTTGACAGCATAATTGTTAGATGATCACAATGTAGTTACCATTGGTGGTATGTTAGGAAATGTATAAAACTGATTATGATATATTTACTAAAATATATAGTATATAGGGATAGAGAATACTGAATAAAAAATTGGGGTAATTATTTGGCTTATCTATTTGGCTAGAAATATAAGCATTCATTATCTATGTGACCCTGGGAATTTATGTTATTTTTATGGTTGTCAGTTGTCTCATTTGTGAAATGCAAGGTTTGAAATTCTGGATATCAATTTGGAAGTATAAAACAAAAGTGATTAGAGAGTTCTCTTGGGATATATGCTCACTATTAGACATACACTCCAAGCAGCTCAAAGGGAGAATCAATGGTTTGATATACATTAAAATGGTCATAGCCTGCACTTTTTATCGGAGCAAATCAGTGGAAGCAAAGTTGGTTCCCATCAGTTGGGGAATTGATGAAAAATAATAGTAAATTAATATAATCAATAATTATTGGTTAGAAACAAATGATAAACATGAAGAATTCAGAGATATGAAAACGTTTAAGTAGATTGATACTAACTGAAATTTACAGAACAAAATGAACAACACAGTAAATGACTGTGATGATACAAATATAAAGATAAATAAAAGGAACATGAGCTCTGAGAAACCAATAAAGGTTCCAAAGAAACAGACATCCCTCCTCTCAGTAGAGAGGTGGGGAACTACTAGAGCAGAATGTGGTATATGTTGTCAGACCCAGTCACTCTTTTAAATAATTGTGCTGAACTTATTTTCTTTGTTATAAAGAATTATTTGATACTAGGGTTAGGCATAGATAAAAGAGGAGTACTTCTGGAAATGACCATTATAAAAGTAAATAGCATTGATAACTTTTTTAAAATATTAAAGAGTGAATTGATCTAGATGTTTTCTAAGGTCTCTAAGTTTTACATCCTAAAGTTTCTCTTTTCCTAGTATTGAAACAATGGTAATCATCTAAGGGGGCCTACTGAAGTAGTTTGTTATACCAAATACTAGAGATGAAATTTCAGACATGGGGTTCTAGACCCATATCTGACCCCAGCTCTCCCATAGTCAACATGTCATTTAATCTGCCTATTGTGGTGCAGTTTTCCAATCACAAGTTATAGAGAATGGAATCTGATCACAGGTACATCGATTTAGAGATGAAAGGGCACTGGGAGGACATCTAGTCCAACTACCTCATTTGACAGACAAGGAAACTAAGCCTCAGGTAATTTAGGAAACTGGCCAAAGGTCATAGAGGTACTAAGTGACAAAGGGGAAATTTGAACCCAGATGTTTTCCAAATAATGAACTAAATTTACTAAGCTCTTTGGAAATAATGTCAAAAGTAAATCTCACTATGTTATACATCTTCAAAGTAATTTAAAATTATTCATAGCACTTCTACAAGGTACAAGAGAACTTGCAGTCTAAATACCAAGAAAGGACCAGGCTCTTTTCCATTTTAGTCAATTCCTGCAGTATGCCCATCACTGTTGACCATATTTTATTTTATTTTTTGTTTTGTTTTGTTTGTGGGGCAATGAGGGTTAAGTGACTTGCCCAGGGTCACACAGCTAGTAAGTGCCAAGTGTCTGAGGCCAGAGTTGAACTCAGGTCCTCCTGAATCCAGGGCCGGTGCTTTTATCCACTGTGTCACCTAGCTGCCTCTCTGTTGACTATATTTTAACTCCATTAATTAATGTATTCTTCTCTATATTTTTTTGGTTTCTCTACAAGAGATGGGTGCTAACTACTTAAGATATAATATCGATAATGATGATAAAAATGATGATGGCAATGAGACTTAACAATGAATCCCTGGCTCGGGACCTTTGTGTTTGTCTCATTCCATGCATATATTCCCTCCTCACATCTCAGAATCCCTCTTTACTTAAAGAACCAATTCATATGCTGCCATCTTTCATGAGGCCTTTTGTGACCTCCCCAGCTGCTACTGCCTTTTTCAACAAATTTTCTTTGATTCTGTTTATAATTTGAGGTGGTGTTGTTTGGAATAATGGACAGAATACTTGATTTTAGGGATACATAAGTTCCAATGTGGCTCCAGACACATGATAGTTGTGTGACAGTGAGAAAATCATTTAACTTCTGTCTGCCTCAGTTTCCTCAACTGTAAAATGAAGATTATAATGCCTTCTAGGGTTGTTGTGAGCATCAAATAAAATGGTCCCTGGCACATAGGAAGTGCTTAATAAACGGTTGTTTCTTTTCCTTCCTATATCTCTAGAAATTCTATACACTGATAGAAGAATGTAGGTTCCTTGAGGTACAGGACTATTTCACTTTTATCTTTGTATCTCCAGAGTCTATTCATGTATAAGTGATTCATCTATAAGTACTTAATAAATGTTTGTTTAATGATTGATTCCCTTGAATTAAATAAGTACAAAATTTTTTCCCTCCCACTTTAATTTGGTACTGCAGTTTCTTGGTACACAGTCAATAAATGAGTTACATACAGACAATTGCAGATTGGTTTGATATTCAGAATACTGGTCCTTTCCCCAACAATATAAGAATGGTTTGGGGGACATTGGTCCTTCTTAAAAAACACTGAGAGCCTTTTATTAAAGGCTGTGACCCATAGTTTCTTCTTGAAAAGTAACTTAGGATAGTTCTAGTGATCAAGAGAATCTACCTTGGGCTATAAAACAGTTGGAAACATCCATGAACTGGAGGTTTCATTTGCTGCTATAGATATTATCAAAGATAAAGACTGAACTGGTAAACTCCTAAGGAAGCTATACAATGACCAGAAAGTTCTGCTGGGACTCTGAAAACTCTTTCATCTTCTCTGAGGTCTGGCTGACCCAGCTCAGCACAGACCTCTAGAATATCGCTCCTTTCCATTCATGTTACCCATTTCGGAAACCTCCAGAATAAACCAAAGAAAAGAGATAAACTCAGGAATTTGGAGTTTAGAATCTTACAGTCCCCACAACACTACTCACTCAGCTATGTATAGTTGCTAACTAGCCAGTACTCCTTGTATTAACCAAGATAATAGTTTTTTAAAAAGTGCTGAGGAACTTTTTCTTTCTTTTCCTGGACACATTTCTCATACCCTGTGTTAATTTAGAACATACACTAGAACAAGGTTAATGGGATTTCTATAGTTTTCTGAAAAAAATATGAGTTAAAGTAATATGTAAATAAAAACAGGAAAATATTTGTCCAGAAATAATATTTCCTTATATTAATGAAATTTTATTAATTACTGGGATGTTCCATTAAAATTCTAAATTAAATAAATTTTCCAAATTTCTTAAAGTATTCACTATTATCTTCAGCTAAATTTTGACTATTGATTAATCTGCCTTAACTATATATTCAGCACCATTTCTTAAGGTTGTTTTGGAACTCTCTAGAAGAAAAAAAATCATTAAGTAAATAGTGTGAAACAACTTGAAAATTTATGTTAACGCAGAAAAATGCAGACTGGTATTTTAGAACTAGAAGGCACCTCATATCTAGTCCAATCTCCTTATTTCACAGATGAGAAAAATTGGAGGCCATGGAGCTAAAGTGATTTTCTCAAAGTCTCAGAGAAGAAGGATTTGAACTAATCTCTAGGTTCATTGCATTTTTCACTGTTTCCTGCAAATCTATGTGGTTCTACCAGAATCAATGGAAAGAGTATTGGTTTTGAAACAAGATTAACTGGATTTGAATCTTGATTCTATCCCTTACTAACTGTGTGAATTTGAGAAAATTATGTCACCTCCCTTGACTTCAGTTTCCTTATCTTTGAAATGAAGGTGTTAGAGAAGAATCATCGATGGATGTTGTATATTATCAACTCTGATACTTTAGGGGTTACAAGTAGGGAAACAGACATAAAGAGGTTAAATGATTTGCACAGTGTTGAGAGTGGGTGTTTGGGGGCAAAATACAAGCTCAGATCACCTAGCTCTTTCAACAAAATGACCTCTAAATCTCTTTCCAGCTCTAAATTATATACATGGACATATCTCACATAATTCATAAGGGGGCTAAAGAAGCAATGGAAATGGTAGCAATAAATTCTACTTCTGTAGCCATAACAGTTATGTCATTTTAATTCTATAAAGACAGGTATACCCAATCTCAAAAATTTGGAATGGTTTAGTATAACTGGAAGACATTAAGGTTGTTTGCTACAGTTTCAATATCTACTTCATGATTTTTAATTTAGTAAACCCTGAAAGAGATTGAGTGATACCCAGAATCCTGACTTGTATTTAGACCTCATGGACAAATAATGTGATGAAATATGTCCAAACATCCAAAATGATGATTCCCTGCTATCCTTTTCTTTGGTAACTTTCCAAACCACTTTATTCAGGGAAGGATGACACCTTTCTGCATAATGGAGAAAGGATCACTCAGTAACAAGGACTTGTTTGTGGAACAGATTTTGCAATGTTTCTGCAAGTTTTTGCATAGACTCAAGGGTAAGGAACTTAGTATATTCTGGTGTGTGGAGAAACCAAGAACGTAGAGCCCCTGGTGTACAGAGAAGGTAGACTCCACAAAAGAAAGGTAATAAATTCTCACTGAAAGAAGTACACTAAGGGTAAGCACTCATAGGAGCTTAACTGAAAGATTTGAGATGCTTAGAGCTAGAGTTTGGGTTGGTGAGAAGTATTAGAATTCATTCAGGCCTATCCACTCACTTTACAGATAAGAGAAGTATGAACTAGAGATGTAAAGCAACATTCCTGAGGTCACACAGCAAGTTATTGGCAGAGCTGAACTGCCTAAATTTGGTCTCCTTATACTCAGTCTGGACTATTTCCATTATATCATATTTCTTTGGCTTTAAAAGTCAGGGTAGACTTTGGACAGTTGAATCCAGAGTTGGGTCCAACCTCTTAACTGCACCCGTAAACAGGTAAGGTACAAGACAAAAAACACATTATCTTTGATTAGGTGGTTCTTTGAAGCAATTATATAAAATGCTGAACTTGGAGATAGAAAGACCTGAGCTCAAATATTACATCAGATTAATACCAGCTGCATAACCTTGGCCTTGGTCAAGTCACTTGACTACTTTAATCCCAAGTGCCCTTTTTTGTAAAATGGGATAATAATAGTACCTGGATCACAAGGTGGTTGTGAAGATCAAATCTGTCTCTCTCCCTTTTATCTCTCTCTCTCTCCCTCTCTCTCTCTCTCTCTCTCTCTCTCTCTCTCTCTCTCTCTCTCTCTCTCTCTGTATGTATGTATAATCAGTTTGCAAATCTTAAAATGCTCTATAAATTCTAGCTACTATTATATTAGCTATTTGCACTTCCCACGGTATGGAGATCATTGCCTGCTGTCTTTTAAGTAGTCTTTCCTAAATGGGTAAATGGTAAATTGAATGTGCTAAAGAGTTTCTTTGATCCCTGGCTGAATTTTTTTTTAATCTTGTATTTCTTGTCTGAATGTTTTCTTAAGTGCTAAACTGAAATAAATAACCTTAGCTGACAGTATCTACACACTTTGCGCCCGATCTTCACTTTATTTGTCTTTTTTGTTCCCTCTAGGCCATGTGAGGAAAAGGTTTTCCCGTCTGTCCTCAAAGCTCATTTTATTTAATCCAGGATTAACTGTGTTGTCTTTCTTTACCTTTTCAAGTACTGTAATGTCTTTTTCCCCCCAATGCAATGATGAGAAAGGAATTGAGTACTTAAAGTGCTTTAAGTTTGGGCCACAGTAATACAAAAATCTTACTATATCCTCCTGGGACTTGGAGTATACTCAAATTCTTAACTCTACATGTAAGTGTGTCTTTATAAAAGGATGTTTTGTTATGTATGTGGATGGGGGTGGGGATAGAAACAGAATGGAAATGGAGAATTGGAGGTGGGATTTTTTTGTTGTTTTACTTTGCTTTCTTTTCTTTTTTTTTTTTTTAAAACTACCCGTCATCCTGACATTGTTAGAGAGATGGCAAATAAAGCTTCAAGGTCCTTTCGGGAAAGTCGGCTTTCTCTGACTGCTCTTACCACATTCATTTCACACTTTGATTCTGTGTTTCCAAGACATGGCTTTGTGCTATGAGATAATGTTCCATTTGTAAAAGGGAAGGTTTCTAAATAGGGGTTAGCTGGGTTAGGTAGAGGAGATTGAGAAGGTTGGCAGCATAGGACAAAAAGGGCTTTAGCAAGGAATAGAAAGTTAGAGTATGTTTGGTACATCATCACACAGAAGTCAGACACAATAAACAATAGAACCACTTCAAGGTTATGTGTGGATCGTGCAGAATGGACTGTCAGTACCAGGGATAAGAGGATGAAGTAAAGGAGGCAAAGATGAGCCTAGTTCTAGTTGGATATGCTCTTTAAGAGTTGTTGCTTGGTTTCATTCATCTCTTTCTTCCCCGCCCCCAACCAAACCTTACCCCCAGTTGGAAAAATCAGCCCAAAACATAGAGGGGAAAATGTGCTACTAAAAATGAGATTAAAAGAAAAAAATTGTTTGACCCATTTTTCTTTTGGCTTATAATCCTTAAAGTAAAATTGTGAAAATGGCAATATTAACTTTGGTCCTTTCATCTCCTTTCCTCACACTTCTCCTTTCTTTGACCTCTGCCTTTCTTTCTTTCAAAAATATTAATGTATTTTAAACATTATCAATGTTTATCCCCCACCCTCTGAGAAGGTAAGCAAAATGATACTGATTATACATGTAAAATCATATAGAACATATCATAAAAGAGCAAGAAAAATAAAGCAAGCAAGAAAATGATACTTCAGTTTGTACTCAGAGTTTATCAGTTCTTTCTCTGCAGGTGAAAAACATCTTTTCATCATGAGTCCTTTGGAACTGTCTTGGATCATTACACTAATAAGAGTATTCAAGTCTTTCTCAGTTCATCATTTCAACATTCCTGTTATTGTGCAGAATAGTGTTTCAGTTCTTCTCACTTCATTTTGCATCAGTTCACAGAGGTCTTACCATATTTTTCTGAAACCACCCCCCTCATCATTCCTTGTAGCACAATAGTATTACATGTCACATCTTGTTCAGCCATTCCCCAAATGAAGGGCATCCCCTCAATTTCTAATTCTTTGCCCTCTAATTCTTCCCTCTTTGAACCAATTATGATGAGAATGAGGTTCATGCATTACCTGCCAATCCCATCTTTTCCCCTTAACATTGTAAAAATTCTTCCTTTTCTGCCTCTTTTAGGTGAGATTATTTCCCCCATATTCCCTCTCCCTTCCTCTTTATCCCAATACATTTCCTTTTCTCACTCCATTTTTTTGAGGTCATCTCAACATAGTCAACTCACATGCATTTCTTCTGTTAGTATAGACTCCTTCTAACTGCCTTAAGAGTAAGGAAATCCTTAGGAGTTGCATTTATCATCTTCCCATATAGGAATGTAAACAGTTTAACTTTGAGACCTTTATGGTTTTTTTATTCATGTTCATTTTTTATGTTTCTCTTGAGTTTTAATATTTTAAAGGCAGATTTTTATTCAACTTTGGTCTTTACATTAGGAATGCTTGAAAGTTCTCCATTTTCTGTACTGACCATCTCCCCCCGCTACCCCCCAAAAGTTATACTCAGTTTCCCTGGGTAGGTGATTTTTGGTTGTAATCCTAGCTCCTTTGCCTTCTGCAATACAATATCCCGAAGATTCAACTCCTTCAGTGTGGAAGCTGCTAAATCTTGGGTGATCATACCTATGGCATCATTTTTTGAATTGTTACTTTTTCATTGCTTACAACATTTTTTCTTGACCTGGGAGTTTTGGGATTTGACTATAACATCCTTGAAAAGTTTCATTCTCTTTCAGGAGGATATCTATGAATTATTTCAATTTCTATTTTACCCTCTGGATCTAAGATATTAAGGCAGTTCCCTTTAAAATTTCTTTCTTCCCCCCTTTTCCTTTCTTAATACTATTTTATTTTTTCCAGTTACATGTAAAGATAGTTTTCAACATTCGTTTTTATAAGATTTTGAGTTCCTAATTTTCTCCCTCCCTCAATTCCCTTCCCCCTCCCCAAGAGCAAGCAATCAGATATAGGATATGTTATATATGTACATTCATAATAAACATATTTCCACATTAGTAATATTGTGAAAGAAGAATCAGAACAAAAGGGAAAACCTCAAGAAAAAAAAAGAAGAAGAAGAACAACAAAAAATGAAAAATACTATGGATTGGGCAGCTAGGTGGTGCAGTGGATAGAGCACCAGCCCTGGATTCAGGAGGACCTGAGTTCAAATCTGGACTCAGACACTTGACACTAGCTGTGTGACCCTGGGCAAGTCACTTTAAGTCCAATTGCCTCACTAAAAAAAAAATACTATGGGTTAATCTGCATTTATATTCCACAGTTCTTTTTCTGGATGTGGAAGGTGTTTCCCATAATGAGTCCTTTGGAAATGTCATGGATCATTGTATTGCTGAGGAATGCAAAGTCTATCACAGCTTATCATCACACAATGTGCTGTTACTCTGTACAATATTCTGGTTCTACTCACTTCACTTATCATCAGTCTACTTAAGTCTTTCCAGGTTTTTCTGAAATCTGCCTGCTCATCATTTTGTATAGGATGATAGTATTCCATTCCATTCATGTACCACAAGTTATTCAGTCATTCCTCAATTGATGGGCATCCCCTTTATTTCCAATTCTTTGACAACACAAAGAGAGCTGCTATAAGTATTTTGGTACATGTGTGTCCTTTTAAACCCTTTTTTATGATCTCTTTGGGATACAGACCTAGTAGGGTATTACTGGGTCAAAGTGTATGCACAATCCCATAGCCCTTTGGGCATAGTTCCAAATTGCTTTCCGGAATGGTTGAATCAGTTCCCAACTCCACCAACAATGCATTAGTAGTCCAATTTTTCCATATCTTCTCCAATATATATTATTTTCTTTTTTTGTCATATTAGCCTATCTGCTGATTGTGAGGTGGCATCTGAGTTATTTTAATTTGCATTTCTCTAATCAATAGTGATTTAGAACATTTTTTCATATGGCAATAGATAACTTTGATTTCTTCATCTGAAAATTGCCTGTTCATATCCTTTGACCATTTCTCAATTGGGGAACTTTTTGAAATATGTCTAATCTATTTTTTATTCATGGATTTCAGGTAATCTAATAATTTTTTTAAAAAAATTATCTTTCCTGGATATATTTTTGAGAGGAGTCGTTTTTCCAGTGGGATATTTCACATTATTTTTATATTTTTTTATTTTAAAAAGTTTTATGTTTTCTTGATGTCTCATGGATCCATTAGCTTTCACTTATTGAATTCTAATTTAAAGGATTATTTGCCTCAGTGAGCTTTTTGTACCACTTTTTTTTCATTTGTTCTCTTCTGCTTTGTAATGAGTTCTTTCCTTCAGTAAATGTTTGTATCTATTTTACTATTAAGCCAATTCTGTGTTCAAGGTGTTATTTTTTCAGTACTTTTTGTGCCTCTTTTATAAAATTGTCAATCCCCTTTTTATAATTTGATAAATTTATTTTGTCAATCTAATTTATTTTTCCATTTTCTCCCTAATGCTCTTTTTTTTTTTTTTTGAGAGGCAATGGGGGTTAAGTGACTTTCCCCGGGTCACACAGCTAGTAAGTGTTAAGTGTCTGAGGCTGGCTTTGAACTCGGGTTCTCCTGAATCCAGGGCCGGTGCTTTATCCACTGTGCCACCTCCCTAATGCTGCCCCTCTCCCTAATGCTCTTATGCCTTTCTTTAATTCTTCCAGGGATTCTTGTTGGACTTGAATCCAATTAGCATTTTTTGAGGCTTTTGTTTTGGAGGTTTTCACATTGTTGCTTTCTTCTGAATTTTTGTCTTGGTCTTCCCTACTGCCATGGTAGCTTTTTATGGTCAAGTTCATTTTTTTTGTTGTGTTGTCAGTTCATTTCCCAGCCTGTTTCTTGACTTTCAACTTTATTTAAAATCGTACTCTGCTCACCTAGGGTTGGGGAGACATTGTGCCAAGCTTCTGTTTTGCTTGTTTTTGTTTTTTGGTGCTCCTGCTTCCAAGAGCTGGTTCTAAAGATCTGCAAGTTTTCAGTGCTTCCTAGGTAGTATCACCTGGGGAAAGATGTGGTCACAGATCTCTTGGTCTATACTCTGTTGTTTACCAGGGTGGGCCATACTCTACTTCTGCAAGCATTAGTACTTCTTTTGGCCATGGAACTCTAACCAGGTTCCCGCCCCTCCTGTGGCCACAAGTGCTAATGCTCATTTCTGCCTTGGAACTTTGACTAGGGCCACTGCTTTCTTGTGACCAACCAGAATCGCTCCTCTCTGCCATAGAACTATGACCCAGAATTGGGTATGGGCCATAGAGTTGCCAATCAGCACCAGGTTCACCCAGTGTCAGCTGAGGGACTCTCTCTCTCTCTCTCTCTCTCTCTCTCTCTCTCTCTCTTTTTGTGGGGCAATAAGGCTTAAGTGACTTGCCCAGGGTCAAACAGCTAGTAAGTGTCAAGTGTCTGAGGCCGGATTTGAACTCAGGCCTTCCTGAATCTAGGGCCAGTGCTTTATCCACTATGCCACCTAGCTGCCCCCATGTACTCTCTTTCTGATTAGTTGTCTGACTCCTTTTGCCATCTCTGGGATAAGAGATCCTAAAGTTGCTATTGTTGCTAGCACTGATGCTGCTGCCTCTGTCACAGCCAACTCTATTGCCTGATGCTGATGCTGCTATCATATTCTCTCTGTTGAAGTTCAATAAATTTATCTCACTAAATTTCTTTCAATGATTTAATATTCCTTTCTTCCACTTACCCCATCTTTTCCTTCTCTGCTTCATTCTTACCCTCTCCATGTCCTTGTACAAATTTAAATTATTTTTCTTCTTCCTTTTCTTTTTCTTCTTCTTTCCTCTTCTTTGTACTTCTCCTTTCTCTCCTCTTTCCTCCTCTTCCTTTGGCTTTCCTCCCTTCTTCCATATTCTTTTAAAATAAAACCTAGAAGGCCTCTTCTAATACCCTACTTGCTCCAGAGTTCCAGAATCTAGGGTTAAATCTCCACTTACTGCCTATGAAACCAGGCATAAGTAAAATAGCTTTTGTGGGTCTCAAGAGCTCTCATCTCTAAGATTAAGGGACTGGAATAGATGACCCCTGAGGTGTTCTTAAGCTCCGGTTCTATGATTCTGTAACAGGGAGAGGAACTTAAATTTGGGGCATATATCATTGTCTCTTTGTACCAGAGGAAGTATAAACATAGTACAATCTCTGCTAATCACTAGAACTTGCCTCAGGTCCTTTGTATATGTTAAAGCTGTCAACCTAAGTTAACTTTGTTCCTTTTGTTGCCTGTTCTTATTGAAAACTACACTGGAAAGGGTATGGAGATTGAGTCCCAATAAACATTTTCTTTAATACTGGGATCCTATGCCTTTTTCTTTACTTTCTATGTTTGCTTTTCCTCTCATTATAGGATATTTCATATCTAGCAACATTAGTTACATCCTGTAATTTTGCCTAGGGGGCAAATAATAGGAGGCAGTTTGGTAGTATAGAAAGAGGATTGGCCATGAGGTCAGAGGACTTGGTTTGAAATCTGACTTCTGATCCAATTTCTTCATCCTTAAAATTAGGGAGTTGGGCAAGATAACCTCTGTGGTTCTTTCCATGCCTAGGTAATGACCTTTCTTAAGCTGTGGATTTTGAAAGTAATTTTCTGAAAAAAATCCATTTTCAAGCCACTTCTGTTCTTTTCCCAATTCTCTTCTCTCATTGTTCATGAGACTTTTAAAAAAGAAATTGATCTACTTGTATTGTGCCTCTTCACTATACCATCTCATGGGTCTCTGGTCTTATGGTCTGAGAAGCCTCAACTTCTAGTGAAAGTCTTTGTTTTCAACACACCCAGTTTGGTGTGACATAGATATCCCATTCCCATTTAAATCAGGCTTGTCATGCCTCATTCAACTTACCAAACTTTCTTCCTTATTCCTTTGCACAAATTTAACACCAAATGTAAGGGTGGTCTACTTGTTTGTCTGAAGGACTGGGGATGTCAACTTCTCACCACATTCTACCACTAGATGCAAAACTGTTTCACAAAATTAGATACCTATCATAAGAAGTGGAGGGGCAGCTAGGTAGTATAGTGAATAGAGTGCTGGGCCTAGAGTCAGAAAGAACTGAGTTCAAATCTGGCCTCAGATAGTTACTAACTGTGTGACCATGGGCATGTGACTTCTTTAAAATGAGATAGAGAAGGCAATGGCAAATCTCTCCTGTATTTTTGGCAAGAAAACCAAAAAGGGGATCACAAAGAGTCAGACATGACTGAAATTATAAAATTTAAAATTGTTGCCTAGAAAAATTGATTTCAAGTTTTATTCACATTGAAAACATACCCTCATCTATCTACATATTGGATTTGAACATACATATATATGTGTGTGTATATGTATGTATATGTGTGTATGTATATATGTATGTATGTATGTGGTGTCTTCCCCAAATAGATTTTAAGCTCCTTGAAGGCAGGGACTTTTTTGCTTGTTATCCTAGCAAAGTGTCTAGTACATAGTAAGTGCTTAATAATGCTTTTTGATGTTAGATTGATATAATTATCTTCCTGAATGAGATAGTTTTGATGTGAGGCTATTAAAAGGACAGAATCATCTCTAAATTCCCCTTCTTTCTACCATACGTACACATGCACACACATAAACACCGATAATTTAAATAATTTGGAGATCTCGAAAAAAAACGATGAGAGCTACAGAGTCTATCCTTTTATAATGAGGAAGAGACACCAAAAGACTGAGGTTCTGAAATGCAGATAAGTGGGAAGAAGGGACAGAGATGTGAGAGAAAAGAGGTTTGGGCAGATCTTGCTTTCTTATCACTGTACATGCCACCAGCACAGATAAAAACACTGTTGTAAGTTCAAAACAGCTGCAAACAAATGTTTGATTGGGGATAAAATATGCCAAGGTGACAATATCTTGCTCTTCCTGCTTTTCAGGGACCATCATTAAAAATGCAGTAAGGCTTGGGCAGGCCCAGAAGGCCCTAGGTTCTCTCAAGGTACAAGAAAGAGAGAGAGACAAGTTCACAGGATGTCAAGAACAATATCCATTTATGTTTACTATTCAATCCCACTGAGTAACCTTTCTCTGCATGCTTATACTAAAGGGCTAGTGAACATTACCAATGGGAGTTAGAGGAGGGAATAGTCCTAAATAAAATGGGTGGGAATAAGAGAGCACTAACTGAAGAAGATTTAGGGGAAATTATTTATATAGCTATACTTTCATTAGTCAAAGGAATGGGGCCTCCATTTTCTGATAGTTGTCTACCCTGACATATTCTGCTAAGAAAATAGTCATTGTGTAAAATATGGTAAAGCTGTCTTCAATTTTGTGTTGGGAATTTTTTTCTTTAATAATATATTGATGTGAGCAGCTTGAGCATGCCAAACAAATTTTCTACATAAAAAGTCAACTGTCGGAATGAGGCTCATCAATCTGGAAAAGTGCACTCAGGTAGAACGCCTCTCAGGGAGGGATCCCTGGCAGCCATATTGTTCAGAGGGAAGGGACTACTCCATCTGATGCTCTCATAAATGTTTATTAAAGAGCATTTCTGCCAGCTTACAAAAAAAGCAGCTGTGTTGCCACAGCGTCAGTAATTGACTTTTCAGTGATATGGTGATAGGGCTTTCATGGGGTAATTGAACTGTAGGAATTTCTGCAGAAGAACCTACATTGAAACACCTGGGCAGGAACAAGTAGCCAAACTACAACAAATGCTGTTTCATACTGCGACAGTGAATTCAGGACTATTCATTTCAGGAGACCTTGCCACAGTCTTCCAGGCAGTCAAATGCTCATTTCTTGTTCTTTTCCTCATGGGATATCCTCTATTAGAAGAAGAGAAAGTTAACATATCCTGTGCAGGCACCTTCCAGGTAGAAGGTCTGAATGGCAAAACCTTGGAAATATAATGTCCCCCAAGATCTGACTTTTAGAGTAAGGTACTGGTGGTGAGGAATGACAGAAATGAATGGATGCAATGGTCCTACTTAGTTCCCTGCTCTTCCTACCCTGCTCATAAACTTTGATTCTACTGTCTACCTACCCATTCTTTTACCATTTTAGAGAGAAAGAATGAGAAGGGGAATTTAAAATGAGAGACAGACAGAAAGCACAAAATTGCATAGAATGATTTTAAAATGTTCATCCTCTTAGAAGACTTAAAGAAACATTTGTTGTTGTTGTTCAATTGTGTCCAACTTTTTTGTGACCCCATTTGGGGTTTTCTCAACAAAGATATTGGAGTGGTCTGCCATTTCCTTCTCCAGATCATTTTACAAACGAAGAAACTGAAACAAACAGGGTTAAGTGATTTCACCAGGATCACACAGCTAGTAAATGTCTGAGGCCAGATATTAACTTAGGAAGATGAGTCTACCTAACTTCGGCTCTAGTGCTCTATCTACCATGATGTCACCTAGTTGCCCCAAAGCAGAATTGAACTTAACCAAATAAAAGGGGCACTTTTCTCTACATGCTCTTCTTCTTAAACCTCTTGAATTATCTCTGTCCACCAGGTCCCCCAAATCAACTCATATAATAGATGGGACTTCTATGACTTCTCCTATTCCTATCACCACTACCATAACCATCACAATCATGCCTCTTCTTCCTCCTAATACTCATATACCTCACAAAGACTGGTGGCAAAAATGCAATTTTGGATTTCATACGAATTTGTTTCTGCCTTTACCACCTTACTCTTCCTCCAGGAGAAAAATATTAAAATTATTCATTAATAAGTTACTCTTCCTTTTCCCCTCTGTTCCTACCTTTCTTCATTTGGAAGATGTATCATGTTCTCTTCTACTATGTGACCCCTATAAGCCTCCTGTTGAATCACTAATAAGATAGATCTCTGTTATATGCTAAGAGGTATTCTATGTTTAAAAACTAATTCATACAAAGGTGTGCATCCCTGATAATTCCTTTGGTAAGTTAGCCATACCTAGACTTTGGTTTGTTAAAGAGAATATTGTTTCACTGAAAGGAATAAATGTCTAATGATAGACTTTCAGACATTGTGAGAAAGTAGGAGGAAGGACTTTTTAGTGTGGAGCAGAGCAAGGAAGCTCCTCAATCCCCCTAAATTATACTATACTATTTCTATACAATTACTCATTTAATTTAATACTGTAAGCTTGTTCATTAAAGTCTGTAAGGTAACACTTCATGTAAGCATGATCTAAATAAACGACATCTTAGGTCTTCAAATCATATTGGCGACTTAAAATGACAAAGTGAAATATAAGCTTCTACAATAACTTAGGGATAGGTTGACATGACATGTGCTATGGTCTTAATGAAAATCTAACAAAAACATTAACATTATTCTCAGAAAATAGCTTGTTAAACATAGTTGGAAATACACATATGAACGTATATGCCTATATGCATTTGCATTCATATACACAATCATGTGCACATATATGAAGTGTGATACGTTACCTTTAAATTACTTCTAAATTAGCATTTCAAATTACTTATTATTTACAGAAGAATATATGCTCTTTGAGGATAGGGGCTATTGTTCAATTCATCTTGTCTTTGTACCCCTAGTGCTTAACACAATAAATTACATATGGCAGAAGCTGAATAAATATTTCTTTCTTTCTTTTTCTTTTTTTTTTGGGGGGGGGCGGGGGGGGGAGGGGAGGAACAATGAGGGTTAAGTGACTTGCCCAGGGTCACACAGCTAGTAAGTGTCAAGTGTCTGAGGTTGGATTTGAACTCAGGTCCTCCTGAATTCAGGGCCAGTGCTTTATCTACTGCACCACCTAGCTGCTCCTGAATAAATGCTTTTTGTGGCTTTATTGCTGCAGATACTCTCTTCAGCCCTGTAGATTGTAGCACCCATGCAACTTAGTTCAATTATCTTCATGAATTACAAAGACAACTCAGGCAACTAGTTCTGAGATTCTGTGCTTCTGTAATTCTGCCTAGAGGGCATGTTGTCTTCAGGCCTCTGGAGTTCTATGGGGACCCAAACCACAAAGTATCCATGGGAAAAAAACAAAACAAAACAAAACACTGCATATATTAAGAGCCCACACTTTTTGTCTTTATATTAGGTGGCCTCTGCTTCTGGTCTTATCTTTTAATGTTCACCTCCATATCTATACCTCAGTACTTTGGTGCATCAAAAAATGGCCAGAGGGGTGAAGAACAGGTTGACCCAGCCTTTGGAAGTCTCTCCAAGCTGCTCACAGACTAGAGACACAGTGACACTGCTATCTATTTACATGGCCTTGGGAAGGCATGTTTTTCTACATTCATAAAACCCTAGACTGGGAAGCTTAGCACAATGAGACTTTTTTAAAGACTACAGTCAGCAAGAAAAGTGTTACCTAATTCATAAGTATACAGTTTAATAGTACATATATATAAAAGTGCATAAGTGATATATAAGATTCATAAGTGTGGTATGCATATGTCTTAAACATTTAATAAGTAATCAAAAGTACTACTATTTGTTCACATATGTATGTTGTGTGATATCTAATTCAAATTAGCGCAGTTCCTGATGCACAATAGGTACTTAACTGTTTATTGCTTGCTTGAAAATCTTTTACTTACTGTATGATCTTCTATGTGAGGTTATTTCACTTGCAATTCCACGTTTGACCAGATCACACAAGTGACTTAACAGTGATTTATTTCCTTTCCAACAGAGATATCTCAAGGAACTTATTAAGGAGTTGAGCACACCTGAAATTTTTATGGGCACCCATTCACACAAGTACACACACATTAAATAGTGAACAATGTTAAATGGTATGTATGACTGTCAAAACATGTAGTAACAACAATAAGTGCTATTGGATTTTAATTAATGAAAAGATCAGAATGGACTCAAGTGGTCAAGGAAGGTCTCTAGAAAGATAAATGAAGATAAGGAGATTGGTTATTTAGAAGAGAAAGCCAAGATCTTATCATGGGAAATAATAGCAAAAAAGGCAAGATATGTAGGAAGGAGACAATTATAGAGACCCTTAAATTCTGAGCTGAGTTTGTATTTTATCCTAAGGATTTGTCAGTAAACAGAAATTTTTATTCAGGAGATTAATATGGCAAAGTGTTATCTAATTCACAAGTATGCAGTTTAATAGCACTTATATACATAAGTGTATGTTATATATAAGATGAATAAGTATGACATACATTTTTTGAAGCTTCATCTGGTGGTAGATTGTAAGATGCATATAAATGTTCATACACATATACACACAAATATGTATATAGGCATAGTTTACATATGTGTACTATTTAAATAGGGATTTAAACATACAGAAAGAAATCCCTGTACTTGCAGGGAACAAAAGATGGATTTTGCAATTACTTCTAGGTAAATTCTTAGGATATTTCTTATACTGTGTCTATCACAGACATACATGCACATTCAAAACAGATATAGCTTACTCATATGTCTATTGTTTGGATTTACCTAAGCCATATTTTAGAAAGCATGTGAATATGTTTATCTGTATATGTACATGTATGCATATGTAACATATGTAGCAATATGCACTGAATAGATATGATAAAAATGTCTCTATCTCAGTTCAGAAATGCACTTACATCCTGTTCCTTATTCATTCCTTTGGAGGACACTGTTTGCCTTTCAAAGAGCTAAAAGACTTATCCCATCCCTCCTCATTGCTTTATTTTCACTATCTCTCATAGGTTTTTCTCCTGCTTTCATTTTCCTTGCAAAAAAGAAAGACAAGAAAATGTGCATAAAACATTATGAGTTACAGATTATTCTTTTAAGAAACAATGTATAGATGTATATGTGTATATATATATATATATACACACACATATACATATATACACACAGTCAAAATGTATCATTTTGGTTTTTTATGAAATTTTAAATTTCACAAGGAAATTCAAGGTTGAGATTTCACTATTAAGAAAGATTTTTTTAAAAACTTGTTGTGGACTGCAGGGATGGGGTTAGGAGTGGGCAAAGAATGTAAAAAATGAATAATACTGTGAAGATAGAAGTGAGGAAGAACTAGAAGACCGTAAGTGTTTCTAGACAGCAATGGGTAGTTTTACCAGAGCTAATCATTCTCTTCCTTTCTGTTCAAGCTACCTATGATTGCTGTACCTCTCTGAAAGGTCATGGGACCAACCTTAGCCCAGAATGAGGATAGCATAGCATCCAAAATGACTCTGGGCAAATTAGGAAGAGAACAAAATACATCTTTTGTATCCATTCTGCTTATGCAATTAATCAATAAGCCCTTACTAAGCATCCACTAAATAATAGGCACTGTCCTATGCACTATAACCCCAAACTTAAAATGAAACAGTTTCTATACTCGATGAGCTTTCATTCTTTAAAATTTATTAAATTGGGAATTAGGCAAAGGCAAATCAATCAATAATGAAGCATGCATTAAGCACTACATATATACCAGGCACTTGCTAGACACTGGATATAACAAGAAAAAAATCACTGTCCACAATCAAAAGGATAAATGCCTTTAGAGAGAAATAACCTGTAACTAAATACAGAATACAAACAACACAAATACAAGACAGGAGTCATTAATAGCAGTGTGGACCAGAAAAGGTTGCTTTCTCTTCTGAACCTCTTCTCCAGTTCAAAGGTGTCTATAGATTCCTGCAGTCTTGGTCTCCTCTCTCAAGAGGAAATTAATTTGAAAATATTGTTTTTAAATGTTTCTATTTATGTCTTCTGTTTTTATATCATTTACATTGCCCAATATTTTTCCTCTACCCTCTTATAGAGTCATCTATATGTTTGAAGAAATTAAGAATAAATGAGTGCTTCAAAACTAAATTCAATATCCACTGTCCCCCAAGATCAGAAGATTGTATGGCGCATGCCTCCCCCATGACTCTCCACTCATATATCTTCTCGGTCCAAGATTGGTTATTATAGGGGCGACTAGGTGGCACAGTGGCAAAAGCACCGGCCCTGGATTCAGGAGTACCTGAGTTCAAATCTGGCCTCAGACACTTGACACTTACTAGCTGTGTGACCCTGGGAAAGTCACTTAACCCCCATAGGTCCCCCCCCAAAAAAAAGATTGGTTATTATAACTCCATACCATTTATTTCAGGTGTTTTTATTGTTGTTTCTGTCTACCTTGTTAATCATTGTGTATATAGTTTTCCTGATTCGGTTTGACTTCACTTTTGACAAGTTCATTGAAACTTTTCTAAATGAAGTAATTGTTTTGAGGAGAACCAAGGAACATAGAATTTGGAGATGGGTGTCTAAACAAGAAAGACTTTTCCTGTCTGAAGCCCTTTTACCATGCATGAGCTAGAAAACTGTAATTTGCTAAGTTATATCTTATTCTGGGTTATAGAACACTGAACAATTCACTAATTCTGCAGATCATTTTTTAATTTCTAAGAACCTTAGGTGAAATCCCATATCTCCACATTCCAATTCCCATCTAAAAATGGACTGCCATAATTATATGTTAAATATGTTTCAAATCTGCAGGGAACTGTAACTCAATAAGCATGAAAAAAATAATGAAAAGCTTAATTATTATTATAATACTATTAAAACCTAATAAAGAGAGAAAAAGTTGATTTCATTTCATTTTAACTTGGGTATCGAATATATATATTTTTATTTCCTTAACTGAGATGGGATTAATTTCTTTTTGGATTTTAGAAAATGCTAACTAACATGCTATGCTACTTCAAAACAGAGGAAAGAAAAAGAAGTATGTACTCTGTTAAAGTGTTTGGCAGATAACAGCTTATAGGATTTATTCATCAAAGTTGTTATTTCCAAGGATATTTCTGATCTTGAACTATTTTAAATTATTTATGATGTTCCCTAATATGAAGAAGCATTCTTTGACCAACAGAACCAAGCAACATGTATATTCAAGAACTAAGAATTTTACCTTCATTAGCAAAACTTTAAATTACATATATTATCAATAATGAAAGAAAATTGAGATGCTCTGGGTACCCATCTACAACTCCCCATCAATAACAACAAAACTCCAAATGTGGATGATTACAGAAGGAGAGAATTAATCCTGTCTCCTTTGGCTGAAAGAGTTCTGTACACAGCTAGGTAGCAAAACTCATTTACCCTTATTTCTGGGATTTTGAGGGGATTTCTTAAATCTGGGAACTTGCAAGGAAGTGGAAGGCACTGCTTAGAAACTGTCACTTCTACACATGCTTATGTTCACTTATTATCTCCTTGATCCTTCCCAGGTAAAGAATAACAGAGTCTAAACAAAACGATAAATGTGATAAAAGGGACATGGAAAATCAGAAGGGATTCTTAAAAGGAAAATAAAATTCATACTGGACTGCCACAGAAATACTCTCTTTTTTCATATATTTGAGAAAGTTGATTCTTCCCTATTTCATGCATATTCAACTGAATTGGTCCTTAAGTTATAGCTTGTAAATAGAGTTCAATTTTATCTTTAGAGACATCATGTCTTTGTCAGCACTATTCGAGAAGGTGCTTATATATCTTTGAACACCAATCTTTAGGTGACAATGCAGATTTAGAAAATTCCATGAAAACAGGCATCTTGGACTCATCAGGACATAATATGGCTTGTAAATCCAGTATCACCTGCCAACAAAAAAGTAATCTTCTGAAAATCATCAAAAAAACATTGTAGCTTAAATGCATGAAAGAAAAGGAACTTTCCTGAGAAAGAATTAATTTGTGAATAGGCCTTCTATTCTATTAACATAACTTTCTCAAGCTATAGCAATAGAGAATTAGAATAGAGATTAGAATTAGATTAGTAATTTTCTTGGTATTGGGAATTGTCAGATGAACAAACTCTGCCCACTAATGTACTTCAGCACCTTCTAGTCCTGAGAGATTAAATAAAATGCCTCAAAATCGACTTCCTCCTATCTTATCATCCCCATTCATCTTTTCTTTCAGTGCTGAGTTGCAGTACTCAGCTCCATGAAGGATTCTTTTACCAAACTTGCTCCATACTGATCCTTTACTCTTTTAAAATTATATAACATATAAAAATAGATCATACGTTATTATTTCTAATTTATAGTTTCTACTTTATCATTGTGCTACTTTCACATCCCTAGGAGAGGAAACATTTCTTGAAGGTAGGAAGAAATGAAATAAATGAATGAATGAACATATTCTCTTCTTTTTAGAACATTTATTATGTACCAAGCACTCCGTATAAAAAAAGGAAAAAGTGAGACATTCTTTGCTCTCAGGGTGCTCATGCTGTATTTAGGGTTGTTGTTGTTGTCTATACTTCTTTCTCAAAGAGGACCATGACATCAGGGTGATATCATGACTTTCAGTGAATTGGATTCAAGTGAGGAAAAAGCTATGCAAGGTCACCATTCTCTCTTCCAGCACCATCTGGATCCAGCAGCAAGACATATATCAGGGAGATCACCTTGGATGTGTAAGGCAATTGGGGTTAAGTGAATTACCCAGATTCACAGTGATTGTAAGTGTCTGAAGTGAGGTTTGAACTCATGTTCTCCCAACTTCATGGCCAGTGCTCTATCCACTGTGACACTGAGCTGCCCCTGTATTGGAGGTACACAATACATAAAAGAATTGGACTGCAGGTTAATGGAAATGCTTCCAAGTCCTAAGAGTTCAGGGCCAGGTCTGGTGGAAATGCCTGGGATTCCTCCATCTCACCAGAAGGATTATAGTTGTTGATTCCCAACTTATTTATGATGTGAAGCTCTTTGAACTTAGCACAGCTGATGTGGTATGCATGGTTAGGGAGTTGAGAGAAGGGTGAAAAGAGAACATTGAGGTAGATCTTTCCACTGCCTGCCTATTCATAAGGGGAATGGGGAAAGGGAAGAAAAGGAAGTAAAGTTACCTTAGAAGTAGATCTTCCTGATACCATCTAATAGGAAGCAGAAAGCAAAGGTGTGGGTGGGTGGGGAAACCATTTTTCTGTAGCTCTAATAAGGTCTGGGATGCCTTAGTTTTGGGGGAGAATTTAAGGAAAGGCATTGAAGGAACCTGCTCTCCCACCCTGACAAATTCAGTCAATAAACATTTATTAAGTACATACTATGTGTCAGGCATTATGCTAAGTACTGAGAATACAAATAAGAAAAAGAAAGATAAACCTTGCTCTCAATGAACATATAATATAATAGAAAAAGACAATATATGAAAGCTGAAAATGGGGTAGGCACTGGTGCATGGCGGAGCCCAGTACAAGCATTGCAACTCGTGAGAAATGAAGAGTTGACTAGTCTATGAGACCCTTTTAAATTAAGTTTGGGGGAGGAATTCTTTGCTCTGCCCTCCAATCAGAGCTAGTAGGGGATATTCAGGATACTAAAGAGGTGTCCATACCAAAGATGATGTAATCCCCATTATTAGGACGATGATGAAATTTCTCCTTCTCTTTCACCTCCCAGCTAGCTGACTATATCTATAGCTAGAGCTATAGATAGATAGATGATAGATAGAAGTAATGCTAAAATAGTTATAGGTAATCTATGATATTATCTATAGCAATGGATCTGAGGCAAACACTAAGGGGATGTGGTATAAGAGAAAAAGAGAAGATGTAATCCATAGTGAGGAAGGACATTCATTCTTTAAGGGAAAGAGTATGGTGATAAGTTCTAATTTTTTTTTTCTTCTTAATAGGACTTGCCAGAGGTTTGGGACACATACTAATGATAATACTCATATTAATATTAATGTTAACAATATGTATCACACTTTAAAGTTTTCAAAATTTATGCATATATGATCTCATTTATTCCTAGCAACAACTCATCCTCATTCTACAGATGAGGAAACTGAGGTTCGATGACTTTTCCAAGGTCACTCAGCTAATAAAGTTTCTGAGGCAGAATTTGAACTGAACTTCATGACTGCTAGGAATGAGGAACTGGAGTGGAGGAGGATGTAGAAGATGAGTGAAAAGAACTAAGAGGCAAATATAGTATTAGAACAGAGAAACCTGACTGGCATAGGACAGCTTAATCTTTTTTCCCTAGTGCTTTGGTCTCTCTAGAACCAGCACAATGTCCTGGACAAAGTAAATTAGTATTTCTCAGTAACCATGAAAACAATTTATATGATTCAAGTTAACAAATGCAATAATATACCCCATTGTTCCTTTGAAATCAACTACTTTGGCATCCACTAGGGAGACTCTATATTAGAATACTACATCATTTTCATTAGAACTTTTGATCAAGAGAAAACAAAAACTTTGGATCCATTCTCATTTTTCTATATTTGAGACTCACTGTTCACTGTGATTAACCAATTTTTATTTTCATTTCTTCAAATCCTTGTGATTCCTGCTATCTTTCCCATATGTGTACCTCTATCCCAATCCACTTCAACCCTACAGTCCTCCAATTTCCTTCCATATACTTGTCATTAGCTTCTCTAGAACTTTATTGTTAAACTCTCTTTTTCTTGGTCATCTTCCTCTCATCATTCTTTTTTTTTGTGAGGCAATTGGGATTAAGTGACTTGCCCAGGGTCATGTGAGATTTAAAATTGGATATATGAGCATTAAACTCCCCCTTTTAAATTTTCTCTCAATGTATCCTAGACCATTAAGAAAAAGAAGCCTCTGAGGTTAAATCTGTGAGGGATTAGTTTTTATTGCTTGGGAATTACTTAGACAACAAAAGGTGATACCAATTAGGGAAATTGGGAAGTAGAAATACAAATGAACAATCTTAGATCTAAGCTTAGTCTGTTTTCCTATATAAAACTCACCTAATCCCAAACTGCCTGCCAGGCCAAGAACCAGCACACACACGCCACCATGGCTAAGTTTAAAAAAACCACGGAAAGAGACCCACTTCCATTCCTCCCTCAGTTTTTAAACTGCCATCCCAGAAGTTGGTGACCTTGGACATGGCGTGCTTGGCCAGTTCTCCAGGCAGCAGCGGGAGCACGGCTGTTTATCGTGGTCTCCTCCCCAAAAGGGCAGTCCTTCAAAAGCTGCTTCAGTAGCATGCGCTCAACTCTCAAATGATTCAGCTAAAACTTCCGTTTTTTACCACAGTCACACAGCTAGTAAGTGTTAACTGTCTGATGCTGAATTTGAACTCAGGTCCTTCTGACTCCAGGGCCTATGATCTGTCCACTGTGCCACCTAGCTGCCCCTCATCATTCTTTCCATCTTCTGGTGGAATACACATTTCTTAATACCCCTCTAAGACTGGCTGCTTGCTCTTTCTCTTGTTACTATTCACTGCCCCCAATATCCATGAAGAGAAGTTTCCCCTTGTTCCCCTTGCTTTTTCAGGGTTTCCCTTTTTTACAATTAATCAGCAAAATATTTTTTTCATTTAATGCGCACTCTATCCTGCCTTAATTCTTGTTGTTCCTTGTATAGACCCATAGAAATTTCACCTCTCTAATAAGTTCAATAACTGCTTTACACTCTTTATCCCAACACTTCCTCCCCTTGGTTATTCTGGGACAGGGGATTCAAATAGTATCAATTTTCATCATCACTGTTATTGTCTCCAGTCTATAAACAAGGGTGACTATACCTTAGACCTTCCTACCACAAACATCTAATTGAATTTGTTATGAGTCTGATTTTATTAGCATTTTCTACAAGTTCCCATGAAATGTTGGTGAATGGTTTCTTGGTCAACACAAAAATTTCCCATGATTTTATCTAGTAAGCTAAGTTTTCAAGTATATATATATATATCCTCAAAAGAAAATAGAAATATAACTTTTCAGACTTTGTCTCTATTCATATGGTTTTGAAAGATCTATTATTTCTACATTTTCTTACACTAATTTCTAGTTTTCTCTTTGCACCTCTGGAAACTCAGATCTAAAATATATATTATAATCTACCAATGAATACTTTACTCTTTTCAAATAAACCAAGCAAAACTATTTTCAAAGAAGATTCTGATGATTGAATATATCAGGGTTGTTATTTCTAGATGGCAGGGATAGTCAAAGGGAGTCATGTTTGCATCTGGCAAATGACTTCAATGATTTTTCCATTGGTTTGTGTTGGGAAAAGCACTGTGGGTCCTCTTGCCAAACCCATTTTCTTTCATTTCTAAGCCCATGTACATCTTAAGGGAAATGTGGTACATATGCTTCAGATTCATTTACACTTAAGACATGAACATGCTTTCTAAGAGCCAAATGAAGTCTAGAAAGCTTTCTAAGGCCTTTTCCTTTTGGATTGGGAGATTATTTTTGCCAAGAGTAAATGATGAACACCCCTCAAAAGTCTAATGTTCAACTTGAGGCTCTAAACATCTGAACTTGGAAAGGACATAAGACAAAGTCAAGGAAACACTCCTCTGCTCTTGACCCTGGCCCAGGTAGAATTAGGCTACATAAAAGAATGTCAGGAAAGCTAAATTGTCATTGAATTTTTTTTTTGAGGCAATTGGGGTTAAGTGACTTGCCCAGGGTCACACAGCTAGTAAGTAGTAAGTGTCTGAGGCTGTATTTGAACTCAGGTAGTCCTGACTCCAGGGCCGGTGCTCTATCCACTGCGCCACCTAGCTGCCCCGTCATTGGATTTTTAATTGACCTTAATACAGTTGTGGTTTGCTTTCTAGAAATATTTACCTAAAAAGAGTTAGTTAGCACAATGCAGAAATAAAAATAAATATAAAAATGGTTATTGATTGTATTTGCTAATTTTCTTAATTCTGAACTTATCAAACACTAAACAAAATGGGAATTTTCATATATGCATTAGGACAGGGGAAAAAAGGATTGTGCATGAAAATGTGAATCTTTTCTCACCAACCCTTTCCTTTCTAGCTAAAAGTACAGATTACACATGTGTATATGCATGTATGTAGACATATATGCATATATAATACATATGTGCATGTATTTGTATAGCTAGATAGCAGATTATTCTGTTATATATATGTATATATACATATATATACACATATGTATATATACCTAGTTTTGATAGAAGCTTTTCTAGAACACTGTGAGAATCAGAGTGCCACCCCCCTGCTGAGAAAGACATTGTGAGTACCAGGGCAGTGCCACCCTGAGGAGAAAGCATGTGATTAATGCCTGAAAGTTACATCTATTCATAGAAGCACCTGTAAGTTATGTCCATCAATGCTAACAGCCAATTAGCTTGGAGCTGGGTGTGGTGACTGTGCTGGGGTGGTCCCGCAGGGATCTTCTGCTCAAGGAGACCAGGAATCCTTCTTTCCCCTGGAGGTCGCGGTAGCAGCAGCAGGTCCAGGGAGCTAGGCTCTTTCTTTCTGAACTCCATGTGTTCTCTTTACTAACCCCAAATATACTTTAATAAATACTTAATGCCCAAAAACTGGTGCTATACACTTCTACTTTAAGGCAAACACACACTAGATTTTTAGTTACACAGTTAGATTTTAAACATCACAACACACAGACAATGAATTTCAAAATGTGAATATACATTGGGTACATGCTGCTTGATTAAATATCTGTGTCTACTTTTTTGAACTTATAAATTTGAACCATTTTGGTCAAATTACACACAATCAAATAATTTTATTCATTTATGTTAATTTACTTAGATTAAAATAATTTTTGTTCTTTTGGTTTTATAGTTTCCAAATACTTAAAAATGAACATCACTCAGAAGACTATGCAAATGCATATGGTCATTTAAATAAACTATAATACATAAAGACAAAACCATTGAGGGCAGCTAGGTAGCACAATGTATAAAGCACCGGCCCTGGATTCAAGAGGACCTGACTTCAAATCCGGGGCCTCAGACACTTGACCCTTACTAGCTGACTAGCTGTGTGACCTTGGGTAAGGCACTAAACCCTCATTGCCCTGGCAAAAGAAAAAAAAGAAAAAAACATGAAGGAATAAAGGATATTAAAGAAATGTATGCTTGAGAAAGAAAATTGGCTATTTCCATTGTGAGGTTGAAGGTTAATAGATGGACAGTTTCATTGTTTCACTGAAAATCTTACATGGTAAAGAAAAATTGAAGAAGACCCCTTGAATCATACATGGGTCCCTTGTGGTAAAATTATGGGAGGAGCTGAAGATTGGCACAGGATAAATAGGCGTAGATAGATTGCTATCTGCGCTGTTGGAAGAATATTTACATACCCTTCAATGAGTTCACAGATTTAATGAGCTGGAGAAGAACATGGCAAACCACTCTAGTATCTTTGCCATGAAAACCTGAAATGAGGTCACAAAGAATTGGAGATGACTAATTGACTAAACAATACCAATAAAAGTAAGAAAGACAAACTCTTTGTCCAACATGGTGATACAGCTCTGGCTGATTATCAGCAGATGGAAGGAAACTAGTGGACATCCTGACAGCTAAATTCTGAAGAAACTGAGATCCAGACATAGTCAAATCTCTCCTGGGCTCACCTAGTCTGTGTAGGTCAGACAATTAAACACAGATACTGCAGTGCCCCAGAGTAAAGGAAGTAGAGAATGGAAAGAGATCAAACAAGGAAATCAGTCATCTTGGAGGCTAAAACCAGGGTCCTAAGAACAATTGACATTTTTATCTATCTGTCTATCTAGTTTACAAAGTTTATTTAAGCTATTTTATTTGATCCTCATTAAAAAAGGGTAAGATAGGCAGGGCAAGTACTTTACTCTCATTTTAGTGATGAAGATTAATAAAGTGAGGCTATTTCAACAAACAACACAGTAACTGACAGATTTGGAAACCCAGATATTGTATTTTTTTACTTTCAGTAAATTAATGATTTGTAGTAAAAAGTAAATGCTGAATTGGAGTTGAGAGAGAAACCGTTTCAAATCCTACTTTTGACTCTTATTTGCCCTGTATCTGTAGGGAAGTCTTTCATCTACATGAATCTGTGTCCTCATCTGTAAAATGGAAATTGTTATATGTCTAATAAATTTCTCAGAGGGTTGTTGTAAGTGACTAAGGTGGTAATGTGATGTGAAGTGCTTTGAAATCCTTGAACAACTAGTAATATAAAGCATTGTTATCTGCACAAAGCTATTACCAGATTTAAAGTGACTGTGCTCAGAATAGTGGCAATAGGTTCAAAATGAAGTAAATTAATGATATGAAAGAAAGGAGGAAATTGAGGGTTCAGGCTATTGCAGAGGAAAGTGGGCCAGAGCAGGAGGGATTGAGCAGGAGGAACGTGGAGAGCCTGTCTTCCTCAAAGCAGTAATGGCAGACTCAAGTACTGTCCTATGTAAATTTAATAGAGCAGAATTCTATGAAAAAAAAAGAAAAAAGAAATGTTTCTGAACAGTAGCAGGTGACCTTAGCTGTTGATGCAGAGGTCAAAGTCACCAATTTCACCAATTAGACCTGAGCCCTCCTGGAGTGGTAGCCTTTTGGGGAAGATTCAGGAAATGATCTGTGTTGGATCCTCAACATACAGAACTTTTCTCCTGTTTGACCCCACTCTTGTTAAATATTTTGGCTTCATATACAAAACATGTTACATATGATCTTGATGATTTCCAAGTTTCCTCACCAACTTGTAAAATGAAATTATGGCATGCAGAGGAAAAAGCAAGCATAAGAATCACAGTTAAATGAAAGAATGTATTCCCACTGAGGAAATTTATTGTGAGACAGAAGCTGGCAAAGTGGGACAGTGGGCCAAGATCAGGAGAAAGGATTCTCATGCCTTCGTTCCTAACTTGTAAATATGGTGGAGGTGAAGGGGAAGTGTCTGCAATGGTACAGAAGAGTTCCAGGGAACTCATGATAGAAGAGGATCTCCAAATCCAAGAAAAAAAAAGAAAGAAAGAACTGTGGAGTATAGATGCTGATTGAACCATATTATTTCTTTTGTTTTGGGTGCTGTTTTTTTTTTCTTTCTATTTTGAGGTTTTGCATCACTGCTCTGATTCTTTCTCTTGTAACAGGATTAATGCAGAAATAGGATTAATGTTATTATGTGTATATATATATGTGTGTGTGTATATATATATATATCTATATGTATATGTATAGAGATATATAGATATAACCTATATCAGATTACCTGCTGTCTAGGGGAGGGGGGAGGGAGGGGTGGGAGGGAGAAAAATCTGAAATTGTAAAGCATGTATAAACAAAAGTTGAGAACTAAAAAAAAAAATAAATAAAATTTAAATTAAAAAAAAAGGAGTGAAGTAGCTGTTAAAGGTCCTAACTATCTACTTTGGGGGATGGATGTTGGGGAAACGGTTTCTGGAAATCTGAAATACCAGACACAGCTTTGTTAGAATACTAGACCTGGGCCCATATCAAATATAATACTTGGAAAGGAGGAAGAAAACCAGAAGAGGTAGACAAGAACCAGAAAGACTTAACAAATTTCCTGTTTCCTGAAACTGACATGTAGGAAAGGAATGAACCCACTAGAACTTTTGCCTTCTGTAAAATGCACCCTTTTAAAAGACCTGTGATTGTACCCTGAAACTCTTTTATCATAGGCTTGCATAAAGATGGGTGGGAAAAGTGTGCCCAAACATGCTAAGGAAGCATTTCCTTTGAGGCCCCTTGAGGGGAAGAGAGAAAGGTCACTTCACACAGCTCATGCTTTAAGCAGTCCCTAGTTTTCCTTGTAATGAATTGTAAATTATTTTAAAAACACTTAAAATGAGAGGAAATGTGTTGCTTTCATGTAGCAGGGAAAATTGGGACATAATGCACTGCCTCTGTTCTTCCCTTCACAAAGACCCTGAAGGTTGTACAATTCACTCAGAGGTGTGCTGGTAAATGTTTAACAAGCAGCTCTTATAGAGAGACAGACAGACAGACAGAGAGGAGAGAAATAGAGCAGCGCGCAAGCACCCTTTTAAGTTTAATCTTCATCATTAACATTTTTTCCATCACTTTAAGTCTAGAAGATCAACAAAATAATAAATCAAGCCCTAATTTTTTGTGTTTGCTATTTGTGGGGTGTAAATGTACACCCTGAAACTTTAACAGTAGGCTCCCACCAGATGGTTTGAACTGGTTCCAGCACACCTCTGCATCCACTCCGAAGAAGGGAGTAAGAAGTGGTCATGAGATAGCAGTAAACAATATTACTGGGCCCCTCTGATCAAGCCATCACAAATTGGATGCAGCAGTAGTAAATCCAAGTGGCCTGACCACACCTGCAAATGGAAGATGCAAACACCTGGTCAATATTGATGCTGGAAATAAGAGAAGATCAAATAAAATTGACATTTTTGTCTTCCATTCAAACATAGTCTTACTCTCAAGGAATGACTTAGGCACTGGGGAGAATCTACCTCATTATTGTTCTGTGTTTACAAGTGATATTTACCCGACCAAATCAAATAAACTCCAAGCCTCTTTATGCTCTATGTTTGAATGTACAGAATGTTCCAAATTACCTCTAAAGGAGTTTCTAAGTTGCTTGAATCAAATTCAGTCTGTCATTGACTTATGGAGTTTTGTATAACCTGGATTTATTTTTAATAGTTTCCTGAATTCTGATTGAATTGTAGAATCAATTGATCTACCCTGACTAACTATCTAGAACCATTCAATAGAGCATCAGGTTCAAGGAGCAGTTAAATTCTAAGATCAGAATTTTGGGAATAAAATGTTGGAAAGTCATTTTGAATAGATACCAAAGGGAAAAGGAAAAAAAAAAAACCCTCTCTTTCAAAAGGAGGTACAGCCATAAAATAAAGAATGAAGAGGCAGGCTTGGACCAGGCAAGCACACACCATGGGGAAGAATTGTTTCACTAGATGTTCAGTTTCTCTGCATTTCAACTATATATGAATATTAAGTGACATAACATAAAGTGCTTTGCAAATCTTCAAGTGGCATATAAATGCTAGTTATTATTTTCAATAATGATTAAAGTATCAAACACCTATCACATTGATGAAGTATTATTGAATGTGGTTGGTGTCACAGAGATAAAGTCACTAACTGAGATCACAAAAGGACAAGTCCATTCATCACTGCTATGGTTCCCCAATGGTAGACTTTTTACCTATTTTTTCACTCTCTCACACCAACGGAATAATTTTTCAAGCCTTCTTTTTTTTACTTGGATGATAAGAAAAATATTGCTTTCAATAGGAAATATGAACTAATATGGACTGATCCTTGAAGCATGAAGAAAGTTGAATTTACATTTGTAAATGAAGTAACAGTAACTGAAACCCAGCAATTTGTGGTGGTTCTTAACAGGACTTGATGTTGATTAAGGCAGACAATTTATACTTAGGAACTGTCACACACTAATACTGTGGTCTTCATGGTCCATTTTCTATTGAGAAATAAGTTCACATACCATCACGGAACAGAATTTTCCATCTTGCTTATGATGGCTTTGGGGAAAGAAAAAAAAATAATTCTGGCTGTTGATGTACATCCATGTCTTGGTTTCACCCTGTCAAATATTTAAGTAATCCAATGTTTCTACAAATGTTGCTTCATATGCAAAAGCTCCTGCTCATTTTGGTCTAAAATAATTTCAGGATTCTTGTTTTTTAAGCTGACTGATACTACTACCCAAAGTTGCTTCCTGCCTTGCAGGTGCCTTAGTAATTGTGAGTAACCAATCATTTAGCTTTCTTCATATTGTCCCATGAGCCTTTCATCAACTGATGGAGGAAGGGATGAGACTTATGACTATAAAATAGCAAGCATGTTTTGCTTGGCTCAGAGAGAGGTACTGTTTACTCTCTATATTTTAGACACAGATTATGATTCACTATGAATCCTGACCTTCCTAAAGAAATGTGAGACTATGAATCTAAACAGAGCAGACAGGATAGTCCTGAAGATAAATATTAAACTATGGGAATGATTGTAACTATGGTTCATTTCAACACGACAAACTTTTATTAAACACCTACCATGCCCTTTGCTCAGTGCAAAGTATTCAAAGACAAAATTTTCTGCCCTCAAAAAACAGGTTTTACGGGGATAAGAATTATAATATAATATAAAATCTTTATAGATAACTAATTAGAAGGCAATCAGAGAGGGAATACAACATTAACAACTGCAGGGATCAAGAAAATGGGAAGAATTGGGGAAGGTTTCAAGAATTCTAAGAGGTGGAGATGAGGAATGAGTGCATTCCAGGTATGGAGGGAAGACAGGAGAGGAATAACCTGTACAAATTTTACATGGGGCCGAAGATGGAATCTTGACTTTGGAGGGAAAGCTAATCATTCTATTTGGAAGAATTTACATGAAGGGGGAAATATGGGTTAGGGTCAGATTGCTGAACACAGGACTAGGGAGTTTTATCTTTTGGGGAATGGAGAACCATTAAAGGTTTTTGATCAGAGAAATGATGTTGTCAGACCTAGGGAGAATGAATTGAAGAGGGAAGAGATAAGAAGGAGTGACAATTAGAAGGCCATTAGAATAGTTCAGGAGAGAGATGATTTCAGTAGGAAATATGGACTAATGTGAATGGATTTCTGCTGCATAAAGATAATTGAATATGCTTTTGTAAACCAAAGTAACCAGTAAAAAGAAACAAACAATCTGTGGTGGTTCTTAGATGATCTGATCTAGGGTAGGGAAATTCATGAATAAATAAAATGGAACATATGATAGATATTTTGTGGAGATATAACGGACAAGACTTGGTAACTGAATGGATGTGAAAGGAGTGAAAGAGGAAAGTCAAGGATGCCTGTGAGATTACAAACCTGCATGACTGAAAAGATGGTAATAACCATGATAGAAAAGGGTAAGTGTTACTTCTAATGCATTATTGTAATTCCCAGACCACTGCCACTCCCACTCCCTATATTATTTTACATTTATTGGATAATAGAGTAATAATTTTCTTGTTAAAATTCCCAAGTCCCAGCATATAGCCTTTCTGATGTGACTGAGTCATAATGAGGCACAGATGATCTAGTCTATGAACACACAGTAGGTGTAGAAAATTCACACAGCCATCAGAAAAGCATGAAATTTTGTGAAATTGTTCCAGTCAGCAAATGCATTCAGCCTTCCCATTATCATTGCATCCTGCTTCCTTATCATAGGGGAAATGTGATGAAGCAGAAAAAACACTCAACTTAGAGGAAGGACATATTCAAATTTCACCTCTTACTATCATATAAAGTGACTAGCTTCATGACCAGTAGAATATCACTAACCCTCTATGAACTTGAGTTCCCTTTCTAGTAAGATGGAAGTAAAATCCTTCTAAAACCTACTACATAGAGTTGTTGTATCTATTGAGATATTTGTAAAAGCATTTTTCAAGCCTAATGTACCATATAAATATCAGCTATTATCATTTGACATTGCCTGCGCAGCTTGAATTTCTACTCTTTTTTTGACTTCCTATTCATCTCAAACTCTTGGATTTTAAAATTCCAGAGAAGCCTAGTTTCCTGACATAGTCAGGCTTTTGGATTGCATTTACTTTAGATTACTCTTTCCCTAGAAGAAAAATGTAATCCCCAATCCTGGTGATAGTACTAAGCTCTAGTACAGCCACTGTTGGGAGATGAAACACTAAGGATATTAACAGGCTTTTTAAGGGGCAAAAAGGAATATACAGAGTGAAACAAACCCTGTGGTCTTGCCCTCTGCAGATTTCCTGAGGGTAGATGAATCCAGGAAAGAATCAAGAATTGGTCATCATGAAAATTCAGCAGGCGCCTAAGGGGAGCCAGTTCTTGGACTGACTAGCACTGAGAAAGCCTTTAGCTTCTTTACATTGACCTGCTAGAGTCAATTAGTCCCTGCTTCAAGGCCCCAGGGTAACAAAGAGCAGTGTTATATGTGCTGATTTTGTCCAATATAACAGTCTTAGAACTCTGGGTGGTTTTCATAGAAATCCAGTGAGTAAACAATTAAAGCAATAAGGATATATTAGGTGTCAGTATGCTTCCAGTATATAGTGGCCTTCAAGGCCTAGCAATAAAAAGGAGGATTACTTATAGTTCTTCAAGAAGTGGTCCTCTGAATCAATGCCCTCCCCTCTGGCTATGCCAAGTTCTTGTCATTCTTCTTAGTCAATTGGACATATACCTAGGACTTTTATCATCTCCATGTTGGAGGAGTTCATGTACTTAGGATGACCACACCTCTATATTACAGAAAGAAAAATGATATGAACAGGGAAGGCAGAGGAAGATGATCATACAACAAAGGAGAATGAGAAAAACAATGACAAAGAGGGGAAAAACTAATAAAACAGTGTCATGGAAGAGAAAGCAGCAGAGATTCTCTAGAATATTCTGTTGGTCAGTGGTATCAAACAACAACAACAACAACAACAACAACAACAAAAACAAACCAATATTAAAAGGTCAAGAAGTACGAGAATTGAGAAAAGACCATTGGATTTAGCAATTAAGAGATCAGTTCATAACCCTGAAGAGAAAAGTTTCAGTCAAGTTATGAGTTTAGAAATAATATAAGAGGTTTGGTTTTTTTTATGGGTCTAATGATTTGAAGTAATTGACATCAATTAGATCCTCTCTTACTATCTCTTTGTTTATCTTCCTGTTTCACTTCTCATTAACTTTTTTGTTCTCTCCTTTCAGATTCAAAGATAATTCTCATTGGTAGAGAAGATGGTAGCAAAATGGTTTAAATAATTCTGCCTTACCTTTCTTACCTATAGTCATTTCATCCAGCCCCCAAAGCAGCAAAACTATATAATAGAAAACTGTCATTACAGTTGTGGTGGTAGTTGTTGTTGTGGTTGTTTTGTTTTGTTTAGCAAACAGCATTTATCACAACTTACAGCCCACAGGATAGTGATCGTATAGAATCATGTCACTTTCTTTTATTGATCCTCCATTATATACTCTTTTTTATTTCCTTCATCTATATCTTTCAAGAATATAGGTCTCATTGCTCTGACTCTTTTTTTTTCTTTTTCATGATTGGAATCAAATTCAATTAGGTAGCCAACATTTCCTCGCCTCCTCTTCTTATATTTGTATCCCCGGAGCTTAGCACAGTTCTTGGAACATGCTCAATGTTTCACAAATTCTTTTTCATTCATTCAGAGGAGACTTCTCTTTGCAGTCTCAGTACATGAAAGTTTATCTGTTTTATTCCTGAACCCTTTGACATATAATTTCCTAATTTCTAATTTCATGTGAGACTACACCTCAAATTCCACTGCTTATCTTTTAGTAATTCTAAAATTACATACATGGTCACTGCATCCAAAGCTTCTCAGAATTTCCATTGCACCAAAGAGTTTCTTCTGATTGGTCAAAATGAGGTCAAGAACAGCAGGTTCTCTTGTTGCTTTCCTCCTGAAAGATGAATTTATTTTCTGCTCTGCTTCTAACAGGGATCTTCTACAGATGTTGATGCTTTTCTTTGAATCACAATAATTTCTTGTCTTTGTGAAAGAAAAGCATTTTGTGAAATAAATAATTAGAGCATCAATTTTTAACCCTTTGGGAAAATAGCATTGTAAGCCATAGGGATTGAAATTTTATGAGACTAAAATATCTTAATATGATCAATTACATACAATTAAACAAACACTTATTTAATACTAGCTATTTTTTTAAGACTGGGGCAGTGAGATGGCATAATAGATAAAGCACTGGTCTTGGAATCAAGAAAACTAATCTTTATGAGTTTAAATCCAACCTTAAACAATGGCTACGTGACCCTAGACAAGTCAGTTTACTCTGGTTGCCTCAGTTCCTCATCTGTAAAATAAGCTAGAGGAGGAAATGGCAAACTACTCCGGTATCTTGGCCAAGAAAAGTCCAAATGGCTTCACAAGGAGTCAGCAATGACTGAACAATAATAAAAAACAACAATAAAAATTTTAAGACATTGTGCTAATTGCTGCTAGTGATGTAAAGAAATGAAAAAATGAAATAGTTCTTGACTTCAGTGAAGTTACATTCCACTGAGAAGTTATAGAATATATACATGCAAAAAAAGTATCTATAAAGTAATTTTAGGAAAGAGAGAACTAATAACAAGTGGTGGGGAAGCTGAGGGATAATAAATGCTTTGCAAAGGGGCAGCTAAGTGGCTCAATGGATAAAGCACCAGCCCTGGATTCAGAAGGACCTGAATTCAAATCCGGCCTCAGACACTTGACACTTACTAGCTGTGTGATCCTGGGCAAATCACTTAACCTTCATTGCCCTGCAAAAAATGCTTTGCATAGATAGCCCCTTGATGCAATGAAATTCATTTACAAAAACATGTTATATCTTCTATGGGTCAAACACTACGCCAGGCAATGCAGATGCAAAGGTAACAAAAACAATAACACTCAATCTTCCCTTCTCTCAAAGAGCTTTTTAAAAATAATGACAAGACCATGAACCTAGAAGGTCAGAAGACCTGCTTTCAAGTCCCAACTCTAGCTCTTATGAGCTTGCATGATCAGCAATGATCCCTATGCATTATTTCTTCACCTACTAAACAGAAACAATAACGCCTGCATGCAAGAACATTTTTGTAATATGAAGTTCCAAAATAGACTTTTCCTCATTCTTGTAGAAAGTAAGCTGTTTGAGGGAAAGCTGTGTATTTCTTTGTTTGTTTTTGCCTTTCTAGTTAAAGCACCTAACTCAGTGCTTGGCAATTGGTAGGTGCTTAGTATGCTTTGTAGCCATGTGGCACCATGGACAGAGCGCTAGGTCTGAAATCAGGAACATTTTTGTGAGTTCAAATCTGGCCTTAGACACTTACTATCTGTGTGACCCTGGGCAAGTAATTTCACTCTATTTGCCTCAGTTTCTTCATCTGTAAAATGAGCTGGAGAAGGAAATGGTAAACCACTCCAGTATCTTTGGGAAGAAAATTCCAAATGGAGTCATGAAAAGTTGACAACAACAACCACTTAGTAAATGCTTATGGAAATGTGTGTTGTATCCTGTACTGCTATATACATTACTTCATTGGTTCTACCTTTATCTTTACAGTCAGCATAATAATGACCCCCGCCCCATCTGGGTGATCCTCTGAAGCAGCCTTCTAGAGGTGGTCCTTAAGAAAACTATTACTTAGCTATCACTGCTCTCTTTCTCTCCTTCCCAGTGAAATTTGGTGAGTATTCTGTCATTTATAAAATAAATAGCACAGCATTCCTGAACACTCAGTTCTGTTGGTGACAAATATATAAATGTGGAGTACATTAGTGTAGCACCCGGCATTTTCAATAATGCATGCTTGGCACCATTTAATTATTTTGAAAACATCTGTTGAAGAAAAATATGCTCCAGAGGGGAATCAGGAAGTCAAGTGCACTGGCGACTATGTTAACCACATTTCACTCTGTCAAGTTAAAAAGCCTAAAGGGAAGCCCAGGATCAAGGAATCAAGGATGCTGAAAGAAAGCTGGAAATGTCAGGCTTGCCCTCCGCACCCTGAGATGAAAGAAGCAGAGGCTATTTAACACTGTATGCTGAGTCAGTTTGCTCACCTAGGAATGAGCTCAAGAGCAAATTGAAAGAATGAACCAATATATATCTATCTTCCACTTTTCTTTCTATGGTTTATGATATTTATCTAAATGTGGTAAACTAGTATAGTTAAATGGTAACTGAAGGATAGTATATATATATATATATATAAGTGTGTACACACACATATGTATATATATATATATATACAAATACACACATACACATGTATATACAAAATGTGTATATATATATATATATATATATATATATTATATATATACATTCATTATATCTGTATAATCCTCTAGATATACTAAGGCGATATGGATAGATTGTTGAGATAGAGGTAGAAATAGAAACAGAGATACAGATATATATTATAAATATATATGAGTACATCTATAATGGAATCTGGAAATATATCTCCTAATTTAGGGTATGCTTTCCAGTAAATCATGCTGTCTTTACTATTCTTACCATTTTCTATATCCCAATTTATCAATGTCAAAGTTGTATGGACATATTGCATTGAAACATAATGATTTTCTGCATGGGAAAATTAATAGATGACAAACCATAAATAGATAGATAGTTGATAGATTAGATAGATAGATAGATAGATAGATAGATAGATAGATAGATAGATACAGTTCATTTTTGTAAAGTCCTACTCTAATATGCCATGTGTCATTGATGTAACCTCAGGGTCATAATGTGGAGATCATCTGTTCTACCTATTTTATTTTTTACATATGATGAAACTGAATCCCTGAAAAGTTAAATGTGTCCAAGGTCATATCAGTAGTTAGAACAGGATCAGAGCTCAGGTATTCTTCTCAAGTCTAGTCCTGCCTCACTGCCATTCATAATTTTCATACATGCATGTATATTTAAAGATCTTGAGAAATTACACGGTTGCTTCCAGGACTGGACTACAATATCACTTGCACACAAAAAGCTAGAATCTCACTCTAGGTTCAAGGTTTCTTACATTTTTTTCTGTGAGTCATGGACCTATAGAAATGAAGCCTATAGATGCCTTCTCAGAATGTTTTAAATTCATAAAATACAAAAATAAAATAATTAAATTAAAAAACAGTTATAATATTAAACAAAGTTCCTGGGTCACTGGTTAAGAACCTCTGCCTCAGGCCTGTAGACTCTTACTTAACTGCCAGAAAATGATATATAAGTACTTAACCTGTTAAGCACCGTAAGTGCTTAACTATTCTTTTCTTTTCTTTTTTTATTTTTAACCTAGTATTAAAGACTATGCCTAAAAGGACTTTGAATATGGGCCTGGTGAAGCATTGTCTGTCATCTCAGGAAGAAAAAAAAAAGAAACAAGCATTTATTTACATCTACTCTGCCCAGTCACTGTATTGATTGGCTTAAGATATGACCTCATTTGATCCTCACAACCATCCAGAGGTAGGTACTATTATTATTCCTATTTTGTAGTTAAGGAAACTTAGTTAGATAGAGGCGAAACAGTTTTCCCAGGGTCATGCAACTAGTATCTGATGTTAAATCTGAACACAAGTCTTCTTGACTTTAGCTCCAGCACTCTATTTACCACATAGCTGCCTCCTCAGAAATGGCCTATCTTAGTTTAATAAGGTTCATTCCTAGCACACTTGACATGGCCTAATGAATTTCTCAAAGCTTAAAACTTATTATTATTTAAGGTACAAAAAAGTGTTCATTAGTAGAGTAAGTACCTACATTGATGAAATAATCAATCCTCGAAGTATTGGGGTATGAGCACAAAATATGTTTGCAATTTTAAATTTCCTTTCATGTTTTCACAATTTGCCCTTTCTGTTCTGTGAGAGGCAATGTGGTTCAGCTGACAAAGTTTGCCCAAGGATACAAGAAGACCTGAGTTGAAGTCCTGCCTTTGATGAACATTGATTATTTGATACCTGGGAAGTCCTTTCACTTCTCCCTTTTTCTAGGGACTCTAAGGCTACAATTTGCCAATCTGCATTGATGGAGGGACTTGGTTCACCAGAATCCCCTATACAAATGTAATCATAGGAATGATATAGCTCATTACACTAAAGCATCTTTCCTACACTCCCCCTTCACTCCCAAACCGATGGATAAAATGTTGAGTATGGAGTCAGGAAGACCTGATTTCAAATCTAGGAATAAAAAATGAGAGACAAAAACTTTGTCCCTGCCCTTGGTGAGCTCACATTCTAATTGGTGGAGGGAAGGAAGTTAAAAGATTAAAGAGAACAGACTTATGCCTGCTTTATCAAGGAGGGGGAATAGAAGGGACAGGATTTGGAACTTGAAAATTCTTTTAAATCAAGGTTAAAAGTTGTTTTTACACATAATTAAAGATTTTTAAAAAAAGGTATGTAGAATATAAATGAGAGGTACATCTCCAAGCCCCATTATGCCTTAAGATTGAAAGAGTAAGCAGTAACAGGGACTGTTTTCCTCCCTCAAGTTCTTAGGAATCCCTCTAGCAGCCTCGTTCTTCCATTGCCTTTTACAGACTGCATGAAACTTCTTTTCTTTTGAAATTCAAGTTGAAGGGTTTGTTTTGGGGGTTTTCCCCTTCCATTTAGGACTGAAAGGCCACGTTGGTATCAGCTGGTTTCAAAAACCTAAAGAGTAGAATAGAAGTCAACCTTCTTCTCTACTTTTTGTTTGCTTGTTTTTTTTCCTTTCCTGCTTCTTTTCCAAAGATGCCAATCCTTCTTCAGGATATAATTTTGTCTATATCGGTCTCTATCTTGACCTGCTTCATTCTCTTGCCTTGTGTACATATTAATCTGACAGAATCAAAGTATATCAAAGCTAGAAGGGATCCTATAGGTTAAATAAATCTAAGCACCCCCTTTTTAGGTTCGGAAATTACTTGTCAAAGTTACTGAGATCATAAATAGAGCTAAGACTTGAACCCAGGCTTTCAGATTTTCCTAGCCCAGTGCTCTTTCCTCTACACCACATTTAATACCTGCACAATGTACTCCACTATTGCAGAGTCCTCTTATATTAGGCATTAATTCTATGCAATCAACAGGCTAACTGTGGAAGGGAGAATGCTGTTATAATAATGAACACTATTCCTCAAGTCTCTTTCTTGTGTTTCAAGTGGGTCATGTATTCTTGGAATGTAGAAATTAAATTTTCAGAGACATTTTTCTAAAAAATAAAAATTATACCATTGGACTAGAAATGATCTCTCAAGGAAATAGGATTATCTTTTCCCCTAATCTCTAATGATCCTAACCTTGATTTGCCTTTACACAGGATCTCCCATATATTATACTACTCAGATGAAAATATGTTTCATTAAAAAAAATTCTAAAATCATGAAAAATCCTTTGGCAATCGATTCCAATATTAAATAATTTTTACTTTTTTTTCAGAGCAATGAGGGTTAAGTGACTTGCCCAGGGTCACACAGCTAGTAAATATTAAGTGTCTTAGGTCAGATTTGAACTCAGGTCCTCCTGAAGCCAGGGCTATTGCTCTATCCACTGCACCACCTAGCTGCCCCTAATAATTTATACTTTTCAAGACACATTCCTCACATCTAACTAGGATGTCTTCTGCTAAAGTTTATTTTTACTTTATCCTCTCCTTCTAAAAGAGAATAGCAACTTCAAAAAGGAAAACATTGGTTTCTATGTGGTAATGAGACTTGTTAGGAAAAACTATGTACAAATATTGGACTTTCTCATGTTTTAACATACTGGCTCATTATTTTGCTCTTCATATCATTCTCCTTGGGGAATAATATCTTCTCTGGAGAATATCAGTAATGCAGCAAGCAAGTATAGCTACATCACAGGATATACTTAATACCAATTATGCACTATCAGGTCATGGACATGGAGAAGGTCACAGTTAATGACAGAATAAAATCAAGAGGATCCACTTTCAAATAAATTAGGAGGAATGACAATGGAAAAGTCCCATTTCCTAGTGTTTAAATCCTAGGCATTCTAGAAGGAGTAGCTATTAAAGAGTTCTAATGCATTTTACAGCCCCAATAGCAAATCAGATTGTCATACCTAACACCTGGAAATGAAGAGGATTACCTGTGGAGTATAATACAGTCTCTTTCCTTCCATGTTCCAGTTCCTTCCTGACTTTTCCTGACCCAGTATATGGAGGATAAACAGGAATTGCTTCCCTATGAAACATTCACAAAGGAGAATTCACACATATATTCTTATAATTCAATGAATTATTATTCTTTCTCTGTAAGGATAATAGAGATTCAGCAAGGGAAAGGTTACATGTCCTCTGGTTCTTTTGTACATTCCCTGTTTAATAGATATTTTCAATTGATGTAACTATGTGGAAATAAAGAAATGATTAACATTTAGGAGGGGAGCCAAAACTACTCAAAAATTCAATGTTAGGGACTTGGAGATTGAGCTTTGTATTTTTTAAAAAATGTTTCTCAGAATAATGTTTTAAAAGCCTAGAAGAAAAAGTAGGACACCCTTAGACACCAAATATCTCTCTTGCAAAATAGCATTTTAATGACTTGAGTGTAAATGAATCTGAAACATATGAGTGAAATTTCCTATAAAATACACATGAGTTTTAAATTTAATAAGAAAATGGTTAGCTAAGACATTGGGAGATTTTTAAGCTCCAAATATTTGGAAATTAACATGATATTTTTATGAGCCCCAAATGCTACCAAGCTTTCCCATGTCAAAATCAAAAGCTTTTGAAGAAAAAATATTTCAGAGAAAAAATATTAATATTACAATGAAAATCCTAGAAGGCTTTTTCTTTTTTTAATTTTATTGTCCAAAATATATGTAAAAAACAAAATTTTAATATCAGTTTTTTAAAAACTGTGTTCCAACTTCTCTTCCCCCTCCATTTCCTCCCCCCCACCCACAAGAACTCAAGCAATTCAAAATAAGTTATACATGAGTAGTCATGGAAAAATTCCCATATTAGCTAGTTGTGAGAGAAAACAGTCAAAAAAACAAAAACTTCAGATTAAGGAATTGTCAAAGAGGAAATGAAAAAGAATTTTAAATGTGTTTCCATCTGTTTTCAGATACCATCAGTTCTTTCTCTGCAGATGGGCTGCAATCTTCATAAGTCTTTCAGGGTTATATTGGATCATTGCCTTGCTGAAAATAACCACATGCTTCCCAGCAGATCATCCCCCACTATTGCTGTTATTTTGTATACAGTACATTTCACTCTGCTTCAGTTCATGTAGGTTTTTCCAGGTTTTCCTGATAATATCCTGTTCATCATAACCTATATATAGTACCTTAAGCTTGACAGAGAATTTTCTTAGTAAAAGCCCAGCAAAGTAGGTACCATATGTTTTCCCATTATAATCAATCATCATAACCATTTTCCTCCATCCCACTCCCTTCCCATGACATTTCCTCTATCTTCTTTTTACCTATTTCTCCTCAGAAGTGTTTTACTTCCGACTATCCTCTCCCTCACTCTGCACTCCCTTTTTTCACCCTTCCTTACTTGTCCTCTTCCCCTCCTATTTTCCAGCAGGGTTAAATAGATTGCTCCTCCCAATTGGGTATGAAAGCTATTTCCTCCATTAGCCCACTCCAATGAGATCATGGTCCCTGAGCTAATTCTGTGTTCTAAATTTTTCTTCCTCCCTCCCTCCCTCCTCAACCCTCCCTATGAGATCAACCAATTCAATATGTCATACTGGTTCAGTAATGCAGGATATCTTTATCTTCCTTGAAAGTGTTTTGCTTTTTACTGCTCTCTCCCCCAATCTGCCCTTCCCCCCTTCTCTCCCTCCCCCACCCCCTGAGGGCAAAAATATATTACCATACCTACTTGAGTAGGTATGTTAGTCCTTCTTTGAGCCAATTCTGATGATATTAAGGTTCACTCACTCCCCAACTCCTTCCCCCTCTTCTATTCTCCTCCATAAGCTTTCTTCTTGTTTCCTTCATGTGAACTACCTCTCCCCAGACCATCTCTCCCCTTCTCCCTCCCCCAGTTTATTCCTCCTACACCTCAACCCTATTTTAATGATGTCATCATGGATTATTTAGGTAGCACAGTGGACAAAGCACCAGCCCTGGACCCAGGAGGCCCCAAGCCCAAATCCAGCCCCAGACATAATACACCCCACCCTGTCTGCCCTACAAAGAACAAAACATAAATGCTTTACAGATATCATCCCTTCATATTCAGTTCAGCCCTGTCTTCTGTGAATTTCTTGTGAAGACTTTTTGTTTTGTTTTGTTTTGGTTATTTAGTGAGGCAATTGGGGTTAAGTGACTTGCCTAGGGTCACACAGCTAGTAATTTTCAAGTGTCTGAGTTCACATTTGAACTGAGGTTCTCCTGAGTCCAGGTCCGGCACTCTATCCACATCGCCACCCAGCTGCCACTGAATTTCTTACTGAGATAGTTCTTATGATTTCAAAGTATTATCTTCCCATGTAGGAATGTAAGCAGTTTGATCTTTTAATATCCCTCATGAAGGCTTTTTCCTGTTTACCTTTTTTATGCTTCTCCAGCATCTTGTATTTGAAAGTCAAATTTTCCATTCAGTTCAGGTTTTTTCATCACAAATGCTTGAGAGACCTCTTTCTCATTGAAATCCCATTTTTGCCTCTGAAAAATTATACTCAGTTTTGCTGGGTATGTGATTTTTGGCTGAAGTCCCAGTTCCTTTGCCCTCTGCAATATCATATTCCATTCCCTTCAGTCCTTTAATGTAGAAGCTGCTAGATTTTGCTTTATCCTTATTGGAGCTAGACAATATTTGAATTCCTTTTTTCTACTTCCTTGCCGTATTTTATCCTTGACCTGGGAGTTCTGAAATTTGGCTATAATATTCCTGGAGGTTTTGCTTTTGAGATCTCTTTCAGGAGGCGATCAGTAGATTCTTTCAATTTCTATTTTAGCTTCTGCTTCTAGAATATCAGGGCAATTTTCCCTCACAATCTCTTGGAGGATGGTGTCTAAGCTTTTGTTTTGGTCATGATTTTCAGGTAGTACAATGATTTTCAAATTATCTCTCGTAGATTTATTTTCTAGGTCAGCTGTTTTTCCAAGGAGATATTTCACATTGCCCTCTATTTTTTCATTCAATTGGATTTGCTTTACTGTGTCTTGGTTTCTCATAAGGTCACTAGCTTCCATTTGTTCAATCCTAATTCTTAGGCAGTTATTTTCATCAGATAGTTTTCTAATCTCCTTTTCCATTTGGCTTTTCAAACTGTTGACTTTTTTCTCATGACTCTCCTGCATCGCTCTCATTTACCTTTTCCATTCTTTCCTCCTTTTCTCTACATCTTCTTTCTATTTCTCCTACTTTCTCTTCAAAGTCCCTTTTGAAAGCTTCCATGGCCTGAGACCAGTTCATATTTTTCTTGGAAGCTTTGGATGTTGGAGCTTTGACCCTGTTATTATCTTCTTTGTCTGAGGTTGTATTGTGGTCTGCCTTACCCCCAAAAAAGTTTTTGATGGTCTTCTGCTTTCTCTGCCTACTCATCCTGGCTTACTATTTCTTGGCTTTTAACTCCTTAACATATGGCACTGCTTCCAGGACACATTGTTCAAGCTACAGCATGGCTTGGGGGATGGTTGGGCTTCTTCTCAGCCTGCCTCGTCTCGCTTTCATTTAATTTTAAACTCTCCACTGTGGGGTGGTGTGTGTGTGTGTGGGGGGGGAGGTGCTGCTTCTCAGCTCAGCTCCTGTTCTCAGCTTCAGAGTATCCCAGGTGTTTTGGGTTGGGGGGGGCAGGCTTTAATCTCACCTGGCCTGTTCTCAGGTCTGGAGATAACCTCAGGACTACTTTACTAAACAACCAACCAGCAGAGCTTTCTGTGGTGTGGTTCTCAGCCTCTGATGAGACTGCTCCCCTACTCTTCTCCCCCACCTGGGTCTCCTGCCACTCAGGATTTCTTCCTGGTTCCCCGCTGGGGTGGGACAGTCGAATCCTTCCCCCCAGTCCACTGGTACCCCTGCACTTACCCCACTGGGCCAGCCGTTAACTCCGACTGCGCACTTGATTCCAGAAGACACCAGTGCTGTAGCTGATTCAGAGGTACTGGGGCAAATTCCTCTAGCAGGTGTCTGTTGTGTTGGCCTGATTGCAGGGCTAAGGCTTTATTCCTGGCCCAGCATGGCCCCCTGAAATCTATCTATAGCTGGAGAAAACTGTCAGCCCATATTTTTGTGTGTTTTTCTGCCCCAAGGGTTCTTTTATTGCTATTTTTGGGGTTGTATCAGGAGCCCTGTGGGTTTAATGTCTTTCCTCTACCATCTTGGCTCCAGCCCCACCTCCCTAGAAGGCTTTTTCAACCCTGAAATTCCAGAGACTAGGAGCCTAGGAGAAATTGAATGATTCACTAAGATTTAATCACAATCAAAAAATAGAGGCAAAACAAGAGAATGTTAAAACAGAGAGATTTTATGGTTTACTTTCTTTTTTTTACTTGTTTAGAATTTTATTTTCCAAGATATATGTAAAAACATTTTGACATCGATTTTTTAAAACTTCATGTTCTAACTTCTCTTCCTCCCTCCCTTCCCATTGCCCCACCCCTAACAAATCAAGTAATTCAATATAACTTATACATGAGTAGTCATGGAAAACATCCCCACATTAGTTAGGTTGTGAGAGAAAACAGTTAAAAAAATGAAGCTTCAGATTAAGGAATTGTCAAAGAAAAAACATTTTAAAAAGTGTTTCAATCTATTTTCAGATACCATCAGTTCTTTCTCTGTACATGGGTTGCAATTTTCATATGTCCTTCATGGTTATATTGGATCATTGCCTTGCTGAAAATAACCCCATGCTTCCCAGCAGATCATCTTACACCACTGCTGTTTTTGTTTGTTTGTTTGTTTGTTTTTTGTATTCATTATATTTCATTCTGCTTCAGTTCATGTAGGTCTTTCCAGGCTTTTCTGATAGCATCCGTTCATCATAACTTTTAGATAGTACCTTAAACTTGACAAAGAATTTTTTCACAATAGCCCAGCAAAGTATATACCATATATTTTGCCATTATAGTCAATCATCATAACTATTTCCCTCCATCCTATTCCCGTCCCATGATATTTACTCTATTTTCTATCTTCTTTTTCCCTATTTCTCCTCAAGTGATTTACTTCAGACTGCCCCCTTCCCTGCTCTGCCATCCCTTCTTTCACACTTCCTTCCTTATCCTCTTCCCATCCTACTTTCCTGTAGGGTTAAATAGATCATTTTTCCCAATTGGGAGTGAATGTTATTTTCTCCTTGAGGGCACTCTGATAATTTTAAGATTTTTGAACTAATTCTGTGTTCTAAATTTTTCTTCCTCCCTCCCTCCTCAACCCTCCCTATGAAATCAAGCAATTCAACATGTCATACTTGTACAGTTATGCAGAACATCTTCACCTTCTTCAAAAGTATTTTCCTTTTTCTGCTCTCTCCTCCAATCTGTCCTTCCCTCCCTCCCCTCTTTTCCTCCCACTTGAGTATATATGTTATTCCATCTTTGATCCAATTCTGATGATAGTACAATTCTCTCACTCCCCCGCTCCTTCCCCCTCTTCTCCTCCCCTCCATAAGTTTTTTCTTGTTTCTTTCAAGTGAACTACCTCTCCCCCGTCTGTCTTTCCCCTTCCCGTTCCCCCAGTATATTCCTTCTACCCCTCAACCCTATTTTAAAGATGTCATCATGGGTTAGTTAGTTGGCAAAGTGGACAAAGCACCAGCCCTGGACCCAGGAGGCCCCAAGCCCAAATTCGGCCTCAGACATAACATCCCACCCTGCCTGCCCCACCAAGAACCAAACATAAATGTTTTACAGATATCATCCCTTCATGTTCAGTTCAGACCTGTGTCCACTGTGAATTGCTTACTGAGAAAGTTCTTATGAGTTTGAAGTATTATCTTTGCATGTAGGAATGTAAACAGTTTAATCTTTTAGTATCACTCATGATTTCTTTTTCCAGTTTCCCTTTTTATGTTTCTCCAGGGTCTTGTATTTGAAAGTCAAATTTTCTATTCAGTTTAGGTCTTTTCATCACAAATGCTTGAACGTCCTCTTTTTCATTGAAGTCCCATTTTTTCCTCTGAAAGATTATACAATAATTTTTGCTGGGTAGGTGATTCTTGGCTGTAGTCCCACTTCCTTTGCCCTCCAGAATATCATTATTTCATGCCCTCTGGTCTTTTAATGTAGATGCAGCTAGATCTTGTTTTATTCTTACTGTAGCTCCACTATATTTGAATTCCTTTTTTTCTAGCTGCTTGCAATATTTTCCCCTTGACCTAGGAGCTCTGGAATTTGGCTATAATATTCCTGGAGGTTTTCCTTTTGGGATCTCTTTCAGGAGGTGCTTGGTGGATTTTTTTTCAATTTCTATTTTGCCTTCTGCTTCTAGAATATCTGAACAATTTTCCCTGAGAATCTCACAGAAGATGTTGTCTAAACTCTTATTTTAGTCATGGTTTTCAGGTAGTCTAAGGATTTTTAAATTCTCTCTCCTGGATCTATTTTACAAGTCAGTTGTTTTTTCCAAGGACATATTTCATATTGCCCTCTATTTTTTTTTTATTAATTCGGATTTGCTTTACTGGGTCTTTGTTTCTCATAAAGTCACTAGCTTCCATTTGTTCAATCCTAGTTCTTAGGCAGTAATTTTCCTCAGATAGCTTTTTTATCTCCTTTTCCATTTGACTTTTCAAGCTGTTAACTTTTATCTCATAACTCTCCTGTATTGCTCTCATTTCTCTTTCTATTTTTTCTTCCATCTCTCTAAATCTTCCTTCTACCTTCGACTTTCTATTCAATGCTCCTTTTGATCACTTCCATGGCTTGAGACCAATTCATATTTTTCTTGGAAGCTTTGGATATAGGGGCCCTGAGGTTGTTTTCTTCTGAGGGTGCTCCTTCATCTTCCTTGTTGCCAACTGGATATCAGGACAGACACACCTAAGAAGTAAGGGGAGATAAAATTCTATAGCAAGAAAGTCAGTTAGGCATGGCTAATAACTGAGCTAGGTGTCAGAGATAACTCGGGAGGTCAGGATTATCATTCCAAGAGAAAAATTCCCCTGATCCTTAGGAATCTTTCCCTACCTCACTCTCAAAAGAAACTTTCCATTGTCAGGTGGTCACCCCATCTATTCTCTATAAAAGCTTTGGCCTTCCTTCTGTTCTGAGATGGAGATGTTTCTAAGCCACCTCCTTCCCTTGAGGCTAAGTCTTCAACTTCCTTCTCAGTCACTTTCTCCACTATCCAATAAAGGACCATTTTAATTCTAACTGGAATTTGTGTATGTGTCAGATATATATATATATATATATATATATATATATATATACTGTTGCTATAGCCTACTAGTGGGTCTATATATATATATATATATATATATATATAAAATCTCTTCCTCATTCTTTGACTTCTTTGGAGCACAAAGATAGTAGTAATATCACAAAATAAAAGAATATGTATAATATAGTATGTTTTTGGACATAGTTGCAAATTCCTCTCCATAATACCTATACCAATTCATGGCTCTACCAATAGTATAATGATGTGTTTTTTTTTTCTTGTAGCACCTCCAACATTTGTCATTTTTTTTTTTTTACTTTGTTAAGCTGATGGGTTATGAGGCAGAACCTGTTGATTAATTTGCATTTATCTAATTACTTATTATTTATAATACTAAATTCACATTGTTGTTGGTAGCTTGGACTTATCTTAAGAATAATTTGTTCAGGGACAGCTAGGTGGCACAGTGGATAGAGCACCGGCCCTGGATTCAGGAGGACCTGAGTTCAAATCCGGCCTCAGACACTTAACACTTACTAGCTTTGTGACCCTGGGCAAGTCACTTAACCCCAATTGCTCCTCACCAAAAAAAAAAAAAAAAAAGAATAATTTGTTCATATCAATGAAATGTTAGTTTTAAAGATTTACCTAATTTCTAGTCATACATGTCCTTGATAATATGAAGGAGTAATAAGTATCTGACCACTTGCTTGATCCTCACCTAGGTCATCCAGGATTCTGTCCTGGATATTCTTTTCCTTCTATATTACTTCACTTGGTGATCTCATCAACTCCCATGAAATTAACATGTTGGTTCTTAAAGCTGTCTATTTTGCCCCAATTTCTGCTGACCTCCAATCTCTTTGATCTCCAGGTGACCTTCAGATATTTTGAACCAGATGTCAAGTACACATCTTGAACTCAGCATATCTGAAACTGAACCCATAATTTTCCCCAAACCACCTACCTTTTCACCTTTCTTATTTCTACAGAGGACAACAGCACCCTCCCATTCCCTCAGGCTCATCCCTTAGAAGGTATTCTGGATTCTTCACTATTTCTCACCATCATTTCTAACTTATTTCCAAGGCCTGTCAATTCCACCTTTGCAACATTTCTCAAATATGTCCCCTTTTTTCCTTTGACATTTCCACTTCTCTAGTTTAAGCCCTCATAACCTCATGCCTAGACTGTTGCAATAGCCTACTAGTGGGTCTATCTGTTTTAAGTCTTACTCCATCCCAATCCATCCTCTACTAAGCCACTTAAGAGTTTTTCCTAAGACACAAATCTGACCATATTACTTCCCACCCGTACTCAATAAACTTCACTGACTCTCTGTCACATTCAGGAACATAGACAAAATTCTCTGCTTTTGCATCCCTTTCTAACCTATTCCCCCTCCTATTTTTTCAGTCTTCTTATACCTTACTTTCTACAGATACTTTCTGATCCAATGACATTGGCCTCTTTGGTGTTCCAGCAACAAGATGTTCCATCTCAGCTCCAGGCATTTTCTTTATTGTCCCCCATGCTTTGAATGTTATTCCTTCTCATCTGTGCCTACTAGGCTCCCTGGGCTCCTTTAAGTTCCAACTAACATTCCACCTTCTACAGGAAGTCTTTCCAAACCCTTCTTAATTTTAGTGCCTTCCCTCTGTTATTTCCTATTTGTCCTCTGTATAACTAATTTGTATATATTTGTTTGTTATCTCCCCCATTTGTAAATACTGAGATCCTTCAGGGTAAGGTCTATCTTTTATCTCTTTTTGTATGCTCAGAGTTTAACAGGCCAGGCTTATAGAAGCTACTTAATACATGTTTACAGATTGGTTGATAGATGCATTTTAAAACCTCTAGATTGAAGAGAAAGTTGTCTTGATATCAGGTTCACCCCAAGGTGTTCTGATCATTGCTATCTGACTATTCCAGAGTTTCCTAATCTGTTTCTGTCCCTGACCTTTGGTACATATATGTGCTCTTAATCTTTCTCTTACTTATTTTTATTCCTGACCAGTGGTATGGCCCAGTGCCTGATGACTACATATTTCCTGGCTGGTCTGTCTCTCCTTTCTGCTTGGTGACCTCTGCTGGTTTGAAAGAAGGAGTGTCAACAAATAGATACCTTGTCTTACTTGTACTCTTTTTTGCCTTTTTCTTTTCACTTTTGTATATTAGACAGGGCTCAATTAAAAATAAACCTTTCCTTTGTGTTTTCTCTTAGGTTCTTGTACAAAACTTTGGTTTCCTCCATCATTTTCATATAACAAATAACTTGCACCTCATACACCATTAAGTCCTCTTTCCCTTATATGTGAGAAGGTCTTTGTTTTCTTGTTTTATTCTAAAACAAGAATGCTTACTTTGCAAATCCTGTTCATTTATCTCATATGCCTGAAGCTCCTGTTACCTTTCATTGATTAATTCCTGAGATTGCTTTGGATCTTGAATATATCTTTACTTTCATTAAGGAAAAACATGATTTGGCTATTTAGGAATGAAATATACTTAGCTTATCTACTTAGCTTTATTCGATGTCAACTAGGTATGGAAAAATATCCAGGCTTGGTAATTGATTGGAAGTGCCCTACCAATATCTGAAAAGGACATATTTAATAATGTTAAAAAGCAAGCAAAGCACTCTAACTACATCACTTCATTTGATTCAAACAACAACCCTACAAGGCACAAATTTTTATTATTGCCATTTTACAGATGAGAAGAAACTGCATCTCAAAGACATTAAGTGAATTTAACCTCAAAGAAGTTAATGCTAGTATATTATAGCTACCTAAAATAGGATGCCAGGAACCCAGAAGTGTACTGGAGTGATCTTGAAAAGAATAGTATGACCAATCCTGGATCTTAGGTGGAACATCAGGAGAGAATGCAATAGGCAGGAGGTATAGGCTATATAAGCAGTTGGTCTTAGAATGGTTTGGTGTCAAGTCCCAGAGAAAAGTTAGTGGTCAATCATCAACAAGCATTGGTAAGGGCTACCAGATATGATCAGGACTTTGGAATTTGTGGAAAAAAAAACCTTTGAGAGTAAAGCAGGATACAAGTCTCCATGACACTGGGCAATAGGAAATTGTACCAATGTAAGAGACCTAAGAATTGTGACTGTATTTCAAAGTGGGAGTTTCATTTTACTGAATAAAGGAAGAGTAAGTTTTCAGAATTCAATTAAACCAGCATTGCATTAGCAAGCATATACTTAGTGCCTATCACGTGCAAAGCACTGTGTTGTGCTCAGGCCAAGAAACAGGATTTGGTAAAGGTATATGTATGTCTATGTATATGGAGGGGGAGCATATAGGAGGATAAGGTCACTTATCTCCAAGCTTTGCCTTTAATTGGAGATTGAAATTCTCTATACAAGTTGCCAAATTTACCTACTGAGATGACTTACTTGTGACATTAATGCTTTTCCCTTCAGAAGGTATGAAATTCCCTTGACAATGTAAAGTCTTTCAAAAATCTGACTCTTTTAATTCACTTTAATCTGGGTTCATTATGTTATCTCCACCTCACAGATAAAGTTTTGAATAACTATGTTTCTGCTAAAACCCATTTGCTACTTAACATTAAGTTATTCCCCTTGGGCTTGGTCTTTAAAAGAGTGCTAAGAGTCCCATAGAAAGGAGAGGTACTAGAGAGAAATCCAGTGTAGAGACTACACCTAGAGAGTGGATTTAAGTCTCTGTGGAATAGGACAATTGCTCCAGAGATGGCAGTATTGGAAAGACATGACAAAATGATGGATTTCCTAAACTAGCGAGACCTCCTGGGCAATAAGAAATCATTATAAGTTTCAGAATGAAATAGAAGGTGAACCAAAGAAGAATAAGAACAAAGGCAAACAAATGGAAAAAACAATCTAGACCTTTCCCTTCATTGTAACTCTAAGTTGTACAAACTGTTCATCATAGAATCATGGAGCTTGAGGGTTAAATGGTACATCAGCAACCCCATAGTCCAAGCCTTGGCATACACTCACAAGGAATATCTATTGTAACATACTCGATGAGTGGTTGTTCTGTTTCTGCTTTAAAATCTTCACAGAGGGGGCAGGTTGGTGGTACAGTAGATAAAGCACCAGCCCTGGATTCAGAAGGACCTGAGTTCAAATTTGACCTCAGACACTTGACACTTACTAGCTGTGTGACTCTTGGAAAGTCACTTAACCCTCATTGCACCCCCCCCTAAAAAAATCTTCACAGAGAAGAAACCTACTACTTCTCAAGGCAGCCTATTCCACTTTTAGACAGTTCTAATTGTTTGAAAGTTGTTTTCTGCCATCAAGACTAAATTTGCATTTTCAACTTCCCCCTGTTCCTCTTAGCTCTTCCTTCTGAGGCAAAACAGAACAATTTTAATCTCATGACAGCACACCATATATTTGAGGACAGCTATTATATGACCATTGTTTTATTTTCTCTGGGATAAACATGCCCAGTTATTTCAACTGATTCTCATGTCATGGCCTCAAGACCCCTCACCATCTTCATTATTCCTCTTTGAACAATCTCAAATTTAGTAGTATCCTTCCTAAAACATAGCATCTGAACTGAGCAATAGGCTCCAGATGAGGTTTCTTGAAGGACAAAGTACAGTGAGACTATTATTTCCATATCCTTCAGTGTTTTGCTATTTTTAAAATAGCCCAAGTTTGCTTGATTTTCTTAATTTTCACATTCCACTATTGATTCATACTAAATTGCAACTTATAGAAACTCTGATATCTTTTTTTCTTTATGTCCTATTGGATCTTCATTTTGCCAGATATCTCTTAATTACAGTTTAAATTATTTTGTTTACTTCATTAAATATTATCCAATTACATATAAAATTATTTCACATTTTTTAGGATTTTGAGTTCTAAATTCTTTCCCTCTCTCCTGCACTTTCCCCCTCCTTCATAAAGCAAACTATTGGATTTTTATTATACATGTGAGGTCTTGAAAAAAATATTTTAAACATACTTAACCATGTTGCAAAATAAAACAGAAACAAAATAAAACAAAGTTTTTTTTTTTTTTTAAAGCATGCTTCAATCTGCATTTAGAGTTCATCAGTTCTTTCTCTGGAGAAAGATAGCAATTTTCATTAAGGGTCCTTTGGAAATCTTTGAAGATCATTTTATTGATCAGAATAGCTAAATCACAGTTGATCTTTGTTTACAATATTGCTCTTACTGTGTACTGTATCTGGTTCTGCTAACTTTACTTTGCATTGGTTTATATAAATCTTCCATGGTTTTTCTGTAACCATCCCCCTTATCATTACTTATAATGCAATAGCACCATCACAATTATATACTACAACTTGCAAAGCCAATCCCTAATTGATGGGTTTTGCAACCACAAAATATTTTGTAAATATTTTTATATGTATGGGTCTTTTCCCCTTCTCTTTAATCTGTTTGTGATACAAACCTAATGGTTATATTGCTGGATCAAAAGGTATGGACAGTTTTATAGTCCTTTGGGTAGAGTTCCAAATTGTTTTTCAGAATGGTTGCACTAGTTCAGAAATCCAGCAACAGTGAATTAATGTCCCAATATTTTTACACTCTCCAGCAATTGTTATTTTCCTTTTCTGTCATGTTAACCAATCTGATAGGGATGAGGTGGTATTTCAGAGTTGTTTTATTGTATATTTATCTAATAAGTACTGATTTTAAGGATTTTTTCATGTAACTACTGATAGCTTTGATTTCTTGTTGTGGAAACTGCCTGTTCATATCTTTTGACCAATTATCAATTGGTAAAGACTTGTATTCTTACAACTTTGGCTCAGTTCCCTTTGTGTTTGAGAAATGAGGCTTTTAATCAGAGAAACTTGCAGTAAATTTTTCCTAAGTTTCCTGTTTCCTTTTAAATTTTGGCTGCATTAATTTTGTTTCAGCAAAAGCTTTTTAATTTCATGTAATCTAAATTGTCTATTTTCCTACCTATCTTCCCTATTATGTCTTGTTGGGTCATAATCCCTGCCTTCATCCTGTAAGAAATTAATTGTGATATGGATTATGACCCTTCTTTTTCAAATAGTTAATATAGTACTGGGATTGTTGTTGTCATATCAGTCATGTCTTACTCTTCATGAACTTATTTGGGGCTTTCTTGGCAGATACTAGGGTGATCTGCCATTTCCTTCTCCAGTTCACTTTACAGATGAAGAACACAGGTAAACAGGGTCAATTGAGTTGCCCAGGGTCATACAGCTAGTAAGTATCTGAAATTGGATTTAAACTCAGGAAGATGAGTCTTCCCAATTCCCAGCCCAGTGTTCTATTAATTGTGCCAACTACATGCCCCATTACTGGGATTAATTACTTTTTTTTTGGTGGGGGCAGTGAGAGTTAAGTGATTTGCCCAAGGTCACACAGCTAGTAACTGTAAAGTATGTGAGGTCGGATTTGAACTCAGGTCCTCCTGAATCCAGGGCCGGTGCTCTATCCACTGTGCCACCTAGCTTCCCCCTAGAGTCTTTGCTTAGTTATTGACTATTCTCTCCTTAGATATGTCTTCTGTCTTCTGTCTTCTTTCTTTTTTTTTCTTTTTCTTTAAGGCAATTGGGGTTAAGTGACTTGCCCAGAGTCACACAGCTAGTAAGTGTCAAGTGTCTGAGGCCAGATTTGAACTCAGGTACTCCTGAATCCAGGGCCAGTGCTTTATCTACTGCTTCACCTAGCTGCCCCCTGGGATTAATTATTTTTTCTTTTTTGCTGGGCAATGGGTTCTTGCACAGGGTCACAGTAAATGTCAAGTATTTGAACTCAGATTTGAACTCAGATTCTCCTGAATCCAGAGCCGGTGCTTTATCTACTGCTTCACCTAGCTGCCCCGGGATTAATTACTTTTTAAATGTTTGGTAGAATTCACTTTTGAATCCATGTGGTCCTGGGGATTTTTCTTTAAAGAGCAGTTATATTTATTAGCTCAATAGTTTTCTTCCTTTTAATTTTATTAATCTCACCTTTGGTTTTTAGGATTTCCAATTTGGTGTGGTTACTTGGGAATTTTAAATGTTTTCTTTTTACTAATTTTTTTAGTTACATGTCCAGTTCATTGATCTGCTTTTTCTCTATTTTTTGATGTAAAAATTGACTGACTTGATGTCATTGGTCCTTTTTGAGAATGAAGGATGAAAAGCGATCTGTGAGCAATAGTAGCTGCTCTACTGGGGACCCAGCCCTGCCTTTTGTACTTTAGTTGAAACATAACAGTTCTGCTTCATTGTGTGTGTGTCTCTCTGTTTCAGGTATATTTCTTGTAAACAACATGTTTTTGAATGCTAGTTTTTAACTCAGTTTTCTATCTGCTTCCATTTTCTGGTGTATAACCTCTCCAAATTCATACTGTGCATTTCCCTCCATCCTATTTTCACCTGTTTATTATTCTTTTAATTTTTAACCTGTCTCTTTTTAAAAATCTGTTTTGCTTCTGAACACTTCCTTCTTTTCTATTCCCTCCATTTAATCACCCTCAATTTCTTTATCCCCTTCCCCTTTTACTATACACCACATACATATATATACATACACTATAGATACACTATACACATATATACATACATATACATACATACATACATATATGTATATAAATAGCTTTTACATTGGTGAAGAAAATTCGTGGGGAGGAGAGTCAAGGCTTGAAACTCAGTCACATCTAATTTGGTTCAAAAAGGGAATTTATATCTATATACATGTATATATGTGTGGGTATATAAGCATATACATACAAATATATGTGTAGATACATCTATATCCATACCTGTATATGTACATGCATATATGTATATATAGGTATATACACATATATACATATATTCCCTTTTTGAACCAGTTTAGATGTAACTGAGTTTCTAGCATTGCCTATCCCCTCTCTCCCCATTTTATTTTCCACTGTAAAACTTCTTTCTTGAACACCTCACCCCCTCTTCCTCCCACCAGCAAACGTCACTTCCTGATGCCAAAGAAAAGCCACAAGGCCTTACCCTCAGAGGCCTTCTCCTCATGGTGGAGCTTTCCTACAGTAAGTCTCCAGCAGGTGGTATCATTCCAATCTTTACATCTCCCTTCCCGCATTTCTCAGTACATTTATTACTTATCCATTTTTTAATATCATCTCAACATTTTTGACTCACTCCATACCTTCTTTCTATGTAAAATCCTTGTAACTCCCCTAATAATGATAACATTCTTAGAAGATACATACATCATCTTCCCATAATGAAAGGTAAAACATATGAACCTTATTGAGTGCTTTATGATTTCTCTTTCATGTTTAACTATTTTAGGTTTCTCTTGAGGCTTGTATTTAAAGTAAAATTTTCTATTCAGCTGTTTTTTTTCATCATAAATTCTTGAAAGTTCTCTATTTCATTAAATATTCATTTCCCCCTTGATCCTCAGTTTTGTTGGATAAGGTATTCTTGGTTGCAATCCCATATCTTTTACCTTTTGGAATGTCATAGTCTAAGCCCTCTGCTCCTGGTTTTTTTTGGCCAATTCTGTTTTGTTGTTGTATGTGTGTGTTTTTTTAAGTGCTGTATTCTTTAGTATTTTTTGTGCCTCTTTTACCAGGCTGTTAAGTGTCTTTTCATAATTTTCTTCCTTTGCTTTCATTTCTTTATTTAATTTTTCTTCTGCCTCTAACTCTGATTCTTAAAATCACTTATTTTTTTTAAACCTTTACCAGGAATTCTTGTTAGGGTTGTATCTAATTCACATTTTTCTTTGAGGCCTTGCTTATAGTTATTTTGACTTCATTGTCTTCTGAATTTGTATATTGATCTTCCTTGTCACTATAGTACTTTATTATGCTCTAGTTCATTTTTTGTTGTTTGTTTATTTTCTACCCTATTGCTTGATTTGGAAATTTACATTAATGTTCCTGGAATGATGGGGGAGGAAGAAGAGGATCTATCTCAAACTTCAGGCTTTTTTATACTACTATTTTCATAGCTAGTTCTGGGTGCTTTAAATTTTCAGAGCTTTCAAAGTGTTGTGATCTGCTTAGAGGTGTAGTTACTGCTCTCTTGTTCTACACTATGGTCATTATCCAGGAATGCCCCTGGGTTCCTTAGCATTGCAGTCTTCTTCAGCTTTCCTGTTCCCTTGGGTCAGCAACTGATACTGTCCCTCAGATCTTCCACACCCTCTTGACTGGAAGTGCTCCTCTAAGCCCTTGACTTCTGACTCAAAGTGTCTATAGGTAATGGAGTTACCAAACAGCTGCCTTTCAAACCTCCCACTAGCTCAACAAAATGTGGTTCTCCCTGCTCTTGAACTATGATCCAGAAGAGGGTATAAGCAATGGAACAGTCAAAGAGCATCTAGTCCTACCTCCAGGATGCACCTGTAACACATGGGTAACCTGTAATCACTTTATGATCACTTGCCAAGTTTCTTTACTATCTCTGGCCTGCTGCTCCATCTGTTCCTTCTGTCAGCATCACCTAGTCCTACCCCAGGCTCTGGGTCAGCCTCTACCCTTCTATATCACAGATCACTCTCTTCAACTTCCTATGTTGTCTTGGGCTAGAAGAATATCTCATTCCAAACTTTTGTTAAATTCTGCCACTTCAGAATTCAATTTGAGGCATTTATTTTAAAATTATTTGGAGAGGAGTATTGGAAGAGCCCAGCTGAGTGTTTTCTCTACTCTGCCATCTTTGAGAAGCAATCAATAATTTTGAGGTCTGCCTGGAGACCTCATACCTCTAACCCTGACTAAATAAAAAACCAGGATTATCTTTGGTCTGTCCTTCTGGTTATGATTCATCCTTGCATACCTGCAACTAACCATACCTAGCAGGACATAGGAAAATGAGCTTCTATCCCAGGATCAGAACTCTTTGGTTCATTAGAATAGTTACCATTGTTTCTTATTATCTAGACTTAAATCCCCTGCCTACTTAGGCTTGAATACTTGTCTAATCCTAGCTGTCTTCTTAGCTAATCCCTCTAGAGCTCAAACATTTTCCTGCTTGACCTAGAGTACTCTGTAGACTTTATCTAGCATAGTAAGGCTACCAGTCTTCCGCTGTTGCCATCAGTTTTCTGGCAGGAATTGTTCAGTCAACAAAAGTATGGGAGGAATTTTTTTTTCTTTTTGGTGGAAAGTCATGTGGGTGGTATGGAGGTCATCAGCTAAAACAAGCAGTAAAGAGAGATTTTGATTTTTCAGAGACTTCAGTGATATTTACTTCAATATTGACAGCCAAAGATCTATCACTACATATATTTTTCTTGAAATTGAAGTCCAAATTCTGATATGGTTCTGGAAATGAAATTTTAAATATTAAATAAAGGAGAAAAGGGTTTCTGCCAATGAGCTTTTTTCAGTATATAGACAGCCAAAAATTATTTCAGCACATTTCACATAATTTAATATCTTCACAGCCTGGGCAATTATCCTAATAGCAGGGAACCAGGCCCTACTAGTCTTATCCTCTCTTTGTCGGGCTTGTTTCTTTGATATTGGAATCTACTTGCATACCACAGGGGGAGATCTAGGGTTTTATTAAAGGGGGATCAGTGGTCTGTTAATCTAATTTAAAAGCATTAAAAGTAATAGAGGAGCATTAATTGATTTGTTGGAAGATTTGTAACCTCTCATCAACCCTTAAAGCCTTTCTTTCCCCCTTACTTTTTCCATTTGCATGTACTATAGAAATGGTAACCTGGGAAGCATTACATACTAAGCATTTCTGCTACTTTGCCAAATGTTTCCAGAGGAGAGAGAAGAGAAAGAGAGAGAGGGAGGGAGGGAGGAAGGGAGGAAGGGAGGGAGGGAGAGAGAGAGAGAGAGAGAGAGAGAGAGAGAGAGAGAGAGCGCATTCATGTACATATATGTTGTGATCTACACAATGTAAAGTTAATAAAGACAGCTAGACTGTCTAATGGAAAAGAATGCTTGGATAAAGTCAGGAAGAACAGACTTCAAATCCTGCCTTAGAGACTTACTAAATGCTAACCAAGTCAGCTAACCTCTTTATGCCTCAGTTTCTTCATCTGTAAAATGGAGTTACTGATAGCACCTTCCATATAGTGTTAGAGTACTTAGGCAATTGATCAAAAAGTTATTATTATGTGTCTAGTATGTATCTAGGGTTGTGACAGGTTCTATGGATATAAAAACAAAGGATGAAGCAATCCCTCCTCACATAGATTTTAAAGTCTAGTGGGAGACAAGTGCATGGATATGTATGTTTCTGTTTACAATACATGTTTATATACAAATATAATTATATAGACAGCTCAAATAAGTAAAGTGAATGAGTATAAATAAACACAAAGTTAGATACAAAATAGTTCAGGAGCCTTCTCATTGAGAGTATTAAAAAGGGCTTCACCTGGAAAGTGGTACTTGAGCTGAATCTTAAAGGAAGAGAAAGATTTTATGAGGTACACATAAGGAGGCAGTGGATACCCGTGCAAAAACACAAAGATGGGATGTGGAGTCTCAGCTTGAGAATACTGTGGCTGCCTAGCATAATAGAGACTTGCAGTCGAGAAGATTTGGGTTTTAAAGTCATGATCTGACATATACATATCTTTTCAACCTGAACAAGTCATCTAACCTCTCAGTTCTCCACAAAAATCTCTAAAACTATAAAGTGCAGAATAGTGGATAATCTTCTCAGTGGAAGTCCCTAAATCATTCAAATCACAGATATTGTTTAAAACAAAGAAAACCAAGAACTAGTAAAATTACTTTATCTTCACATTGGTCACACATTCAGCAAGATACAAGAAATGTGATGATCTTGGACACCAGGATAAATTTTTTATCCTGCATAACTCTATGAGTAGGGAGAGGAGGAATGTGCCTTTCTGTTGGTTTTGAGAGGTTTCAAAAGGCCTGTCTGAACAAAAATGTCCATTCCACTGACTTACCACAATTACCACCCTAATATGGACATTTTATCTTGGAGTTAGCTTTATAACTTCAAATCATACCATTAATGAATTCATTTTTAAACAATTGTGGTAGAATCTACCTAAGTTTTGTTATGACTTAATTGATAAGAATTTAGTTTGGCAGATAAATCCACTGTTATCCATCAGTTTTCCATGGGGAAAAAAAAAGGAAGGCAGTTGTTAAGAGAATTACTGTTGGGTTTGAGAGATTTCAAAAGGCCTGTCTGAACAAAAATGTCTCCGATTCAGTAACCTGATGAAGTAGGGGAATGTTTTAGGAAGAGTGTGTTGAATTTGTGGTTGTCCCACAAACTTCACCTACAACAATATTTTTGCCAAGGGTTAGTTTATTTCTTAAACTTTTCAAAAATTTCTTAGGTTATATAACATTAAAATAAGGATATTTTATTTATTGATGCAGATCAGCAAATTATTTGACTTAAAATCCTCAAAAATTTACACCTCTTCAAATTCTAAAATTCTTTTATTCTAATAGATAGGGTGCAAATATCTGGCATTACCTCAAAATTTTAGTGTTTATTATTTAATTTTAATGAGTCATGCTGGAACACCTGTATTTTCTGTTTTTTAAAAAAATCTAAATACTATTTAAATTCAATTCAACAGAATATGTTAGTAATGTTGCTAATAAATCTAAAAGTAAAGTATACTTTTTCTGCTCCCAAAATTAGTTTACATAGTTCTAGCAATACTAGTGATAGAAGCAAGATAAGAGAAAGACATTTATTGTATAAAGATAATCAAAGAGGTGAGAAACTATCCCCATTTGATGAAGACAACATGGTTTATTTAGTAATTCCTAAGGAATCAACTAATTAAAATAATTATTTCAGCAAAATAGTAAGGTATCAAATTAAACCAACCAAAATAAAATATTACCATCTAATAACAGCAAAATCTACAAAGCAAGTTGAGAAAGGCAAATACAACTCAAATTAATTACAAAATTTTGGTGTCAAGCTATCAAAAGCATAGTTTCAATTTACAAAAATGTTTCTTAAAGAAATAAATAACAATATTAATAGCTGGAGAAATAATCAATGCTAATGCAATGGCCAAACCAATATGATAAAATAATAATTATACAAAAATATTTTTATTTAATGCTATGCCAAACTACAAAATATATTTTTGTAGAATGAAATAAAAATAACAATATTAATTTATTAGTTATTTAATTAGTTGTTTGACATCTAAATTTATATAACAACTAATAGAAATGAGAAATAAAGATAAGAAGGAAGGGGGGAATAACTTCCAGATTTCAAAGTATATTATGAAGTAGTAATCATTAAAACTATTGTATACTGGTTGAAAAAATAAAGAAACAGCTAAGTTGAACAATGGGATAGATTAGAGGAAGAAGAATCAGATTGACTGAACTGAATAACCCAAGGTTCAATAATACTGAAAAGATAAATTATCTAGGAAATAAATCCCTGTTTTATAAGGACTTCCCAAAAAGTTGGAAAAAAGTCTAGTAGAAATTGCACTGACCAGCATCCTACCATATTCCACAATAAATTCAAAATGTATATGTGACATGAATTATAAAATCATTCTATTAAAAATAATTATAATAATTATAAGGGTAGCTGATCATATAGTTTTTACAGATATGGTAGGGGAGATGAATTCTTAACTTGAGAAAGGATAAAGGTAATTCCAAAAGTTAAAATAGATAAATATAAGAGCTTATAAAACTTTTGTACAAACAAAATTAGTATTTAGCATATGAAAAGAAAACCAGTCCAATCTTACCTCAGATCCTTAGGAGCTATGTGATCCTGGGCAAGTCACTTAACCCCAATTATCTTAAATATATAGGGCCACCTCTAGTCATCCTTTATATATTGCCACTGGACCCAGATGACTCTGGAAAAGAGAGTGAGGTTAGTGACTTTGCACAACCCTCTCTCACTTAAATCTAATTCATCTGTCATGGTCCTCTTCGAGAATGAAGGACAAACAATACCACTAAAGTAAGTTAGAATATGAGAAATAGATAAAATATGTCATCCAAATGTTCAGAGAACATGGCTTACCTATTTTTAAATTTAACATATTTTATTTTTCTACAAGTGCACTTCAATCATTCATTCCTTTCTTTATTTGTTTATTTATTTTGTGGGGCAATGAGAATTAAATGACTTGCCCAGGGTCACACAGCTAGTAAGTGTCAAGTGTCTGAAGTAAGATGTGAACTCAGGTCCCCTTGAATCTAGGGCCAGTGCTTTATCCACTGAGCCACCTAGCTGCCCCCAACAATTACATTTTAAAACAACTTTAACATGTTTTTTTGTTTGTTTTGAGTTTCACATTCTATCCTTCCCTCCATCATCCCTCTCCCCATCTCTGAGAAAGTAAGCAATCAGATATGGGTTATACATATAGAATCATGTAAAACATTTCTATATCAGTCATTTTATACGAGAAAACTTGAATAAAAGAAAAAGAATTTTTAAACAAGGAAGTGAAAAATAGCATGCTTCAGTCTGTATTCAAAGAATAGCAGTTCTTTCTCTGGAGGCAGATAGTATACTCCATTATGCATCCTTTGGGATTGTCTTGGATCATTGTATTTTTGAGAATAGCTAAGTAATTCACAATTCTTCATCATACAATATTGCTGTTACTGTGTGCAATGTTCTCCTGGTTTTGCTCACTTTACTTGGTATCAGTTCATTTAAATTTTTCCAGGTTTTTTCTGAAATCATCTTGCTTGTCATTTCTTATAGTACAATAGTATTACATCATAATCATATGCCACAGCTTGTTTAGCCATTGACCAATTAATTGATGGATATCCCTTTGATTTCCAATTCTTAGCCACCACAAAAAAAGGACTGCTACAAATATTTTTGTATAAATAAGTCTTTTTCTCTTGCTTGCCTAAATGAAAAAAAAACACACACAACTTCTAGTGCCTAACACAATACTCTGCACATAGTAAGTGCTCATTATATCCTTGAGTAAATGAATCACTAGAATGCAAGTTTAAGATCAGGCTTGGTCAGGGAAGATGATGAGTTGTGGAAATGTTGATTTTTTAGGTACAGGTGGAACATGCAGGTGGAAATAGCCAGGAGGAAATTAGAAATAGAGACCAGAACTTGGAAGAAATTTCAGATAAAACCATAAAATTTAGAATCATCTGGATAGAAGTGATGATTCAAGCATTTAAAAATAGATGTGATTATTAATGGGAAGGACATAAAAAGAAAAAAGGCCAAGGGCAAAATTTTAGGTTACTCCCACACTTGAGGAAGGGGTAGGAATAAAAAGAGAAACCAGCAGGAGATCAAAGAATGTTGGTCAAAGAGGAAGGAAAAGGACTAGGATACAGAAATTTCACAAAAAATGAAGATACAGGGAAATAGAGAGAAGCAGGGAGTGGTCAACAATATTTTGCCACAGAAAAGAAAGGACAGATTAAGATGGGAATGGCACTTGATTTTATATGTGGAGATGAAAGCATAGTAGGACCAGAAACCTTGCTTGCAAGAGGTTGAAGGGATAGATGTTCAGAAACTGGGGAAAAAATAAGTATACACTCTTTCTTTTAGCACATTTTGCCAATGAAGGAGATAAAACCTAAGATGAGAGTTTGGGGGATGTGGTTAGATCAAGGATTTATTTGGGGGGCATAACTAAATTTGCTTCTAGGAGTATTTAGGACAAAAGTAATTATGGAGATGGAGAGTTTAAAGGTGAGAGAAAGAATGATCGATAAAGGGGCAGCTAGATGGCGCAGTGGATAGAGCACCGGCCCTGGATTCAGGAGTACCTGAGTTCAAATCCGGCCTCAGACACTTAACACTTACTAGCTGTGTGACCCTGGGCAAGTCGCTTAACCCCGGTTGCCCCACAAAAAAAAAAAAAAGAATGATCGATAAAATAAAATCCCAGAAGGATGTGATTAAAAGCATGGTTGTTTTATTATTGGGAATAATATCTACCTCCTCATCTGAGACAGAAATAAAAAGAGAGAGAGAGTAGGTGAATTTTTAAAGAGTTATAAAGAAATTGTTGTTTATTAATTTCAGTTGTGTCCAACTCTTTGTGACCCCATTTCAGGTTTTCTTGGCAAAGATACAGAAATGGTTTGCCATTTCCTTCTCCAAATAATTTTATAGATGAGGTTCTGAGGTAAACAGGGTTAAATAACTTGTCCAGAGTCACATAGCTAGTAAGTGTCTGAGTCCAGATTTGGGAATCTTCCTGATTCCAGGCTTGGCACTCTATTCACTGCTCTACTTTTGATAGAAGTAAATGAGGAACCTCACTTTAGATGGCCCCAGTCTTCCCAAGGATTAGCTGTGAATATCTACATGGAGAGAGGCAGGATTAAGGAGATAAATTTTGGGGGAAATGTTTGGAACTGATCCTATGAGGAATAGTGTATGGCTAATCAATCTAGTTAATCAATCTAGGTTAAATAAGAGTTAGAGTCAAGTTCCTAATCAAGTTTGGTAGACTAAACAATTGATGGAACACAAAGATGTAGACAGTGAACCAAATTATAATAAGAAATCAAATGAGTGGAAAGCCAAGTACCATGGTGAGGTTCAAAACCTAATACAGTAACTGGTACATAGTACGCATTTAATAAATACTTCATAATAAACAGTTGACATCAAAAGCAATAGCTACAGGTTTCTTTATGGAGTTTGATTGTGACATATGGCATGCTAGAGGGGAGCTTACTGTATTTAACATTTTTATATTCCTCAAACTACTTAAAACCTAAGCTATCCCTCAGTTAAAAAAATTTGAGCTATTTCTTTTGGCCCTTGCCCTGCTGTGGTCAGGGTATTATAATACTTGAGGGTTTTAGGGTTGCAGGAAGGACAGGAAATTCCAAATGTAAGGGTGTGTCTTTTGTCAAGGGAACTCAGCTCTGAACCAGCAAGAATTGTTCACGAAAGAGGCTAGACCTCTCTTACCTCTTGCTTGAGGGATACAAATCTCAGAACTGTATCCCTACAGAAGAGTCTTTAGCTAATCCTAGACTAAGGATAAAGGCCATTACCAAAACCTTATAGTGCCCCTCCAGCTGAAAAAAAAATACCCGTTTACTCTAGATTAAAAGAGTACAGTAACATCTAGCCAAACCAGAGGCTAGAGGTGGGGGACACTACAGCTTACCACTGAATGAAAGCCCAGAGGCGTCTAGCAGATCAAAATGACTATTAGGATAACCTGCTATACGAGCGGCTCAGTGAACAAGGGTACTGCTTGGCCCCATCTGACAGCAGTAGTCCTCTAGCTAAATGATCTGTCTTGCTAGCCCCAGCAAAGAAGTTTGCTCTAAAAGAATCATTGGTAGGTGAACCTCCTATCTAATGGTGGTGCTTTGCCCTGGGAGGAACTAGACTCTACCAGTAGCTGAGCAACTTATCCATGACCGATACCCATGTCCCATCCTGAAATGAATATTTTTGAGGATCTACTCTCCTGAGGATAAGATCTCAAGGTTCTACAGTTTTAGAGTTATGACTTGTGTTGTCCATGGGTTTTCCCCACATGTGTGCCTCACAATTACTGTATTTCAAGTAATTGTTCTTCTCATCCAGAGACTTTTAATGTCTTTATGGAAAACTGTGCCCTGGGTTTTTGGAAAAATGCTTTGCAACTATTGTTCTTGCTACTCCATTTGTGTAAATGTCTTTTCCAAAAGATAACTGATAGTCCTCATATACACTAGGACATACACTTATCAAGGAAGCCCATTCCACTTTTGGGCAACTTTGATAGTTAAGGAATTTTTCCTTATATTGAGCCCCAAAATCTGCCTCTGTGTTACATGTGTCCATTGGTATTAGATCTGTCCTTTGGGACCAAGTATAACAATCCTAATCCCTTTTCTAAACATTTGAAGACAGTTGTCATGAGCCTTTTAGGTCTCCAGATCTTTCAAGTCATCCTTTAACAACATGGTTTTAAGTTTCTTTACCCTCCTTGTCATCCCTTTTTGGAGATTCTACAACTTTTCTTTATCAGTCCTCAAATCTGTTGTTCAAAACCAAATACAGTATTCCAACTGTGGTCTGGCCAGAGGAGAATACAGTGCCAATAGCTGCAAACTGATATTGTCATACCTTACTATTCACTTGGGTTATAGGCATCAAAATAAGTTATCATCAGTTATCTTTGCCCTTTGAAATTTAAATTAGCTGATTAACCACTGCTCCATGTTTTCCATTCCTCAGATCCTTTAACATGGAGAGAATGTAGTCTGAATAGAATAGCTGTAGTAGTCCATGGGGAAAGAACTCATTTTATGGGGTGCAGTATGTAGTGGTCATGATATCAACCCCCAAATTGAAATCCTGCCCACTCTCTGTTTTATGGAAGGATAAAGGAGAAGGGGAGGAAACTGTATTTTGGCTAAAGCCTCAGTATAGGTTGTTCCAGGAGGCTTCAGCACATAACGTGCCAAAGAGTTCTGTTGTTCAGAATAATCATTTTGTAACACTTTGATAACAGTCATTAATGAAAAACTTCTCTGATATATGATCCCTATGGGAAGTATAGGAAAACAAATAACCTCCACACACGTTGAAACTTAAACATACCTTTGTTTACCAGTGGATTTAAGCAAGAGAATGGTGGGCTTGACCCAAATGATTATGATTAACTTTGATAAGAGCACTAGTTCATGAATTTGCTTATTATTCCTTATTTCTTCAGACTGTAGACAGTGTTCAGGCAAACATACACATAAACATCTATTTCTTTTTTATATGCATTATTATTTTTTTAATTGATGATCTTTCAAAACAAAAACATTCACATACCTAAAATGGGCTAGGTTTGACTTGCCAAATGGCAAGGGGATGGACCAGATACAAACTATTAAGTTTTCCTTTAGATTTATGATTCTTTGATTTTATTTTAAAATAAACGTACAATTTATGTGCACATTCAGCAAACATTCATCGGTCACCCATAATGTACAGTGTCATGTTAAAGTTGATCACAGTGCATTCTGTAACATAATTTTAACCTAAAAAAATGATTGCAAATTTGTCAACCTTTCGGAATGTGGTTTATATACTTGGCTATTCTTTTTAAAGCTATAAGTTGCTGTTTGAGAATATGCAAAGCATTTATTTTTTTTCCTTCCATTAAAAAAAGTCAATTCAAACAAAGTACTGAGAACAGGGTCCTTTTAAAAAAAAAAAACAGTGTAGCTTTTGAGACTTTTTTTTCCTCCTTTTTCCTTCACTCTCTTTTTGTGCCTGTCTTATTTCTGGAAGGCATGATGTTCAATAATTCAGGAGGAGCAAGAATCAGCATATCTTACAGCATATTTGATGTGCCAACAAACAGACTGGAGATTGTTTCATTTCAATTAGCCTCTTTGTTGCCAACAAAAGACTGACAAACACACTGAGAGAGGGCCAGGCATAGAAAGCTTTGGCTTTTCACATTGTTTTTTTTTTTTTTATGCCTAGGTTCCTTATCTGCAGCCTCTTACCATTCATCCCCCCTCCTCCTCTCACCCCTTTCCTCCTCAGCCATGCTTTATCTACTATTGTTCTCCATGTATCATCTTACCTGGGATCAAGTGACTCTCTCCAGCACAAAAACAAGGCCTCGGATTCTTTTTCAGGCCTCTTCTGATCTCCTAGGCTAATTGGCTCAGGTGTAAACCAAGCCAGCAGGGCTGCGACTTTGATGTGACACTTTAGAGCCGAGCACCTGGTAACATCCCTGTTTGTGTGTCAAATACCAGCCGGCCTCGCCTGCTGCTCAAGCCCAGCTAATAAAAAACGCTCGTAATCACGTTGTATTACAAGGCTCAAATTCATGCTGTTACTTTATTGCAAGGTTGTCATTAATTTTGCAGGGTGAACCTGGAATCCGATCTGACCTGTTTTTAATAAGTGTGGGTGTCTGCCCAAGTGTGTGTGAGTGACACAGAGGTGACTGCCAGCTGTTTCTTCTTTACATATGGAGTCACCCTATGCTTTGATCAATAATGCTGTTTCACTTTAAAAAGGAGCTCATTTTGTAAGGATGCAGGGAAAGGGCCTCCCCGCCCCCCTGTCCCTGTGGTTTGTTTGTAAAGCATACACAATTATGGAAAGGTCAGTCAACAGCAAATAATACCACTTGCTGCTTTCCCTGACACTGTTCTTCCTTGGCCTCTTTTAAGAGCCACCCTGGCCTGTCTCCTTATTTTTGGTAAAGAATGATAGCAAAGTGACAAAAAGGAAGCAAAACCAAACTTACTCTTCTTGATTATCCTTAGCATGTCTTTTTTAAAAAACTGAAATAGACCAGATTGGGGCTGTGGCAGTGGGGAAATACTTATGAAAATAAAATTATTTAAAATGATCTTCTACCCACCAAGAATATATAGCTGAACTTGGCTCTGATTCAATACCCTAGATCAAATCATGCCTCACTTTGCTGGAAAAAAAAATAACAACATATATAACATGGTTTAATTTAGAGGGATGCCCCACACTCCTCTTCCTGTACCAACCAACCCCTCCCCCCCAGAATAAGAGGGAGGGACTAGTGAAGAGATCTCATGCTGAGTGCCTAAATTTATAGGCTTCAGAGCTGGAAGGGAGCTTGAGGTTCACCTTCATTTTTATTTTATTAATGGATTTGTTCTTTTTTTTTTTTTGGCAGGGCAATGGGGGTTAAGTGACTTGCCCAGGGTCACACAGCTAGTAAGTGTGAAGTGTCTGAGGCCCTGAATCCAGGGCCAGTGCTTTATCTACTGCATCACCTAGCTGCCCCCTCACCTTCATTTTACAGAAGGTATTTTAGGGCTTATCAATAGGGTTTTTTTTTATCTATCAAAGATCCTTGGTTAGTTATCTATGAGAATTCTGGGATTCTACTGTGGACCTAGTCATTAGTATAGGAGTTCTTAATTTGGGGATAGATTTCAGGGTATCCATGAACTTGGGTGGTAAAAATGACATCTTTATTTCAATACAGTTAGCTTTCTTTGTAAGTCTATGTATTTTACTGCATGAAATTAAAAACATTTTTCCGAGTAGTCTACAGGCTTCACCAGCCTGCCAAAAGGGGCCATCACATATATAAACAGACAGACAGACAGATACACACACATACACAAAAGGTTAATAACTCCTGTCCTAGAACATTAATACTAAAAACTGATATTTCTCTATGCTCTAAAGTTATCAGTTTATTCCTAAATCCTTTACTGAGCTAAGGCTCATGCAATACTCTCTTTGTGGTATACTGGTTAGAAGGATAGGAAAGGAATACTAGTAAAAGATCATTTTTTAAAAAATAGCAGGTCACATTTGTATAGTACTTACTATGTGTCATGCACTGTGCTAAGTGCTAAGTAGTTATTATCTCATTTTATCCTGGAAGCAACCCTAGAGGGAGGTGCTATAATTATCTCTATTTCACAGATGAGGAAACTGAGACAAATAGTTTAAATGACTTGCCCATGGTCACATAGCCAATAAGTATCTGAAGCTGGATTTGAATTCAACTCTTCTTGACTTCAGGTCCAGTGCTCTATCTACTGTACCACCTGACTGTCCCTAGAAGGTAAAAAAAAAAAAGAAAGAAAAGAAAGAAATCCAAATGCAGATTAAACCCATGTACATATATATATATATATATATACATATATATATATATATATATATATATATAGGCAAGAATTAATATAGAAGCCATCAAAATAACTGAATATTTCTAGAGATGATAGATGCAATTACTAAATATAGGCAAACCTCTTGTAAATGGGCAGGAGGGTATTGGGGGTACACAGAGAAGGTGTGGTGTGAATTGAGGAAAATATTTTAAGTAGGCTATTGTGTCTTGTTTACCACATTGCATTTTAAGGATATGTGATTTCTGGAGCCAGAGTATTCCACCCATCAATATAATCTTCCTGGGCTTTTGTGTAAGGAGAATATTTTTTAATGGATTAGTCATACTTCTTGCAATAGGTCTCTCACACTCAGGTAAGCTGGTCCTCCAAAGACAGAGGTATGGCTTATTACAGTCCACCCATTTCCAGTACAGGCAGCCCTGCTGATGGGCCTACTTGTATTGCTTTGAGCACTCAGGTCATCTTCACTTGTTATGAAGTGCTTCAGGGAAGCATGTTATTCTATGATATCAATAATAATTGATAAAATATTTTGCTTTGTTTTTTTAATAGACTTTCTTTATCCTAGAAATGACAGAGCCTTTCCAAAGGCTATATGATTGCAGATCCTTTCTTACCATGAGTTTAGGTATCAACCCCAAGAACATCTCTCATAAAGATGGTAACTTTTTAACAATCATCAGCAGCAACATCTTATACTTAGAGCTCAAATAGGGATGCATACATGAATAAGTGAATTCATGAAAAATATTTATTAAATTCTTAATATGTGCCCACCATTGTTCTAAATTCCAGGGATTACAAATTAAAAAAAAAACACACAAGACATTTCTTGTTCTCAAGGAACTCATATTTAAATGGAGGAGACAGTACATCTAAGAGGGGTTAGATGAACCATTTCAAATATTTTCTTAAGGACTACCCTAAGAAAAGTCAGAAGCAGCAGATAGCAATGCATCTTTTGTAATGTCATTTCGACTGATAAAATCACATCCATTTCTGATGTTGAACTATCAGATAGTACCAAGGATTTTGGTGTGAGGTTTTTCTGTAGCAGTGGTCTCATCACCCACAGAAGCAGTTTCTAGCTCCCATATTCATGGGTATTGCTTCCTTGGGTGATGGCAATAGGGGGTGACCTGGAAACAGAACAGGTAGAGTAAGGGTTGTTGCTATCCCCAGGATTCTTGAACTTACATTCTTGTAGAGGGAGTTGATTTGCAAATGGTTTTGGTGGCAGGAAGAAAAAAAGGTGAGTCCTTTTTCTGGGTCAAGCCTCTCACCAAGGCTCTTGGGTTCAAGGTCCTTTGCTGTCTCAGTCAAAGTCTAAGAGGAGATGATGACCAAGGTGACAACAATGGTTTGACTTACCTGCAAACACTGCCTTCCCTCTCTGACTTCCTTACTTCTTCATCTAGAATGGTTGTCTGCCTAAAAAACTAGATTCTCAACAGAAAAAAGACTATAATTTGCCTAGAATTTCTTAAGGTTATAAAACCATAGATTGAAAAAAAAGTGTCAGAGTGATGAAATGACCTGACAATAGTCATTAACGTTAGATAAGTTACTAGCTGTCAGCTACAGTAAGTTGTAGAGCCAGAATTCAATTTCAGGGCCCCTGACTCCAATTCCGAGGCTCTGTCCACTGTAGCTTATCACTCAGGGCAAATTTCAAAAAATGAAGTACAGATTGCTGTACCTAATTATATCAATATATAAGAAATTTGGAAACTACAAACTGTAGAGAAAAATGTTATAATGTAAAATAGTTTTATTTTTTAGAATAAAGTAACAAAATCACATGGAACTTTTAAAAATGATCAATTAAAAGTTCATTTCAAAATGACCGATTTTCCATCAAAGCAACAATGGTGTGAATGACACGATTTTTCAATTGAAAACTCTAGAAAATACAGTCAAGTAACAGCAAAGCAAAATTCTTCCAAAAGGTCACAAGATGATAGATCAATTTCTAAAGATCCATCAATACTCCTGCATGACCTCATGTAGCTCTGAAAAACAACAAATACGTGATCAATGTTATTGGTGTGTACATTATAAATACTGTAGTGTTTTAATACATATTTTGTGTACTTCAAACCTGCAAAGTTGTTTTACATGCAATAGGTAGGCATTAATTCAAAATAATTCAATAGCTACACTTGAGGCTTTATGCATTCAAACCTTGCATTAATTATTGCTATAATATTTCATTTCATCTCTTAGAGTTTTAGTAAGATTTTAGACACTAACACTCAGTGGTAACTTTGGTAATTCACAGCATGAGATTTATTCTGCAGACAGGTTACTTTCTGTCTTAAAATAGAAAATATTATTTTCTACTTCCACTGGCTAAACTATTTCAATGTAGTAAAAGGAAATCATGATTTATAGAGATTATTGACATAATTTTCTGCAGAAATCCTTATTAAAAGCTTTGTCTTTCCATCCAAATAAACAATCCTATGTCAGCATTGTCATGAAAGATTCTTACTATCCCTTTAAAGTGATACAATTCAAATGAAGGCTAAAGGCCTTACTGTGACCAATGCATTTCCTTCTAAGTTGCATAAAATCCCTTTCTCTGGTCATTTGAATACAGAACTCATTTAAATTCTCATTGCTGGAATCCTGAGCCTGCAAACTTTCCAAAGGTGCTTTGAAGAATAACACCCTATGCACTCTTGACATTTTCAGGGAGACAGTGGACTAGAGTTTAGGCAAAATAGTTTAAAAATCTGGCCCTTGCTTTTTAATTATTACTGAGGGTAGAAAGCCTTGGGAGCAAGGAACTACTCTAACTGTCCACCCTTACCCCCAAAGCATGGCTAATTATCGAACTGAAGCTAAATGAGTGCTCCTTCAACACAATGGGGACAAGGTTTAGGACACTACAAGGCAGGGGAAAAATGGAACTTTACATACATTATCATTAAGTCTGTTTCAGTCAGAGAATACATGATTTAAACAAAAGAAGTGGGAACAAAATGATTTATTCAGGGAACAGGAAATTTGTTTGGAACAGGAATAAGACTTAGAAATAGAACACACAAAGGTTAGGACACCACAGAGACATTAAAAAGAATCTCCTTCACCATTGAACTTTAGCAATATAATGTGAATCTATGCTTAAATGATGTACATATTCCATATTCAGCAACTCCTTTGGCACTGACCAGTGTGTCAGGAATATTACTGAAATGTTAAGCCCTTCTGCAGTGTGCTTAAAAGAGACCAGTTATGGCTTGACCTCCTACTAATTTAAATGAATGTTCTACCACCATAACAGGCAATATGTGTATTAAGTGGCAGCAAAGTTTCTAGAGGAAGGTGATGAGCAAGCATGTCTGAAATAACTCTCTCTTAAGCATAGTTTGTGAATATCTGTTGGTGTCATCTCTGGAATTCTCCTGTCCCAGTTGAAAAGTCCAATTGTTCCATGGTAGCCTTCCCAAAGTTAGTAGTCATCCAGAAAACTGAAAAAAAGAGAAGTTTCTGGGGATATTGAACATAGAATAATAGGAGGCAATGAAAACTGTCAAAGTAATCTGAATCATCTTCCATTCTTCCAGGCAGGATTGTATTTATATCATATTAACATATGTTTCTTCCATCAAGATATCACTTTAGTGACTCAATACAGTGTGTACTCATTCCAAGTACTCAAAAGTATTGTCAAAGTCTCTTCAGTTCTGGGAGGTCTTTACCAGGAAGGCAAATATTTTAGTAAGACTTGAGTCTGTCCTCCAAGAACCAAACTTAAGTGTGGGCAAATTCATCACAAATCTGACTATACCATAGGGTGATAAAATTTTTGACCACAATAAATCTCAAAGACTACCTTCCTGGGGCAGCTAGATGGCGCAGTGGTTAAAGCACCGGCCCTGGATTCAGGAGTACCTGGGTTCAGATCTGGCCTCAGACACTTGACACTTACTAGCTGTGTGACCCTGGGCAAGTCACTTAACCCCCATTTCCTGCAAAAAAAAAAAAAAGACTACCTTCCAATTCACTGAAGTATTACCATTTGTGTTAGTCAAAGGAATGCACTATAACAAAATTATTAGACCTTATTTTTTTGAATTATTGAATTAAGAACATGTCTGTGTAAATATGCTAAGAATAATGATCATTCTCTTCTTCTGTGGTGCAACAAAGTTCCTTGGACCAGGGTTGCCAGACCACTGCCCCTCACAGTCTTATAGAATGTCTTAGCTACTTCAGATTCAAATGTGTCCATATAGACAAAACTCTGAAGTGTGAAAATAAGAGGGCCGTTGGCACACTGAGAGGCTTGCAGTAATATGACCTCCTATCTCCTTGAGCTCAATGTTAAGTACATATACCTTGTCCAAAAAATCCCCTTATAGGTAGAGTCCAAAAGGCCCTTTCTGTGATTTCCCCCCCACCTCTTAACCCATGTTGTGGATGGATCTTGAGGATAGTATTATAGTAAAGTTTCAATATGGATCAAATTTCCACAGTGACATCTTTAATAAGGTCAGAGTCATTTTAGAGATATTATTGAAAAAATTCTCATAGCACTCCTGAGAAAGATTTGAATATCTCCATCCATGCCTTCCATGTTGTATAGATATCATTCATTTGGGATGATAAAACGGACCATAGCAGATTTAGAAAATATGTTCACAAAAACTCATCCTGTATTAATGAAAAAAACAGGGCCTATGACTCTAAGCAGTTAAAGAAATATTAATGCTATCCCACCAAAAGAAGGAAGAGCATTAATAGACATGCTTATAATACATAGGCCAAAAGACATTCTTAGAAAAATAGGCCAAAAATTTGGAAACATCCTTTTTGAACTCACATACAGCATTTCACTGAATAAAAATAAAGGTTAATTATAGGTACATACTATTGGATTTGTCAAATGTGACACAAATAGTGTACTTCCAGAAAGAGCCAGAAAGAGGTGAAAGGCTAAAATTCAAAAGTAAAATTAAAAAAATAAAACACTGGTGAACAATATCCACATGAATTCAGCCAAGATTATATCAACAAAGAAGTTTTGAACAAATGGTTACATCATATGGAATTATTTGTGAAAACAGAGGATTTGGCATGACAATTCTGGCCCAGGTCATTCCCAAATAAATCAAAGAAGGATTATTTTTAATATGCCCAGATAGTGATCAGTTCAAAGGAAAAGAGGAGGGAAAAGGGTAACAAATCACTCCAAGTTGTTAAAAAAAATTCACTTACCAGAATAGCTAGCAAAATATGACTTAGTGGCTATAATTATACTATTGAAGTTTTGTCTGTTTCTTGGAGTGATAGATGACAAAGTCCCTGCTACTCAAAATGTCTTAGAAATCAAAAACAGCCTTGAAGATTCGATGAGTAAACTATGCCAAAATCAGACAACTATCTCTCAGACCTAACGGTTGCCCATAATTTCCCATATATGACATTGACCCATAAAGCCCATAAGAACATTTTTAATATTACCACATAAAATACCTCAGATGTCTAAATTATATGTAGTGGGAAGCTTTCAAAATATAGAGCACTAGAAGAGACAATGAAAATCCTGCAGAAACAGGGTGAGATAAATCCTATCATTGCTGTCATGTCTGCCACCAGTTATACTAGAGATGATTTCAGTGAATCTACAAAGGATGAGCTTATATCCTAATACTTTTGGGGGCTTTTTGTTTGTTTTTTGGGGGGTTTTGGTGAGGAAATTGGGGTTGGGACTTGCCCAGGGTCACACACCTAGTAAGTGTTAAGTGTTTGAGGCCAGATTTGAACTCAGTTCCTCCTGATTCCAGGACCGGTGCTCTATCCACTGTGCCACCTAGCTGCCCCCCAGCCTAATACTTTTACTCAACTTCAAAAGACAGGTTTTTATCCATCTATGCACTAATCGATTAAACATTAAATATAAAAGAATAATCACATGATAATGACTCGTCCCAGGTCCATTTACATCTGAAACTCATTATAAGAGAAAAATTAGGCAACAACAGTAATTATTATTATTAATATAGTTATTAGACATAATGATAAAGGTATAATTATATAAAAAATCATAGGATGTGATAAATTATTAATGTTATTATAAAAGCAGAAACATATCTTTATACATACCTTTTATACACATATTTTATAACACGTTTATGATATTCTACCAAACAAAACTGAAAATAGCATTGCCCTCATTTTTCCAAATTTGGAAATTCAGTCTTACAGAATCAAAGTAGTTTGGCCAGGATCACACAGCCAGTAAGTGGCAGAGCAAGTTTCTTCATCTATAAAATGGGTATAATAAAAACAGTACTACCCACCTCATGGGGATGTTGTAAGGAGAGCAAATTTGCAAGTCTATGAATTTTGATGTAAATATCAGCCACAATAATAGAAGCATTTGAATGGAGAGCCGAGAATTGAATTCAGTTGGAAAAAATTGAAATAATGACACATTGTATATACAAAACTTGATCTTAACCTTAAGATGCCAAGATAACTATGATTTAACACATATTTACTGAATTATATGTAAAACATTGTACTGATGTTCCATAAAAATACTGGTCTGATACCTTGTTTTGGCATGAAGGTGACCCTTCAAGAATGTACCAGGGGAACATAAAACGCTAGCAAGTTCTGCTATGTTGAAAAGACTTCAACCGTGGTCCCAGCCAAGGACAATGACTGCTTTCAACAACTAGCCTAGAAAAATATGGAGAGTTATTCCCAGTAGGCTGATGAGTTTGTGATGAACTATTAGATTACGACATGCCATGAAATAGTTAAACACACACACACACAAACAAACAATGGTCTTCACATCATTCTTCTATAGTTGGAGTGGTGGAATAGCAGCATAAAAGGGGAGGGGGCACAATATGTTTAGAATATGATCTACAAGTTTCCTTGTCCAATGAACAATGAGAAGACATGCTATTGAAGGAACTGAATAGTACTAATTTTGGCCTTTGGAATCAAACAATAAAGAGAAGTTGCAGTGAAATGATGGTGTGTAGTTTTTCACTGAAGAGAAAATAATGAATTGGCAAAGTTGGTTTCTATGTTGTTCCCAAAGACTATTTAAACATATAATTGTATGTATACATATACATTATATATATAAAAATTACACACATATAAATCATCTACATATATACATATATATATATATATATATAATTTCTTGGAGCACTTCATTATCTTGCATTATGAGATGCTAAACATGATAGGAATGAAATATTACTGTAAGATGTGAAAATGATTATATTTTAATAATTAGGAAATAACCTGCTACATATGTAGCAGTCATTACCAAATCAGTTGTCTGTGTACATTCAGACCACCATCATATTGGGACAAAGATAAAAATTAATTCAAAAGTAAAGAACTTAAAATATTAGAAATAGATATGGCATGTAATTAAAATAACTTCAACCATACCTATTTCAATGAATTGTTAATATTGAAGAATTATAAGTGGCTTGAGGAACCAATATAAACAGTTTAATTAATTTCCTAAAATCTAATGCTCGTAAGTCAATAAAGCAAAAACCAGAGAACTCATTTATGAGGCAGCTGTTGAATAAGATCCTTTTTCAGGTATTGGTTGAAGTAAATGGCCTCTGAGTTCCTTTTCAATTTTGACATTCTGAGGGTAGCAGAGGAAGACATTTCTGGATCAGGAAATAACAAGGAAAAAAAAAACAACAGTCAAGAATAAAAGTATATTGGGTCACTAGGTAGTGCAGGGGATAAAACAGGCCCTGGAATCAAGAGCACCTGAGTTCAAATCTGACCTCAGACAGTTACTAATTGTGTGACCCTGGGCAAGTCACTTAACCCTCATTGTCCTAAAAAAAAAAAAAGAATAAAAGTATACTCATTTTTTAATAAAAAAGAGATCAGGCTTGTTAGAATGAACAGGCTTTTCTGTCAAACAGGATTGAATAAATAAAGTCAAGCTAAAGAATAGAAGTCTAGGTGTCAGGCAATCCTGTCTAATTCCTTAGGCAATTGGAATTCATTAAGACCTCCCTCTTATACATTTATTCAAAGGACAATCATTTAGTTACAGTAAGACGTTATTTTAGGTGTTACTATTAGAAAGTGGTGGAAGAGCCAGCTCCCTGCTGCGATATGGAAATAGAAAAGGAAGTTCAAACATACTTGTGGGGGGAAAATAATCATTTATTCTACAAATGGCTTCAGTGAGGGCAGAAGATCTAAGGACATGTTTACACAGAAGTATTGACTCATATTCTTCAATCAAATCTTTCTTTTTTTTCTCCCTTCTATCTACAATAAAAATCATTTTAATGCAAGAGTATGTTTGGGTAAAAGGAGTCCTCACATTTAAATGCTGAAAACATTGTTTCATGGTTCTAACAGTAGTCTGTAGAGCCTGGTTGGAAGGCTTTGCTGCCAGAAACAACTTTTGTTCTTTGCCCATAAATAGTGTTTTATTAACAGAGGGACTACTCCCAACTCATTTCAGCTATTGAGTCTATGGTAGCCTCAGTCTTTAGACCTTGGATTATTTTAGGCCATTGACAACCTGACACCCCGCCTCACCCCAAATCCTCAAAATATACTTTTGCTCTAAAAAAACCCCAGATATTTGATGGAAAGCTCATGGAGTAAATTCTTAGCTCAATAACAGACATGTGAATCTATTAAAAATCGAAATGACTGATTGATTCAACAATGTTGATTCAACAATGATTATGAAATTCTATCAAAAATAATTTGGAGGCAGCTAAATGGCGCAATGGTTAAAGCACCAGCCCTGGATTCAGGAGGATCTGAGTTCAAATTCGACCTCAGACACTTGACACTTACTAGCTGTGTGATCCCGGGCAAGTCCCTTAATCCCCATTGCCCTGCAATAATAATAACAACAACAACAACAACAATAATAATAATAAATTTGGCCAGACTTCAGAGTACAGGAAGAAGAATAAGATATAATGAGGCTGAAAATGCTTAGGACCATGTTGTGAAAGATTCTGAAAAGCAAACCAAGGAATTAATATTTTACTATAGAGGTAATAGGGAATCAGTGGAGTTCTTTGAAGTGACATAGTTGCTTAATTTTTTTTAAATTAATGATATTATCAGATTTACACTTAAAAAGAAAACCACACTGTAGCATCTGTGTAGAGTAAGGAACAAGTGGGGAGAGATGAATCAGGGAAAACAAGTAAGAGTCAATTATAGTAATCCAGGAAATAAAGTTTACAAGGGACTGAAATAAGGTGATAGTCGTATGAAAAGAAAGGGTTGGATATGGAGGTAGAAATTGTAACATTTGGCAAATTCTTGACCATATGGAGATTAAGAAATGCAAATACATATACATACAGGCATGTATGCATATATGCATATATGTCTTATATAAACACAAATATACAAACATGTATGTATATACATATTATATATAAACATGCCTTTGTATATACACACATAAATATATATATATAATACACATACAAATACATATGTACTCACATATTTAAATTCCTCTTCAGTGATTTCCTTCTCTTTTTATCTGTGCATTTATCAAATATGTGTTTATATATGTATGAGAAAAAAGTGAAATGGAAAGGAAAGGCTTTTTAAAGGGAGGTAGAAAAATCAGTGTTCTAGTCCCATCCTACATACCAATTCCTTGTGTGAAAGTCATGTTACATCTTTGTGCCTTATTCTTTCCTCTGTCAAAGTAAAGGACCAGTCAGTATAATTTTTAAAATATCTTTCATCTCTAAATTATGTATAATACTATACTTACAAAATATATGCATCTACACACACATATATATATATATACATGCATACATATACACATTTGCATGCATGTGTGTAAAAACACACAAATTCCATACACAAGCACATGTTGTTTTCCACTGGGGAGAAGGATAAGAAACACACGATGTTTGGGTTGTGTTCCTTAGTACTGTTCAGTTATAGATTCCACAGTCATTCTTTTCAGATGTTGTAATTAACCTAGAAGGGGAGGCTATATAACAGTAGGGAAGAGTAAGAAGCAATAAGCTTCATTATTCATTATCTTCCCCACCCTACTCCCCATCATGGAGCCTACAAGGTTCATTGAGTGACTCTAGCCAGGTGTTCACTAAGTTTTCCCTTGGCTATTTTGGCAAAAAACTATTGAGATTTTTTAAAAAAATGTTTATTTAAAACACTTTTGATTTACTTTAAAGTTAATATTAGCTTTTAATAACTCCAGCCCCAGAGTCATATGGCTTTAAGCTGTTTGCACCCTACTGCTGGTACAGCTGCTAATTATTTTCTTTTCTATTATTTTGAAAAGGCAGCAGGTCAATTTAGGGTACAAAATCAGCATATGCTCTTAAAACAACATGAGGAAGAGAGAGAAATAGGTTCTTTGTTCTTTTACTTAACAGGACAGTAAAATCTTTGTCATATTCCCTATTGAGATATTTGGACCTAGTGACCCATCTGGAAATTCTCCTGGAATTCATCACAACCTCACCTCTTGAAAAAATGTTTCCCTCCCCCCTAAAACAAGTAAGAAAGAGGTTCTTACCCCATGTTGGCCTATCCATGACCAGAATAGTTTTCAGGACATACAGTAGTTACAGTGTTGGAGCAGGGAGCCCACATCTGTTCCCATTTTTGCTCTTCTTTGTAGTAGGACAATGGTTTTTTTTGCATATATATATATATATTTTTTTGCCAGTTCTTTGGGTAGAAAAGCATTTCTTAGCTAAACTCTGGGATTCAAATGGCAACTTGACCTGGAATAGTCATGGTCAGGTGAATAATGGAGGCATAAGTAGGCAGTCAATGTCAGAGTTGTTCATGGATATTGGGAATCAGAAAGCAGGGGTTAGAAACTTAATGAGGGCTTTGGGACTTGAGGGGCAAGGATCAGAGCCCAAATAAAAGTGAGAACCAGGAATCAGTGATCCAAGAATGGAGAAACTAAGCAGTCAGTATTAGGAGTCTGCCTCCCTGCTCATCCTTGACCAATAGTTGACACTAAGGTCCTCTTTAATAGTTTTTAAAAGGTGAGGGGAGTAAGTTATCATACAACACCTCACCCCACACTGACCCCACACCCCTGACTTACCCAAGTAAAGTCCTACTAGAACACTCTTAGATGCCAGTGAATCACAGTGACTCTATTAAGGATGTAGCTGTCTATTTGCTAACAAGGTAGGAACACCTTGATATAAAGCTTGCATGTTTTTTTTAAAGAGCACACTTCCCCAGACTTTTAGATCTAAATGGCCCTGAAATTCAAAGGGCTCAATAGCAAGAGGGTAGATAAACAGGTATGTGGCAATAATATGAGGTCACTTTCTGACTGTCTTCTTGTTCACAAATTAATAAATCAGCGTGTGTTCATTTATTGAGTACCTGCTATGACATAATACTGGGCTGCTATCAGTTATTAATTGGTTTCCTACTTCCACATAGGTCTCTTCTATTGAGGTTTTTCTTCTTAGTCCCACTTAGATCTAGACAAATTGACTCAAGTTCTAAGCCCAAGGAGCATATTTTTTAAGTGACAATAACAACAGACTATGTAATTATTTCAGGAGGTGAAATTATGGTTTCAAAGTCATGCTTGTTGCTAGAACTCATACCTGTGACCCAAAGTCTGCATTGCTATGATTCCTGTTACTCTATCTTGTTTTGTCTATTTTCCCCAATCCTTTTTCTCCAGTAACTGCATTACCACATTTTGAGACATGACTGAGACACTGTATTTATGCCACCGTCGCCTATTTTTTAGCTTGTCCAAATCTAGGTTGTGATGCCCTGTTGCTCAGACTCTCTGAAACTGCTATCATGTCCCTCTATCTCAATATTCTCTGATCTGGATTCCTGATCCCTTCTTTCTGAAATACCCTGACCCTGGAATCTGATCTGCGCTGCCTCTTTAGATTCTCTTTATTTGTCAGCTTCTTTCTTCCTTCCTACTGGAGTCTTGTGCTTTTAGCTTCATTATTAACAAGGCCTTTTTTTTTCTTTGCTTATCACAAGCTCTATGAGGCCAAGTATATCTAATTGGAAGCTCTATATGTACCAGCTTATGCCACCATTCCTGTGATAATCTCATCCACTCTGAATTTTGCCTCGACATCTAGATTTACCTAAATTCTAATAGTGCCTAACATCTTGGCCTTGTTTTTGTTGCTCAGGTCTCAATACAGCCAGTATGCTCTAGGTTAATTCCCACTTCTAGATCTCAGTTTGTTCCATGATGCTGCTGCCCAAATCTAAGTACTAAGCATTAGTTGATGTGGGGGACTAAAAAACAAACAAATAAATAGACAAAAATCTATAAGGTATTGACTCTGAGAGCAGGCATAGAAAGTACAGTTATCAAATTTGCAAGTGACGCAAAGCTGGGAGGAATAGCTACTATGATAGATGACAAAAATCAAGATTCAAAATTAGCTGTAGACACTTGGATTAATGGAGAATACACAAAAATAAGATTTAGAAGGGATAGATGCATTCTTTGCTGTTCAGACTTCCTCTGGAAAACTGTGCTCAATTCTGGGTACATATATCTAAGGAGATGATTAGAGATTGAAATAAATTTAGAGAAAGGGGGCCAGAGTTCAGGAAATAACATTAAAAGAGGAGTAGTTGAAGGGATGAGGATGGTTTTTGTTTTTTTTTTTTTGTTTTGTTTTCTGGAAAAGAGATGATTAAGGACAAAAATAACTATCCCCAAATATTTGAAAAGCTGTCCTAATAAAGAAAGAGTAAATATTTTTTTGTGAAATGTGAAGTATATTACATCTTTAAAGTATCTTTATACACTCTTCTTCTATATCACAGAGCTGACCACCAGGTAACCAACATTGTTGCACTTCCCACTGTGTAGCTTATTTTCCTTCTTCAAAGTCCGTTGGCTCCTTCTTCTTTGGCTTCTCAAACTCCTGGGTTTCCTAGGTATAGAGTTCTCCTTTCCAATTCTGTGTCATTTGAAGATTTGGTAAATATCCTATCCAAGTCTTTATCCAAATCATCTATATCACATTCCACAGAGCAAGAGCAACTCCGTGGGACACACTCCTAAAGTTTTCCTTGCAAGCTGAAATTAAACTTTTAATGACTATTATTTGATCAGTTCCAAATCTACTCGATTGTCTAATACTCTAGTCCATGTATCTCCATATTTATTACAAATATAGCAGGAGATGTCTGGTCAAATGTTTTGCCAAAATCTAGGAAAATGATATGTATGACATTCCCTTCATCCTCCAATACAATAACCCTGTCCAAAAAAGGAAATTAAGTTAGTCAGGTATGACCTGTTCTTGATGAAGCTATCTATGCTTTTTTGCTTTAAGATCACCACTTCCTTTTTCTAAATATTCATCAACCACTCCTTTAATAATATGTTCTAGATCTTTTTGGCCAGGAATCAAAGTCAACTTCACTATCCTATAGTTTGCATATTTTTTTTCTCTTTTCTTTTTTGAAAAAGCAGGACATTTACCCTTTCCTAGGCCTGAAGCACCTCTCATATTACTATGGGCTTTTAAAAGATCACTAACAGCAATCACATCTGCATTATCTGTACTCTAGAACTGATGTATCAATCAATCATTGCTTTAAATTACCATGTGCTGTGAGTGACCTACGTGTGTTATGTGCAAGGCTAGAGATATTTTTTGGAGGATATACAGGGTCAAGTGGGAATCAGCAACTACATTGTATATTCTCACTTTTCCTCAATTGACAGCCCTGCTCAGCACCTCCAATATCTAGCCTTAATTCTCTATATTCTGAGGTGTGCTCAATCCCACTGATATTAAATGTGCAGATGTGCAAGCATTTTTAATAGGTAGGACACTACCTCATTGCTAAACCACCTTCCATATAAACACACACACACACACACACACACACACACAAGACTCCTAATGTGCTGGCAATTTCAAAGAAGGTAACTTAGGGGAAGGGAAGAGCCTAGGAAGATCTTGTGGCATGAGGAAAAATCCATGACATATCTATCTATAGTACTATGGAATGAATAAATAGTACTTTCCCAGAATACTGAAGATTATGGAAACAAGTTGTTCTGGTAACTGTGTGTATCTGTGTATTTGTATGTATGTATGTATGTATGTATGCATGTCCATGTGTGCATCCATGGATGGCTATGGATATATGTATGTAAATATATGCATGCATATATATATGTAAACATGTAGACATTATATTATATGCTATTATCTATATACTATGTGTCTATACCATTATTATGTACTATTTTATCTATATACTTCTTATTATATATTATTTATCTATATATCAACCCTTGGCTAGGGGTTGGCTATATAAAACCCTCCCTCTCTTCCTCCCTAAATTTATATCTCTTTCCAATTTTCAAAGAGAGGAAACTATGGGAGATCAGCCCTCAAATAAATGGGAAAGTGGTAGGGTGGGCTCTATTGAGGAGAATGAGAGGAAAAAAAGGAGACTTGGCAGCCATCCTATGGCAGCAATGGCCTGTGGAAACATCTAGTGCCTGGCACATCTATAGTTACCTTATTTAGACCATGAGATATGACTTCTAAATGGACTAACTAGGAGGTATATGATTGTCTCTTTTATCATAAAAGCTCATTCCCATCGTAGGAACACTGATGAAAACAGTTCAACTGAGAGGAATGAATGGGAGTCCTGTCCCAGCCTCACTTGCACTTAATTATATATCTTTTTTTTTTTTTTTTGCAGGGCAATGAGTGTTAAGTAACTTGCCCAGGGTCACACAGCTAGTAAGTATCAAGTGTCTGAGGATAGATTTGAACTTAGGTACTCCTGAATCCAAGGCCAGGGCTTTATCCACTGCTCCACCTAGCTGCCCCATATATCCTTTTTAAAAAAGCAAAACAAAACAAAACAATTCTGTTACAGGATGTTTTCCAGATTTAATATTATTTCTCATAAACACCTAGTGTTGAACTTTCCATAAGTTGCCTAGTGTCGTTTTGTTTGTGATGAGGGCATAAGACTCATATAGGACAAAGATAGCTTTCCTGGGGTAAGGATAGAAGAAGCTAATCCCCCAGCACACTATTAGAGAGTTCTGCTCTCTAACTGGGGGCACAGGCATGAGCCATTTCATGAACAGACTTTGAATGAGGGATACATTTTATAAACTTGCCTAACAGACTCTAGTCAAATTTTTATACTTGTTCAAGTCATTCAATTATGTCCAACTTTTTGTGACGCTGTATGGGTTTTGTTTTTTGGGTTTGGTTTTTTTTTTTTTTTTTTTTTTTTTGGCAAACATACTGGAGTGAATTCCTTCTCCAGTGGATTAGACAAACAGAAGTTAAGTGACTTGCCCAGGTTCATACAACTAATGAGTGTCTGCAGCCACATTTGAACTTGTCTTCCTGACTCCAGGTTAAGCACTTTATCCACTACCTAGCTGCCTCCTTTAAACAATGCTAATATATAAATACATGTGAGTATAAGCACATATATTTATGTTTGTTTTATACACACAAAACATATAAATTTGGTGTATGCTCAAAATGTTGGCTTAATTGTATGTATATATTTATATATTCATGTGTATGTTCATATGTGTACACACATATATGATGGGTTGTTTGATTGTGTGGATTGCCTTTGAGAACATTGTTTTGAGAAGGGATCCATTGGCTTTACCACACCGCCTTACTAGTCTTTCAGGGTATAGGACCCCAAAATTTTAAGAGTCACTCTTATAGGTCCATGCCATACTTTTGTATTCATCCTTTTACCTGCTCCTGTTTCCTTCTTTATGTGTTTTTAAAATTAAGTTGTTTATGGAGTTCCTTTTTTTTTAAAGAAAACACTTTTTCCCCCTCCTAATGGGAAAGTTATCTTTGCGTTCTCAAAATTTTGATCTCTCTTCTGCTGACTTCCCATATAGAATTTTAGGCCGCTGGATCTTCTTCATGCTTCAAAATCAGCCTTTCTAAAATCTAGTATCTATCTCAGGCTATACTCATTTTTCCTCTTTTTGTTTGTTTGCTTTTACAAATTACAAGAAATATTGGTAATATTCTCCAAAGGTTCTTATGATTTCTAGAGTAGCAATCAGTTCATCTTTGTCAGTGAGTATCAAATATTCTTTGATTTGCAAAATCAAAAATATACATTTGATATGCAAAAATTGCTGCTTCTACTTTTTGAAGAATGAACTTATATATGATTAGGAGAAATTCAGAAGTTATAAACTATTCTTCTTTGGGCAGATGACATCCTACATGGGCTATACTTTGGGAAGTAGTCTTCCATGAAATGACAGCATTTGGTTGGATGGATGGCTGGTGATATGTTATGGTATTATGCAGTGTCACAAGTCAGACTTGAGTCTATTGCTGCTGGGAAATCTTATTTTTCCTTTTCTTGGCTCTATACCTGCTGTCTAAGGTAAAGAGAGGTGGACAGTGGCTGAATAGTATCCCCTTTTATAAGTTTTAATAGAATGAATCAGCAAAATGACAGTCCTGAACTAATCAATCTTTAGTTAATATAACAAGGTCACCAAGTCCTAAATTCATAGGTAAATATTACAGAACTCTCTAGTGGGGTTTCTCAAATGAAAGTATATTCATGCTGTCATGTTATAAATACTTACAAAGCACATATGAGTTGGAGTATTATAAAAAATCAATCTGCTTTGGAAATGTAGTATTACCATAATAACTGGATATAAGATATAAGCACAAAAAAAGAACCTATTTCAGAAACTTATAATGTGTATATGTATGTGTATGAGTGAGGAGATGCTGATTCATGAAACAATCTGTCAGTGTATGGGGTATTCAGGGAATAATAGTACCTCTGGTGTGAGGGTTTGCTTGAACCCTAAATAGGGCTTAGCACATTTGGTGTTTACCTGGCACACAACTCTCACCTGTAGCTCCAAAAAGCCAAAGCATGAGCAGTAGTCACATCCTGGTTGAGGGTAACCAACAGGCTTCAATCCCATTGATGAGTTAGGGGCATGACTACCTCAAACATGTGACGACTTCCCCTGGCAGAATGGGAATATGACAACAATTGGTTGTAACAGCCAGAAAGGCAGCTGAAGCAAGTGTAAAGGACCACTTGGTCAGATGCCAAAGATGCCAAGGTCACCCAATGCCTTCATCGCCAATTGTCTTGATTTCTGTCTTACTGCTGGACTTTTATGACTCTGGAGGAGAGAATGAGACTGACAACTTTGTGCAATGCTGGCTCACTTAAATCCAGTTCATGAGGTAGTCAACACATCACACCATGATGCAATTGGTCCTCTTTGAAATAAAGGACAAACAACATTTTGCATGGGAAGAGGACAATTAATGCCCAAGTCTTTTTAATTGCTTTGCTCCATAAATAAATGGTAAGCATCTTGAAACAATAGTCTTTATCTTATACCAACTAAATAATAGAATAAAGTTGAACAGGGTTTTAAAATTTTATTTCTGATAGCACCTAGCAGAGTCTCTTGTAAAAAGCAAGCATTAAAATAATGGTTGTTAGTTTGATTTATAAAAACTCACATTTCTAACAACTTTCCCACCATTCTTTGTGGTCACCATATAGTGAAACTATTAATTTCTCCCATATTTTTACCAGCACATTGACATAGGAATCAATGCCTAATTCTTTAAGTGTAAATATTTCTAATTATTAGTTCTATACCAAGTATTTTTCTCTGTTCTCCCTCTTCTCCTTTCTAAAATAAAGGAAGTAATGTATGAGAAGTGAAGGATACTCTCAAACTTTTAATAAGATGAGCATTTTTGTGTAACGGTTTAAGCCTGTAACCCATAGTAACATCTATGGACCAAAAGGTACAAAGTAATGTCTGCTTGATCACTATTAATAATTTCTATTTACATATTAAATATTGAGCTTTTCTTTTTTTCTTTCTTAATTTTTTAAAAAAATTATTTTCTCCATTTCGGCTAAATTGACTTTTTAGTATAATATAGAAAAGTAGAGAGTAGAACAGAAAGTGATGATTGTCTGCAAAACAGGAAAGGTGACAGAAAAAAAATCCCATAGGGTGAAAACAGATATAGAGATAAGTAATGTGAGTGCTGGTATATTCTGGTTCCTTGTATAGACCCAGGAAAATCTCTGCAATGTATAAAACACTGGGCCTTTAGTCAGAAGGATGTGAGTTCTAATTTGTCCTCAGACATTTGCTAGCTATATGACCCTGGGCAAATTATTTCACCTTTGTTTCCTCATTTGAAAAATGGGGATAATAATAGAAGCTACTTCCCAGAGTTGTTGTGAGGATCAATTAAGGTAATAATTGTAAATCATTTAGCACAGTGCCTGCATAGTAAGTGCTATATAAATGTCAGTTTTTGTTGTTGTTGTTGTTGTTGTTGTTATTAAATGGGATATTAAGTGGAGACCAAATTGCTGTAAGAGATTGGGCTTTCCACCAAAATTTTATTGATCAGGTTCAAAAACAATAACCGATTTTATTGTTTTGTGTGGAAAGGCTTTTATTTATAAATCAGCAAGGTAAGGTTCTTGCACTAAATACTGTCTCTTAATCATAGCCATTGAATAATCTACATTGCTTTGGTCTTACTGCAGAGCATAAATTTGTAATGGGCCATTTCAATAACCAAATAAATTAAATTTCAGTAAGACAAATGAAGATCCCTTCCTTGAGTTTTTTTTTTTTTTTTCATTATTGATCCTTTTAGGCAGGACATGATCTGGAAAAGTGTTTCACAAATAGGAAGGAGTGAACTCAAATAAAATGAATGAAGTTTGACTTGCTCTCAACAAGGTGCATTTTGCCTCCATTAAAAGACAAGTTAGGATGAGAACAACTCATTCTACTACAATAAAAATAAGACAAATCCATAGAAGGGTTATTTACTTTGAATGCTATGCTTTGAAAAGGTCACCAAATTAGAAACAAAAAGCAATTTTGAAATTTAAGGCTGAATTATTCAAGGTTACTCAGAATCACAGGTAATGGCAGAGTTCAAGCAAAAAATTTGAAAGTCAAATTTGACTATTTATATTTCCAAATGGAAACATAGTACTTGTGAGTTCTAAGAATTTTAGCTTTATTAGAGCAGTTGGAAGGAGTATAGATAGACAGAGGGCATGGTTATAATTTGATTATTATGGGATGATATCTAGAAAAGTAAAATTAAGGGTGATACAGTGTAATGCATTAGGAGAGGGGGAAAGGGAGAGAATGAATAGGGGTAAATTATCTCACCTAAAAGTGGTGCAAAAGAGCTTTTATAATAAAGGAAAAGATGGAGTATTGCGGTGGGGGTGGGGGTGATTGAAGGAGGCTGGATTTGAACTCAGGTCCTCCTGAATTCAGGGCTGGGGCTTTATCCACTGTGCCACCTAGCCACCAAATTTTCATAGCATTTTACCTTTATCCTCCTGCACATTCTGATTACTGGCATATTCTATTTAATATTAATAGTCAGGATATTCCAGTAACCTGGCATCATTTAATTTATTCCACGAAAATACTACATTAGGTATTATAATAAGGACCCTACTTCTATAGAAACAATATTATAAATGGGACACTAGACCTACTGATGGAAGCATCAACATAAATGGAGCTCACATAATTGATTGAATCATGCACTGTTTCGTTTCTCGAGTATATTCAGATTTGATTATAATGAATTAATGAAAAATATTTGTTTATTCCCTTAGCCTATATTAATAAAGTTTCCTACCTCATAGGAACTCTTTGGGAAAGTCACTTATAAATTTTAGAAGTTCAATATCCCTGGGTTAGTACCAGTATTATGTCTTGATATAGGAGAAGCAGTATAATGTAGTAGAAGACAACTGACCTCAAAAACAGGAAGACATCCCACTTCTGATATACTGGTTCTGTCACCCTAGGATTGTCTTTTCTTTTCTCAGTACTCTAAGCCAGAAATATAAGATATGCTTTCAACAATACTTCCAGGACTTCTGAGCCAGATTAAAATGCAGTTGGGAAATATGTAATAAAATAAAATATAATAATGTTAGTATGTGATTTTTCCAAATCAATATGTGACTCTTAGGGATCCTTATGTATTGTTTAGTTCCCTCTGCCTCCAATTTCTATTTGAATTATATACCACTCCTCTAAGTGGCAGATCATGTGCTGACCTGCATCTGTAGCAGCCATCTCCTCATCTGAGAGTTCCCTATACTAATGAAACCCAGGTCAAGTCTTAGTTGTATCATTTCTTTTAGAAACAAGACAAATATTTTATTATCATTTCAAAGATGGACAAAATGTGGTAGACATAAGTGAATGGACTACTGTAAATAACAAGAATTAGAGACAAACTATGATGTAAGATTTTAATAGAGTATTATTATGTAGAAAGAAATGATTGCCTGGCACGTAGTAGGAACTTACTACATATTGATTGATTGCTTATTTGGTTATGAAGAGTTCAGAGAAACATGGAAAGATCTTTATGAACCAATGTAAAGTGAAATAAGCAAAACAAGAAGTATATGCAAATAACAATATATGCAATAATATAAATGAGAAGACATGAGAAATTATAATAATATTTTTTACCCTAAACAACAAACTTGAAACATGCTTTCCTTCTGTCACCAGAGAAGGAGACTATATGGGCAGAATTCTTCATAGGTAGTCCAAATTACTTTTTATTTTTGCTTAACAGTTTTTCTTTTTTTGAAAGGGGGGCTTTGATTTTTGGTGTGGGGGTAAGGATGGAAAGTAATATCCAGAAGTGATGATGATATAAACCAAAACTGAACCAACAAATAGTTTTAAAATAAATAAATCATCTCAATTAACTCCATTATGGAACCACAGATGAGTCAATTAACTTCTCAATGTCTTAATTTCCTGATCTGTAAAATACAGGCATACCTTGTAGATATTGTGGGTTCAATTCTATACCACTACAATAATGGGAGTATCACAATAAAGAGAGTCACATTAATTTTTTGATTTCCCAATGCATATAAAATTATCTTTCCACTATACAGTAGCCTATTAACTAACAGTGTTACAGCTAAAAAAAAACCCACAAAGATGTACATACCTTAATTGAAAAAATACTTTTAAAATACTAAAAATAACCCTTCAGTGAGTCATCATCTTTTTGCTGGTGAAGGGTCTTGCCTAAATGTTGATGGCTGCTGACTGAACAAGGTGGTGGTTGTGAAAGGCTGGAGTGGGTATGATGTGTTGTTTAAAAGTCTCAATGTGGGTTCAAATCTGCCCCCCGCCCCCAGTTTTGGGGGGAAACTGGCTAACATCACTGATAAATTCACCAAGAGTTTAGGCTTTTAAGGGTTTATTAAAAGATATAAGAGAGTGAAGAGAGAGAAAGATTGAAAACAGATTCCTTATAGCATGGAAATCCTAGCCTTCCTAACAGCCCACATGAAGTCCTGCCACCAAACAGATGTCTTGATCCAAAAGAGAAAGATCCCATCTGCCAGCCTCAGTTTTCTACTTCCTGTCCTCCTCCCAGAAATGGGAGGTTCTTGAAGTTGATTGGCTGATAAAGGTCTCCTGTTGATGTCACAGTCCATAGCCTCTGAGAACACATTCTCCTCAGGGTTGACTAAATTTAAACTAGGTGTCTAACAGGGCAGGCCAGGTGTGGCTAAAATCTAATCACATTTAAGTGGGTACTTAATAGTTCCTCATTCACACCCAATTCAAACACTACTAAGTCAATCAAGTCAGACCCCTGGGCATCTGCCAAATTCCATTATTTTACCACAGTGACAATTTCTTAAAATAAGACAGCCATGAAGTTTGCCACATTGATTTATTCTTCTTCTCATGAAAGATTTCTCAGTAGCATCAGGTGCTATTTGATAGCATTTTACCCAAAGTAGAACTTATTGCAAAGTTGGAGTCAATCCTCTCAAAACCTGCTGCTGCTTTATCAACTATGTCTAGGTCATATTCTTCAATATTGTGTCTCAGCGACTAGTAAGGCCTGAGGAGAGTGAGAGAGACAGGAAAGGCTGGTTGGTAGAGCAGTCAAAGCACATACAACATTTATCAACTAAGTTCCCCATCTTATATGGGCATAGTTCATGGTGCCCCAAAACAATTACAATATTAAGATTAAATATCACTGATCATTGATCACCACAATAAATAAAATAATAATGAAAAGGTTTGAAACATTGAGATAATTATCAAAATGTGATATGATGCAATGTGAGTGCATGCTGTTGGAGAAATAGTGCTGATAAACATGCTCCACACAGGACTACCACCTGAGAATCAAGAAGCTTCAACTTGTAAATAAATCAGTTTTTAAAAAGTAATCTCAGGGCAGCTAGGTGGTGCAGTGGATAGAGCACCAGCCCTGGAGTCAGGAATACTTAAGTTCAAATCCAGCCTCAGACACTTTTACTACAACATTTATCAAACATTTACTAGCTGTGTGACCCTGGGCAAGTCACTTAACCCCAATTGCCTCACTAAAAAAAAGAAAAGAAAAAAGAAAGGAAAAAAGTAATCTCTAAGAAGTTCAATAAAGTGAAGTGCACTAAACCAAGGTATACCTGTATGAGCAAGATATGTTCAATTCAAGATTTTTTTTTAAACTGTGAAACTTTTTTTTCCCTGAAAGTTATTTTAAAGGTTTTGTATGCCCCCCCCACATTGAGGAAACAGCTGCATTTAAAAATTGGATACTTTAATTTAGCAAATCCTACTAATTCACAGTCTGTTTCAGTAAGGATCAGTATTAAATTATATTCTTCTTATGATTTCTCAGTCACACTGTATAATTGTATATTCAAAGCAAATGCATTATTTAAACAATAATATATTCTCTATTAGTTCTTGCATTGGGTTAATGGCTGGCTAAAGCAATTATAGGACTCAAGGGAGTAAGTCAGGGAAGAAGACCAAGATGCACCACAGATAATATGTCCCTCTTTTTTATTGCATTAATTAAAGATTTTTTATATAGTGTACTAAGGGATTGTAAGAATGTTAAGGATATTGTAATGACCAATAATTTCCTTTTATGCTAATATGGAAAAGAGAAAAGGGAAGGACGTGGCTAAACTGAATGGGAAATCTGAAGGAATTTCAAATATTTTTCTTAAACTCAGCTAAATTCTACTTAACAGTAAAATCAAATCAGTAATGATTAAATGAAGTTTAAAAACAAATAGGATTTGAGAGGATAAATAAATAAAGTTAGGAATATTGGATTTAATAAATATCACTTCATTTATTTGTTTGGAAGACAGTTTCATGACAGAAAAAGAAGTTTCCTTCATAGTTTTATAGTTGAATCCAATTATCTTATCTTACAAATGAGGAAATGGTTACAGAGAGCCAAACAGAATTTCCAAATCTTCTACAGGTGGTAAGCAGCACAGCCAGGATTCAAAACCAAGCTTTCTGGACTAAAATCCACTCCTCTTGTCATTTTACTCCAAAGAGCAAAATAAGAAGTCTATGTTTATGTGGGTATTTGATTGATTGATTGAGTTCATTGATATATGGATGAAAATTGTCTTAGTAACCTCAAGTTTCTTAGACTTTGAGGATAAAATGTAATAAATTAATTTTCCATGAAACAGTCTACTTTTATGAAGATGTGTACAAATTGGTAAATTAAAAATGAAGAAGCAGGGGGAAGCTAGGTGGCTCAGTGGATAAAGCACCGGCCCTGGATTCAGGAGGATTCAAATCTGGCCTCAGACACTTGACACTTACTGGTTGTGTGACCCTGAGCAAGTCACTTAATCCTCATTGCCCTGCAAAAAAAATGAATAAGGCGGTTGGAAACTGCTTTAGCACAAAGGTTTCTTCTCTTAGAAGGGGCATCAAACCAGATCTAAATCTGTGGTCCTAGGAACTATTGGCATCAAATACTTTATATATGAAAATTCTCACATTATATTTGTGAATCATTTTAAGGTTCAATCTTCCTCATTCGAAGTAATTTACCTCAGATACTTTCCTTTCCTCCTCGTTTTTATTGTATCATCATCTAAACTTTCATCCTTCAATACTGTTTTTTTAAGATGAAATGCCTATCTTCTTGGCCAAACCTAAACCCATCCAAATCTTAAATCCACTCTCTTCAGCCTTTTATACAATTTTATTCCATCATTTATCCCTTCTCTCTTATGTACTATCAACCTCTCCCTATCCCTGAATTGCTGTCTATAAGCATGTTCATGTCTCCCTTATCCTAAAAAGCAAAACAAATTATCCTCAATTTTGCCCCATTTTCAGATTATTGTCTTACCTTTCTCTTTCCCTTCCTGGCCAAATTCATAGAAATATGAGAGGAGAATCACTACCTATTCATCAATCCTTTATCCCTGAAAATCTCACTGGGACTTTTAAAGGACTTGATAAAGGGTCTCTACATCTCAACTCTTTTTTTTAACCAAACATATAAACTACCTGGATTAGTATTCCTTAAGCACAGTTTTGATTATAATACTTCTCTACTCAAAAGACTTGAGGAGCTTACCATTGGCTTTTGCAGATCTTTAGAACTTCACCCCTTCCTACATTTCCAGTCTTTTTATACTTTTGTACTCTACAATACACCACCATATTGTTCTTGATCCAGCACACAAAATTCCACCTTCCAAATGTGTACCTTTACACTGAATGTTTCCCATGCTTGGAATGTTTTCATCTTTTTCCCCTCTACCTTTGAGTTTCCCTCAAGATTCAGCTTAAATCTGTAGGAGATCTTTCATGGTCTCTTTCACCAACCTGCTATTAGTGCCTTTTCCTTTAAAATTACCTTCCATCTACTCTGTGTATAGCTTATCTGTACCTAGTGGCTGACATGTCTTATCTCCCATTAGACTGTACCCTCCTTGAGGGCAGAGATTGATTTACCTTTTTTGTATCCCAAGAATTTAGCACAATGTTTGAAATATAAGCATTTAATAAATATTTATTGTCTGTCTACTAAATTAAGTGCAGATGCTACGGTACAGTATTCAATAATTTTCATTCCCAGGCCCCAACTTGGATTTCCAGCCTTATTTCCCTATTCCTTTAGACTTGCTTTTGATAACATTCAATGAAAACTACTTATAATTTTTTAAATGTACACCACATCTACCCACCTCTATATCTATATTCATGCTCTTCCATCTGCCAGTAACATGCAACCCTTTCACATCTGCCTGTCATAATTCTACTCCTCCATTGAAGCCTTTCTCAAATGTTGCTTCCTTCATGAAGCCTCTTGGTTCCCCCTACCAGATGTGTTTTTATGTTTTCCCTTTCTCTGAGCCCCCATAGCAATTTGTACCTCTCTTATGATACTAACCACATCCTGGCTTGTATTATATTTATTTGTGTACCTTTCTTATCCCCCTACTGTATTGTAAGCTCCTGGAGGGCAGAGAATGTGTCTTAATCATCTGTGGATCCCCAGAACCTATCACACAGCCTGGCATAGAAAAGGGGCTCAATAAATATTTATTGAATGAATGAATCTTAGTAATTAATGTCAAGCAGCTGAGACGAGTTGAACAAATGCTTGTCCCACAAAGGTTTCAAACTTCACTGTCACATAAACTTAGAGGAGGAGAGACAGGCTATATTATGAAATTGAATTTAGTTTGGATTTGTCATGGCCTGCTGAAGATTGCTTGGCAAGGGCCCACAACTTCAGCATGAAGGCCAAGCTTACTGGTGCCAAGAAAAAGGCCTTAGAGGAACCATGTTTATGTTTCTTTCTGAGTATTTGAACATATGCCACTTCATTTGACTCTCTTCCATTTCTTTCTTTGAGGGGCTGCCAACAAGTCTTTCCATTGACCTACCCTCTTTGTTTCTGTTTCTTTGCTTTCTAGGCCCTTCACAAGAAGCAACAGCTAAATCCAGGACTCAGAATTCCCAACAGGTCTTTACTCTGAAACCTTCTCACAGTAGCCTACTTTCATTATCATAGTTCATGATGTTTCCTTTAGTGGTAACTAGTAAGACTTTTGCTCTTCACTCAGTTATGAAAAGTCACCATATATTTATTAGAATTCTTTTTTAAATGTCAAATATTGTTTTATTTCCCCCACATTATAACAAGGTAATGATGGACAAACAAGATCCTTTTTAATAGCTTCTTATCTCATTTTCTCTACCTGTCCAGCGACCAGTTCAGGTACACTTAAGACTCTGTCATTGAGTTGATGCCAAAAATAAGGCCTCCTGAATTCCAACATAGGTTTGTTTGGTTTTTCTTTCTGACTATTCCCTCTATTCAAAGTAAAGGAGTTCTTAGTGGGGTTTTCTTTGTTTTTTGTTTTTGTTTTTGTTTTTTTGTTTTTTGGTCAGGAACCCTTTGGGTGGTTTGGTGACTCATATGGACCCTTTCTCAGAATAATGCTTTAAAATACATAAAATATGCAGGATTGGAAAGGAAATCAAAATCAATTATATAGAAATAGATTTGTCACTATGTGTATGTGTATGGGTATGGGTATGGGTATGGGTATATGTATAAGTATAGGTAAAGGTATAGGTATATGTGTGTATATAAAAGAAATTCGTGAACCCCAGGTTAATCACTCCTGTTATATATGAAACAAAAAACCTAAATTAAGTTTTAAGTTCAATATGTTTATATCAGGCTGTTAACCATCTGATTTACAAGTATGACCTTTTTTATCCATAGCAATTATACAGAAAACCTATTTGTAAGCATCTCAGATTGTCTCTATGAAAAGGGTATCCATGATTTATCCTCTTCCAATTTTCTAGGAGAAAACTGAGCAAGAAGGAAACTTGAAGACCATTTAGACCAACTCCATCATTTTGCAGATGAAGAAAGTGAGTCCCAAAGAGGTAAAATTACTTGTCCAAGATAACACAGGTTAGAAGTGATGGAGGTAAGATTCAAACCCAGGTTCTGTGCTTGCAAATCCAGTGCTCTTATACATTTAGCTGTTTTCCATTGTTTCTTCTAGTTGACATCTGTTTGTAAGAATTTTGAAAATTTCAAATGTATATATAGCCATATATAAACACATATTTATATATGTACATGTATGTATATGTGTGTGTATATGTGTGTATGTGTGTGTGCATGTATATACACATTCTATGTAGTTTACATCCCCAAAGAGACATTGAAGCAAACATTTTTAAAGGATGCCATGCAAATAATGCAAAATTTGTAAAAATAGAAAAATTACATAAGTGAAGTGTTTTCAATTGTACATGCTGAATGGTATTTTAGGGTATTTTAAATATGTATTATCAGGAAAGAATTATATGTTTTATGTTTAGGTAGACTGGAGATAGCATTAACACTCTACTCTGCTTCTTGTCAACCATAATTTTTGAGTCCAATGACAACTGTGAATTATATCATGAGGGAAGTTTCTTTTTCTTTCTTTTTTTTTTTTTTGGAGGGGGAGCAATGAGAGTTAAGTGACTTTGCCCAGGGTCACACAGCTAGTAAGTGTCAAGTGTCTGAGGCTGTATTTGAACTCAGGTCCTCCTGAATCCAGGGCCAGAGCTTTATCCACTGTCCCACCTAGCTACAAATAAGGGAAGTTTCTAATGGAGAAATATTCTTAATTTTCTCTTGAAAGAAATGAGCTAGACAATTAGTTATAAGAGATTATAAAACTGAGAAGCCAGAAGCTTCTATAAGACAGTAAAGGTAGTATATAAGATGGATTGGAAGAGGGAATGGAGAAGAGGTAGTATAATATATTGGCAAGAATTCTGGGTATGAAGTCAGAAGACTCGCATTCCAGTCTTGCTTCTCATGCTTACTACTTGTGTGACCATGAGCAAATCACAACTTTCCTTCCTGAGTCTTAGTTTTTCACCTGTGAATTGAGGGTAATTGGACTAGATGGTCTTTGAAGTCCCTTTTGGTCTATACTTCTAAATATGGGGGTCAGGAGGCTTTTGTCACAGTCTAGGATGGTGGCATAGAATTTAGAAGGAGTGAGTAGTTATAATTGGTGATAGATTGGGTGAGAGGAGGAGGAAGCCATGGAAAAGAAAGGGGAATCAAAGAAGATTCCAAGATTATGAACCTGGGTACTTAAAAGAATGATGAACAGTGGTTTTGTGAAAGATTTTCATCTAGGAATCAGTAAGTGACCATTTGAACAGAAATGAAAGTGATAAATAAGAACTTTCAGTGGCACTATGCTGAGTGTTTTGATAAATAGCATATTCCTGCCCCCCACCTTTTTTTTGCTCTTTTTTAAATTTTGGAGGATATTGGAAGAGGACAGTTAACTCAGGGTCAAAAGACTTTAATGATTTTCCTGTCATAACCAGGGAATATATCACATTTAATCCTTTTATCTCTCTTATTGTTCAGTATGGGGCAGCTGGGTGGCACAGTGTATAGAGTGCAGGGCCTGGAGTCAGGGAAATTCATCTTTCTGAGTTCAAATATGGCCTCAAATACTTACTAGTTTTATGACCCAGGGAAAATCACTTAACCCTGTTTGCCTCAGTTTCCCCTTCTGTAAAATGAGGTGGTGAAGTAAATAGCAAACCATTGCAATATCTTCGCCAAAAAAATGCCAAATGGAGTCAAGGAGACAGACACAACAGAAAAATGCCCGAGCAACAACAAATTTGTTAATAAACACTTACTGAACTCAAATGAATTAGATCCAAATATCCTTAATCCCAATCCTGTGCTTTGTAATAGTCCATCCTGCTTCTCTATTGCTACAGTTAATCTCATGTAACTAAAACTCCTCTTATCTTTGGTTGACTAAGTCTTGAAATTTATCTAGGCCCTTTGCAAAAATACATATGTGTGTGCATACATAGCTTACCCAAAGTGAACATTGTTGAGCACTCACTATATATGTAAAGCCATGTGCTAGGCACTATAAAACCCACAAAGAAAGATAAGGGAATATTCTTGTCTTCAAAGAGTGTAGAATATTTGGAGGAATGCAGGAGTTAAATTCCTGAAAAGTTAAATAAAAATATTCTATATACAGAATAGTTCAATCCCATGGTAGAAGAAATATCATAAGAAAGTATATGGATAATTAATAAATACTTGAAATAGAAAATAGTTTTCAGTTTCCTTATTCATTACCCTTCCTCCAAAGGCAACTAAATGGTGTAGAGAGGGCTAAGATGAAGTCAGGAAGGCCTGAGTTAAAATCTTACCTCAAATACTGTCTTGCTATGTTACCCTGGGCAAGTCAATTAATCTATATTTGCCTGTAAATATATGTAAAATAAGGATAATAATATCACTTACCTCTTAGGGTTATTGTGAGGATCAAATGAAATAATCTTTGTAAAATGCTTAGCACAGTATTTGACAGATAATAAGCATTTAGTAAATGTTTAACACATAGTAGGTGCTTAATAAATGCTTGTTTCCTTCTTTCCTTCCTTCCCTCCCTCTCCTTCCCTCTCTTCTTCCCCTTCCTTCCCTTCTTCCTCCTCCCTTTCCCTATCCTTCTCTTTTCCTTTCCTTCTCCTGTCCTTCTCTACCTTCCTTCCTTCCTTCCTTCCTTCTGTAAGAGGCTAAAATTCTAGCTATACTATCTAAAATCTAATGAGTGGTTGCCAATAAATTATAAGCTTTAGCAAGAGTATTTAAGTGTTTAAGTATTTATTAAAGAGCATTAGAATCAGAGAGAAAGGTGAAATTCTAACTATTTCTAAGGAACCCCATCATCCGACCAGCCATGGCAAGGTCAGGAACCAAAAGAGCAAGAACCCCTCCGCCAGCAACCTGCTTCCTATTTCATGTTCTCCTGCCAGAAATGGGAGGCTCCTCAAGTTGATTGGCTGGTTGCTTTGATAGACAGTATCCACAAGCAAAAATCACTTCCTGACACCAAGGACCTGACTGCATGGCTTGCCCTTAGACGCCTTCTCCTCATGGCACAGCTTTCCTACAGTAACTCCCCAGCAGGTGGCGTCATTCCAATCATTACACTTCCTTCTTTTTCCACATACTTTTTGATCTCATGACACTGGTCACCATGCTATTTCATGAACAAGATATTCCATCTCTATTTTCAGGTATTTTTTTCAGGTATTTTTATAGGATGTCCCTTATATCTAGAATATTTTCCCTCTTAATCTCTACCTTCTAAATTTCCTGGCTTCATTTCATTCTCAGCTATAATCCCATTCTCTAAAAGAAGCCTTTTCTAATCCTCCTAATGCTAGAACTTTGCTTCTGTTGATTATTTCAAATTCCTCGTGTATGTATCTTGTTTATCCATAGTTGTTTTCATGTTGTTTCTGCCATTAGATTGTGAGCCCCCTGAGAGCAAGGAATCTTTTTTTCCCTTTCTTTGAATACCCAGTGCTTACCACACTGCCTAGCACATAGTAGATGCTTACTAAATTTTTAATGATTGACAATAGAAAATCAGAGCGTGATTAAGCATATCAAGAAGATTTGAAGAGTTGGAAAAGGGGAAAATCTAGGTGGTAGAGGTGATGTGCTGACTTTTTTTTTTTAAGAAAGGCCTAATTCATTATTTAGTCATAAGATTAATTTTAAGTTTTTGTTTTTAACCCCCTTCTTCCACCTCATTTATAAATGGTAAATGAATTACCTGATTAACCTAGTACCCTGAAAAAGTAAGTTATTTGAGTGCAAATTCCATGGGAGTTGAGCCTTTTTTTCTTTGTATATCCAGAGCTTGAGAGCAACATAGTGTTCACCCAGAGTAGGTGTTTTATAAATGATCATTAAACTGAATTACTTATAAAATTAAGGTTTTTAGAATTTGCATGCAAGATCCTGATTCCAAGTTCCCAGACCGTATACCCAAACAAATTCCTAAAATTTGGTGGCATTGGTGCCAACTGTATGAGCATGATTTCACAGAAGAGCTATCTGTTATCCATTAATATTTTTTTATCTTATTCTAGAGATCATCTAAACACATCCTTAAACCACATAGATTTTCACTGGCTATAGAAGGAATTGCAGTCTACATTTCAAGTGTATAATAGCTTTCTTTCTTTCTTTTTTTTTTTGTAAAGAATCTTGTCTCTTACTTATGTAACTGATTCATAGGTCTAGATGCTATAAGGCTTAGTATTCTCTGAGCATGGTCTTGATTCAAGAGATTAAATGGCATGTCCATGGCTAATTTTATGCTGTTATTAAGTTTATTATGTTCAGTTAAAGACCTATTCAGTTCATTGCCTTTAGGGACAAGATTAATCTGATTAAGTATAAGGTTTCACAAAAATACTAGAAATACACAGTAGCATAATTTTTGAAATTTCAATATTAAAACATGCCATTTGGGGAAAATGACACATTTGAAATAAAAGCACTGGCTAGGTCTTTGCACTTTTGAAGTCAAATCCTTTTCACCCTGTGTTAAGTAAAGTATTCCATAGCACTATGAAGCCAAGAAATGACTAAAGATCATTTAAAAAGTAAAAATAATTTAATGGACATGACATACCAAAATACTAACAATAAATATATGGCATCATCACTACCAATTTTGGCATCTAATGTAGGTAAAAAAAGGAAGTCACTTGATCAAATTATAACTAAGTACTACTAGTTGAAAGTCATCTTAGTTGTTCCAGGGAGATATCTATATGGGTAAAGTTTACACAGGAATGTCACAAATCCTTGATTGTTCAAGGGAATTTAGGAAACAAAACCAAATTAAAAAAAAAAAACCACCGAATATGCTACCTACTTGGAATATGGCTTTTTCTCATAAAGTACCTCAATGTTCAGAGTTTAATATTTATTATGTTGTTAAATCTTCATTTTTTGCACTTCTACTTTATATAGAGTTAACAGTGGCTTTGGAGTCAAGATTTCAAGTTGAGTTTGTTGCACCTGACTTTGAGTATGCCACTCAATGTTTTTGAGACTGAATTTCTTCATCTGCACAATGAGGATAACAACACTTTTTCCTAAAGACTTTCTTATAAGGATCATTTGGGATAATATATGTAAAGCATTTTGTAAACCATAAAGAGCTATATCCAAGGCAGCTTGTCATATATAAATATATGTGTATATACCTGCATGTGTATATATGTATGTGCATGTATGTATATATGTATGTACATGTGCATATTTTTTACTTAGATTGTTTGAGGATCTTTCCTGTTTCTCTCTCCCTTTCCCCTTTTCGTTTTTTCTTCTTTCTAGTTCATTTATCAACTTGCATCTATTCATTCTTCATTTTATCCCTTACCCACTACAATTCAGCCTCAATATCTACTTGTTGGGTCTATGAATTAATGATTTTTCTAGGGTAAGCTATTACCTTGTAAATTGTAGACCTTAACCTGCTGAACCATTTGCCAGCCACCACAGGTTAATCGAGGTTCTCAAATTACTTCTGTTGCTTGAACAAGATTACTTGGCATTTAGAAGATATTTTGTTTCCCAGCTTCTACTTTTCTCCATTCAGGCCTCAGGATATCCCTAATTGTGTGCTTCTTAAATCGGAGAGATTTATACACTGCATGATTGTCTCAGACCTTTACTGAAACTGTCCACTGAATCTATCTGATCAGCAGTGAAGTATTTAACTCTATCAGTTAAAACAGACTCTGTGAGAAAAGAACTATGGGGAATCAAGTCAGAGGCCCAATCCATCTTTCCCCACTTCATGAGCACAAATGAAGGAGCAAAGAGAGCTGAATAACAGAGTAAACAGAATGAAAGAATGTAAAGTCTGACAGCAATTGGTTTCTAGATCTTCACTATCAAGGCATTTGTTCCTGAGAGTGAAGAAGAAAAAAAAAAGTAAAAAAAGTTTATACAGCTCTCATTGACCTTTAAAGTAGAAACAGCTGCTGAGGTCATGGGTGTCTTCTTTGCTGACTTCAATAAATGGGAATGTTGATTGGCCCTACCCTTACCCAGGGTTGCTACTGTAACCAATGGGGATTGTTATGGTAGATCATCAGTATAATTTGGTCACACATTTTCTCTCTCTCTCTCTCTCTCTCTCTCTCTCTCTCTCTCTCTCTCTCTCTCTCTCTCTCTCTCTCTCTCTCTCTCTCTCTCTCATGCACACACACACACACACACACACACACACACACACACACACACATCCTTCCCACTTACCCAAAGAATATTGAGTTTTAATTATAATAATCAAACTATTCAAGCCCTGTCCAACAGTTTGCATTTTCACTGCCCTGAAAATGAAATCTATCTTTATGGGAAGCAAGCCAGATGCTGCAGTGACTGGCTTGTCCCTGCTCAGGTGTGTAGAATATATTTCTTCCTCCTCTGGTGTATGAGGACCTTGGTTGTTGTATTCCCTTTCCCTGATTTTCCCCCAAAGTGGGATTAAAAGTAGCCACTTAATGTTAATGAATTGAATTGTTCCCATCTAAAGAGGAGTGACTGGCAGAATGCCTGCAACAAAGAGATCCCTCAAGATGGTTAAGAAAACAAAAGTAATTGGATTACACAAAGAAAATAAGATAAACATTCATTAAAATTACAGTAACAGACTGTGATTAATGAGTACAGACAGGGCAAACAGCACATGTTCTTTCAACCCTGCAAGGCTTACCTGCTAGGGCGTAATTATTGATTTTTAATCTTTACAGAAAAAAAAATGTGATGTAGATCACAGTTAATGGGTGATGCCCTTATTATTCTTAAAGCTCTTTCACTTTTTTGATTGTCAAGAAAGGAGTGAAGATGTCACAGAAGTGAACAGACTTGGGGCAGCTAGGTGGCACAGTGGATAAAGCCCTTGCCTTGGATTCAGGAGGACCTGAGTTCAAGTCCTGCTTCAGACACTTGACACTAGCTGTGTGACCCTGGGGAAGTCACTTAACCCTCACTGCCCTAAAAAAAAAAAAAAAGAAAAGAAAGAAAAAAGTGAACAGACTTATGGATATTAAACAGAGAGTTTTGGGGGCTATAATTATTTTCCCCTAAAATTTCCAACTTCCTTAGTTTCACTATTGCCATTCTGCTATAGCAACACCCACCCAACCTGCTTTCCTTCCCATCCAATTCTGACAATAGATAGAAAATATATAAATTATTAAGTTCCTTTCAGGTATAGCAATCTCCACCCCTTTTAAGACTAAGTCACAGACTAAGGCTAAGGTTGCTAGCCTCCAAATGTTAGCTCATAGTACCACAGTGGTTAGTTCTTAGAATGAAAGTTGAAGCTTGATCCCTGTAGGAGGGACAATGATTCAACAGAGATGGCAGACATGACCTATTATTTGACTTTGATCTACAAGTTGAGGGTAATCTGAAAGACAAACATATTCATATAGATCTGAGATGTGCTGTAGAAGGGAAGAAAGGAAGGAAAAAAGGAGGGAATGAGGGATGTAAGGAGGGAGGGAAGAGAAAGAAGAAAGGAAGGAAGGAAAAAGAAAAAAAAAAGGAAAGAAACAAGGAAACAAGGAAGGAAGGAAGGAAATTATGATGTATGTATTATTTGCCAAGCACTGTTAGAGGCTTTACAAATATTATCTTATTTGATCCATAAGATATGCCTACAATACAGTAATTTACATATTGATAATATATAATAATGCATATGCTTGTAAACATATATATAATTTATATGCATATATGTAGCATATATAATATATACATACATATGCAAGTACTTATATGCACCTAAAAACTGAGAATAAAAAGACAACAATAAAATAGATCCTGTCTTCAAGGAGCTTACATTTTGTTGAAGGAAACAATATATGCATATAAGTGCTTGTGTATGTATGTATGTATACATTATATATGCTACATATATGTGTTCCATCAATAGCAGTAATTTCTTTTGGGGTGGTTCCTATGTTTCATCAGTAGTCCTTTGGGATTGTCTTGGATCATTGTATTCTTGAGAATAGTCAAGTCATTCACAGTTCTCCATCAAACAATATTACTGTCTCTGTGCCCAAGGTTCTCTTGGTTCTGCTCACTTCACTATGCATCAGTTCATACAAATGTTTCAAGGCCTTTCTGTCTCAAAATTATCCAAAATAAAATATAAGTTACAAGATGTTATAGTTAATGCAGAAAAATGTTTATAACCATATTTTGAGCCATTGCTGTGTCATTTGACAGTCAGCAATCATTTATCAAGTCTTTATTTGTGACAGATACTGTGATAAGCGCTGGAGTCTATGGTACATGTGTTTTACTTTTGAGCAAAGGGATTAATTTCGGTGTTTTAACAACTTGACAATTAGTTCCTATTTATTATAAAAGAAAAATCATACATAATTCTCTACTTTGGATTGAAATTTTGTATATTCATGTAATTGTATTGCCTGAATTACCTAGATAGGTAAATCAGAGTAGAACTCTATTCTCAGTGTACAAATTACTTCTGTACTATTAGTGTCCTTCAGAAATCCAGAGCTTATAAATATCATTTTCTTCATCATTTTTAAAATTGAAAATGCATTTTCTGAGGATTCATTGTTTTCATAGTTCTGACAATGACTGAGATTACCCCCCCAAAATAAGTTAAACCCTGTATGAATAAAGAAAATAATCTATGTGGACTACACAAAACTTGTTGGGAGCTTGATTTGTCTAGGTATCATGGCAATATGGATATAACTACATAAAAGGAAAATATATAGTGCTCCTAAAAAGCAATTATAATTATTATAATTTTGGATGGAATCTATTATTTTCTTTGCATAAATAATTCAGTCTGTCAAGACTGATTTACACCTACTCTACAACCTGTCATCTTTGGGAGTTGTCCAGCCTCAGATAAGTAAGTCACTTGCTTAGGATCACAGAGCCAATATGTGACAGGAAGATTTGAACTCAGATCTTCCTCACTTTGAGGATGGTCCTTTATCTCCTGTGCAATGGTGTTTCTTGGCTATTATTTCAAGGTAGTAAAATTTTAGGAATGTTTATTTAAATAAAAAGGATCTGAATTTTTCATCTTCAATTCTGATTTTCCATGAAAGTTAAAAAAATTGTAGTATCTAACATATCAATTCAGTCTTCATTGTCATGCTGGGAGACGGTGAGGGGAAAAAAAATTCTGGAGTGGGAGTCAGAAGATCTGGGTTTGAATCTCAGCTTTGCCATTTGCTGTCTATGACACATTAGGCAAGTCAATTACCTTTACTTGTTTTAAGTTTATAATTTCTAAAATGAGAGGGTTGTATTAGATAGCCTTCAGAGGCCCTTCCAGATCTAAATGTATGATTCTTTGAATTCTCACAAAATAACTAAACTGGAAATCAGGTAGCATGCTTTCTAAGTCATACATGGCACCTTCTATTTAGGTGATGTGGTAAAAAGTGAAAGTTTTTAACTGTTGGTTAGCGAAAACTGAATGACCACCCTTTTGGGGAGGAGACTGTGAGGAACCCCAAGTCCGTCTGTTAGGTACTCCACTTCTGGGGTGTGAGCTTAAAAGGCAAGGAGAGAACGGAAGTGAGGTCTTTTGTCGGCTCTCTTTGTCCTCTGGTTGCGCTGCACACACAGACGCTGACTGAAGTCCGACTAGGCCCGGTTCTCCATAACAGCACGTACTTGATACGGCTCTCAGCTTCAGAGGTGGTCTTGGGTTTTTGGTGAGCCCTATACGGGTTTTTGGTGAGTTTTATATGGAATATAGACTAAGCTTAGATTTAAGACTATTTGTTTGTATTTCTACTTTCCTATCTCTTTAATCAACATCACCTTGTAAATTTCCAAACAATAAAAGCTCTAACTAGAGACCAGAGGCTTCTTCCACTTACTAGTCTGGGAGATAAATAAGGGAAAGTTTAAAAGGGTAGGTTAATGCTCTAGTATCCAATTTGAAATCTCACAGTGACTTTGGTTAAGATTTGACTAACTGGAAACTATTATTTGTTAATTGTTTCCAGTTTGGGTGGGGGTGGTGGTGATGGTTCTGCTTTCCATCCTCACTTAGGAGTGGAGCTCTATAGCTGGAAGGGACCAAGAAGACATCTATTACAGATAGGAAACCTACACCCAGGAAGGTTAAGTGATTTGCCTAAGGTCACCCAAGTTGTGAATATCAGATATGCAAATTTGAACCCAGGTCCTCTGACTCGAGATTTTACTTCCATCATCATCATCACCACCATCATCATTATTGTTAATTTTTAATTTATATCTTTAAATATTTCCCAATTACATTTTGAAAATTTTTTAACATTTTTTTAAAAATGTAAGCTCCTAATTCTCTCTTAACTTCCAGCCCGTCCACCAGCCCATTGAAAAGGCAAGCAATATGATATCAATTATACATCATGTCACTATGTGTCTCAACTATAAGAAATGATGGAAGGGTAAAATTCAGGAGTGTTGAAACTGACAATATTTGCCTATTCATTTGCTGATCATTTTAAACAATAGGTAAAAAAGGAAAAAAAAAAAGAAAAAATACAATTTCTGGGCCCTGCAAATGATTAAATTACCATCAGGTCTATTAGTGGCATGCAACCTAAGCCTTTCACCAAGCATTAGATTAAAAACAATTAAATGATGAGTGTTTCTCTCAGCTGGAGGTTCCTTTTAAATAACCTGTGTATTAAGATGCATTGTCTTGTATTACAGCAGCCATGAACCCTTTCTATGGCTAATTCAGCAATTAGTGCTTCTCCCAAGTATTAACAACCCTGCTTTTCCTTCCTAATGACTCTAATGAAAGAAAGTACAAGTGTTTAGGGTTTTGTTCTATACCTTACAAGAACAGAAAAGGATTCCACTCGAACATGATTTCTATATTAAAAATGACTGTGTGAGAAATCTCCTACTAATCTTTGTAGTTTTATCTAAGCACCTCAAACAGCTGAGCCACTCCCTCTGCTGGGGATATTTCTATAAAGTGCCATATTTATTTTATCTTTAACAGATAACATGCTCTACAAGGAATGAACAGAAAATACTTGACAATATATAAAAATAACACCCTTAGACTTCCAAAAATCAGTCACTAGATATACCTCTGTCACTAAAATATAAAATGCTATATATACACACTCCCTCCCATTTTAGAACAAAATGTTATTAAAAGTTCTGGTGACATAAAAACCTTCTTTTTGGGTAACAAAATAATGGCCATGTAAGAATTTATTATAAAAATTTGTATGTTTTTAAAAGGCTACAAGTGTGACCTAAGTAGTTAATACCCTTCTACCTTGAAAAGCAACAAACCAAAACAAACAAACAAAACACTATAGAGGCACTGACCATATCTTATTTAATTTTTTAAAAATCTCTATCAGGATACTCTTCACGGAAGACAATAAATGAATGGAGAATTAGCTAGTTTATGGATTGAAGACTAGATTCATATTCACTCAGAGTCATTGTGGTCAGGAAGACCTGGATTCAAGTTCTTTCTTTTACAGATACTGGCTGTGTGATGATGGAAAAAATTACGAAACCTCTCAGTTTCCTATGTAGGAGAGGGAGTTCTCTCACTGAGAGCTTCCTAAAGCAATGCAATCAAAATCCCTCCTCTACTCTGCCCACAGCTACAAAAACAAAGTTACTATAATAAATACTGTAATAACGTCATAATAGAAAGAAACATGTATATAGTTCTGAAGTGCCTATGTTATATGATTTTAAATATGCTGGCTGGTAGACATGCTATTGAATGAAGTTGTATTGAATATGGGAGTAATTATATAAGATACTAAAACACAAAAATCACAAGTGTGGGTGATTATTCTCAGATACATTGATCAACATTCATATTGGTAGCTGTGTGTTATAGTGGATAGGCTACTGGGCTTTGACGAAGTACAAGATAAATTTGAATCCTACCACAAATAGTGGCTCTATGACTCAGGGAAAGTTAATTAATCTTTCAAACTCAGTTTCTTTACCTACAAAATGGGGATAATAATAGCACATACTTTGCAGATCTGTTGAATCAAAAATATATATATATATATATAGAGAGAGAGAGAGAGAGAGATCTGTTGAATCAAAATATATATAGAGAGAGAGAGAGAGAGAGAGAGCACTTTGCAAACTTTAAAGGAGCACATTTACTACTACTTCTACTACTACTACTACTACTACTACTACTACTACTACTACTACTACTACTACTACAATAAACACCTGTGTGAGACAACCATTATGTCTGATAGTATGTTAGAATACTTTAATGCTTTTAAAAAATATATAATTTCATCACTGAAGTTATTTCCTATTCTGACACAAATTACAATTCATCTGTGCCTTTGCATGTATAGTATTTATCAGTTACTATGATTATTTTTTTAAGTCACTCAGAAGTGACTTAAAAAGTCAGCCTTCTGTTAATAAGCCTCTCTATATTTAGCTAAACTTGTTCTTGGCTTACAGACACAAAGGCTGCCATGGACAACATTCTAGGTTGTTAGGTAACTTTTCCTAACTTGTTGTAGCCCTGAGAACCTAAAGTCAGCCTCCATTCCATGATGATTTTGTTTTTGTTTTTGTTTTTGTTTTTTTGTTTGTTTGTTTTTTTGCTAATCCAACAAACATTTATTTTCTTTTCCATTTACATGTAAGGGTAGTTTTCAACATTCATTTTCATAAGATTTAGAGTTCCAAATTTTTCTCCCTCCCTCCCTCCCATTCCTCCCCCCTCCACAAGATCACAATCAGGTTACATATGTACAATCCACAAGTGTTCTTTTCATCACTTCTTTCTATAGGGGTGCATAGTAAGCTTCCTCATTAGTTCCTTGGGATTGTCTTAGATCATTGCACTGCTGAGAGTAGTTAAGTCATTCACAATTGCTCATTGAACAATACTGCTGTCACTATGCACAATGTCCTCTCAGCTCAGCTCACTTCACTATACATGAATGTTCATTAGTCTTTCAAGGTTTTTCGGGGATCATACTGTTTGTCATTTCCTATAGCACAAGACCATTCCACTACAATCATATAACACAGC